>NC_080110.1:18137088-19337088 GCF_950005125.1 Chionomys nivalis
GGGTGTCAGTATTTAAGACAAGTTTGGCATAGAGTGGATAATCTAGTGGAGAGGGAAAACTGGGGTGGTGGAGATCAGCCACTCTCTGCCTGTGTATAGCGCCACCTCACAGGAGAGAATGCAGGCTTGGTACTCTGTGTAAATCTTGTCAAAAACTCATGGGTTGAGGAGTTCATTGTCCTTGAGGGTTCATCTTAGTACTGTTGTTGAACTAAGTTGTCAAGGCCCCAAACTGGCTGCCATATACTGATGTTTATGACCAAAGACAAGGCCACTGTCAGCTTTCGTCAGAGAAACTTCTCGTTACAATGAACTGTGACGAATGTGGAACTGTGGTTGTTCAAAGTGCTGAGAATAAGGGAGAGTGGCTTGCTCTGTTCTAAACAGGATATCTATATACTCTGCCTTCTCAGGTCTCAGGAAATATCGCAAATGAGGGAGTAGAAAGAAAGAAAATAGGAAAATGGAGGGAAGGGCTGCAAATTGCTATCTTCTGGCCAGCTATGGCAATAGCATTGATGAGATCACAATAGTAACAATTGCCTGCTTTGAGTTTTCCTGGAGCCAGTTGTATAAGAAAGGGACTCTGAGGTCCTTACCCCTCCCTGCTAAGCTATTGGCTTCCTATGGATTTGGATTCATTATCTTTAGTTTTGTTTCTATTGGATAGCCTGTCAGGCTCCACTGGATGGTTAAAAGCCCATGATCACACCCACAGCCCTGACTAAAGCCACTGCTTCACAAAACAAAGAGAACAGGGCAAGGAGACTTTTAGGGGAGGAGGGGTCGTTGACAGATGTGGGACTTAAAGAGAGAGCAGGGAGTAAAAGTAATATGCATGTGTGAAAATCACAAAGAACAAATTTAATTAACCTTTATAATGCAGTTAGTGGCTACAGTAAAGGAAAGTAACAAGCGAGGAAAGGGAGAAGAATATGAAAAAAACACTTAGCTAATGCAATTGGTCAGTGCATTTCTCTATGGCAGGGGTGTGTGCAGACCTACACCAGTATGAAAACTGAGCCATCATGCGACTCTTAGAACAGATGATGTCATTGGGGTTTCTTAGGTGTTTTGCCTGCTGCCCTGATTTTTCTCATTCCTGTCCAGAAACAAGTTAGAGAGGACATTCAAAAATCTATCCCCTAACATTTTCCAATGTCTAGTCTCCTTTGATTGCCTCTTTTCTCATTTATACACTTCTTGAAGATCAAGCTTTCCAACTATTTTCTTCTTTGCTCTTTTTACCTGTCAAAAACATTCAACTTCTTTTTGTGTATTAATTAAAATGAACAAAAAGAATCAACTTGTGATTTATCAGGACAGTCATGGACTGATGAAATTACTCTGCTACAAAAACCCCCACTTGGTATGGGTGGAGAACTGTGCCCCAAGTTTTCATATACTGGAGAGAATGGCATACTACAGATAGTTATTGACATTTACGGACATCTTATTATATTTCATGAACATTTCTTGAGGTTTTATGTAGTATGTGTCATCTAAATCTTACAAAAATCTGTTTAGTTGGCTTTTATTCTTTTTTATTTTCATAGACAATGTAACTAAATAACTCAATTAAGTGGATACATTTAAGTAATTTCCAAGGCAAGACTTAAATCTAAGTCACCTTTAAAAAGCTTGAGTTCTTGCCTTCAAGTTTTACTGGCTTAGAAATTAGAACACGATGTGGAGGCATGAGCTACCACTATACAAGCAGCAGGTGACATTTTTGAGATGTTGATGCTGTCCTGTTATGTCCTCTTAAATGCTAAAATCACTTTGCCCTCAGCCCTGACACCAGAGCTCTCCCTAACACCTACAAGCAGGCACAGAGCAGATTCAGCAACCACTCTAGCGATAACATTTGCTAGATGTGAAGACGAGGCAATGTTGTCGTCACTCTCCTGCATTTCACCTCATCTTCCCAAGAGCTCCCTGGAGAAGGCACCTTGCAGGGGACAGAAATTCATTAACTAGGGACCTGGACAGAAGTTTTCCTCTTCATGCTGTTAATACTTTCCTAAAACATCTTTGCAGATCCATCAGTAAAGGTTGGCTCTCTAAGATGAACTCTATTTTATTCACAAAATTAGATAAAGGACAAATTATCAATACTCCCATATACAACATGAAAAGTCAAGCTGGAAGATCTAAAGTTTGCCTACAAGCCTGATGCCCCAAGTTCTGTCAGTCTCTCCCATGGTAAGAGAAAAGAACTGAATCACAATTTCCTATGATATCACACACACACAAATGCACACATGCAACACATGAATGAATACATGCATGCATATTTCCAACTCTTGCAATACTCATTGTACACATACACAATAATAGTTAACAATAGCTAGGCGGTGGTGGCGCACGCCTTTAATCCCAGCACTCAGGAGGCAGAGGCAGGCGGATCTCTGTGAGTTCGAGGCCAGTCTGGTCTACAAGAGCTAGTTCCAGGACAGGAACCAAAAAGCTACAGAGAAACCCTGTCTCGAAAAATCAAAAAAAAAAAAATAGTTAACAATACATTTGATAGCTAAATAATATTGAAAAAAGTAAGAGATGGGCATTATTTGACTCACATGATGTACTCATCTTCACAAACATGGGCCATAGATCTAAAGGGATGATTTTAGCAATGGCTAGGAAGATTTTTAATTATATATGAATCCAAAATTTCTGTGATAAAGATTTTAGGATATCTTTTTAGAAATATTTTAATAAATATGTTGTTATACAAAAATATTTTAAGTTTTTAATGACTTAATGTTATGGAAACATGGCTCATGTGGAAATATTTTCTTGATTGTAAGGATTTTTTTAACAACAACATAAAAATTTTATGTAGCCAAAATTGCATTATTCATGAGAGTCATATTGTAAAATATTCTCTATGACCTGCAAACTTATAAAAGCATCCTATGTATTCTGCAACAAAAGTTAATGTCTTCTTTAGCTGCTAGAAATAAATGTAGCTTTGTTGTATGTGATCAAGTGAAAGAAACACAGACAACTCACTAAAAAAAGAGTTGTATTATCTATTTAATCAATAGTAATTTGTTCCAATTTCTTGAGCTATGTTTCCTTTCTAGAGTCTTTTTGGGGGCTGGGAGATAATTGTCAGTAAAACGTTTGTTGCACAAGCTTGACAATGTGTGTTAGGATCCAGAGAACACACATAAAAGGCTGTTGATGGCTGAGCACACTCATAACTCCAGTGTTGGGGACGCAGGACAATCCCTGATGTTTACCGACTCTGAGTTCCAGGTTTACCTTTTAAAAAAATGGCATAAGGCAATGGAGTAAGATAGACAACTGGTGTTGGACACAGGCATGCGCACACGTACACATGTTCAGAGGCAGCCTTACACACATTCTAATAAATATCCACAGTACAAGGACGTAAACATCATACCCCCCTGCACACACAGACTAAATAGGTTAAAAGTAATTACCACCTTTAAAATACACATTTCCTTGTCCCATCTTCCATCCATAGTTATAAGAACAGCAAGAAATGATATAAACAAACAAATAAAGGACATATCTTCTACTTTTTCCTTCTTTTCTCCATAGGTAATAGAACAGCAAAAATTAGATAAACAAACTTTCAGAAGGGGCTTGGAACAAACCATAATTAAAGTGTTTTTGTCTGGTAGGCCCCAGTTAATGAGATTTCTTCCTCTAACTCTATAGCCGCTGAAGAACATAAATCTTTATTGGATAACAAGGTTTACAATCTCTGATTACAAAAGCAGTAAATCTCAGATAAAGCTTTAGAATCTTAGATTCCAAATATTACTCGGAGGATAAAGTAAAATCCACTAGCATTCACATACGTTTGTAAGATGCATGCAATGGAATTTCTTTTGCATTGTTCAGAATAGAAAACATTAGTTTTTAATTTCATCAGCATAGAAGTTATTTTTTTTGTAACAAATGTCTCTTTATTCTTACCACATTTGCTCCAGTATTCACCCAAATACTATTACAGTATTCGTATGTATTCAGGGTCGACACACCATTTCTAATTTGTTTAAAAGTTATTGTTAGACCTTCCCTTGTTTGATCATTCTAGTTTTATTTTAAGCGAAGGGATATATTCACTAAAACATAAACTCATATTTCTTTAATTTCTTAGATTTATTTATATGTAGAATTGTTTTGCTAACTTCACATGTATAATTTCATCATGTTGGTGCCTAATACCCTTGGAGGTAAAACAATGCTTTAGATTTTCTAAATAAGATCTACTGAGAGATGTAACCTGCCATGTGGGTACTGAGAACCAAACTTGGGTCCTTTGAATAAGGAGTCAGTGTTCCAAACCACTGAGCCTCCTCCAGTCCCAGTTCTGTTTGTGTGCGTAATTAATGAACACACTGATCAGACAGGTGCCAGGAAATAGCTCCATGAAGAGACAAGTCTCGTACTTTGAAAAAACACTGAGGAATAACACCAGGAGAACACCTATTACAATCAGGAAACATTTCTACTAGTGCTTTAAATGTTCTAGAAAACTCTTTGCTAATTTCAAATATCTGTTTTACCTGATTAGACATTCCCTTCCTCAGAGTAATTCAATATGTGTTTAGTCAGAAAGGAGAGTCATTTGGAGGTGAGGCATAAATATAATACATGTTTTTCTTATTAGTTTTTCAATATTTCAGAATAATTTTCTGTAATGTCATACAATGTAACATTTAATAAATTGATAACACATTAAGGTCTTAAGAAATATTTCCCACGATATGTCATTTGAACTGATTTCTTTATGAGAAAGAGTCATTTAAAGAGAGCGGGACATTTAGTTTTAAGTTGACATCATTACACAAATAAAATACATCCTTTAATTAAAACTTAAACTCTTAAGAGATTCCTTATTTTTTCCAGTAAGCCAAGTACTTCTTTTTTTAAGCATTACATGGTTATAGGTCATTTCAATAATAAAAAACATTCCATATTAATAATAAATGTGAACTTAAGATCACGATTTAAGTGTTCATATAAAATAATGTGTACTGCTAGAGAGGTCAAGGTCAAAAGGTAGAACACTGATTCCTCTCAATTATCTTTTCATGTTAGCAGGAAATCACATAGGAGAGGGATAACTGAATCCCACTTTAATAGGTTAAATTATTTTCTGCATATCTCCAAATAAGTGTCCAAGATAATCTTTAATTCATTACTCAGAGAAGAATTCATGACCTGGTTCATAAACCTGCTTGAGCTAAATCAAGCAAATCAAATAAAAACATAGAACTATCTGTTCTGTAGAAACAAGAATGTTTTGCTGAAGGCATTACATACGGGAAGCCTTCAAAAGACCTTGTTTAATTAGGTTCCAATAAAATCTGTGGCAATGCTGAGGCCACGTTTTGGCTTTGTAAATAAGCCAAGTTACTTTCTGGGGTTGGAAGTCAGATGTGAGTTCTGTGTAAACTTGAGTCTATCAACGTATGAGTGCTTTTCTCATGGCTCACTCAGTCACAAGTGTCTCTTCTGGAAGCTCTGTTGCTGCATCATTCACAGTTCAGTGATGACATTGGAAAGACCACAGCCACAGATCTGGGAGAGGCACCAACAAGCCCAGATTCTTCTTATGGAAATTAAAATAGAACTAAAACTGAATTCATTAATGAAGCTACTGCTAAATTGCTTCCATTTGTGGTGCATACATATTTTCCTTCCCAACAACAGTTTGAGACTAACACTATTTTGTGGGTTTTTTTTTTTTTTTTTTTTTTTTTTTTTTTTTTTTTGGTGGGGAGTTAAGTAATGGAAGCAGCTGAAGATCCTATGTCTAAATTTTGTCGGAGTTCACATTAAAACACTGGTATATTGGCTTGAAAGTTCATGTTTGGAAATACGTCACATGCACTAATAACACTAAATTACATGGCCTGAAATCGTAGTCAATTGATGTTGGATTATATTTTCACCTGATTTTTTGGCTGCAAACTTTAATTCTCGTTTTTGGGGACTGTGCTTGCTCAAACAATTATATAACATAGCAGTGGGAATTGTAGAATGAGGTCATAAAATTGCCTAAGGAACTAGAACTGGAAAATATGAAATAAAAATCCAATTATAAGCAGCAGAAATGAACAGCTATGTGCTGCCTGTAATCTGAGCAGAAAATAAGATTGCTAAAGGGAATAGATATTTAATTTTGACTGATGGCATTCTATGCAAAATAAAAATGAATCATTTGTCATAAAGGAAAATCCTCAAGATGATATATATACATATTTAGAGACCACACTATGTACCATATACCATATGATCATTGAATAGATACTTTCATTATGTGGTTATATCATTGATCAAAGTGTGAGTTAAATCAATTAAATAAAGTATCTCAAGTTTTAAAATGAATGCATGAACCACCTGCTCTGACTGTTAAAATTAATTGATAAAATTTTTAGCACTTTAAAGAAATTCTTATCAATTTGACCTGGCTATTCCTACATCACTGAGAGGAAACAGTTTCTTCAGGAGATTCTAAATCTGCTTTGATATAGCTTTTGAGTACCACAAGTGAACCTAACAGTTATATTCACAAACTGATTGCCAAAAAGTGAATGATCCTTACACGTTTAAAACTGGTCAAGCAAATAGAAATGTCAAAGAAATATCAAACAAGAATGTTGTAAATTGTCCAAACTATTTTTATGAAACATGTTGATAATTTTAACAATAGACACAATGAGTTATAATTAGTTATAGGAACATAAACATTATCTTGTTCTGGACTTTATTTCTTTTATTGGTTCATTGATACAAAATATTTATAGTCTAAGTCATTTTATTTTTTAATCAATACTTAAGTGATAAGAACACAAAAATGAGTGATAGGCATGCATGAGTATCTATTTAGTGTTAGTAGTGTATTCCTATGTAAATAGGAAAACTTATTGGCTTACAATAACTATTATTTCAGAAAATGGATAGCTAGGAGTTCAATGTAGTTTAGGCTGGCCCTCTGTATCAGGATTTCACACAAGAGTGCAATCAAAGAACAAGATGGGGCAGATGTCATCTTAGTCTTCAGATGTTTTGAGGCTACAAAGAGGATGCTGTGTTTAATTAGCTTGAGTGTGGTGTGTTTAGGCTTTGGGCTGATCACTGATGTGAGACATTAGTTTCTGGCCTCAAGGAATCATGAGAGAAGGGGAGACAGGAGAGATGAGAGGGAGAAAGGTTTTCGGATCTACCTCAGAAGAGCAATCAATCCTATGACTTTTGACAAATTTGTCTGAGTTTCAGTCAAGGAAAGGAGATTAAACAAGAGCATAAATACCAAAAGGGGACCATTTTAATTCTTGAAAAATATTCCTTTCACAGTTTCCAAACAAAAAAATTACTTGTGTTTGAAATTGTTCTACAAGAGTTCTTTATCATTCCCACCTCTTTATCCCTCTCCCCAAGCTCCTCCTTTGTTCCCCAACTCATTCACAAAATCATGACTTATCTTTAGTTATTATTGTTTTACACACACACACACACACACTCAGAAATGCATGCACACGGGCACACAAATACCTGCCTGCTGAGTTCAGTTGGTGTTTCTTCTGTGTGTGTGTGTGTTTAGGAATCACTCTTTGGAATTTGATAACCTATCAGGGTATTGTTCCTGAAAAAGTCTGTATTCTGGATTTCAGCAGAATGGACTGTAGCTCTTCATCTAGGGGTAAGGGATAAGGGTCTTATGAGATTCTCCAAATCCATGCTAGCATGCCAACTGGTGGTGCCATTGTGCAGGTCTTGTTTAGCTAGTCTATTTTGGACAGTTTCCCTGTCTTAGATTGAAGACACCGTCTGTTAGCAGGCATCCTCTGCTGTTACTGTAATCTTTCATCCTTCTGCTCTTTCTCCCATGGTGTTCCTTGAACCTTAGGTATAGTGTTGTGCTGTAGATATATCAGTTGATGTTGGGCAGCTCATGATAAGTTTTTCTCTGTGTTTGACCGGATGTATATTTCTGTAGTGGATCCTAGGGGAGAACCTTCTGTAGAAACTTTCATAAACCAGTGCATTTCCCAATTGCATTCTTAACACTTACCCTTATTGCCCCCAAAAGTGTAACTTTTATCTTTCATTAAAGAAGCTTCATGTGCCAGGAGACAGAGACTGAAAAGTGATCCTAATAGTATTGTAAATTAAGTGTTCCCAGCTTCCTCCTTACCTCCCTCCTCCTTTCTCTTCTTTTTCTTATGGAATTTTTCCTAAATTCTATTGTGCTGTGATTAAACTTTGCTTTCAGCTTTCATCCAGCAATGTATTGTTATTGGTATACTCACTTTTAATCATGTACAAAGGCCCTGTCAGTGTAGTCTGAAAAATAAAGTAAATTTACTTACCTCCTCCTAAGGAGTTTAGAGTGGAGGTGTTCAACTTTGGGGAGAATCTGTTGGTATGATTCATTTAAGGCTGGTGACTAATTCAAATGAAATCATGCAATTGTTGCTAAGGGTTCACAGCCTCAGAACACAAAAGATGATGTATCAGGAGAGAATTATTACTGCCCACAAACACAGTTTCACAGAGTTCTCTAGAAAAACCCACACTTGTGGCTAGAGTGATATCTCAGAAGTTGAGCACATTAGGGCTCTTGCAGAGCACATGGGTTTAGTTCCCATAACCCACATAAGGACATTCACAACCACCAGTCCAGGTCCAAGTGATTTAATGATCTTTTATCTCCTCCATGAACACCTACACTCATATATATATATACTTTTCCCATAGACACATGTGGATAATTTAAAATATATATATACAAGACTGCCTATTCAAAGCAGAACATCTCATCCATCCCCAGCTAGGAATTTTTTTAATGAAAGGGAACACATATGCTGATGCTGATATAAGGTAATACAAACATGGAGACGAGTAACATGGAAATTCATCAGAAAAGGTGATCTTTCCTGCCAGGTGGTTTTAGGAAGTGTCACTTTATTTGCAATCTGAGAAATTATTTTTTTTTTATTTTAAAGTTTTTATTCATCTTACATACCAACCACAGCTCCGCCTCCCACCCCCACCTCTCCCTACACCCACCAACTTCTCAGAAAGGACATGGCCTCCCATGGATCTGATCCTTGTGCATGAGATGTTCTTTTGGAACCCATTCCTTATGGTGGGCTGCCTTGCTCAGCCTTGGTGCAGAAGGGAGGGGCTTGGTCCTGCCTCAACTTCATTCCTTGTGCCAGAAATCTGAAATATTCTTACAAACGTCTTGAGTTCAGGGCAAAGAAATTCCCTTTATTTCTATATCATATTTCACAAGACTGCTCACCATCTACCTTTCATAGTAAAAGGGACCTAATAAGGGAAGAGATGAAAAGTTGTGATATATATATATATATATATATATATATATATTTGTGTGTGCGTGTATATATATAATATATATATATATGCTAAATTTAATGTTAAATACACCTATCTGTAAAGATTCTTCTTTCTACCCACTGAAACCTTCTTTGCCTCAAATCTTCTTCACCCGGTTTCAGTTCTTCAGACGGTTAGCATATATTAGCCTTGTTTCCCAAGTTACTACGCAGCATTCCAAAAAGCCCCTCTAATTCTTTACTCACATTTGAGCAGATGCAAGAGCCCATAGCCATTGAAATGCATTGTCTCTGGATTCAGCATTTAAATCTGTTCACTTATTAGTTAGCTGCATGACCTTTCTTGAGTCATTCAACACTAAAAGTCCCAGACTGACCATCTTGGAAAATGTGAACTGAGACCAGGCTTACCTGGTTGCTGTTTAATGAAACAGTGGACAGTGCCAGGAGGCGTCTGAGCATAGTAAGTGCCCCGTCAATGCTAATTACTGCTGCCCAATAGTTTCTAAGGGAACCTAATATGCATTCCAAGACAAAATACAACTCCGAATTACTGTCACTCTATACAACTTACTACTACAACTGCTGTGTTTTAACCCTTCACTTCTCCGAATCCCTTCATCTGTTGCTCTGTGCCTTGGCTCTGCCTTAGATTTAAAAAACAAAACTTTAAGTCAGAAGGGTATCACAGACTGAATTCCATACTTCAGGTGTGGTGTGGTTCGTTATGCTGGTTAAGTAAAGTATGTTTGGTGACTGACTTTTCTTTGATATTGTGAGTTCCCACAACACTCTGAATGCTAAAAAAGCTTTGACTTACTTTACCGTTACCTTTCTCCTATGAACAGCATATCACCTCACCCACATTTTATACTCAGCTGTTCCTTATGGAAGGAGTTAACTGTAGAACTGGAAGAAAATGCAGATTTGAGATGAACCACGCTCAAAAGTAAAAGAAAAATTCTTATTTTTTTAGAACTTTGGACAACATTATTTTGCCTGTCCAAGTGATATTTATAAAATTGGTTTGTGCATTTTCTATTTCTCTGCCCCCTACCCTAGAAAATTTACCCTGTAATTTTGCCAAAAAACAAAACAAAACAAAAAACAAACAAACAAAAAAAAACCACTAACAGCTTAAGCCTCATTAAGAA
Source organism: Chionomys nivalis (assembly GCF_950005125.1). NCBI lineage: Eukaryota > Metazoa > Chordata > Mammalia > Rodentia > Cricetidae > Chionomys > Chionomys nivalis. The sequence goes on from NC_080110.1 coordinate 18,147,596, forward strand.
ATTCAAGTTTATTAATTGGATGTTTGCCTTACGGAGCCTACACATTTTTTTTTAGTGAAAGATTGTTTCTATTAAACAGCATGTAAAAACTGAAGGATTCCCTAAAAGAAAAAAATTTGTCTTCTCTTACCCATTCCTTCCGCTGTGAACTTACAAAAAATATTACAGAAAAGTAAACATTATTGATGTTTAACAACTCTGAAGTATTTCCTTATGCTAGGCACTTTTACTAATGTCCCAAACATTGATTCATTCATTGTAAAATGTTGTAGGTATTATGTCCATAGCCAGTGCTTTCATATGGAGAAAATGTATTGCATTGTGTGTTATCTAGGCTTTTTTTCTCTTTTCATTTCATCCCTTCATATGAGCTAAAAACCTTAGTATGTATAGAAATGTAATGCCTCAATATGACATCCCACAGCTGAGGGCTAGTCCCTTAAGTGGGTGTCTCATTAGTGATATATGATAGAATCCAATGGCAACTAAGCTTGAGGTTATAACACTGGTTTCAACAGCTTTTTCCTACGTTCCCCAGCTGTGGGATCTTGGGTATGTAATTCATTATTTTGTTCATTTCTGAATTTTATGAAGACACATTGTGCAAACACTGTTGCCCCGTGCTATGATTTCCAAGTAACGCATTTTTATAAAAATAAGAAATGCTTTACCACACATACGGCGAGCTTCAGAGATTTTTAGCAGAATGATATCACAGGCTTTATTCATTTGCTCAGTTGTTCTGCATTCACTAAATGCTTACTGAGCTCTCCTGTGTGGTAATCTTGCTAGAGGCTTCAGGGTGGCATTCATCACCTGCTGGACAGTGACAAACAACACTATTCTTGTATTTTATTCTTTTATATTCAAGCATTACATAACTTTCTGCTACTCTCAGTCCCAGTTATTTACCTTTATCCTGGATCCGCCAAATTATTGAGGCCTCTGTTAATTGCTCCTTCATTATACACGTTTCTGTAACTTTTTTGAGTTTCATGTTTCTTACCCTAAGTGAAACCTTGGCTGATTTAAACAAGTTAATTTTGGTAGTTTGGTAGTTAATCTTGCACTTTGGTAAGTAAAGTGAGTCAATTAATGAACTAAAAAGATGCTTGAGGATTGTGCACTTTGAACAGAATAAGAAATATATGCAAAGATCCTGGTATAGAAGCCGTGTTTGTATTGGTTATTAATTAGTACACTAGTGAAGACTAACATGATTTGAATAGCACAAGATGCAGGGAGCATCACAAAAGATGACAATAGAGAAAGTGTCTGAATTGAAACATAGGGAAAGGCAGAGCATACTAAAAAGCTGAGTTTTATTCTAAGATTTTTGAAAAACCTTATGCTGGTTTGAGGTAAAAAATTAGTTATTCAAATTTGAACTCAAAATAGAGAATGTAAGATGTAATGAAGATAAGAACAGATTTATAAGTAACAATTAGATTGCTGCTTACTTAGATACTCTTCAATTATCCCAAGAGATTAGGATACTAGGGGTAGTGAGAGGTAGCTAAGTTAAACTTCTTCTGTTAAGACACTTGTGGTAGGATTGGAAGATAAATTTGGACCTGAGCAGCTAGTGGTCATCCAGTCACTGAATCAGGTACACCAGTTTGGAGAAGTGGGGGTGAAAACTTGATGGGATGTTTCATCAGCTTAATATAACCTAACCACAGAGATATTCAAATATAAATTGTCTATCAGAGGATAAACAGAGGCTGAAAGTAGAATTCAGAACGTCTCAGGACTGGAGAGATGACTCAGGAATTAAGAGTGCTTGTTGCTCTTACGGAGGGACAGAGTTCAGTTCCCAGCACCTGCTCATGTTGAAAGGCTCACAATCGTCTGTAACACCAGGTCCAAGAGAGTTGAAGTGCTCTTTTGGCTTCAGTGATCATCTGCATATATGCAAACACACAGAGAGACCCACACATACACACAGTAATAATAAAATAAATAGAATGATAAACTTTAAAAAGTATCTCATTAGCATGAATAACATTTAGAATAATAATACTAAATAAAATTATATAAAGAATTAAAGGCAATGAAATTCAACAAGAAAAATATAAGTTTCAAGGATGGAGCACTTAATCATGCCAATATAACTTAATGATCAAGAAGATGGTTGAAAGAATGTTGATCATTTAATTTAAAAAATAATATGTCATTGGGAACTTCGATGGAAGGTGTTGAATAATGTACTGCAAATGCTGTCAACAGGAAATGGGACAGAGGTGAAATTTGAAAGAATTCTTTAAAAAACCAGAAATATTCAATTGTGATATTGCCTTAAGTATTATCATGAAGTAATATTCAAGAATAAGTATGTGATAAGACACAGTTATTTTACTATTTAGGTAAACTCCACTGATATCAATAGGTTTTAGAAGGGCTGCTTAAAGCTATCTAATATACTGCATATTGAAATATGATGCCATTTCCCAAAGAACCCCTGCTATATAGTATGATATGCTATAATACTACATATAGTATGCTATAGTACCAAATTATAAATATGCCTACATTAGTTTACTACTTTCCACACAACAATATACAACATCTTGCATAACATGGCTCAAACAGAACACTTTTTCAGACAATGTTGGGAGCTAGATCTCTGACATCAGTGTGATACCAGCGTAGGTTTCCTCAGATGCCTCACCCCTTGGCTTTCAAGTAGACATTGTTCTGTGCCTTTCTGTAGACCACTTCCAGTCTGCCTCTATCCTCATCTCTTTCTCAATTATGAGGATATCAGATTATTCTCTTGAATCACTATATGAAAAATTTATGTGCAATTATTTTTAGATATTTAGGTAGTAGGGATTGGTGATTTCAGCATATAATTTTAGGATTAAAAATTTATCTTATCACACCCCTAAATCTGATTATTTATACTGTTTATTGATGGAAATATTTATTACCATGCTTTAAGTATTTTTCTGTTATATGAAGTGACTTGTGAGAAAGTAACACTTTATGTTCAGTTAAAAACTGCTACCATTTATGAAGGTAATCTGGACTATATGATTTGGGTGAAAATAAATTCAATAGGTTATTTGTGCTGGATAGCTTTGTGTGAACTTGATGTCAGCTAAATTCATCCAAGAGGAGGGAATTACAGTTAAGAAATTGCCTCCAAAATACTGGGCTTCAGGCAATTGCTTAATTAGTGATTGATAGAGGAGAGCCCGACCCATTGTGGTGCTGCCATCCCTGGGCTGGTTTCCTTGGTTTCCTTAATAAAGTAGGCTGAGCAAACCATGGGTGAGGCAAGCCAGTAAGCAACACCTCTCTATGGTCTCCTGTATCAGTGCCTGCCTGCAGGTTTCTCCTGTTTGAATTCCTATCTTGATTTCCTTCAATGATTAACAGTAATACCAGATTTAAGCCAAAATAAACCCTTTCCTCCCTAAGTTACTTTGGTCATGGCATTTCATCATAGCAATAGCAGACCTAATTAAGACATTATTCATAATTTGAATTTCTTCCTTTGTATTGCCTTTGGTATGAGATTATTTTTAATTATGTATCTCTTTCCTATGATTGAATATTTCCAGATATATCTTCTTTTTATATTTTATTTTTTAAACAACATTTTCTCATTTTTCGTATCAATCCCAGTTCCCACTCCCTCTCTTTCTCTGGCTTCCCCCCCACTCCACCTCCCCATCTACTCCTTGAGGCATTAAGGCTTCTCATGGGGAGTCAACAAAGTCTAGTAGGACTTTGATCACTTTGAGGCTGGACTAATCCTCAAATTCTGTGTTGCCTGGGTTATATGTTGCAATGTGGAAACAATTCCATGGAGTTTTTAACATAACAGAAAAAATAAAGTTATAAATCAAGACGTTTGTGAAACATTGTAAAGACAATGTGTAAAACATTGGCGGAAACATCAGATAATCAGGTTACAGCAAGATGGGGGACAGGGGCTGCCTTCGATGTTATGTGACAGTAACTCAAACCTAAGGTCCAATTAAGTCAATATATTTCAAAGATTTTATCTATTTGTTAGGGTGACGGTGTCAAGTATGGCTAGTAGCAGGATACCTTTGAGCAGACATGTGCGCGTGCGCGCCTGTGTGTGTGTGTGTGTGTGTGTGTGTGTGTGTAAGAGAGAGAGAGAGAGAGAGAGAGAGAGAGAGAGAGAGAGAGAGAGAAAGAAAGAAAGAAAGAAAGAAAGAAAGAAAGAAAGAAAGAAAGAGAGAGAGAGAAAGGAGATTACAATCATGTGAGATTTTATTTCAAAATCTGCCACTCCAGGTTATTCTGAAAAGTTATGAGATTGGTATCAATTACATCAAGCCCTAGAACTCATTTCTACAAATCGCTGCCTCTGAAACTCATGATAGCATCTTTCATTTCTGCACTCATAATAACTCTGGCAAGTAGAATCATTTCCGATGTGTTATCTTCTGTAGCTGTTAATTCAACATTAAGAATTAATCGTTTTGCAAGAACACCAAAGCTACCCATATCGCCTAGCATTTTATGCATGTGTTACAGAGTGAACCGTAGACAATTTAAAAATTTTGTGGATACAGTACCATGGCGAAGTAATGTTCTGAAGAATAATAAATTGATTGAGGTTATTTCCTTCTCTGTGTTGGATACCCTTTAGCTCTTTAAGACAAAGCATCTGTCTTCCTGTCTAGAGCCATTTTCTTTTCCTATTTCCACAGCAATCGCCTGCTTACCTTTATTTTTCCTTTTACACATTATAAAAAGTTAGAGAAAATAATTAACTATTTATATGTAATCTATTTAATAATTTTGTAGAATCCAATATCATCAGGAAACAAAAAGAACTGTAGCATCTAAGCTTTTCTGCCAATGACAATACACTGTGGGCCTGGATATTGCTATTTTGTAGTATTTAAAATTATCCCTTTTCCCTTTTTCAGGACATCGAATCACTAACAGGAGGGCTGGCTGGTTCTAAAGGGGCAGATCCACCGGTAAGTTAGACACTCATTAGATGTAAGAATTTCATTTCATAAAGAGTTACTGTTTACTACATGTCATATATTGAGGCTTGTTGAAAAAGTGTAACGTTGATTTTAGGAATGATCAGGTGGCTTGAAATGGTAATTTCTCAAATAATTAATCTATGTTCAAACTGGTGACACAGAAATAAAGAATTAGGGTGTGGCTTACTGGTTAACACCTGCCTAGCATACACAGTACTCTAGATTCAATTCACATTGCAAAAGATGAAAAATAGCAATTTTTTGAAAACATGAATAATTTCTATTCTAATAATAGGCTGTGATTGAGAATTTATAATTCTAAAGCTGAGTATTGGAATTGAGTTTCATAGTGTTTGATTTACACAGGAAAACTACAGCATGCTATGCTCTGTACTTATTCTCTATAGTGTTGTTTCTTTCCTACTCAACTCGAAAGTATTTTGGACAGCTAAGGATCAAGTTCTAAGTTACTAGAGCTATAACTTTTATTTTTTCATTTTAGTGGTGTGTAGCATGTATGTGTGTGCCTACATATTTGAATGTATGTAGGTACAGGTTAGGGATCACCTGCACATATGTGCATGTGTATGTAGAGGCCCATAATGAATTTTAGGAGCAACCCTCAACTGCTCTTTGACCTTTTCCATGAGGTGGGTCTGGTCTCTTATGAAAAACCAAAAATCATTTCTCTAGCCATTCTTATTAGCTAGCTTGCTCTGGTAATCCCCTGTGTCCTTATTTTAAATATAGAATTACAGGTGGGCACAGTGCCTACCAGACATTTTTGTAGGTTCTAGGGACCCAAACCGTATTCTGAATGTTTGAGGGGCAAGTGCTTAATCACTGAACAATAAGACCCCCAAGGATAAAGTTTAAGTGGTAAGAGGAGCTTGATGTATTGGAACATCATACCTTTTATTTTTTTTTTTTTTTTTTTTTTTTTTGGTTTTTCGAGACAGGGTTTACATCATACCTTTTATGGAGAAACTGATTCCAGATGGTTTTCTTGTCACTTCAGGCTTGAGAAACAAAATTCAGAGTATATAAATTAAATAATAAGTAATATCCAGTTTATGTTAGCAAATGGTCCATTGGTGGATTTTTATCACTCTTTGCTTTATCTGAATTTGGTGAGATTTTCATGAGAAGCATGCATGTGCTGACTAATTTGAGGTCAACATCATATAAGCTTGAGTCATTTGAAAAAAGAAACTCAATTGAGAAACTGTCTCTATAAGTTTGGGGTCTAGGGTGTATTTTTGCTTAGTGATTGATGAGGAGGGCCCAGCCCATTGTGGGTAGTGCTGTCCCTGGGCTGGTAGTTTTAGATTCTATAAAAAAAGCAAACTGAGAAAGTCACAAGTAACAACAGTCACCTACAGCCTCTGCATCAGACCCTGCATTTAGATTCCAACCCTTGCCTTTCTGTCCTTCAGTTAAGGACTACAGTCTGGCAGTGTAATCCAAATAAATCCCTTCCCTCCCCAACTTACTTTTGGACATAGTTTCACCATAGAAATACCATAACACGAACAACACATGGCCTAAGTTTATCAGATTTAGCTCCCTTAAAGTCTCAGTGAATGCTAAAATGATAACTTTGATTGCAGCTGCTTCCTGTCTAACACTGATGTGCTGTGTGATACACTATCATCCTGACTAACTGATATCTAGGAAGAACTCACCAGCATTTCCCATTTCCTTTCTGTAATCATCTTTTACATTCATACAGGAAACATGTTTGGATTCACATAGGTACTTATGCTATCCACAGAACTTCCAGTATTGTAATGTTTGGACAGATGAACTATAAGTGAACTTAAAAAGTCCAGTGACATGATTGACAGAAGGTGTTATACTTAAATGTTATAGGTGACTGCTCGGGTGACATATGCCACCTTCTGCTTTCTACACTGCATGCATATAGTAACACACAAATCAGAAATGAATGACTTCATCATATCATTTAAGAAAATTAGCTTCCCAGTATAAAATTTTGAGTGCGCAGGTAGTCTAGCTATTAAAATAAAAATGTAGAGCTCAATAAAAATGAATAAAATTAAAAAAGAAACCACTTTTAGTGGGAAAGGGTCATGGGAGAAGATGTGTTCGAAAGGCAACTTTTATGTATTACTTTAAACCAAAAAGGAAGAAGTATTGAATATGAAACTTTGGATAATGGGTAGAAAAATACACATATATAACACATATGCACACACAGACACAGATAGAAAAACACACATACCTGGCTTCTGTTTGTGCTATTTATTTTACTGGGATAACAAGTATTTTGTAGTCATGCTTATCTATTTTGAACTTATTTGAATATATTTGTCTTGTAACTTTGACAATGAGAAACAATTGAGCTGTAATGGTTTGTAAACGTGCAGGTGATCTAGGCATTCATTAACAAGCAATAGTCTACTGCCTCACATGATTGAAGAGTTAGCAGAAACATAATGTCATAAACTTTATAATGGGGAATTGCGTTTAGCTCTTTCTAAATTACATATAAAGAGGTCTTGGTATAGAGATGAATTGGAAATGGTAGCTAGGGTTTCTTCTTCATTTAAAAATAGCCCTTTTGTCTAATAGTAGAATTCCTGCTTACTATGACTGAGTCTCAAAGTTTGATTCCCAGAACTGTAAAATCACAATTAAAAGGGAAAAAAAAGTTAGAAAATCAGAATTTGGATGAAATTACACATATTTAAAATTTAGTTGAAGTTTATTTTTAATTTAAAATATGTCATAATAGATAATCAAATACTCATTTCTGTTTCAAACATTGTCTTTGGTACATGTATTCACAATATATTTATAAAAACATTCTCCCAATTTTGCCCATGAAATTTTCATTGGTACGAATTTCAAAGTCTATTAAAAGTAAAATTCAGTGAGCAGGAGCTGTGAATTACTGAATGAATGGTTTTATATGAGCAGAGTAGTTTATTTTAGAGTTTAATCTGATACTGAGACATTTTAAAGTACAAATGGAATATTAAAATTAAAATTTTGCTTTAGGTGCACATACGAATTAATTTTGAAGAATAAAATTGTAGAACTTGTTTTATGACAAAGAGTAGGATGTGTTTAATTAGTGTACCCTATGATATTATTAATAAATGGCAAGTCAGGTAAGATTAAATTTGCAGGACTCTGGAAACGTTTGATATTAGTTATTTTAATAAGAAAGGTTAAGTACAGATTTTGAAAACTCAGTAAGTCTCAGTTTCTTCAGAAAGAGAAAGTAATTTGCTATTTTTTCTGAAGTAACTCAAGAATATTTTAGAATGGCTTTATTTTTTGAAGAGTATGTTAATAAGGATAAACTCTGTTAATTAAATTTATTCATTAATTTGCATTCTGTAAACCCTCCTCTCCCCTCCCCCACCCCAATCCATCCCTCCTAAATCTTTGCTCAGAAAGGCAAAATTCTCCCATGGGTGTCAACAAAGCGTGGCATATCAAATTGAGGTGGACTGAGTTCCTCTGCTTATGTTAAGGCTTGGTAAGGCAACCCAGCATTAGGAACAGGTATTTAAAACCCAGCCAAAGCATTAGGGACTGGTTCTCTTCCCTCATGACCAGGAGATGGATGAGTAGACCAAGCCACAGAACTGTCACATAAGCAGAGGGCCTAGGCTGATCCTTAGCTGTGGTCCACATTCCATAGTCTGTGAGCTCCCATGAGCGGAACAGTCACTTCTGTGAGTTCCCTTATGATGACCCTAAGACCGCCCCACCCTTCACCCACCCCACTCACCCCACCCCTATGCCTATGTCTTCATCCCTACTGGGTTCATATAATCCTTCTCTCTTCTCCTCAAAAGTATTTCCTGTCCAAGTGCTTGACTGGAGATGTCTAAATTTATTTCCATCAGTTACTGGACTAAGGCTCTGATAACAATTGGAGTAGGTTTCAAATCTGATTAAAGGAGATGTCCAGCTTAGGCTACCTATCCACTATTGGTTGGAATCTTTAGCTGGAGTCATCCTTGTACGTTCATGGGAGTTTGCCTTGCGCATCAGATTTCCAGGTTTCCTAGTCTCTCTGGGGCTGTGGATTGTGGCATAGCTATCCTTTACTTTACAGATAATATCCATTTATGAGAGAGTACATACTATGTTTGTCTTTCATGGTCTGGGTTACTCACTTAGGATGATATTTTTTCTAGTTCCATCATTTCCATTCGAATTTCCTGATGTCACTGTTTTAAACAGCTGAGTAATACTCCATTGTGTAAATATGCTGCATTTAAGGATGTTTTAAAATAGAGAATCAAACAATGGTGATGTTGAGAATAGTGCTTCAGCTCTACATTGTATATCTATACTAATAGAATAATATTAGAATAGTAGAATATATTTATCCTAATAGAATAATAACTCTTCTCTTACCGAGAAAAGTGTTGTCTGTGAAATAATAACTTAAATTTGTCTTCAAAATTTTCTGAAAGGATGTTCTACATTCAACATAGGCGTCCCACTCGTAAAAATTAGATCACAGATTAATAGGCGGCATAAAAAGTTAGTATATGTTCAAATAGAAAAATTCATAAAGCAGACTGGATAATTGCTATCCAAAGAGCAATATATAATAGCTAAATAGTGCTCATATGTTTGTTTTGCAGTGTTGGAAGAAACAAAAAACAGTCTTGCTTGCATATGCTAAACTTGCCTTTACCACCAAGCTAAATTTTTAACACCAAAATCATAATTTGAAAATATATAAAATATATTCCTTCCTCGAAATATATGTATTCTACATCAGTATATTTAAACAAATATAAATTAAAATATTTACAAGGGCTGGAGAGATGGCTCAGTGGTTAAGAGCATTGACTGTTCTTCCAGAGGACCTGAGTTCAATTCCCAGCGACCACATGGTGGCTCACAACCATCTGTAATGAGATCTGGTGCCCTCTTCTGGCCTGCAGGCATACATGGAAGCAGAATGTTGTATACATAATAAATAAATAAAATATTTAAAAAAAAATATTTACAAAATGATTTGAGCTCATATTTCATAGTCACAGACTTTTTCTTGCGAATAATAGCTAAACAATAGAATTTTTAAAATGACTGTACAGAATATACCATGTAACATGTATTACAGATGATCTATAATTTACAAAAAAGAAGTTGTACATAGGTTACATTCAAATAGTCATATGATTCATTGTAAAGGAACTGAATGCCTACAGGTTTTGCTGGGAACCGTAAAACCAAGCACCCCTTTGCAGTGAGAGATGACTGCATACATAGTCATCTGGAAAGCAGGAAACTGGGTTGCACATCCCTGTGGCATGCACAGTATAAAGCATTACTCCCGTGAAGCATACAGGTGTTGACTAGCCTTTGAACTGGCATGCCAATTCTTCTTAAGCTGCAAACTAAATCCAAGTGTACATGTTGGGCTTAGAAAATCAGGTTGGCAAAAAGAAAAATGTAATGACACGTATTTCATCAGAACATGTACCAAAGGATTTATGGATTTATTTTCATATTTGGCTATATTCTGGAGCACAATTTGGAATATATTCTGTTTGTTAACTAGCATTCATACTCTGGAAAAACTGATGCTACTTAAGATCACGTGAATGAAATCTAATGAGTGATGTGGGCCAAACTTAAACTACATGAAGCATGTTCCTGGCTACATTGTAACACATATCAAGCAAATGGGAACACATTTTATTCTACTCCAGGGTATAATTGGGGTTTAAATCTGTCTCATTGCCTCACCCAGAAATTACAGCAAGAATGCTGCAGGAAATGTGGTTCCTTGGGTTTTGTTTTCCCACCATAAGCAGTAAATTATTTTTGTTTGCTGAATTTTGGACTGGGTCTATTTTTAATTGTTCTAAGATTCTTTTTGTTAAATGTCAATGGTGTTCTTCAGTTCTAGAGAGTGATGGATAAACGAACTCCCCATTCGGTTTGTCCCAGGCGTGATGCACACAATGTCCTGAACACTTTAGCTCTATTAATTTCCCCCACTGAGGAGCAGAAATTGCACAGTCTGTGTTTTTGTACTTTCTGTTCAGATTTTATAGCTTCTTGATAGTTCTTGCAATTTGGGTACACACACTGCAGAATTTTTTTAAATTCAATTTCCCGAGGCTGCTGCTTAGAGAAGGTTATAGGTTTTTCTAATTACAAATGGACTTAAAATTTTAAAACCTCCCAAACTCATTCTAAGTTTGAGTTTTCTCATAATAAGATAAAAAGTAATATAAATCTTATTTTTGATCTAATTTAACTTTTTGGCATCACAAATCTCACATCTAGCGTTTTTCATTCTATTTACTTCTAATTTGGTGAATGTTTGGGTATAAATCCTGTACAATGTATTTGATTAAGTTTTAGAGTTTTGCAATATAATGGGCAGACAGCTTGGTAAAAGCTAATTAAAGCATCATGTAGGTGAAGGGTCAGGTGTAAGCCAAGCACAAAGGCCACAAATCCAATTGATGAACAAACACACCAAGACAGCAAAGTAAGGTACCACTTTACGGTTGCAGGGTGAATAAAACAATTCTGGGTGAGGAGATGTGGCATGTGAAAAACTGCATCTATATATACCAAAAGTAAAATACCCGTGGGTGGACAGAGCAACGAGTAATGGGAGCAAGGATGGGAGATATGGTAAAACCAAATGCTAGAATTGTTACATTGGAGAAGGACATGGGAGGAGTTTGTATTCAGTACTGAGGAAATTAAGAAACTCTAGGAGTTTTCAAAAGTGAGGACAACCTTATTGGATTTTTCTTTATAATATCTTCTTGGCTACACTGAAGAATATATCAGAGAGAACAAACAAGAAGATCCATGAAAAGGTTTTTGCAGTCATCCAAAAGGGATCTTTACCATAGATAAATAGTAAGTGTGATAGTAATCATGAAAGGCTAGTAGAAGTAGGAAGGGCTAGAAGAATAATATCTAAAATAGGGTTCCAAGAGCTTAGAGAGAAGCCATGTATCTCAATGATCTGTAGCACAAAGGAGGAACTATAGCTCAGTGCAATTAGTCTGGCTTTTTAAAAAGAACTGGAAGAGAGGAGCTTCAGAAGCTCCAAACACAGCATAATGTTATCAAGATAGAAACGTAAATCCTCACAGATTCAACCAGAACATGCTGAAATAACATGCCACACTCCACAAATGCAGGTAATTGTATATTAATAGCATTTAAACTGAGAAACTGATAACATTGGATGCTTATTGTACAGACCTTGTACTCTTTTCTAACAACGTTTATTTTCTTTTTTGATGTTTTTCTTCTTTTTTATTAAGAATTTTTCTAATACATTCTTTTCCGATTTACAATGCTCTTCCCATGCCCACCCCTTCCCCTCCTCCTGTTTCCTCCACCTTTCCCCATTTACTTTCTTGATTCTGAACTATTGTATCAATTAATAGTAAATAATCTTTAATCTTAACAACTGAATAGGTAACTGAAAACATAGCAACTATGTTGATAAATTTCAGACTTGTGTGTTCAACTTAATATTTAACAAATCCTCTCGGATATTTAGTGTAATTTAAACCACTGCAAGTTAAACTCATATAGCTGACCTTTTGTACCCCTCTTCATAAGGCTACTACAATTTTACCCATATCAGCAGTTAGCTACTTCATACCTATTCTGACTGGAAGCAATAGCTACAGAGCTATATGGCAAGATATATCTTCACAGTTATTCTGGAATACCCCAGACTCTCACTACTTCTCTTAGACTATCTCAGTGGACACACCCACAATCTTTCTTAACATCTGACTTTAATAAAACCACCAGGATTGATATTTTTGTATGTAAGTAAGATCATGGCATATTTCTGCTTAAGTCTTAGTTGGATTTCCACTCATATGAAATTTCTCGAGTTCAATGATGATAAAAGTAGATTTCAGGCTTCGATGTTGTAAGGTTGGAAGTAGGGAAACATCTACAGTGAAATTTTAGCTGGAGGAAAGAAAGGGGACCCCAAGAAAACTTGAAATACAGTCTATTAGGGGAAATAGCAGCAAATGAAACAAATGAAAAATAGACTATTGTACATCGTACTATGATGTTTTGTGCAAGTGCAGAATATACCTGTGTGTTCACACGAGGATGTAGGTGTAAGCAAGTTCACCTGAATTGAACATAGGAGTTTTCCTCAATTACTTGGCATCATTATGAGATTATCACTTGTATCTGAAGCTCGCAGTACAGGCTGAACCTCTGAGATTTACTGGACTCTGTATGCTCTCTCTGGATTGTATCTCCATATAAGAAGTACTGGAATTAGAGATATGCACTGTCATGCGCAGGATTTTGTTGTCATTGTTTGCTGTTGTTGATTTTTCTTATTTGTCTTTTGGGGGTGGTTGATGATGGAACTATAAACTCGGACCTTCATCTTGCCAAGTGTTCTCTTTATCCGCTGAACCACTTCTTTTGTCTCTATATTGCTTAGCATCACTTGGATATGAGTATCTTTTTTGCCTGTTTTTAGTTGAAGTTTTAATTGTTTGACAGTTTCATACATTTATTTAATGAATTTTAGTCATTTTCTCTCTGTACTTTCCCTCAATATCCCACTCACTCCCCCACTGGCATCTTTCCTTCCAAGGCATCCCCTCCTACATTCCTGTCTTTTTATGTGTGGCCCACTGATAATTAGAGCTCCCTGCCTGTGCGTGGGTGGGGAGTTACTCAGCAGAACGAGGGCAATTTATCTGTGTCTCTTTAGTGCAGTGGTTTCCATCTATGTTGGCTTTACTCTCAGAAGCCTAACATTCTCAAGAATGCGTAGACTATTACAAGCTACTGAGGAATATTTGATGAAAAAATAAGTTAGAATACAAGGCTGGTAAGAGTAGGTCTTCAGATGGTGAGTCTTTGATTGAGTTTATGACCACATCAAGGAATATGAAGCTCAAAAATGTAGAGTAGAATTTCCATTATTTTGCTGAAAGCTCTGTGTTAGAACTTCTGCATAGCATATATTCCTGACAAAATATTTAAAGTAGAAAATGTTAATCTTAGTTCACAGTTTAAGAGTCTTCTGCAAGTGGTTGCTTGGAACCATAAACTTGGAAAGAGCATCATGATGGCAGGAGAGTGTGCTAGTGGAAATTCTTGACATCATAGTGAACAGGAAGCAGTTTAGCTGGAGGTGCATGCCAACAGCCCAGGGATCTTCTTGCTTCAGCTAGATTCCACCTTCTGAAACTGCTACCACCTCCCTAAATAATGTTAGCATCTAAGGTTTAATCTCTGAGCCCATGAGCTTGCAGGGAACAAACGTTATCCAAACCATAACAAGACCGAAACTGTAACACTGACAACAATATTTTCACAGTATATGGTGAAAGGTTAGGTGTATTTAGAACAAGTTTAGTAACTGGTAATCATGCCTTGTTTGCCACTGTGAGTTATCAATAATCCAAAAGACATCAAGAAAGTACCATGCTTCTTCTAGAGGACATTACTTCTTGTCCAAAGCCCCTAGCTATTCTCTCTTCTTTCTGTCCCTCTCTGCCTCTATTTCCTACTCTCTCCCTCCTCTTTCTTGCGTCTCCCCCTTCTCTCCCTCCCTCTTCTTTCCATCCCTCCTCCTTCCTCTCACTCTCTCCTCTCTTTTCCTGACCCTGAGTGCAGCACACCCTTCTGCTATGCTCTTTTGCTTCACCTCAGACGTACTAGGATGGAGACAAATGATACCAGAAAGAAACTTCTAAAACTAAGTTCAAGTAAAATGCCCTCATTTAAGTAGTTTTCTTCACACAGTTTGCCACTGTGGTGGCGAATACGGCACAGACACATGGTGTTCTCATGGGAAGACTTCCAAAGACACGCCTGTAATTAATCTCACATTACAAATCTAGAATTTAAGTGCCTGGCACATAGCTGGTAGCATCTAGGATTATTATTCTTGTCCAGGATCTAGGATAAACATATATGAAGACAAAAAGAGAATGGGTCAGTTCCTTCTTCCTTGGTGGATTTGCCTCAGTTCTGATTTAGCTTTCTCTGAATAGTCCAAAGCTGAACTGTGATCGAAGCTTTCATCTGAGCAATGCTGAACCTTCTCAATATGAAAACAGTCTTAATGCCCCAATAACATTTGTTCTTTTTTTTTTTTTTTTTTTTTTTTTTTTTCGGTTTTTCGAGACAGGGTTTCTCTGTGGTTTTGGAGCCTGTCCTGGAACTAGCTCTTGTAGACCAGGCTGGTCTCGAACTCACAGAGATCCGCCTGCCTC
Source organism: Chionomys nivalis (assembly GCF_950005125.1). Taxonomy (NCBI): domain Eukaryota; kingdom Metazoa; phylum Chordata; class Mammalia; order Rodentia; family Cricetidae; genus Chionomys; species Chionomys nivalis. The sequence goes on from NC_080110.1 coordinate 18,162,828, forward strand.
TGCCTCCCAAATGCTGGGATTAAAGGCGTGCGCCACCACCGCCCGGCAATAACATTTGTTCTTAAAGTTCTAAATTGACAAAACTTATCAGCCATTCAAGATTAGGACCATGACAAAGCATATTTAAAAATAAATGAGAACAGAGTGCTGCTTATTTGAGATCTATTTAACTTGTATAATTAATTCTTTGAATTTAATTCATCTCACTTAATAAATTATCTGACATTGTAAAAATTCCCATGCCACTCTAATTATGTTAAAATGTATAATTTTTTAGAAATATGCATAGAGGCATGCATGTCTGAATGTGGGTATGTGCACATGATTGAAGTGCCACTGATGGCCAGCGGCATTGACGGGCATAAACAGGCAGTTGTGTGCCGCCTAATATGGGCACTGAGAACTAAACTCAGGTTTTCTGGAAGAGAAGAAAATGCTTTAAGCCATTCACTGAGCAATCCCACTCCACAATTTTAATTACAAATGATGGAGCAAAAAGGAAGATCTTTTCACTATAGAGCAGAATCATGATGACTTACAATCAAGCATGCTTGTAGACCCAGCATGTGGGAAATTCAGGCAAAGCTGCACTACAATTTCAAGGCATGTCTGAGCTAAGATGATTTAGTAGGCTTGCCAGGACTATTTGAAATGATCCTTTCATCCTTCCTAATGCCAAAATGTTAAGAACACATCCAATATTGTATACAGGTTGTAATTTATGTAAATCTGTGACCTCTGGAATATCTGTTTCAAATTTGTTTTAAATTCTGTCTTTTGCTAGCTATGCTCAACAGTGAGTGATCTTTGCTTTTCTTGTGACTCAGTGTCTTAAACTTCATAATGAGGATTACAAGGTACACTGTATTTAATGAGTTAACATAGAATGGTTTGTACGGTGCCTATCCCATGTTTGTGTTCACCTTTGTAATGGTTGTGATTCAGGGATATCGCGATATCTATAATTTTGTTAAAATCACTCAAAGTATGACTTAGAATGAGCGAACACAAATTTAAATTACATGTTAGGGATTGTGACTGTACAGCAGAGCACCTGACAAGTATCTGTAAGCCTTCAAGTATGATCTCTAGCACCATAAAATGACTTTAAATTATGGCACATGTATAAGTTAATTATAAATATGGAGTTAATTCATAGGAGATATGAAGCATGTTCTAAGATCTAGAAGTTATTTTTAATGTAATTCCTAAGGGAGAAAAGCAATTTTAGATACTTATTAACATTTTGTTTGGTTGGTGGTTGATATGACAGGAAATAATAGAGAATTAGTATTTTTCTACTACCCAGCAAATTACTTGAGATGTTAGAATGATGTAGAAACCCAATCATTAGAGATAACCTTTGCTTAATTATCTCTTGATTTTTAATAATTTGTTAAAATATACTTGAAGTAAGAAAATGGATACTGGGGATTAATTCTGAACCCTCATACATATTAGACAAGTATTCCACCATTCAGCTGTATCTCCATCCATAAAGAAAATGTGTTAAAAGTAAATCAATACACAAATGAAATAAGATATGATAATCAAAATGAGCCGGGCGATGGTGGCACACGCCTTTAATCCCAGCACTCGGGAGGCAGAGGCAAGCGGATCTCTGTGAGTTCGAGACCAGACTGGTCTACAAGAGCTAGTTCCAGGACAGGCTCCAAAGCCACAGAGAAACCCTGTCTCGAAAAACAAAACAAAACAAAACAAAACAAAACAAAACAAAACAAAACAAAACAAAAAGATAGAGACTTGTACTTGGCAAGACTTGTACTTTTTTTGTTGTGGATTTAGAAAAAAACAATTGAGGGCCAGCAAGATGACTTAGTTGGAAAAGATACTTGCTACCAAGCCTGTTGATCAGAGCTTAATTCCTGGGGCTCACATAGTGAGAGAGTCAGCTAATGCAAATTTTGCTCTTACTTCCACACCTGCCTGTAACTTGCCTATATATACACACACACATAAAAACAAAGTACTAAATTATAATGCAATAAATGTAATAAATTTATAATTGATTGAAATACATATTTATCACCTATTTTATATAGTATCAACTATGAATTATATTAATATAACTCTCTTATCTCTTCAAAATAAATACAATAATTTTGACAAATATGACTGATTATTATAAATACTATATTTATAATAATTATATGATCAATATTTTATTTATTTTTTGAATTTCCTCTTTTGTGTCTATGCCTTTGTGTGACTTATCTTTACACAGCTGTTTCTTCTATAGATTATATGTGTTTATATAACATACATAAATATAAAGTTTATTACATGTGTATAAATATGTTATTCATATTTATATATTCCAAACTATATAAAACAGAACATATCTTTGAGTATTTTGAATTCTTGGCTAAGTAGAGGACATTCGCTAATTAGAATGTTCTTATCTAACACAATAAAGTGGAACTATTTTTATTTTTTTATCAAAGATGCTATAATTTAGGGTGTTTATCTGAAGAACAGAGTTGAATACAGCTATATATATGTATAATTACTCATTAAAATGTGAAAATATGAAATAAAAATAAATGCTTACTAAGAAAGCATCTTGGAATGTCTACTGTGTATTTGCTACTATTTTAGGCATTTTAGAAAATAAGTGCAAAGTAACAAGTTGGTTACAGAATTTCACACTGTAATTTGTTACTGAATTTTCCTCTTAATGATGAAATAAATATAAATGGTAACATATGGATAGATGGCTAGTTATAGCAATATCGTCATACACTTGGAGCAGTTCTGTTTTATGGGAAGATTTCTTTTTTGGAGATGTGTTGAATCCGTTCTTAAAGGGATAATTTGCACTAAATTGCATCTTTCTTCTGGATAAGAAAAAATCAAGAAATTTACTTTTCTTGGTACCCAAAATGTTTAAAAGTTTTGGATTTCAATAACTAATAGAGAATGTTTCTACAAGCTTTAAATGATAAATCAGCTTAAATTTAGTTAAAAATGAATGTAGAATGAGTGTAAACGCAAGACTGGTTTGCAGATATCTTTTCAATATTATTCATGGAAGATATATTCAGGAAACCCTACACACCGTCCATGAACCCAACAGCCACATACTTCTACAGAGTCAATGAGGCTAGATTTATTAGTCAAGAAGACAATAAAGCTGTTGTTTACTTGACTGTTCTAAAAAGATATCATGATAGGGCCCAGAGAAGCGTGTGGACGCCAACACAAGGACTGCTTCAGACAATTGCCCACAGGTGCATATCAGTTGCAGCTGCTTCTCCTACCTAGAATTCAAGGATGTGATGCTGTGTGGCTTTAGTCAGTGGAGAAAAGAGCCGGCATTCTCAGGGTTCCGTCCCTTTTCAAACACTCATATTTATTACATTTTGGTTGCATGAGAAGCTGTAGAACTCTATGTTTGAGGATTCTCTCCGTTCTTTTCCCTACGTCTCTGGATGTCAGAAAGAAGCATTTAGCCTTGTCCTGGGAGTCAGTATTTTAAGGCACACTTATCTGCAAGGAAAATAATTTATTCAAGTTGCTCTCCTGCAAGATAAAAGGGTTTTTCAAATGCATGAAATCAGGAGGACATTCCATGCTTGAGATTGCTTGCACCGTTTTTACTTGTTGCTAGTTAGCATTACTTATATACACTGTAGGCACTTATAAAGAATCTGATGTATATTCATAATCAATTAAAGTTAACATCCTTCAGAGTTCTTGCCTTCTATTAAAGTCCATGTTGATTAAACAATACGTGAAGGGGCAGTCAAGATAGCTCAGTGATTAAAGGTGCCGGCTTCCAAGTCTTAGGACCTATGTTCAATCCAGGGTAAGTCACATAGTAAAAAGGAGAACCAACCCTTGCTAGCCACCCTCTGACCTCTCCATGCAAGCACCAGGGCATGGGCACAGGCATACACATAAGCACTTTCACACACCCACAAAACAAGTTAATAGTAATTAAAACCAAAATTTAAAAGAATACTACATAATAAGAATATTCCCTAAATACTCTGTATGCTTATAATATAAGAAATTAATTTCTAAGTAGTTGTTTATAAAAAGTACAAGTCATGATAAAAGACACAACCAGGCAGGCAGATCTTTGTGAGTTCGGGTGCAGCCTAATCTACAAGAGCAAGTTCCAGCACAGGAATACTCTTGGATTCTCTTACATTTTTTCCAAACAAATTCTAGAATTATTTAGTGATGGGAATACACCAACTATTATTACCTCTAAATGATAGAGGCAAGAAGTACTTCCCCGGGTTGTTTTGTCAAAAGGTTGGCTTTCTATTGCTGCATAACAAACTTCTGCTACTTCCATGGATTAATAAAACACATATTTCATTTTCTGCATGTCAGGATTTGAGCAATGGCTTATTTGCATTGTTTGCATGTTTACCCAAAACCAAGGTAGAAACAGGTTTGGATGCTTTCTCATCTCTAACTTTCAAATTCTCTGCCAAGTTCTCATGTGTACCATCTGTTTTTCCGCCCCTCTTGGTGTGTCTCTGCCATTCACTGTGTGTCTCTGTCTCTTTCTATCTCTCCTCTCTGCTGTGTTTTATAAACATGTATCCCTATACCTTGGCCTGTCCCAGGCTCAGCATACCCATGAAAGGGTGGAATAATAGAATGTGCATGGACCCCATCATGAAGTGCTTTGACACACAGGGGTCATAATCGAAACAAAGGCTGATATGATATGAACCCAACAAAATCAAATACAAGTCAATTTTCCATACAGGAAGTTGCAGAAGCCCAACTTTTAAGTAATAAATGTTTAGTTAATTAAATGGAGAAGTGGGTTAGGATGTATTACACCAGGACCTAAAATGCAGTACCTGTATACTCATTGCAGAGACCAAAACCCACAATGCTCATTTGGAAAGCAATGCTTCATTCTTTTTGCCTTGCTACTATGTATAAAACTCTAATTCTCTAGAAAAACAAAATGCCAGGATTGTTAATGAAAGCTTGACCTTTATATTAGCATGCTATAAAATTTAAGATACTGGAAAGTATTTTTTTGTTTCCTTTAAAATTTCCTTATTGTCCATACTGTCATATATGTATACAAGAAATATGATGTTCACCCTCTTTCTTCTCCCTAACTCCCTTCATGCATCCTCAACATATCCACTCCCCAGTTCCTTTTACTATGTACAAAGTCCCAGTTAGTGCAGCCCATATATGAATGGGTGTGAAGCCATCTACCAGAGCATGGGACACCTATGTAGTGGCCAAACCTTTTAAGAAAGAATGATTCTTCTTCCTCAGAAACTAACTACAGTCAGAAACTCTTCAACACTAGATGGGTCCTGAGGACCTTTATCCACATCTATGTTGGAATTTTGGCTTACTTGATTCATGCAGGGTTTTGTAGGTCAACTGAACTGCCGTGGGTACATACTTTCGATAGCCATGTCATGGTTAGAAGATTGGAACTTGTAATTAGTAATTATATTTTATTTATTTTAAATATATCAATATTGGGAATTTTATTTCTCTCCCCTAGGAAATTATTTTTAGTACAAATTGGATTTGGTTCAGTATTTCTAGTATTAAGACTTTAATCAATTCTGTGTAGAAAGACTTATGTCCTCCTTCCTCCACCCCACCCCTTCTTCCCTCCCACAGCTTTAAAAGCTCTTACTTGTGGATCAGTTTGTATGGGCTCTAAGCTACTATTTGTAGTAGATTACAGGATAGTGTTTTGCTAATTTAAATTGTGTGATCCTAAGAATAATAATAGTCCACGCACAGATAAGAATTCTATGTACTAACCTGTAAGAAGCAGAATTCTACAATCCCCAACATATTAAAGTAACCCCACATATTTTAATTCTTTTCAAACATTTAAACACATTTATTTAAAGACAAAATAATTTTGTTTTCAAGGTAGCATTGCAAGTAAATATCTGTAGATATGGAAAAGGAAATTTCATTTGAATTAATGTTGGAGGAGTGCCAAGAATTCAAGTGTATTTATTTCCATAATGTAATTATGAAAGTGGAAGCTTTCCTAAAGTGTGGGAAGGCTTCATGCTCAGATCCATCTAAATCCCATCAATCAGTGTTCATAGACCCACATCTAACTTGCCTGTGTCCTTTCAAGGTTACATTTAATAGGAACATCTAAGAAAGCTGTGCTCCTCTTTCCCTCCTTAGGGTATGATTGCTCTTGGCAGTGGAGATCATTTTTTAAAAGGATGAAAAATCAATGAATCAACCAATCAGCCAACCAAGTCTGTCTGGCCTGGTGACATAGGCCTAGAACTCTAAGAGAAGGAAGTATGAGGCAGGAGGATTGCAAAACTATCCTAGGTTACAAGATCAGACCTGGACCACTTAGTAAGACTTTATCTTAAAAATAAAAATTGATAAAAGTAAAAAGAGGGATTGAATGTAGCTCATTGGTGAGTAGATTGCTGGAAGAACATTCATGACACTCTGGTTTCAGTCTATGTAGAAAAAAAAATTCTTCTTTTTCTATCAGTTAAAAGGACTCAATAGTTCTTCCTGAGATTGGTGGCCCAGAAAGTTCTTTATTTAAATGTATTAGAACTTTGATAGCTTTGTTGCTTAACATCTTCACTACTTTCGTCCCTATTCCAAAACAAAGTGCCTAAAAGGTACTATGCAGGCTATTGGAGGAGAAAACACAGCAATGGTCTTAGACAGCTGTAGTTATATAATCAGTGAGAGAGACCTGCATAGCACAACGTTTTCACTTGTGTAATTATGGCAATGCTGCATGTCACGGGAGTAACCAACTGCCCTCTAATCGGATTTGAGAACCTCTCTTCCAGAAGAAACCCATGTGTAGTTCTTGAAATCTGATCATTGTACCTAACTTTTTATCATGTCATCATTAGTGCCTCTTTATATTTTCAAATGCTTTGTTCATTTTCTTTTCTTTCTTGATAGTATTTATCATTGTTTAACTAAAATTGTTTTTCTTTATATTTTAAATACTCCAGTAGTTCCCACCACCCTCCTTTGAGCATATGACCTAAACTAAGTTATGTTAATATCCTCATGTTTCTAACTAATCACACAGTATGGAAACACGCACACCCACAATCACACAGTACTACCTTTAGAGCTCTAACTTTATAATTGTATTTAGTGCATATATACATACGTGTATAGATTTAATTTTATAATTGTATTTAGTGTATATATACATACTTGTATATATTTACCTTTATACTTGTATTTGGTGTGTGTGTGTGTGTATATACAAGTATACTTGAAACACAAGTATATATACTCATGAAATTGCAATACACACACACATATATATATTACATACAAACTGTTTCACTGAAGTTATTCTTTTGGCTAATTATCAGAACAAATGCAATAACATTAAAATATATGACAGGGAAGATATGTTTTCACAAAATTCACACCCACTCAGAGTTTCAGAGTGTGATATTACTTAGTAACAGCTTCTTTGTAGCTGCAATTGTTTAAGTATTTTATGGTGTAGTTACTTTGGATGTAGGATTCTAAATTTTCTGGTTGTTATCCTTGTGAGAAGGGGAGGAGACAGAGTAAGACACAGAGAGGATAGTAATAGGAGGAAAGTAGAAGGCAAACATGGAAAATATTGTATCTACTGGAATGGACAGAAAAGGTCAAACCTACTGAAATTTAAGTTGTGTACAGTTTCTTCCCGGAACAGTGACAGAAGTTGTATCTGTTGCTTTAAGCTCTCAGGTCCTTGAGAGCTGGTTCCAAATGTCCCTAAGGTGATAGAACCTAAATGTGACAGAAATTGAGTTAACGAAGGACAAAATGACATTAAACATGAAAAGAGAGAGTCAATAACTAGATCACGCTGAGTCATGAGAGGCAACAGTTAGATCATGTTGAGTCATGGAAGAATTTTTTTTCTCAAGTACTTTGGAAAGACATGGTAGTTAGCCTTTTTTATGTGAGAAAATTGCACAAGATTTACATATTAAGATATTATAGGGATGGGGAAATGGTTCATTAGATTGAGCACATGTTGCGCAAGCAGAAGTGCCAGAGTTTTGGATCCTTGGCACGCTTATGAAAATCTGGGTGTGGTTGCACACACCTATAATCCCAGTGCTAGGAAGTAGATACTGAATGGCCCTAGGGACTCACTGGTTTTCCAGTCTATCCATTTGGTAAGCTCTAGTGCCCTTGTTATTGGGGCATCCCCCAGAAAGACTGCTATGCCCATGGGTTGGGAAAGGGCGCAGGAATGAACCACTGGAGACGGTTTCAAGGAACAGTGTCTGCTTTCTTACATACGCACTACTATTGATAGAGGGAAAACCTATTTAGTGTGACTAGTTAGCATGTTACTTCAGACTGGGCAGCTCGTACCACCAGGGTCTCTGTGTGGAAAAGCACATAAAAGAAGCTGTGAAGAGTGCAGACTCATCCGCAGGCCAGCTAGTGGCTATTCATTCCACTTCAGAATTCAGTGTTCTGACTTCTGAAAGTACTCAGGAACATGGCGTGCCATGCTTCTTATTTAGAAGCGAAGGATGCTGGATAGGCTGGCCACTAGGACACATCTACACTTTCTCCTCCACCCAATGTTCAGTTTGAGCATTCAAACCTGTGGTCACTTGCTGTGACTGGAAGAAGTGGTACCAAGAGCAGTGATTCTGACCTTTCGGTTGATTAATACGTCTAGTCCTCTGTGGAATTAGTCTAAAGAGATTGCTACCCTCAAAATGTAATAATAGTCTCTAATTTCATAGAGGAAGACAGAAGAGGTATATTTATTAAGTACTGTAAGTTATGTGAGCTTGAAATGAAGTCTGAGTAATGGTCATAAACCTACTTATGTTTTATTAATTTTATTATTTTCTTACCAGCTTTTAGATTTTAGACCAAGCTACTCATACTCCCAGAGCATCGATATCTCATACATAAAATTAAACCTGCATTTGTCTGTTGTGAAACTGTTTGTGATCATTCTTGGTGACTAAAATTAAGACTTAGCCTCCTGTTGATTCAGTCATAAAAGCATAAATGTAACACAGGGAAAAGCATCATCTCAGAAACTCACCTTGGAAAGAAGAATTGAGTAGCTGGAAGACGGCGTAATGAGTAAGAGGAAAAGAAAAAAAACAGTATTTTTAACATTTAGTCACATAGTCCAAGAGTAAAACTTTTATCCTCAAGATCTCAGAGAAAATTTTAACACTCTTTCCAATGTTTCAGAATGCTTCAAGAATAAATCTCATCTCTTTTAGTTTGACCTTCTAATTGGCATATTAATACTGTGGGGTTTTTGTGTGTGTGTTACCTTCAGTAATCGATGGCCTTTGTTCATACAGAAAGTGTTCTCCCTAAGTTTTTCCCAATTTCAAAGTTTCAGTTACTGAAGTCTGCATTGCTTTCAGTTGAGTGGTTTTTGAAGTTTCACATAGGGTCGAGACTTACTCTTATATGGGACTATCCACTTTCCCTGTGCCTTAAGGAAGGTGCCTTCTCTTCAGTGCTTCAAAGAATGTTTTTGGTAATTTGTTAAAAAAAAATCAATGGTTATAGCTCTATGGATTTATTTCTGGGTTATCTATTCCAGTGGTTTTATTTGTCTGGTGTTTGTGTACTGTATTGTTTTTGTTATGATTGGTCTGTAGTATAAACTGAGGTCAGTTAAATTAATACTTCTAGCTATATCCTTTTACTCAGAATTACTTTGGCCATTTGGAGAATTTGGTACTTCCATATCAGTTTTAGGTATTTTTTTAAAGAAATAGTTCTATGAGGAATGTGATTAGATTACATTACACTGAGTCTATATTGGTGGTTACTGGTAATTGACTATTTTAACAGTATTAATTACAGCATTCCATGTATTTGGGTGGTTTTTGAATCTTCTGGTGCTCATGTTATTCCTTTCCTCAGTATTAATAGTTGCATTGTTAAATCCTATATTTAAAAAGAGTGCTTCTGGAATGCTTAATAGGGAGAGACATACTTAGAAGTTGACAATATTCTGCATTAATCTCCTGACCTGTGGAGTGAAGGCTATTATGCTTGGGACGTTCAAACAGAAACAAGGATCACTTCCTTTTGCAAAGAAACACTGAATCCAAAACAATACTGAGTTTCTGGGGGAATCTAACGTAGTGTCATAACCAGAGACTTGAAACACCCAAGGGTGGTGATTTCCATCCCATTTCCCCCAAACTCTCCTGTTCGGGGCCCATGCACATCATGGAGATTGACAACTGATTATAGAAAACTTAATCAAGAGATATTTCCAACAGCAGCTGTTCTTCCAGATGTAGTTTCCTTATTTGAGCAGATTAACGTATCTCTAGGTACCTTCTCTGCAGCTGTGGATCAAGCAAATGCCTTCATCTCTATATGTGCCCATAGGGACCATCAGAATCCGTTTGCTTTCAGCTGTCAAGGTCAGAAGCAAACCTTGAGCTTTCCACCTCAAGGGTATATTAATTCTTCAGCCCTGTGTAAAATTTTACTTGACAGCGAAACTGTTAGTTTCAAAATATCACACTGATCCACTATCTTGACATTTTTGCTGATTGGACCAGGTGAGCAGGAGGCAGAAACCACTTTGGATTTGATAAAGCATATGCACATCAGGTTTGGAGAAGTTTAGCTTTATCTTAGCTAAACATCCAACATTGCAGTGGTATGGGGCATTTAAGACAGTCCTAGCATCAGCCTTTAACCTGTGGGTCGCAACCGTCATATTTCTGGTGGCTGTAGGAACTGAGACACCACTCAGTAGCAAACTGATTGTTATGAAGGAACAACATAAGTGAATTAATGGTTGTGGGTTCCTAAGACAACCAGAGATACTTTACTGGTGGCTGCAGCCTACAGCTTGAGAACCGCTGTAAAGAAATTGCAGCCCCTGGGCCCTTTGGCCACTAAGTAAAATCCATGAAACTCGCTGAGCCTATTTGGAGTTTGGAGATAGCACATTCTTTATGTGCGCATAATACCCTAGCTCCTATGCCAAGTGACCAGAAAAGCTGTTAGTTTTGAATGGGCCCTGGGACAAAAGAGAACTCTTTAAGTCCAGGCTGTTGAACAGGTTGGCTTGGGCTACATGATCCAGCAGGCTCTCTCCTCCTGTAAGGAAAAAAAAAAAATCTCTCAGATGTAATTTGTTTCATTTTGTCCTCAGAGTACTCAACTTTCTTATTTTTAAATAAAATATAATGTCTCCCCCCCCTTTTTTTTTTAACATAACAGGGATATTGTTAGCATAATAGCAATGTTCCCTTCACATTTTTTTATGCCTGAAGTGGACACAAAGCTTATTCATTTTGGTTTTCAGTATTAGGACGTTATTTGACATTTGGTTTGTTGCCAAAAAAACAGTTGGACCTCTGCTGAGAGACGACATAAGCATATAAAATTCTCAACGCTAGACCTGGCCTCAGCAGGGCTAGATGCTACATACCAGGGAGCTGGGGGAACTGAGGATTTAAAGAGCGCCAGCTGTTTCCTCCTCCTCCACCTGAAACAAGATCTCTGAGGAAATGGTGGCAGAAATAGGAAATACCTGTTCTTTCTGTTATTTGTTAGTTTCTCCTCTCACTCTTCGTCCAATGATTCTCTGCCTACATTTTTTGCTGAATTCCAGGTATTAAAATTAACTAAATGTATGACTCTTTTATTTAGCTTCGTATGTAAAGATTTAGGTATGCACATCCATGTCGGATCCTACTGTTTCGTATCTGTGTATTTCTGTGCAGGGGCTTCTGATAAAATGTATCTGCTGACCGTGTGCTCTCTGTTCCCCGCTGAGGCCCGTGACACAATCTCAGCTTCAGATTTTAACTCTAAGCATTTAAAAATGAATATAGATTTTTCAATAACTTAAGTTGCCACCGAAACCTGCTACAGCATTACCATCTTTAGAAAAATGAACAACAGCCAATCATAATTAATCATAAATAAGAAATGCATTTCACTTCCTTTGGGGAAATTCTAGTATTCCAAGGCCTGCATCATCTTATCCGAGGGCACTATGCAAACACAAACCTAAGCTGGTTCTCCTTGGAATTTCTGAAGCAACAGCACCACCTTGTGGATGTATGTGCTCTGCCCAATTCCATGAAGTGGAAATTAGATGCTGGTGGTATAATGATTTATTTAGAGTATTTCTACGGTATGCCATATTCAATCATTGATATGAAAGAAAGATTTAATTCCTTTTTCTAAAATGAGGAAAATAATATGAATAAGCTCAAATTTTAATACTTTATAAGGCAATAAAAATCATGTGCAAAATAGTAATTGCTAATGATTAGTTCTGTGTAAATATCTGCTATCTTCTATCTAGTAGAAAAAAGTAATGAATAGAATTACAAGGAACTGTTATGTGACATAAACCCCCAAAACTTTGCATTCAAAAATAAAAAAACAAAAGTCTCCAATGGTGAATGGCTGCATTAAGTTCTTTTTACTGACATATACAATGACATACACATTCACAATAACATCAGTTCTTTTGGGCTGGCTGATTCTTGAGTAATGATCAGATGTTAGAATATAGTTGTTCTTCATTGATAAATACTGGGAGATACATTAAAAATAAGATAAAGCCGGGCAGTGGTGGCGCACGCCTTTAATCCCAGCACTTGGGAGGCAGAGGCAGGCGGATCTCTGTGAGTTCGAGACCAGCCTGGTCTACAAGAGCTAGTTCCAGGACAGGCTCCAAAACCACAGAGAAACCCTGTCTCGAAAAACCAAAAAAAAAAAAAAAAGATAAATGTGTTGCCGTAGATACACACATACACACACATATATATACAGAGAGAGAGAGAGAGAATATGACAGGGAGCAATAGAGAAAGAGAGAAGGAGAGAGGGGAGAGGGAGACAGAGATAGAGAGACAGACACTAAGCTTAGGAAAGTGTTTTTCCAGAATATCATCTAGAGTCCTTGTTAGGAATTTTATTTTGTATCTGATTCCATGAAAGTAAGCAGGCACATCGCCCAGGAAGTCATGCTCTGACAGAAATGTGGTTACTATAGCATATCGGCTCACTCTGTGTGGGGTCTAAGGGCTGCTGGTGACACCTGAGCTGGCTGCAGACAGCTGCTCAATACTTAGGTGGTGGTTTGAAACAGAAAGCTGAACCCACCAGATTCAGGGAGCAGGAGGATTCACAGCAATGGAAGCTGTCAAATGTTTTCGGTGGACATTGTCCAACCACATTCAAATGGTTGTGGAGGAATGTACAATTATAAGTTCTTTGGGATTAGAATCTTTGTTAATTTGAATTCTTTTCTTTATTCCTTTTTTTCTAACCTTGAATACATGTAATTTCTAACTATTCTTTTATGTTTTTATATGACATAATAAAAGCGAACTTTTTCAGTTATAATCTGATTTTTGTTTTGGGTCAAATAATTTCAGATAACTACAGATCAACTTACTGGTGTAAGATGTCCCCTGATTGTCTTATACTCCATACTGAATGCTTCTTGTAAGAGCAGTGATGGGGTAAATGTTTTATTGCCATGGTTGTTGAATGCTATTTATTCTGTAAAGAAATTTCAAACAGTTCTTCTATTTCTAGATGTTTTCCTCAAAAATTTACTACATCTAATAAAAACATCCCAATAGTGAAAAACTAGGAATTGTGAATGATTGGATTGTATAGTTTCTAGAAATCCATGTTCAGCAAAATATATTGAGTTTCAACACTGGATGCTATGCAAGTATTTTTGTATGTAAGGAAACTTATGTACTTGTTTTTAATCTTTATTGTTTATTGGAAATCTGTTTTTCAGACAGATGATATATAACCATGATTTATCTTGAATAAATTTCAAATAATCTATTTTTAAGATCAAAAATAATAATTGGTTGGCAATAAAATAATAACTAGTTGGTAATATGCTACATATGAGAGAAGTACGTTCAATGTACTGCATTTGGAATAAAAATATTTTATTAAAATGGTGATGGCATTAGAGAAGAGCTGAATAATTTAAAGGATTTATTAGCATGACTATTGTGAGATCTCTAAAATAATATTATCATAAGTAGAAGCCCCAGAATAAAACTAAGTATTTTACACATGAGGACTATTTGGCGTAAAGACAAAGATGTGTGCATCCTTGTTTATACTGTTGCTATTGGACTAATCTGTTCTTTCTCTCTTCCTTCTGCTGTTTGTTGTGTTTCTTAATTTCTTGTGATGCAAGCTGAGCATGTGTATGTATGTGTGTGTGTGTTGTGTTGTGTCAGAGTATCTGATATATGTGTGTATATCAGATTATCAGAGTATGTATATGTATGTGTGACTGTGCATGTATGTGTGTAGGTTTTCTTTGTGTGTCACAATTGTCATAATATCTGTTAGAAATATATATATATAATATATGTGTGTGTGTGTGTCTGTGTTTCAAAATAAAATCCATGTATTTAGGCTCTGAGTATTTTATTCAATTTAAGTTTACTATGGAATCTGCAGGGTACTTTTTCTATGTGGATTCCTCTTAGTTGAATTTAGTTGGGTTTGTTCATGAGCCCTCCATCAGCCATTGGGTCAGGGAAGTTGGCTATTCTGATGGCTCATTGGGATGACACATCTTGCGTGGGTTGTCATCCTTTAGCAGCTTAGGATGCTATGCTTGGCAGGAAGCAGTGACAGATGGCTTCAGTACCTGAGTTCAGATTTCCAGCACCCACATAAAAAGTCAGACTTGGTAGCTGATGCCTGTAACTCCAGCACTGTGTGGGGAAGGGGGCAGTCGGGGGAGGCAGAGGCAGGAGGAGAGCTGGAGTTGACTGGCCATCAGCCAAGCAGAAACACAAAAAGTGTGAGCTCTGGGTTCAGTGAGAGCCCTTTCTAAAAAGAATAAAGCATTCAGCAACAGAAGAGGCCATCCAGCATTCTTTGTGTACAAATGAATACAATATCGAGCTCAAATTCATGTGCACCAAGCCACTAACACCAACACCACAGCACAACCACCATATACCAGTTTTGAGTGAGTTGTGAATGGAATGGTGGCCTGGACATTATAACCAGCTTTTTATTAAAAATCAAAGAACTCCCTTAGAAAGATGGCAAAGCAAATGTGATTAAAACACACACAAGATTTTCGAAAATATAATTATTATTGATTTGAGAAGTTTGATCAAATATGTGGGGTGAGGCTTTGGTTGTTTGGAGAACTAGGTTCATTCCACTATTTCCCAATCTAGGTTTTCTTGGGAACTAGGCTCAGTCCACTCCCAGTGATTACAATCAACACTAATTCTTATGATCAAACCCTTTAGCAAGGATTTCGTTCATGTGTTCTTTGCTCAGTCCTTGGTGTAGGTAAATCACAGCTTGCAAATATCACAACTGAATATGGTGTAGCATTCGTATTATAAATGAATCAGAAAATTTAGATAACCCATTGAGATATTTCTTAATTGTGACATTAGGGTATTTCCGTATACACATATATTTATATATTATATCATGCATTTTGGGGAATCATCTAATATAGCAAAGTTTCTGTTGAACAAAATTGCAAAACACCAATGTTTTTCTTAGGTGAGCGTAATTAATGCTATCCGACAAAAATCACAATAGCCCTTGTAATTGATGTGTGCCATCATGTGATTCCTTCAAGAGAAGACACATTTATGTTATTTAGGCGACATGTCCTGCTTTTTAAAAGGAAAGACTGTCCCAAATTATTCACGACAGAGTGGAGATGGCCCAACATGTGGAATCTGTGATTATTATACCAGTGCCAACTAGAGTGAAGTAGTCTGTTCTTTTTCAGCCCTTCACTCGGACTGAAATAAATTATATGAACGAAGCTCTTGTGTATCAGTTAGTACATTTCTAACTTTATTGGAAAACCCATATATGAAGGTTCTTGATTTAAATCCAATGCCAATTTCAGCACTGGCAGAGCCTGTGGCGGCTGCATGGTGCATTATATTATATTTTATTGCTAACACTGGAGAGATTGAAATTGTTCAGTAAGTAGATCTTTTTGTTAAGTGTGGATAAAGGGAATGTGTATGCGTGAGTCACGCTGGGGGTTGAAAGCAATGTAGGTGGTTTATTTTATTTTTCTAGGCTGTGGGAGGTATTTTGATGTGTTGGGGATATTTCCAGGTTTGGGAGTGAAAGTTCTATTGTTGTTTCTATTTTCTAAGCTCAGAGATCTGGTATTCTGTTTTTCTTGCAAATGGTATTTGGAAATACGATCCAGAGGAACAGGTTTAAGTGGAAAAAGTTGTGGGAGAAATTGCTACTAGTCACACATGCTCTAACACTGCTCAGCTGGTAGCTGTTATTGTTTCCTGGTCTCGTTTTGTTTCTCTACAAGGAAAAGGTGCTGAGGGATAAAAAGCATTCCCAAATTAATCTTGGACCCACTCAGGGCTTTGACTCTTCTATCCCCGGTAACAAGTACTTCCTTCAGATGAAGAAGAAACCAGGGGAAAACATTAAAGAAAATTCTAAGAAATTCTAAGAAAGCAATTCCAAAAAAAAAAAAAAAAAAAAAAATTCATAAGAAAGAGAAATTAAGGACAAGAACAGAAAAATACAACAGAAATCACTCTATTCATTTTCCATAGTAATTATGATGCTCTAAGAAGTCCTTGCACAGAGAATCCAGATTCATATAATGATTAGCATCTTGCCTAGTTTTCCTAGTAGTGAAATATGTTCAGTAATGGTTTTTCAGGGCTCCGCCTTTATCTCTGTGTCTTCAAAAAGGACCTTTCAAACTTAAGGCTCTTAGTATACCTGTGAGAATGATATACTATAAGTATTTATTTGCCTATAGATATTTGTGTTACTTGCTATTTGTTTGCTTATTTTTCTTTTTTCTTGAGCTCAGGATCTACTTTGAGTGTCATGTCAGATCTCACACTCGAAAACCCATGATTACCATCATCCTTTTTTTCTCGTATGTTCTTTATCTAAGTAAGTCATATTCTGCAGGAAGACAGTCCAGTTCAAATATTCTATGTTAATCTTGAATCATCCATTTACTTTAATTATCCTCCTGGTAGTCAACTTGTATCCGTACAATTGTTGAAAGACCTCTCAAATCTAAACACTTTGTTTTCAGTTCCACTGTGCTGAGTTCTATTACTAATGTCCCTTAAGTGTACTTCTGCATTGGCCTCATCAGTAGAACCTTTACAATGTCATATGTCAGTTCAGTCTGTAAACTCTATATCAAGTGTCTTCTCATAGGTATATCTGGTTCCTGTGCATCAGCAATGGCATTTGAAACAAAATGCATAAACAGTATAGAAGACAGTTAAGTGTTTGCTTTCCTGAAGCTCAGATTTAGGGGATGAAGCTCTGCCTGGTGGTGGCAATATCAGGACATGGCTGTAGATGGTGACATAAAGGATGGTTTAATGCATTTGAATAGACCACACACCTGAAAAAGAATGATGTGAACTAAGTTTTCTGAGTCAGTTTTCAAGCCATAAAGAACAATCGGTGTTCATGTAGAAAAGAATATAAGATATATAGGAGTTAAAATGTACTAAATAAAAATAAGTGACTTTGGGAAACAGGTGCATGGCAGGAGGATTAGATAACAATAAAAAGAAACACTAGTGACTGAAAAATAAATCCTACAGCATTGCAATCAAGCAGTTGAACTCGGGATCCTTTTGTTCCACTTAGGTAGAAACCACTAGTGAGCAAGAAGAAACTCTTCAAGGTACAGACTAAAGGGATGGCACATCACACAGTGCCCCCTTCTGGATTCAGATTAGGTGCAAACCTAATAATAATTTGAGTAGTAGTATTAGTAATACAGACCCAAATAATAATTTCCAATACAAAGATTTCCTTAATTAGTCAATGCAAATAAACAAGGTGGCTAAATCTGAATCTGGCAGACATAGCATAGATGTGCAGGTGTAATTTTAAGAGAAAAAAGAGATGTCTGTGTTAGAATAATGGTTTGGGTTTGTTAATTAGGGTAGCCAAATGGGGATTTTTTTTTTTTGACTGATGGACATTAATGTTTTGTTAGGTGGACCTTGCTGAGCAGCCTGAGGAATGGGTCAGGCATCAGAAAATTGCCAAATAAGGAACTGGCCTTTGTGGTTAGCTTTAGGAGTGTAATCTAATGGATTATTTAGCAAAGGAGAGGGAAAGGGGAGGGTAGCATCTGAACATGTTTGTTATGCTTGTGCCCGTTAGAGTCCATCATCACCTTTGTCTGTTTCTATTTCCCTTGCAACTTGACAACAGCAAGAAGCTGCTCAAAGTGCTTAAGAGTGACAGCAGGTGCCAATATTTCTTGCTGCAGGCCTGGGCTATTGAGATCTTATCCCTACAGGTGCCACAGCTCCTTGATGGGCTTAGAAGCCAGGAGTCTTTGATTCTTGGTTACAGTTTGTGGTATAACTCCCAGACTAGGAAGATATGCCTCGGGATGGCTTCCCTCTTGGCTGCAGTCAGTGTCAGTGGCATTACCCTTGCATCAATTCAAGAGATTATGATGCCTTGGACCTTAACATCAGCCAGGGTTATAGCTCTCAGTCCAAAGTCTAAGCCACTGACCTTAAGGACTTGACAGTTTTATAGAATTCATCCAGTGACCAGATCTACAATTTTCCTGTTGTTGTTACTTATAATCCTGGAATGTTTGTCCTGGAGTCTTCACTGCCTCCTTCCCACCACCTTTCTACTCCTGCTGATCTTTTTCCTGTAGCTGTCCTTCTTCCTGCCCTGGACACTTTCAAATCATTCATCTGCTGTGTGGACACATATTTCATACAAAATATTTACAGCCAGGCTCTCTGTCTGGCCATGTTTAATTTCCAAGGCAGCTGCAATCCTGCCAAACAAGCCAGCCACCTGACAAAGACTCAGGATGTATGGCTCCTCCTCTTTTGTTATTATGTAGATCGCCAGGGGAGAGGTGTTAATTCCAAAGCTTGTGACTTAAGTTGCAGGTGTTTTGAGTAGTCTGGAGTCCCCTGGAAAGCGAATATTAATGAGTATCCACCTTGGTTTACCTGGGGGATAAAAGCTGTTTTGGATAATAAACGCAGGTAGATCTTCAAAAATGGAGGAAGCCTGAGATGCCCTTCCCATATGACTGTGTGAATTGTGTCTCATTATTTGGGTCACAGACACCAACACTGCTGCTTCTTCAGCTGTCAGAGAGACGAGAGACGGTCACCTCGCTTCCTTCTACAGTTCAGCCTGGCAGCTGTTGCCACCGATGCCATTCTAGTCCCTCTGCAACTCTTCTGTTGCCTCTGCTTCTTTTCTCTGTTACCCTCTCAGCCCACACTACTGAAAGAGAGCTGGAAAAGAACACTTGTGCAGAGAGAACTCATCCTTCAACACCAGGGAAGCTAGCACTAAGCGAGCCCGTGAACTCTGTGAGCAATCGGACATGTTTGTCTTTCAGCAGTGTTCACAGTCATTGATGCTGTGTAGAGGTTTTATCATGTATCATAAAGTCCCTTTTCTAGCTACCAGGCCTCGTGGTAGTGATGCATAGAGTTCTTCAATGTTTGTGGTAGCTGAAAGTCTGGTATGTATGGTTTCAGGCAGCTCTCACTGAGCCTCTAATTTCACTTAGTTTTCTCGAAGCATCTGTGGAGTTCAAGATGACTAGTATTTCTCTAAGAGCAGTCTGGCTAGTTGTTTGCTATTGATTACAGTCCCTTTGCGCAGAGATGCAAAGAAGCAAAAAAAAAAAAAAAAATTTGCTAATTAGAAACTCCAGTTTTACCATCCATGTTGTTGTTTCCTTACAGGAAAATTTAACCGTAAGATTACTTCCTAAAATAAATTTTTATTTTTTGATATTCTACATTTAATGCAGGATACTTTTGCAATATGTTTTCTCATCCTCGCTCTCTACTCCTCCAATTTCATTTCCTTTCTCTGTCTTTCCAAAAACAAACACACATAACCAACAAGAATGCCAAAGAAACCCGAAACAGACAGTAGCACAGAAAAAATGGAATCTGTTTTATGTTGGCCAACCACACCTGGGTATGAGTCTTGCCATGAAATGTGATTGATGCACTCAGTGTCTTTTAGAAAAGTCAAGTGTCCATAGGATTTGATATTTAAAATAACAATAAAATCAAAAGTGAAGAATAACACAAAGGCATTCACACACAAAGTAATTTTTAATACATCTCAATACCGATTGACCTCTTAAAGAGCGACAGGGGTCATAGATGCTCCACATTTGAACTGAGACACCGCCAAATTGTATTATCATTCAGGTTTTATTTGTATTTCAGATAAGATGCACATCTTTTGCTTTTGTATGCCACAGATGCTAGATAGTTTGGAACTGTTGGTGCCTCTTCATAAATGAGAAAAACATGGCCCAGGAATTCTTGAAAAAAGTAAAAATGTCTATTATTGTCTTGTCTCATTATTATAATTTAAGTTTACAGGCAACTGAAAGCAAGTTGGCTGCTATCATTTTAAAGTCTTCCTTTGAATATCTAAAATTTTCATTCTCACTATTAATTGATGAATGGATGTTATCATTTAATATTTGGCTCATAGGCTTAGAGAGTTCAAAGTCCAACAGAAGGAACAAGTTTCTCAAATGAATAATCACGATGTGATAACTGTTAAAAGCCAGAGTTGCCTAAAGTGGTTCCACACCATGGGGACTGGAACTAGAGAAGGTCATACCTTGAGCTAGATCAAGAAGACACCAGATATTTTTTATATAGTTAAAGGGAGGTGAAGTTAAGAAAAGGAAACATCCTAATATGGGCACATCCTAATATTAAAGGGTATTTAGGCAACAAGTTATTTGAGTGTAAAAGTCTAGACGGAGATAAGGCATAAAAGCAGAAATTAGAGGGCAAGTCTGAACAGTTGTCAAATCTCCCTGTAAGGATTTTGAACATCACCATGAAAGCCATGGTATTTCTTTAATTCATACTGACAACGGATACAGTCAAGTTTGTGTTGAGCTAATGCACTGGTAACAACATAGAGATTAATTTCGGGAACACTGAAGAGTTTTGACACCGTGAAAGCAGACAGATACGTGTCATCCTATACATTTGCAGAAAATGATCACATTTAGCAAGAACCATCATGTTTGGCAGAAACAAGACTGAAGAGGAAAGGGATAGAGATTTGAATAGCTGTATAGTGAACTATAAGAATACCTGTTAATGCGAGATGTCTTCATTCCTAACTCCAAAAATAGGAAATGTGTGTTGTATACTGGATCGTGCTTCTTAAAAATAGCCACAGTGATTTCTTCTATTGCACATGTTCTTCTTAAAGTGAGACTTTGATAAAACCCCAAGAGATGGCTCTTTTTCCTGTCCCTGTGTCTGAGAGTGATTGTGACTAGAAATCACAGCACGTGGCTTCTATTCCTAGGCCACAGAAAGCAATAGAGCTTCTATTTGGCTCTTCTCAGAAAGGGAACTCGAAGTGGTGCATTTAAAGAGGCTGCATGAGCAAGCCAGGCATAGTTTTCCAGCTAACAGCACAGCTGGAGGCTCAGCTGAAGGGCCAGCACATCCAGCAAGCATGAACAAAGCACTTCCAGATGACTTCACCCTTCAGTTGTAGGTCACTGCATCTATTCCTGATTGAGGCAGGAGACATCACTGAAAAAAGCCAGGAAAGCCTCATTGTAATCTTTCAAAATCCTCAACCCACTGAATGCACTCAAAAAATAAAAATCATCCCTTTCATATGAGAATTTTTCATACAGTATCTTCTAGAAAAGACATCATATTCTCTTGTAGAATAAATTAAGTATTAGTGAGTGCACATCCTTATTACTTTTTCAATCAACTTATTTATTCTATTGTCAATAATTTTAAAGTCAGGGACATCTCGAGGTTTTTTTCAACCTAAAGTGTCCCCATCATGGCTCATATTTAGAAGATGAATGGTAGTGATGCTAGAAAATAGGGGGAGATTTCTTTTTTTTATTTAAAATTTTTTTTATTAATTAATTTATTTAATTATTAAAGATTTCTGCCTCTTCCCCGCCACCACCTCCCATTCCCTCCCCCTCCCCCAATCAAGTCTTCCTCCCTCCTCAGCCCAAAGAGCAAGCAGGTTTCTCTGCCCTGTGGGAGGTCCAAGGACCACCCACCTCCATCCAGGTCTATTAAGGTGAGCATCCAAACTACCTGGGCTCCCACAAAGCCATTACGTGCAATAGGATCAAGAACCCATTGCCATTGTTCTTCAGTTCTCAGTAGTCCTCATTGTCCGTTATGTTCAGCGAGACCAGTTTTGTCACATGCTTTTTCAGACCCCGGCAATTTTTATAATTGCTCCATTTATGGAATCATACAATCTCAATAAAAATAAAAATGTATTACATTCGGAGGAAAAGGAATATGTCTTAAACTAATGTCTCCTGGACCTAATAATAACTTTGAGGACATAGTGAAGATCAAAGATTTCATATGCTGTTATTTGGTAAAAACAACACAGACATCTTGATTCCAAGGACATATTATCTCAATAATATCATTGGAAATGGGTTGGAATTGAAATGTCAGAAAAGAAACATAAACAAAAAACATTTAAAGATATGGATAATATCAGAGATCTTCATTTGGAGTTTTCCTATTTGCTTAATGGTTGAAACAAAATTTTTACATTTATATTGATCAGGTCACTGTGAAAAAGACCTGACCTCCTCAACCTAGGGGAAGAAAGATGTCCTGTCTTACAGTTTCATTTTTAAAAAAATTTAAATTTTCATTTATGTATTTATTCTTCATGTATTTATTTATTTATTTATTTATTGATTATTTTATAAGACAGTGTTTCTCTGTGTAGCAGTCCTGGCTGTCCTGGTACTTGCTTTGTAGACCAGGCTGGCATCATCTGCCTCTGCGTCCCAAGTGAGTGCTGGGATTAAAGGCGTATGCCACCACCACCTGGCTCAGTTTCATTGTTAAGTCAATTATCTTTTGGCTGCATTGGTTCTGCGCCTTACCAGGTGCAATGTCACGACAGTGGAAAGATGTGGCAGAGCCACACATCCAAGGATAGATTGGAAAAATCAAAGAAAGAGTAAACCCAGGTGTAACCTCTGAAGTCAAGTCTTCAATGATCTACTTCCTGCATTAGGTCCCGCCTCCTAAAGTATCCATCACTTCCCCTGACAACACCATCAACTGAAGACCAAGAGCTCAGTGAAAAGACTATATGGGGCAGTTTCTATTTAAATCATAGGACTGCTCTAAGGTAGTTTGCCCTATTAATTGTGATGTTTCAGGTAATGTTTCTGAAAACAGTTTTAATGGTGATTATAGTTCGTTCAAGGAAATTTTATTTAACTTTTATCTCATGAGGTGAGTGCAAAAGCCGTTGGGAAAGAAACTGATTTTGATCATGGAGAACTATCAAGTAAGATATGGAAAGCTCAGAATTGCAGAATGTTGTTTATAGATATTCCATCTCCATAGATTAGCAAAGCTAAGACTGGATGACGTCACTTGCTTTGAAGAATACAAAGTGAAACTCTTCAGTGTGTTCCATTAAACAAGCTTATATAAGTCACTCTGGTTCCATGCAAAATGGGATTCGTCATGTGAACCAGGAATATTCAAAGGCAGAATGGAGATTTGTTGCCTCAAGTCATACCCTCAGCACAGAATTTGTTACAAAAATGATGCATTGTTGGACAGTGCATGGCTACCTAGGTCTGTAAGAACAGCATCTGCCATTGTATAGGCTACAGACATTTCTAACATGAGCCATCATCTTTCATTTGAACCCATATTTGATGTGACAAATATATTGGGAAAAAATGTGTCCTTTTTGCCTCTGTTCTAAATCATTACAGGATCTCCAATCACCAGCTTAACAGAGGGGTTTGTAATAAGTCGATTTTTCTCTCTAAACATTGTCAAATGACATAGTTTCTCTTAGGGTTTATATGTGCATGTGATGTGTGTGCACCTCTGTGTGCCATTGTGTGTAAGGGTGCAAGAGCACATGTGTGTGCGTGCATGTGGAGGACAGAGGGTGAGCTAGGCTGTCTTTCTCAGTCATTCTCCTCCTAATGTTTACACTCAGTCTTGCAATGAACTTGGAGCTCAGGTTTTCATAGCTGCTCGGCCAGCGAGTTACAGAGATTTTGCTGTCTTTGCCTTCTCAGGGTGCTGGGAATCCAATCTCGGGTCATCATTTAAATATTCCAAGACCTTAACCCACTGAGCTATGATGAATGTTTTATTCTTTCATTTAAAAAATGTGTTTCTCTCAACTTGTAATAAAAATATAAAAGTCCTATATATTACCCACTATCTCTAGTTATTCCCCCAAAACACAACCAAAATTATTTTAGATATTATCTTGATGAGCTATAACTTGTTTTTTCTCAATTATTTTCATCACATATCTGAATATAAAAATTTTATTCTTTAATTCATGCAAATTGTATAATCCTTCATTTGCTGTGATTTATTTGTTTATAACATTCCAGGGATGCTCTCTCCCTGTCTCACACCTACTTCTTTGCCAAGCAAGGTCTTCTCTAGCTTTCAAGAACCAATGTGTAAATGACTTTCTGTCTCTTTCTTACATCACTGGTTTCCTATCAGTATAAGCTAATCAAAATCATAGCACAGTTATCTTACCTATAAGTCCAGGCAATTTCCAGAATATATTGGCTGTCATTGACTTAGAGTTGTTGTGTATCTCTTTCTTTCAAGTTAGACTAAAAATAAGAAGTATGTCACCAGACATATACTATGTAAATTAATGTCCATCACTTGACTCTAAAATCTGTTATTAAATACGTTCCAATAACAAGACTTTTTATAATCATCCCTAAGCACCCTTTTATCTTCTGGATAGTAAAAGAAGCTATAGATACGTTGAATTGTATTAAGTTGGAAAATATTTTTTCTATAGCTCCATAAAAATGAACCAGAAGTATAATAAGAATATATTATTTCTGTTTGTTTTGTCCTATTCTCTATTGTTATATTATTATATTCTATATTGTATATAGAATATGGTTTATATTCTAATGATAGTGAGAGAGTGAAAGGGTGTGGATATGGTGGGTGGGGATGTAGGGAGGTTCCAGATGAGGCTAAAGAGGTTAAGTCATAATCAGAAAATGTCGTTTGAAAAAGTCTGTTTTCAATAAGAGAAAGAAACAAAAGAATATATTGTTTTTTTTTTCTTCATGTTTTCTAAAGAGAGAGAAATAAAGCTGTGGAGTTGCATGGGTGGGCAAGTGGGGAGGATCTGGGAGAAGAAGAGGGAAGAGAAATTGTGGGCAGAATATTTTGTCTCAAAGATATTTTCAGTAGAAAATATTAATATCATCATCCTTAGTTTCAGACTCAGAAAGAAACTTGATTAATAGCACTACAATCACCATTTATAAAAACCATTTATGAAAACTTTGAGAAACCTTCATTTTTTTTCGCACTAATAATCAATGAAAATACCTCCAAAAATATAGGAACAAATATTAAGTGTAATAAAGCAAGTAATTATAACAAAGTAATTTGTACTACCTACATAATCTCCATGTCATTTTTTTTACTAATAATCAATGAAAATACCTCCAAAATGTAGGAACAAATACAAATGTAATAAAGCAAAT
The DNA here is from genome assembly GCF_950005125.1 of Chionomys nivalis. Taxonomy (NCBI): domain Eukaryota; kingdom Metazoa; phylum Chordata; class Mammalia; order Rodentia; family Cricetidae; genus Chionomys; species Chionomys nivalis. The sequence goes on from NC_080110.1 coordinate 18,188,421, forward strand.
AATTATAACAAAGTAATTTGTACTACCAACGTAATCTCCATGTTTCATTGTCAGGAAGAAATTAAGCTGAAATTTCAGTTATGGTCATTTTTGCTAAAAATTTAGAGTACTAAGATCTACAATAGATACTGACCGGTTTGCCATGGCCCACTTGGCAGTGATCAGATAGTTGCAGCAACTCTAGGCACAAAAAAGTCCAAGACACAGAAGGTTGTCACTGAAGATGAAAATAGGGTCCCTTGGACATGGCCTGCTTACTGCTCATTAGCTCAAGGGTTATAAGGCATTGGATATGTAGCTTCCAGATATCTGTATTTATCCTTAACATAGATGAGAATGTAACTGTATTATATAAGCCTGATTATTAGGTAAAGAAATAAAATGATGAAGAGAATTGGAAAAGCAAAGAAATAAATACTATTGTAACAGAAAATTTCAACTTAGAGAGTTTTTCCCTTGGTAAAATGTGTCTTAGCATTAAATTAACTTAATCTTTGCTAACTGCAATTGCATTTTAATCATTTTAGTACAATTTTTATTTGAGAAGTTTTATATATATATATACACACATATAGATGTGCACATACATATTAAATAATAACATATTTTATATATATGTTACCTTAGCTACTTTTCTATTGCTGTAGTAAGACACTATAACCAAAACCATTATGCAAGGGTAAATATATTTGGGGCTACAGCTACAGAGGGTTAGAATTCATGACCATTATGACAGCAAGCAGGCAGGCATGGTGCTGGAGCCATAGCTAAGAATTTACAAGCTAAACTAAGAGTAGGAGGCTGAGAGAGACCTAACTTGGGATGCCCGGACCATTTGAAACTTTTAAGTCCACCCCAGTGACATACCTTTACCAAAGAGGTCATACTTCCTAATCCTGCCCAAACAGTTCTACCAAGTTGGAACCAATCATTGAACTATATGAGACTTTTTCATTCAAACCACTACATACAGGTATACTAAGCCACACGTACATATATGTAAGATCTGTTGAATATTTTTAAATGCTATAAGGATAGTGTTTACAAAAGAAATGGATGATATGATTGGGTGGGGCAACAAGGTTAACATTTTATTGTCCAAATTACTTGAATTAGAAAACACAAACTGGGCATGGTGCCTCACGCCTTTAATCCCAGCACTTGGGAGGCAGAGACAGGCAGATCTCTTTGAGTTCAGGGCTAGCCTATTCTACAAAATGAGTTCTAGGACAGAGCTACACAGAGAAACCCTGTTTTAAAAAATCAAAAAGAAAAGAAAAAAGAAAACAGAAGTCAATATTTTACCTTTGCAGTTTCTGTTACTTGGTACTTCACAGAGTTATATTTCTATTCAGCATCCATTTGGGGATGTCTTCAATTTATGTAAACCACATGGAGTAATTAATAATAATTTATATTCCTAAGAACGGATCTGATCATTTTAGGCTAACTACATACTATTAAATTGCTGAAACATATGAAGTAATTAATGGTAGTTTATATCCCTAAGAAAGGATCTGACCACTTTATGCTAAATACATACCTAACTTGCCTGTGACTACTTGCAGTTAATATCAATAACCAAGATGCATCGAGAAGTTACCACCTTCCGGGTGCAGCGTAAAATCTCTGAAGACATTTTCTTATGCCAGGAACTTTTAAGGTTCCTGGAAAATGCCATTTGCACATGAGATGATGTGTTTGGAGACTTGCTGCTGGGAGGACCAGCCTTCAGCAGCTCAGGAATTGACAGGAAGCCACAGAGTAGGCAAAGTAATCACTTGACTTGACTTTTCCATCTGAGGGAGTAAAATTTAATTCTCTGGAGCCAGCAAAAGAGGAAACACACACACACTCCTTTAGGATCTTTCTCTTAGCTCTGTAATATCTTTATTTCTTTTCTTACCTCTCTCCAGAAGTATCCCTTCTGACTCTCTTGATGTCTTCCTTCTAACTAACTTTATTTTTTCCTTTACAGCTAGTATACCCCAGCAAATTCTTTCAGGCAGTATACAAATTACAATGTGATTACATTCTATTTTTTAAGTTTATGGTTATGATGAATACAAGTAAAAGGTAACATCTTTTCCATTTCCCTTATATTATTTTAAGTATTACAGGTAAAAAGCAAATTATTTCCAATAACACACACACATTCATGTCCAAGCAACTTGTTATAGATTAACAGAATTCAAACAAGCAGGGTATATTTCTCAGCCAGTTCTTTTACTGGCAGGGTGCATTTTGCAGTTACAAAGATAGGATTAATCACTTTATTATTTATCTCAAAAGGTAATATTATGAAAATATTTTTTAAAAATTACAAATCTAAATTTTCATATCTGAAAAAATCGGTTATTTTTAAGCACTTAGGGTGCATACACATTCATCAACATTTTATATATATATATGTGTGTGTGTATATATATATATATATATATATATTAGGAAACCGGGGACAGAAATGGGTACAATTAACTAATCATCATTTTTGATCTCCAACCCGTCCTTGCAAGACAGGTGCATCAGCCAACAATAACCAGGATGCCATTGTTCCTGTTCCCTGACCTCAATTAGTCCCTTGTTCAACTATAAACGTGTATCTTTCTAAACTTTAAATTGTTAAAGACTTTTTTGCCTCAAAGTCCTTAACAAATCCACCTTAACCTAGCCTTACTAACAATTCTAATGTTTAAATTCTTTCTAAGGGTGGTGGTTGAATAATTAATCTGCCCCAGCAGTAATGCTTGGAAAAAGTCAGTCACTATCACGTAAGTACCAGTGACACTGACGAGGGAGAAGCTAAAGACCCCTTGAGAGTTTTTAGACAACGCATAGATTATGTGCGATGTAGTGAACTCGAAGGCAACAACCAGAGCTTTGCTGAATAACAGCATGAAGTCTTCAGACCTCAGGGCTTTGCCTCCCCAAGGCTCACTCAGGTGTGGCTTTGCCAACTGCCCAGCTGTGTTTCATTAGTTCCAATACTACCTGTTGATCTTCTCCCGTAATGGCCACCGACAAGGATTGAACTAAAATAGGTCAGAGTGATAACTAACCAGAGTGCTTCTTTGAAACTATGTTTGTTGGGAATAGAGGCATTGATCTTGGACACAGGTCTAGGCTGTTTAAATCTTTTGGACCTGTTATAAAGCAGAATCATTGTATGTTCATAATACTGGGAACATTGAGTTCATTTTGCATTACAAGTTAGTTTATGAGTCTAACTTGTCAGCCACCATGAAAGCCTCTTAACACAGGAAATATGTTTTGAATTTTTCTTTTTCCCTAAGTATGCTTATTTAGCAATTACTAACTTTGTATAATCCCAGGAATGCATTTTCTTTTATCTTTTCACACCGTCAGAGAATTGGGTGATAAGCAGAGGACTAAACCAGAAAGTACTGGGTTTAGGAAGAGTCATCTGTATAGTTGGCCATGTAAAGTGATTTTATTGTTAGTATATGATCCTTCCTGTTAAGCTGATATCTTTTACCTGAAAAACTGATAAATTTAATTATACAATTTACAGTTTTCCAATATAATTACTAAAATGTATTTTAGTATAATATTAATCGTCAGTACATATTATTTCTTCATCATAGGAACTGGGTTAAAAAAGTCAACCACTTGATCACAGACATACTCATATAAGAATTTGACAGCAATATAAATTTTAAAATAAAGGATTGTGTAATTATGTAAAACAGCATCCTTCTTTTTTAAAATATGTGTATATATAGTTCCGGATTAAGGAATTTGCACTAATCTGTCTGACTCAGTCAGAAGTCTTAACTTTTGAAGTCTTATAATTTTGTTTTGAACTTTTCAAGGCACTGGCCCAAAGGCTGACTGACTTGATGGTTCTAAAGAAAAGTAGTAAAGTATGATAGTAACCAGATACTGTTTGCTATTTGGGCCTCTCAGCACTGGAAACCCTCACTTGTTTTTGAAGAACTATTCAGCATGTGCACGCCAGAGGGAGCCCGAGCCAACATGCCCTACTGAAGCCACACAAACATTGCAGTTAGGAGCACCTGCCCTCTTGAGCAGGCAACGCTGATGCAGCCACTCAGAACTAGAACTGAAAGCAAGTGGTCAATGGAGTATTAGATTCCTTCTCCAAGTACAATTTACTATACACTCGTAGCTGAAAGCACTGCTGCTTTACGGTCTTACTCTTCCAAAGAACAGAAACCGGGCAGTAGCCTTACTGTGCTAAAGTCCTATAGTCAGCCTGACTGGTCCAGGTAGAGAAGCTTTTCCTGAGAAGATGTTGCCTCCCTACGCTTACCTTTGTTCATCCCTCCTGGCACCCATGTTCAGGACCAGAGTAGCAACGTGTCCTCTTGTCTTCCTTTAATAAGGGCCCTGGTGATCAAATCGAGGCCCCTGAAAATTCAGGAAAAAAATAATTTCTATCGAATACCCTTATTTACATATATAACTTTGTGTGCCATTGCAAAGTAAAATAAATCATCTACAAATACCAGAGATTAGGAAGCGAACTCCCTTTGAGGGCTCGTTATCTTGCCCGAGACAGGAATTCTTTCCGCTGACTCCTCGGTAGCAGCTGCTTTTATTTATCACAGGATGTAGTGATGTAGATTCTGATGGGCACAGCTCAAGGTCAAGCAAAGCTGGAAATACCATGGCCTTCAGTTTCTCTAATGTGTGCCCTCACTTGCTGGCTGCTGAAGTGTAATTTTAGTGTGGATGCGATCTGTTACATCTACGTCTCATAGTGTTCTTCAAGTTTATTATTTATTTTTTGGGAGAGGAGAAGTTAGGTTCCTTGATTGTTTGGGATGTTTTTGTTATTGAATACTCTTCCTGTCATTTAGTTCGTAAATTATCCAGCATACTAATCAATAAAAGGGATGCTATAGAATTGAGGAAGTAATAGATGAGAGAGAAAAGATATTGAAAGATTAGAAATATTCACTTCATCCCAGTCAAAATGACTCTCATCAGAAAAACAGAAATGACAGCAAAAGCTGGCAGAGATACAAATAGCAGTTACTAGAAGAAGAGAAGCCCTTATTCACTGTGAGTAGGGGTGCAAACTCCTGCAGTCACTATGGAAACTGTAGGGAGGTGTCTCCAAAAACTACACGTAAGTCTCTCATAAGAGGCAGCTCTACCACTCCTGGGGACACACCCAAAGGACTCTAAATCTTACTGGCTCTTCTATTTCGCAGATCTATGTGTTGCCTCTGCCCTATTCACAATAAAATCTCTCTAGATATCTAAGAGCGCATTGTTAGAATGTGACACATAATCACAATGCAATTTTATCCAGACATAAAACATAATTATGAAAATATCTAAGAAATGAATAAATCAAAAATCCTATCAGGCGAGACAACTCAAAAGACAAAAACTAGAAGATTTCCCTCACATAGGGATTCTCTTAGATTTTTATACGCACATAGGCATGTATCTGTGGGCATGAGCTTGGGTCTGTGCACATAGGCATGTATCTGTGGGCATGAGCTTGGGTCTGTGGGTCACTAAACCTGAAAAGAGACCATAGGAGGACAAAGGTGGTCATGAGGAAGGTGGTGAATAAGAAGAGAACTTGCCTGGCATGAAAATAGAAACAGGACTTCCAGAGGCGGAAGTTTACACCAAAAGGTGGCAAGGGAGAAAAATAGGTGAAGAAAGTAAACAAAAACAAGTCATATGTAAAATTCCGTCAAAAACGATTATTTCTCATGAGAATTAAAAATAAAAAATAAATAGCAACAGTAGTGGGAGATCCAAACACTCATCCAACTAAAAAAAAACCTTCTAGTTCTAAAGCGAGTAGTTGTGGATTTATTGAATAAACGTAGCAGTGATTAATAAGTTAGTTTTAATGCTTTTTTTGCGATTTTGAGGATTGAACCTGGTGACCTAGGCTTTCTTGCCAGACATCATACCCATACCACCGACCTTTAGTTTCAATTTTAATGGATTTTTATCTGGAAAATATTTTAAATGGTTTCTAGATCTTAAGTTCCCTTAAAGTCATTTTAGTGTTACTAAATGAATTGTGCATAAAGTAAGACGAGTAAGTTCATACCTCTACAGTCATATGAGAGTACTCACTTCTACTCTCCCTAACCTGCCATTATCTGCTTCCTTCCATTTTCTAATATGAAGTTGACAGCAGAGATGTGCTGTCTGTTTTCTTGTTTGCATCACTTCAGGTGCTCGTTCAGCTTCTCTACCTGGGAACCTTCTCCTTTGGACCATGAGCTCTCAAGATTATTATGACTGAATATGGCAGGTGACTGTAAGACTCCTGTGCCACAAGAGACCTTTGCTTTAAAATGAAGCAGACTGTTTTAGAGACCTAGAAGTATGATCAGGAGGCAGAAGCTTAAAAAACAAGGACAAGGAAAGAATACAACATAAATGGTCAGTTGGTTAGGTATGGTGGATAACTAAAATATATTTATCCACTAATTTTATACACCAAATTTAGTCTTTCTTTTATATTGTCCTAGATCACTGGGACAACTTTTTAATTTTCATTTGTAAAATCAATGAATTATTCTAATATTTTGTGTCCATAAAGATTCATTGTTTGAAGATAATAATCCTAGCAACTCTCGCATGCTATTATATTTATTGAATAATTGCATACTTTCATGCACCAAATTTAAAAAGTATGATTTTTCTTACGATTCTATATAAATTTTACCTTGATGTACTATAAAGTTGATTTTTAATAAATACACAGAACTTATTATTAAAACAAAATAATGCCATGGAACACTTTTTGTTCAAGAAATTAATTTTATTTTTTGAGACCATAATTCAGTTATACATTTCCTCTTTTCCTCTCCGCTTCATAATATATTCCTCCCTGCTCTCTTTCAAAATCATGGCCTCTTTTTCCATTAATTGTTGTCGAATGTACTTATGCATATATCATATCCGTATGCATTCCTAAATACGTAAATACAACCTACCAGGTCTGAATTCAGTTTGTGTGGATAATAGCTGTTTTCAGTGTTTAATGGTTTTGAGCATCATCTAATTTTTCTTTTCTGTAGTAATATCACATATGGCCACAAGAGGGCAACCGATGAAAGCCTTTTAAATTTTAGACATTCCCAGGTCTTGTTCTTTTATACAAGTATTGTGAAGACAACGTTGATGCCAAATTTAGCAATGCTTATCAACCTATAAAACCACTGTATTTCTTCTAGAACATATAAATAAGGTTTGTTTCAATTGAGTAAAATTTAATGTTTTATTCAAAATAGAAAAATTCAAAGAGGGAAGGCAAGCTCTGCAGACTTTCATGGGTTGTGTGATATTGATTGACAGCAAGCAACAGATACAAAGGATGGATGAGACTGACTGTCGATAATTGTTTCTAGCTAAGCTGTCTTGGTTAACAACATCAATGTGCTGTCAGTATTGCTCTGTGAGAATAGCTGTCCTTATCGTGATTAAAGTGACTCTCATTTATTAACACTTGCCGTGGATTTTGTTCACCCATTTGCCACCACTTCTAAGGGGTATTCTAGTGTTAACCCTGTGTGTTTCTTGGGAGAGGACCATTGTAGGTGTTCAGGGAAGATATACTGAAACTTGAGAAGGACAAATACAGAAAGGGTAAAAGGGACCAAAACAAAATAAAACTACAACAACAACAAAACACCTTTGTTAGAGCTGATCTCTTCCCTCTGAGTGGGAGGGAAGGTCCAGAATGGGGAGTCAGTAGTAAGTCGGGGAGGGTCTCTGGGTTAGGCATTCAATAAGACCCCTGGTTCCTCCCATTCTCCCTGTGGGCTCCCCAGATGTTTGATGTTTGTTCCTGAACAGGCTTTTCTCAGCACTCCTTGTCTCTTGACAAAGGAAGCAGCTTTCTGAGAGAGCATTTTTGCTTTCTGCCCCTGCTCATACATCCTAGGTCCCCATACTTAAAATACCATTACCTACTTTCAGATTCACCTCATAATAACCAAGGCATAAAAAGGAGGATCCATTATGGATTAAAACATGTTTGAAAAGAAAGGGTAGACTGATTATGAACTTGAGAGATTCCCAATGCTAATAATAATAGATCATAAAATAACTGTTTTACATCAATGAGGTGAAAAACATTTACAGGATCAAGAATGATTTACACGAAAACTTCAAAAACCACTTGCTCCCTACCTTCACCCCTTAACAATCCAATTATATCATAGTATACATCACAGAAAACGCACCTCATTTTTTTTCTTTTTTAAAATTTATTTATTAAAGATTTCTGCCTCCTCCCCACCACCACCTCCCATTTCCCTCCCCCTCCCCCAATCAAGTCCCCCTCCCTCATTTTTGCTCTTAGGAAAATGATGCAGCCGAGACCTCTAATTGAATTTCTGAAAGCAGGTGTTGTTCATGATAGCATCTGTTAGCCTTGCCAAGAACCTCATGTTCAGCTCCAAATTACACTTTTACTAATTTCATTATTGTTTGCAGTGCTTTCCAGGCCAGCCAGATATATGGCAGCATGACTCAAATCATGCACGCATGCATGCGTGTGTGTTATAGAGAGACAGGGAAACCGAGACATACAGAGAAAGAGACACAGAGAGAAAGAGAGCCTATTTACTTCTCAACATGTTTTTATTTATTCTATTACAGGATATATTAATCAAGATTTGGCATTGTAAATTTTGACAGCAATAATAATTTTGGACCAAATATATAAGCAAATTTTAGTTATAAATATAGCTCTAATATTATAAAAACGACTTCATGTTTTCAGATTTTTATAAGGTGACATGGGCTACGTTAACATAAAGTAGTTCCTTGTTGTGTAACACCCAAACCTGTAAAATACTTTCTTTTTCAATTAGTAGAGAATTCTGTTAGCTTTGAATTATTTATTTATTTTTTTGTCCTTTAGCCCGGAGTATTACATCTTGTTTACCTTGTTTAACGTTCCTGTAATTAAGAAGGATGTGTAAAGTCAATGAGCAGACCTGTTGTTAATGATAACAGCATGAAGTGATTATCTGAAGACCTATAGATCACACTTACAGAAGTAACAGACACCACCCCTGTTTATCTGGATGAGGAAACTGGGTTTTGTTGTCAGTGTTGTAAGGCCAGACCTTGGAATTTTAAAATAAATAGGATAATGATTGCTTTTGATAACTGCTTTTCTCTCTTTTTTTTGAAACATTTACATATTTTTCTCTTCATCACAGTAACCTATGGAATAACACATAAAGCAGTAACAGGGGTGAAAAGAAACACAGGAAATTATAATAACAACACACAGTAAATGCAAGACATGTAACAATGTAAATATAACCGAAGTCTCTTTATTTACTACCTATTAAGTAATATATGCTCAACTTTTTCATCGGTAAGTATCCCAAGACCCTATCAGGCTGGGTGTGGTACTGAAGAACTATAATCATAGTTCTTAGGAGGTGTGGGAAGAAGGATGCAGAATATAAGATCATCTTTGTGGGTAGCTTGGGCTACAAGAAACCTTTTCTCAAAAACCAAAAGCAACAGTAAAAGATCCTCTCAGGTGAATTGCTAATCTAATTAATAACCTCACAACTGTGACTTCTAAATTTGAGTATTAGGGTAAACACACAATGTAGCAGAGGAAGACCCAACCCCTGCTGTTCTACTTCAAGTCAGGTAATTACAAATAGGTGGTTTTCGCTCCAGGTTGTATGTTTGTGTGTGTGCATGTACGGCTGTGGAAGTTTCTGCGGGAGATCACTCAACCATTAGATGCTTGGGATCATCAGAGGCAGTCCTTTTGCCAAACAGAAGGGCAAAGTAGAGGAACAAGGAGATAAAAGGAGGAGAACCCCAGTGTGGGCAAAAAGAGAAACTGTTAGCACGTGGTGGGTAAGGGAATTTAAATCTCTATTGAGATGCTCCAAGGAACAATCAAGAACAGAAGTCACCTCTCTACTATCATTGTCAGATATTCAATACTGTCTGTCATTGCTCAACTACTCCATTCTGTGCATGACCATGCTTTTCTGTGCTGTGCTCTGTTCTGTGACCAGATGTAATTGACACTTCTTGGTTGGTACAACCATGATAACCAAGTCTGGGTGAATTTCTGTTATTCTTTAAATAAGCTTTATCTTATTAGCATAGGTTAATTACACACAATAATGAGTTTCATCCTAACAACTCACGCTTATAGTGCATTTTGAGAGTATTCGCTTCCCATTACACTTTCTTGTCCCTCTGCCCTGTATGCTGGTTCTTTCTTTCTTCCTGACCAGTCTACTCTGTTTCAATAGTCATGCTTTTCCCTGTGTGTGTGTGTGTGTGTCCCCTAATAAGCTTAACTAGGATTTCTTACAGGAAGTTGAGTATGGAATTATTTACAGGAATATGTATAAATTACCAATGGCTACATTACCCTCCCCTCTCCTGGTGACAATTAACCATTAGCTGCCTATAACTCTCCATGGAGGGACAAGCCTTATAATCACGTCTTCCCTCCGTGATAGAATGTTAATGGCCCAATTCAGAGCAAACCTCACATGCATAATTTCAGCCGCTGACAGTTCGGGAGGTCATGGACCACAGCATGCATCCCACAGTTCCCCATCTCTCCCTCCTGCTCTCATAACCTTTCTTGCTCCCTTCTACAATGTTCCCTGAGTCTTGGAGGTGATGTCATAGATGTCCTGTTTAGGTCTCAGCAGTCCCCAGTCACTTATTCTCAATACTTCGACCAGTTTTGACTCCCTGAATTAAGCATTGCTCACTAATAAAAGAAGTTTCTTTTACCAAATCTGAGAGCAGTGCTGAATACTGAAGTCAGTTCGATGGGCACATCATATTCATTAATAAGACATAACAGGTTCTCTCTTCCTCACTAGGCATCATGAGCCCTGCTGCCTCAAACTTCTAAAATACTTGAGATATGTGTATACATGTGTATATACGTGTATACATGTGTGTGTGTGCTTGTATATTCCTGATGTCCCTCCTGTATTTTAACTTGATGTCTTTGGTTTTGTTACGTAGCTTTGTTTCTTTTCTGTCACACTGAATTTTCCTGTCTTCCTGGCGTGCCATCCAAGGACAGACAAAAGTTGAACGATTCAGAACACTGTGTCCAAAGTTAAGCATGATGTTTTTGAGTTCAGTTTTCCTGTGTCAAGTTACTTATATATAGGTTTTAAGATTCTCATTCATATCTCTCTCTCCAAGTACTTAAAATATGCACATGCAGATTGTATGTATTGCCATGGCCTTGGGAAATAGTTTCCTAGACAGACAGATTCAAGTCTAGGTCATGGACTGACATATTCCTCCTTATAGAATGTACACAATTCTCATAAGCAGAGGATAGATCTCAGATATTATAGATGCCCCTGAACTTTGTGGTCATCATGTTTTACATGCTCACATATTTAAATCCATGTGAACACTGTATTTGTGTTAATGTACCCATAAACATTGTCTAAAAGAATCAATTTTCTTTTGTTTCAGTGATTGACACAGTATTTCTCGTACTTCCATAAAATTCCATTGAAAAAAAAACATACTATTGAGTGAAGTTTCCACATGGCTCAGGCTAACTTTTTTAAAAACTGATGAATGTGGAACAAAACTCAGTACCAATGAAGATAATAAGATGAGGAAAGGCTGCCAGAAAATGAACATAATAAACTCTAAGTTTTCACTAAATTAACTACATTACACATGAAATGTGTTCACTAATTCATAGTTAACAAGTTATGATATTCTATAATTTAAAGTGGTATGGTGACTTGGCCTCGCCTTTTGGCCATTAATAATCATATTGGAAATATGGAAATATTTTTATTAATGTAATCTACACCTTTGCAGGTTACCTCTCTTACCAGAATTCTGAAAGAAAAAAAAAAAAACCCAAACCAGTCAAAGAACAGATGAGTCCCTAAATTTTCTTTCTTATAAAACACTGACGGTAGATCTTTATGGTATTTCCCCATCATCACTGTGTCGCTTGTCTATCAGAAACTCTTCATTTATACACATCATTATTGTCATACAGTAATTGCTAATGTAGTTCACAGACTACAGTATTGACTGGGCATGGAGAATAAGAAAATAATCCTTAGGGAATAAAGCTAACAGCGATTAATAGGCATGTAGCTATGTAGCTAATGACTGTTTTTCTGATGTATATATATATCTCCATCAGCTGCTACAAGGAGAATGCATCTTGACATTCAGAGCTTGTGGACGTGAATACTTTTCTTCCAGCCACCTGGCTTTCCGCTGCACCTGCACCTTGTTGCTCTCTGTCTCACACTGAATAATTTCCCTCAGCAAGCGAAAGACAGTTTGCAGTCACCAGTCAGCACGTACGACAGTTCTCATATAAAAAGCAGGTTTTGATCTGATGCCCAACAAATGAGATCCAGTAATAAAATTAATGAATCTTTGAGGGAGGGTCCTATGGATATTTGAGAAGTATGCAAATTGTGTTTGTAGAAGATAAACGTACTGAGTAAATTTGCCTTTTCTTCAGAACCCAAATATCACAGTCTTTTGTTCATCACATCTTAGGTGGGAAATGGTGTGGTTAACGCTTCTCTATTCAAAATAGAGTTTCTGCCTTTAAAGCGTGGCATCCCTAGCTAACACATTCCTACTTAAAGCATCCCATGTGCCCTAAATCCTCCAAGGGGATGATTACGTGTCCAGGCAAAACTGTTTTTAAGCTAATGAACTTAGCTACATTATATTCTATGTCCAAATGTCTATAGTTCTCCTAACAACATGACACATTTGAACTCATCATTTTCTGACTGATACACATTATTTTAATGCTTATCTTCAGTTATTCATAAAATATATATTCATGAGTAAGGACTTTTATTCTCATGAGGCTGGTAGTCTCCACTTAGAAATAAGCGGATCTAGAGCCTCGTTGCCAAGTCATTACTGGTTTCCTGAAGAGTACTGACAATGGATTCAGGATTAGATACACCAATATTTTTAATATAAATTTTACCAACATTATAAGCAGAATGACCTAGGAGTATATTATCCCATTATGGCTAGATGTTTCACCACAAAAATTAAAAATCATTTTTGAATATTTATGCATTATAGAAAAATCACAACATTGTAGTCACACAGGAATTGACTGTTGCAAAGGTAATCCAAGTTATTAAGAATGAAGGCTTTTACTGTGCCATATGTTGAAAATAACACATCAATCTTCTTACTTACAAGATCTTTTCAAACATTTAAAGTGATAGTTTTTACATCAAAATGTTCAAAGAGCTGATGGGATGGCTTAGTTCACCAAGCCCTTGCCATGCAAGTGTGAGGATCCATTTTTGATCTCAGAATCCATGTAAAAATGCCAAGAATAAGGATGACGGATGACCCAGTGGGCATAGCATGTGCCATGCAAGCCTGACTACCTGAACTCACATCCTCAGAACGCACATAAAGCTGAATGCAGGACTGCCAGTGTCTATAGTTCTACTGTGATACTACTGCAGACTGGAACTCACCAAGGCTCACCGAGAGTTCATAACCTACCTATTCAGCAGTTAGGAACACAAGATACCCTATCACAAACGAAGTAGAAATTAAGGACTGATATCCTAGGCCTTAGGTCTCCATATACATGCACTAACACTCTTGCATCCATACAAAACACACAACACACACACACACACTACATATACAACCCACACCCACACTCAAGACACAGACACATTCAACACACACACATCCTCAACACATACTGAACACACACACCACATATACACTCAACACACACACACACACACACCCCACAGTGCCAAGACGGATAGTGTGTTTTAGCCTCAATTTTGGCAAGGTAGAGACAGTAAGATCTCTTGGATTTCTTCTCCAGTCACTCCAGCCTAAATGGTGAGGCACAGCCCAATGACTGACCCTATCTAAAATCAGGTAAGAGTTGTTCCTGACATGATAACCCACAATGTCTTTTGATCTCCACTCACAGACATGTGCATACATGCACCCTGGAAAATAAAGGGTTCAGTATTGAGTCTCCATGTCTCTTCTGGGGAGGAGTGAACATCAGTCTCAACTTTGCTGTTCATGTTCTTTCCACCTGCTTCATCCTAGCTTTGTATGAACAGAAAACTCTAACATTGCCTCATCACGTTAAATGGTTTTGAGCTTCTTTGAGTAGTGACAGTTATTGTCTAGGTGAATTTCATTTTTTAAAAAAAATCAAATTTTCGTGTAGGACTGAGACCTCATGATCTGTCTCCTGTCAACTTCGGTGTGTCTATTATTGCTGAACATGTTCAGCTCAAATAAAAGAGAATCAATCCTTTAGTTTGCATATTTAGTTCTGATTACAATACTTATGGTTTCTATTTTCACTGAAACTACAGTGTGATATCTATAATTGGCGGATAGCTAATGCTTTTTCTTAGAAAGTAAGTATATCTTTCAGGTCTCCTTTCCATACAAGCCTGTAATTTAGTGAGGCTAATAGCTTGTTTAAAGTGGCCATTTAAAAAACACACTCTATGTTAATGCTCTCTGGCTTGTGTCTACTAAATGGTTCAGCCATTCAGGAAATATTGCATTCGGTTGTTATTCTTTGTTGGGAAGTCCCAGAAGAAATGAGGCTACAACAAGGAGCAGACAAAATGCTCCTACATTCAGGAACTCCACATGAGGAACCACTGAGTTCATTCCACCAAATTACAGGATATATTTATTTATTGCATTTCATTTGAGTAAGATTCCCAGTGACTCATTTATATCTGTGTTCTGGATGTACACCCATAAGGCATCACTCTGGCTGTATTAGATGCACATCCTGAAAACAGGATGTACTTTGAGCCTTTCACTGAAAGACTCGTCATTGTCATCCTTTGAACACCATTTGGATATTTTTTTTTTCCATTTGGATATTTTATATTTATAAACTGGTAGTACATCTTTTCCTTTGAAAGATAAAAGAAATGACGTGATTCTATATAATAGATGTATGAGATTAAAGATACATCAGTTAAGGTCATTTAATATGGCGAAGATATCCATTATTTTAATGAGCATCTATTAACAACAGTTTGTATTTCTCACAACATTTATTTCTTTTGTCCAATGTTATATATGTTCCACACATTTTTAGCCTCCCTATTTCTTTCCTGTCCTGAATGCCTCTTAAAATTCTCACTTTAAATAAGCTGCAGTACTTCTCTTGAGGGATCCGCAAAACTGTTTTTCTGTTCACATTTCTACTTCATGCTGTCTGCAAGGGTAATAATCTACTTGATTAAAACAGACAGATAAGGATGCAATCTTAGGTTCATTATTACATTTGCTCCTTGTTGAAACTACTCTCCCCTATGAGTGTTAGGAAAAAGAATTGTCATTATTTTGCTTTCTTTTCTCAAAAAATTATTTTAAATGCATATCTGCTTTGCTTTATATCAACGTTTTGAGGGAGGTGGGTAAACTTTACTGTGTACTTACTTTGTTTTAATTCAAATGTTCCAGTTTTATGTTATGCTATAATTTTCCCCCATGTATTTAAATAAAAATAAAATTTCCATGCCTGGAAAGCTGCCTCCCTTAAGAACTAGCTTTCGTGATATAAAAGAAGCTGATATAAAAGTTTCCATAAGAGGGAAGTGACTAAAAGTCCTACCCAGCCATGGGTCCGGTGAACCACAACAATGACCAGCATGACGTCATAACTATAAAGCTGCAGTAGAGACACACTTACCTTGGTGGTTACCAACAGTTCTCTCATTGCTCTAAAAACCCATACAACAAGAGGAAAACCATGCCTGGTACTGGAAACCTAACCAAACTACTTAGCGCAACTGATGTCATAGATCTTGGAAGAGATGTTACTTGTCTCCTAGTGATGTCAGAAACCACATCTATAATGTCTCACCAAAATGATTGTCTGAACATGAGCTGGACAAGGATGATACTAGTAAACTTGCCCAAGTGTCTAGGGGCAAAGACCACAAGGCATCAATATTACACAAAAATTACAGGTCACTGAATAATGCTCAGAGTGGGAGACTCTACTCAGATACACTAAATACAGCTATGTGATCGATATCTTAAAAGTGACATTGCAAAAGCTAAACTCTGGGATTTGCCTCTAAAGCTGACACACCCATTATCTACTCCATCATAGCTTAGGGCAGCTTCATACTATCATTTGATTAGAAAACTACTTGGAGTTATTCTTGATTCTTATTTCACTCTCGTTCGAAACTCTCCTGCAAGTATTTTCAAAGTCCAGCTATATCTTATCACCTTCAGGCTTAAAACTGTAGCTAAGCCAAAATATGCTATTTTAATTGACTGTTGGTTTTTTACCTTTTCCCACATAGACTTGCCTTAATCATCTTCTGTTAATATGATAACTAGAGTGTGCTCTTGAATATGTCATTAATTGACCTTTCTTTGTGTTGTATATTTAATATTTTAGCTACAATATGGGGGGTATCTTAACTAGTCGTGTCTATCTGGTGCTCTGTGTGCTTCTTGTACCAGTATGGGTATGTCTTTCCTTAATTTGCAGGGAGTTTTCTTCTGTGAACACATTGGAGATCAGACCTATACCTTTGCCCAGGGATTCTTCTCCTTCTATGTCTTATAAATAAAATACTTCATCTTTCCATGGTGTCTCAAAGTTTCTGCCTGTTCATTTTATGTGATTTAATATTTCTTTCTGATTTCTTCATAGTTGTGCTGGAGAAGTCCAGTTCCTTCACTCTGTCTCCAGGTTCTGATGTTTTGTTTTGTCTTCTCCTTGGCATTTTCTAGTGGTTAGGTTTCCTCTGATTTTGTTAACTGGGTATGTTTTTGTGTTTCTTTTGTTTTCATCTTCATTGAAGCCCGAGTTTACTTCAATATTTCAATTTCTTTACTGAATTAGAATTTCAAATTATATATTGCTTTCATCATTTGATTCAGCATGTGTTTGTGTTTTCTTGGACATGACTCAGGTGTTTTTTTTCATTCTCTTTAAGTTCCTTGTTATTTCTGTTCATGTCTTCTTTACCCTCCTTGTTCTTTGATGAAGTTTATTATCGCTGTTTTAAATTCTCTATCCTGGGTTTCATTTAGCTGATACTTAGCAGAAAATATTTCTAGAGTATTGGTGGGATTAGATGCAAACTAGTGTCTTGGCCTTTTAAATATTATTTTCATTTTTGTGATGTCCCTTTTGTATATGAAGTTTGGTCATTGATTGTGTGTCTGATGTGAGATTCTAGCCTCCCTCAGGTTGGGTCAGTGGAGGAACTGCATAAGAACTAAGCCTGGGCATGTGGAAAAAGCTGTGTGGGCTTGTTTCAGGGTGTATTCTTTAGGTAAACTGGCACACAGCTGTGTCTCTGGAGCTAGTTTCAAGAGTGTGAAGATTGTGAGGGTCGGCTCGGGTTTAGGAGAACTCACCAGGAAACTGGACTTGGGTATGGAGTTGGTAGGCAAGGTTCTGGGGAGTTTACCAGCAAAACCAGTGTGCAACTTGCATGCCTGGAGCTAGGCAGTGAGGGTTTGAAGATGGCTGAGTTTGTTATTGGCAAGGTAAAGGCCCAAGCAAAAAAAGTACAAGTCATTATGAGGAGGACTTTGGTTTTTTTCCAAGCTGTTATATGAGATTATTGGAGTAGAGAATACAGAAGTAGAACAGTCTGGTTGACAGGTGTTGAAGGTGCAAAAACACCATAGGCTCCTAGGTTGAGCAAAATCAGAAACAAGAGAGACTGGCAAGGTTCCACAGATATCTGTTGAGGGACAGGAATAGGGAATGGCTAAGAATAAACCACTACACATCCTAAGGAGAGTTGATTCCTAACACTGGTTGCGTGACCATCAAAAAAAGGACGTTGACACTGCATCTTAAATAAACGTGAAGAGAGAACATAGGAAATTAAAATGTCATTGTAAAAATGCGCACATCCAACACATTCTTATCAGGAAAAGAAACTGGAAAGTTTTGGTTCTAAGTAACCAGGGGCGTGACAATGACATTCTATGTTTTACGAGCATCATCTCACTTGGTTTTCACAACATTAAGGTGAGTTAAAACTTACTTTAAACCACTCTTAAGGGAAGGAAACTTAAGCTCAAGGAAGCTAAGTCACTGTTTTATTCATTTAGAAAGTAAAAGGAAAGAAATATAGTCTTGAGACTTTGATATGATTTTGCCAGTACACTTAATGATTAGACTGAGTTGGTTATTTAATAATAGGAAAATAAGAATGCAAAGAAATATCCAATTATTTGCAACTAATCAGTTCAATCAAAATTAATATGTATTTGTGTGGTGAGAATAGGACCTCCAATGTAGATAATGCTACCAAAAGCGCCGTAACTATGTTCTTGATTGTGCGCCCTGTAGATATTAGAGGGGATAATTCGCAATAAGACTTTCTACATTAGTTTTGAAATGTTAATATTTGTTTGTTTCATTTATTTACATGTTTTGAATGTCAAGTACAAGGAAGATAATTTGAATCCATTTATGTAGGCCTATAATTTTTTATATCATAGCAGATTCTTAATTTTGTGTCTCAAAACCTCTTATTAAGAAAGCTGAACAACTGAGACTTGATTACAGCCTTTTGTGTGTCTATATTTCCAGTGCTGAGGTTATGATTGGATATATTTTTAAATAATTTTGTGTTAATGGGAGAAGCAAAGTTGTGCTGAGACCACTATCTTCTAAGTGGTATTTCACCTTTTTCTTCTTGAGTTATTGGAGCTTCATATGCTTCTCAAGTTTCATTAACAACAAGAAAATAATATCATGACCTGATACAGAAGTGATTTATCATGCTAAAGGACAAAATTTGTTTGAGAAAAGATAAATATAGATCTTTATAAAGAAAATTTTTAAAAAGGAAGAAAGGTATACGAGATCAATGTTTCTCAATGTTCATGTCGTGACACAGAAAATGTTATTTTTTTAATATAATCTAGTGATATGGGCAGAAAATACTGCTTCAACCTGCAATTGAGTATTTTATGCTCCAAGCATAGAAAACCATCTCTCTTAATATTTTTTGTATTATATATTTTTTTCTATTTTTATTTATTAATAAAGCCAAAAAAAGCTATTTTTTCCATTTTCCTTACCAATCCCAGTACCCACTCTCTCCTCTCCTCCCATCCCTTCACCTTCTTCACCCCCCATCTTCTCTTCAGAGAGGGTAAGGCACACTTGCTTTGAGGAAAGACCAAGGCCCTTTCTAATATATCTAGGCTGAGCAAGGTATCCCTCCAAAGAGAACACATTCCAAAAAGCCAGTACAAGCAGTAGGGATAAATCCAGGTCCCAATGCCAGTAGCTCTACTGTCTGACCCAGCTATACAACTGTCATCCACATTGCAAGGGCCTAGTTTGGTCCCATGTTGGTTCCTTCCCTGTCCAGCTGGAGTTGGTGAGCTCCTATTAGCTCAGGTAAACCGTTTCAGTGGGTGTCCCCATCAAGGTCTTTAATCTTTGCTTATATTCTCACTTTTCCCACTCTTCAACTGGACTTTGGGAGCTGAGTCCAGTGCTTCACAGCAGTTCTCTGCCTCTCTTTCCATCAGTTACTGGATGAAGGTTCTGTGGTGACAATTAAGAAAGCCATCAATTGGACTACAGGGCAAGGCCAGCTTGGGCACCCTCTCCACTATTATTTAAGGTCTTAGCTGGGGTCATCCTTGTGGATTTCCTGGGAATTACTCCAGTGCCAGGTTTCTTGCTAGCCCCATAATGGACCCCTCACTTGAGATATCTTTTTCCTTGCTCTCCATCTCTGTACTTCCCCCATCTTGATGTTCCCATTCTCTCCTGCCACCTCCCTTTCTCACTTCCTCCTCCCCTTCTGCCCTCCCTTCACTGCCCACCCCCATGCTCTCAATTTTCTCAGCAGATCTTGTCTATTCCCTTTCCCATGGGGAATCTATGTATGTTTTTCTTAGAGTTTTTCTTGTTACTTAGCTTCTCTGAGGTCATAGACTTTAGGTTCATTATCCTTTGCTTTACAGCTTTAGAGTAGGTATGTAAGTATCCACTTATGAGTGAGGACATACCATGCCCAGCTTTCCCAAAGCAGGCTCAATTATACTACAAGGACATTTGTTCAACTATGTTCATGGCAGCACTATTTGTAATAGCCAGAACCTGGAATCAGCCTAGATGCCCCTCAACCAAAGAACGGATAAAGAAATTGTGGTACATTTACACAATGGAGTACCACTCAGTGTACAATGACATCTTGAAATTTGCATTCAAATGGATGATACTAAAACCGTACTGAGTGAGTTATCCCAGACCTGGGACCAGCATGGTATGTACTCATCTCTCTCAATCTTACATAGCAGATATCCTTGCTTTCTAGCTTCTGAGAATGTATACAAAGTTCACCACCATTATTATGATGAATATTGAGTTGCATTCTATGCTTCTCCATCTATTACCCAAGGGAGTTTTTATCTCCTCTCTCAAGCTAGTATCTCCACCTGCAGTTCTTTCTCTCACCACCTCAGTGATCTTACTCTAGACATTTGCTTCTTTGCATCCTTTATCATCATCTTGTGCTAAAGAAAGGTTTCAGGTGACTGGGAACTTAACCCACGAATTAATGCATTTGCCTTAAAGGTGTGGGGAACCGAGTTTGGATCCCTAGGACACATGGAAATTCTGGGAAGGCAGAATGGCCACAGGTATCCCAGTGCCTTTCAGAGAATATAAGGATCCCAAGAGCTGAACAGCTAAACTAGCCACATTGACAAACTCTGTGCTTAGTGAGACACCTTGCCATCTTGCCTCAACAAATAATGTGGAGACTGATCAAGCATGGTATGTTGTGTTCTCATCAGGCACACAGATGGGCACATACAACTTTACACACACACACACACATGGGCTCGCATTTGCACAGCTCCTATATATGTGTGTGTGTGTGTATGCTTTATAAATATTACTTCTACTTTGTTCTTCCTATTTACTATTATATTAGCATAAATCAGGTTCATTTTCTCTATGTTACTTCTCCAGAGTAACTTGTACATTTCAATAGTCTATTGCTAATTCTCAGTCCCCATATAATCTGCCCTCCAGGAGCATTTGATACTCTGTACCACTTTCTCCTGGATTGACAGGGCTTTGAGTACACATCCATGTCCTTGTCTTCTTCCATACCATTAATTGCTGCTTTAGTCTTCATTTCTTCTCTTTCAGAATGTCTTTTCTATAAGTATCCACTTCCATACCGATCACATTTCAGTCTTTTGTTTTCAATCACAGTTTCAGACGTGTATTTTTTATCTCCCCCTGTGACATTGTTACTTACTGACAATTAGTAATCTCTAATTCAACATTCAGAAAGCAGAGCACTCAGATTTGACCCCTGTTCTCCTGAAGCAATCCTTGTCTCCTATGAACGCAGTTTTATTTTATCCTTCCACAGCATAGTCTGAAAATGTGAATCTATTAAGGACAAAATTCTCTGATATTTCTTGTCTTTCATAGAAATCCGCATTTAATGAGTTAGAAAAATTTGAATAATTTCATAAAAATAAGTATTTAATCAGATACAATGACCTTTAGTAATTATTTTATATATGATATGCATTCATTAATCAGGAACTTACTAATTTTTCCCATGTTACAAACCAAATCAAATTTTTTCTCAGAGAAGGACTGCCAAGAAATTATTTTAATGTACAGGATACTTTGAAATCAAATACACTGGGTTTTAACGGATGAAGCTTTACAACATTTCATCTATGTGATATTAAACAAGTTGCATGATTGCAATCAAACAACTTTTCATATAAGGAAGAAAGAAAGAAACATTTCTCCATGAGGATTCCTTTGAGGTCAACACAATGGCATACAATGTCCTTTGATAAGTCCTTTGATTTATTGTCATTATTCTTCATCTGCAATATAACATGGTAGTGACTGGCTTTATCTTCTGAACAAAATTCTTGGGAAAAGTAAAATTAAACAGGAAATAATGTACTTGCTACCATGGCAACTGCGACCATCGAGATCCTGAAAATTAATAAAGAAAATGGCACTAGGGTGGCATTAGTTTAGTCCACAGTGGTGCCAAGATTGTCCTTGCATCGTATTATTCTGATCCTTCCTATGAATAAGATGCTGAACATAATGTTCATCTACTTCAATGACTGTTTTTTGAACAAAGATTTATTATTTCATACTAATCAGAACGTGATGCAAAGCCCTTTTTATGGATTTTGTGACTGCTTTCTTTTTCTCATTACTTACATCTCTTTCTTATGAGATGGTACAAATCAAGTGTTTCACTATAGAAGCCAAGAATCTCTACACTTGACAGGACATTGGTTTTTCCTATTCAGTGAGACATTTTCCCCAATGCCTTGTGGTTGTACAGAGAAATGAACTTGTATGAATGCACAAGATGAGAAGCTGATGCATGTGGATTAGCAAATGGTTGTCTATACATAGCACAAACTATTAAATACCTTAAAGAAATGTTGCACTGATGCATTCTTTCATTTAAATAAGGACTGGTATTTACACTATATCTAATTATTCTTTAATTAATTCACCAAATCTTGGCTGTTCTGTACCAAAGAATGTATTTACCCAAATTTTAAATGTCAGATCTAATATCTAATAGCTATAAGTATTTTAAGGTAAATCTGTTTAGATCATTAGAAATAATGAAGGAGTTAAGCAAGAGAATTCATTCTAAATATAATCAACAAGAAGAGTAAGAATATAGACAGAGGAAGATTTTCAAACATTTCCCAAATGCTTATTTTATGACAGCTCTAGGCCATATGTAGAATATTTCTCCTTCTTAGTGACATTTTTCAAGTCAACTGCCATTTGTCAAACTAAGGACCAGTGAGTAAGAGACACTGGGTCACTCAGTATCAAATGGGATGTCTTCCTCAAACTCTTCCCCTCAGAGTTCAGGGGACCAGAAGGAAGGGGAGGTGAAAAGACTGTGAGAGACAGTAGGGATGGAAGATACCAAGGAAACAGTGCCTTCCAGACACAGCAGGACTGAAGCACATAAGAACTCACAGAGAGAGGGGATCTTGCGGAAGTCTGAGCTTGACAGGATCCCAACATGAACAGGGAGAAGGAGACACAAGTCCCCATACCAAACCTTGAAGCTGTCTCCAATCAGCACCATTTGCTAGGAAAAAATACTTTCTTTTTTTCAAATTGATTATAAGATATACAAACCTCACTGAATGGCAAGCCTTATCCCCATTAGGAGATGACCTACACAAAAGGAATTCAATGACATTTTTGTATAATAGGCTTTCTTTTGGGCCACCAACTAATTCCCAAATAATGATATGAAGACTTAATATTAGTTATGAATGTTTAACCTTCACTTATACTTGTTTCTTGCTACTGCTTATAACTAATTTAACCTGTTTCTCTTATCTATGTTTTGTCTCAAGGCTTTTTACCTTTCTTTCAGTCTGTATGTTCTGTATAGTCTGTCTGCCTGCCAGTTGCATTATCCCTCCTCTGCCTAGCTACTGGCCATTCAACTTTCTTTGAGACCAATCAGGTGCCTTTGATGGGCAAAGCAACATGTCTTTATATTGCTTACCAAATGCAGCATAATAAATGTAACACATCTTCGTCTAGTTAAAAATAATACTTCATAACGTTTTTGCAAATGTTCTGTCTTATAATGCTATGTTTGGTCATTTTTTTTTACCTTACTTATCTTATTGCTTACCTATTATGTTTTGGGTTGTGTTGTGTGTGTGTGTGTGTGTGCACGTGCATGTGTGTGTGTGCACATGTATATGTGCACATGTGTATGTTTCAACTGCCCTTTTCTGTTTGTCTAAGTGCTTTATTTAGTTCTGAACTAATTTTTTAATGTTTTTTAAAAAGAGCCAAAAGGCTTGAAGTTGGATGTGTGGAGGTTCTGGGAAGAGATGAGAGAGGGAAAACCATGATGAGAATATACTACAGGAAAAAAATAATTTCTGTAAAATAGAAACAGACCAAAGAAATCATACCCAAACAATTTTTTTATTCCTAAATAATTTTTAGTGTTTTTTATTGAGCAATACATTTTTTGTCTGCTCCCCTTTCTTCCCCTCCTTTCTCCCCTCTACCCTCTCTTGTGACCCCCGTTCTCCCAATTTACTCAGGAGATCTTGTCTTTTCACCTTCCTACGTAGATCCATGTATGTCTCTCTTGGGGTCCTCTTTGTTGTCTAGATTCTTTGGGGTTGTGGTTTGTAGGCTTTTTTTTTTTTGCTTTATGTCTAAAAGCCACTTATAAGTGAGTACATATTATATTTGTCTTTCTGGATCTGGGTTACCTCACTCAATATGCTTTTTTTCTAGATCCATCCATTTGTCAGCAAATTTCAAGATATCATTATTATTTAACCACTGTGTAGTACTCCATTGTGTAAATGTACCACATTTTCTTTATCTGTTCTTTGGTTGAGGGGTATCTAGATTGTTTCTAGCTTATGGTTATTACAAATAATTTTGCTATGAACATAGTGGAGCACATGTCTTTGTGGTATGATTGAGCATCTTTTGGGTATATACCCAACAGTGGTATTTCTGGGTCTTGAGATATATTGTTTCCTAATTTTCTGAGAAATATACATACTGGTATCCAAAATGGCTGTACAAGTTTGCACTCCCACCAGCAACAGAGGAGTTTTCTCCTTACCCCATGATGGTAGTGTACAACTTTAATCCCAGCACACAGGAGACAGAAGCAGACAGATCTGTATGAGTTTGAGGCCACCCTGGTCCTGTCTACAGAGTGAGTTCCAAGACCAGCTCTAAAGCTCCAAAGCTATACAGAGAAACCTTCTCTTGAAAACCCCCCAAACAACAACAACAACAACAACAACAAAAAAACAAACCCGACCACAGGCCGTGAACCATACATAAGTATTAATATTCAATATTATTAGACACTTTATATAATTTAAGCATAAAGGTATTCATGACCCTTAACCATGGAAATACATCAAATAACTGAAGAAGATATGGTTCAGTAAATAAGAAAATTAAGGAAAATATAATGAATAAAATATGAATAAAAGAAGATAGCATTTAAGATCTTTCTAATTTTTCCTGAAGTCGTATTTGTATCTGTGTGTATACATGTATAGATAAGTGCATGCACACATGCGCACGTGTATATATATGTATATATACAGTTATGCACCCAAGAGGTTATTTGAAAAACAAAACATTAAAATATGAACTAATACCACATGCATTATTTTTGTCTCACTAGGAAGATCAAGTTGTTTATTTCTGTATACTATCATATTTATTTTTCCTTGATTACAAATCTTGATGATTACAATGGATTAGAAAGAAGACACAATGAAATTAGAAGGACATTTCTATGTAACAGAGGTTTCTAATTCTTGGGTCCCTCTTAATCCATAAGCATGCATGCTAGTGACATCTCTAAATTTTATGTTATATAATCAAAAGTTTATGTCCTTATTCTTCATTCACTTCTATTTTAACTATAACTGTTATGTATTTCATAGCATCTCAGTAATGATTTGGTAGAGAAATTAGTTAATAAACGAATCCTTCATACAGAATGCAGGTAATGTGATTTTTGGCTAGTAGATAATCAAGAGGAATATTCAGGACATTTAGTTTTGTCATAAGGTCATCTTTTTTGCTTATTTTACAATTGCGATTTGAGCAAAAGGATATATACTGTTAGACCTGGGAATGGATAACTATCTCAGAGGCAAAGGAGACTGACTACCTAGCTAGCAATAACTTGCTGAACTATCATAGTCCACATAGGATAGCTCATAAGCAGTGTCCATCTGGACCCCAACTTTCACTCCATCTGGTACAATTTAAAACTGAATGCTTGCTGACAAAATTATTTGTTATCCTATAGAGATATAGTGTAAATTATAGTGATATGCCTATCTTATCTCGCCCCCTTCTCTCTCTGGTATTCTTTCTTCACATTCTTCTTTTACTATGTCCTCTTTTCAACTCAGAGTTTATCATAAACTAACAGAAAATGAGCAGCCTGTATAATATGTTGTTTAAATTTTAAAAGCCCTCATCACTATAGCAAACTTCTGAGCTTCTTATCCATGTGCATAAATGAATGAAATAAGAGCAAATTACTTACATGAAGCAAAAATATATCTGACAACCACATTTTTAAATGTTTACTTAATTCATGTATGTTTGTGTATATTCACATATGTGGTACATGCAGAGGCCAAAAGAGGCTGGGCATTGGAGCTGGAGCTAAAGGTTAGTAAACTACCCAGTGTGGATGTTGGGAGCTGAATTCTGGACCTCATCAATGAGCAGCACACCCTTTTAACTCCTTATCTATCTCTCCAACCTCTCGTGACTAGTTAGAAGAGTGGTACTCAACCTTCCTAATGCTGCACTCTTTTAATACAGTTCCCCACACTGTGATGACCTCCATCCATAAAATTAATCTTGTCACTACTTCATAAATGTCATTTTTCTACTATTGTGAATCATAAGGTAAAGATCTGTGTTTTCCAGTGGTCTTAGGTGACCCCTGTGAAAGAGTCTTTTATCTCTCAAAGGGGGTACAATCCATAGATAGAGAAGCATTGACTTATAACAAAATGATCTTGAACATCTTCAAGCTGAAACTCGACATCAAATGACAAATTGTGAAGCATTTTAGGATTACTCTAAGTGAAAGCCTGTAACATGTGTGTTAGAAGGTTATGGACTGTTCTCAGAAGCAGAATGAGATGGTAGGTGACTTCTGGGAGTTAATTAAAAACAGTGTTGAAATTCAAGGTTTTACCTATCAAGTTTTAAATATTTCCTTTTTTTTTCATTTGATTTATGCAAAACCTCAAGTTTCTCTTTTTCTTCTCCTTGTACATTTTCAGAATGTGTTTTGCAATTGTCTGTCTATAGCGATTGTAACGGACCCTTTATTTTACTCTCATATAGGTTCTGGCTCAAAACCATTGTTACTATAAACACCTTACCAGTTATTTTACACATAGCATGTTCTTTCTGTGTGTCCATGTTACCCATTTACTAAATGTATGCATGGTACGTGCACACGAGAGTGCAGGTATATGCATATATTTATGTATATGAACAGGTCTCTAGTGTTTGCAGACCAAGAGCTCTTACCCATTGAGATATCTTCTCAGTATCTGTGATATATTTTATTATGTTCAAGTTAATGCCCTAATCATCTTATGATAAACTGAAAGCAATCAGACATTAAATTTTTAGTATTTTCAAATAACCTTGGAAATTTATTTCTCAAGCTGAGTAATGATGTCCAAATATACTCATGAATCTATGAACATAAAACACTAAATTCATATCTCTGATTAAACAAGGATTGTCTGATTCTCCTTGGTTGAAGAGAAATAAAGTATTGATCCAATCAAAGTTTTTCCCAGTCTCACTTGGGAATTTGTGCACAAACATACATCTAATTCGGATACTTCTTATATAACCTTGAAATACTTCCAGCTATATTTCTTAGTTGCACCATGCCATCAATGCCTCTTTGATTGTTGATCCTTTGGGAAGCTGTGATCTTTCTGCTTTAGCTGGGGCTACTCTGATGCAGCCTTCTTTAAAGGTACTGTTTGGGCCAAATCACTTAGAATCCCTTAGGTTATATCAGTGATTAAACTTGCCACACTGCACAGCAATCTTTGGTTCGTTAACTGTCTATTATTAGTTGGATCTGTGAAATATAAAGTTCTTTAAGGATCATACTGAATATTTTGCAGTAATTCTTCCGAGTCTGGGAACAATATCAGTCACTGGAGACACTTGGTTATTAGCCATTAATTTATGTACAAGTGAATGTATGATTCCAGGAGAAAAGAAATAGAGGGTGAGGAAAATATAATATTTCATAGTCTTCTATTAGGTTAGAATCATAACTTTTTCCTTGGGAAAGATACACTTATAATATTAATATAGTATGGAGGTCTAAATTTTTTGGGGGGGAGATGTTCATGACAGAGTTTCTTTGTGTATTCCTGGCTGTGCTGACACTTGCTTTGTAAACCAGGTTGACCTCAAACTCAGATATCTGCCTATCCCTGCCTCCCAAGTTCTGGGTTGAGGCTATGAGTCACCACCACACAGTGAACTAAAGATCTCAGTGAGAGTAATTGACTCCTTCTCATGTTTTCACATGATATGCCTCTATGAAGTCAGTTCCAACCATCCATCCTATATGAATTTTCTCACTCGAAGAATTCTTTAAGACTTATGCAATTTTCTTCAAGAACGTATTTACAAGTGTGTTCTCTTTCTAACTGATTGAAAAGGTCTTCAAACATAGACATAATCTTGTATTTACCATGAGTAGGAAGGTCAAAAGTCAAGCTTATCAATGGCACAAACATAATCTAATCTTGTGTTTACCTTGAGTAGGAAAGTCCCAGTCAAGATTATCAGTGGTACCTTTTTTTAATATGTAGTTTTTAGTATAATAATTCAAAATTAATTTTTAACTCAGTTATAAATTACCTATATGATCACTAATCAAAGGCACTAATTATAATATTTTCACTAACAAATCTATACTCTGCCATATAAGAGAACTATTTTATAACTAAATATATCAAAATTAAACCATTTTCTTTATGAATTAATGAAAACCAACACTCATAGGCTTGCGTGCTGAATTTTTGAGTAGTACCATAATGTACTTTTTAAAACCAAGTGAACTCTACTCATGAATCTCTGGTGAACACAACATGAATGTGTAAGGAATTGAAGGGGAATAGAGTTAAAAAAAATGGAAAGACTTCAAGTTTTAAAATCTTTTGTCTTTTGTTTGCTTTCTAAAAAGTAGATTATGCCAATTTAATTGACGTTTTTATTTCATCTGCTCAATTTAATTTTAGAATATCGTAACAGATGAACTTCTAAAAATGAATACATCCACTGTTAACTTAAAACTCAGTGTACATTATTTTAAATGATGGACAAGTCGTACCTAGTTTTTTAAAACATTATTGATAGAAGAGAATAAACTGACTGTTTGAAAACCACATCATTAGACAGAGTGTCTGACCCAGAACTCAGAGCAGAGCTGAGACTTCTCAAGGCTCTTCTGTCCAGGACTATCATGGCTCTTTAGGTCTGACTGAAAGATGATCACTGTGAGGAAACTGTATAAACATGGTGGATTAAATTTCCTTCTCATTGTTTGCTTTATGCTCTGTACAAGCAAAGTAGATTCATTTCTCAGTGAACAAGACTGTCCCTGACCAATGATCTAATTTCTACGATGCTCCTGTCTTACACAGGATGGAAGGCGAAACCTTGGCCTTGACAACGTCTGTGACTGTAGCAAGTTACACGTGCTTGACAATATCTAGACCAGAACACCAACTTCCCTGTTTCTATCAGCCAGAGAACAAAAATGATTTATTTCCAAATCAATTTAAGAATAACAAGGTAATTTTATTAATATTATGAAGAGAGAGACTTTAAATTGGAGGTCTCTGTCGTGTCCCTCACCTTGGAGATCAAGAAACCTCGTAGAAGAAGAGAAGATTGTAGGAGTTAGAAAGGATGGAGGAGGGGCTGGAGAGATGGCTCAGTGGTTAAGAGCATTGCCTGCTCTTCCAAAGGTCCTGAGTTCAATTCCCAGCAACCACATGGTGGCTCACAACCATCTGTAATGAGGTCTGGTGCCCTTTTCTGGCCTGCAGGTGTACACGCAGACAGAATATTGTATATATAAATAAATAAATATTAAAAAAAAAGAAAGGATGGAGGACAGACACCAGGAGAATATCAGCCACTGAATTAATTAAGCAGGGATCATATGGGCTCATGGAGACTGATATGATAATTAATAAGCTGGCATGGGACTGTCTATACTAGGTTGTCTGCCTATGGATGATTGTTAGTTTGGTGTTTTGTGGTACTCCTAACAATCAGAGTGTGTGTGTCTCTTTTCAGCCTCTATATGAGGACTTTTGCCTCGTCCTTTTGTATCTTTTTTTTTTTTTTTGATGTATTTAGTTGTTATTTGGAGTCCTACTCTTTTCTGAAGAAGAAATGGAGGGGGAGAGGATCTGGTGGAGAAGGGATATTGAGGGGAGCTGAGAGGAGTTGGGGGAAGGGAAAGTGTCGTTGGGATGTATTTATTTTCAATTAAAAATAACATTACTATCTGTATAGAAAAGGATATCGAGGAAGGGTTGTATACGTTGACTCTTTGAAAAGAAAAATATAACCTATTTTATTCCCTTCCTACAAAATAAATATGAATAAAGAAAGGCTTTTTATTGACTGAGAGTCTTCAGAAATTCATAGGTGTAGTAAAAAATTTATTGTTGCTTCAAATTTAGCATACACATGAGAATATATCAAATATGTGAATTGTATGAGACTCTGTATTTTTTGTAATGTAAAGACATACTCTGTAATGCTGGTGTAATGTAATGGTGTATTGTAAAGCCATATTGTGTAATGCTCTAGTTGGTGGACATTTTTTTTCCCATGAAACTGAAATTTCCAAGAAGTTTCAGGTTTGTGTTTGAGAAGTGAGTTCAGGTCACATTTTGTGTGTCGGGGAGTGGGGGGTGTCAAGCACAAAGTGACTGTTTGGGAAGTACCTTGTGTACATGGAGTCTCAGAGAATAAAGAATCCACATCTTTACATGTAGCCTGATGATCACAACATTAAGCCTATACAATCACATTTGAACTTCAAACCCATTTGAGAGAATCCCATCAGGGATTAAAAAGAAGAGGGGAACTACTAACTGAACAACAACCAAAAATAACAGGATACGATGAATACTTAAATAATTACTGAAAATTATTACCTACAATAATACAGATACAGTTAGCAAGTTATTGATATGAGATAAAATATTTAAAATTTTACTTAAGCTAAGATACTGCCAACAGAAAAAGAGAGAGATAACATTGTGAAGGAGAAAAGATAGAGAAGAATCTATATAAATATAAACAAATGAGTAAAAATGGTGCAGACTAGGGAGATCTTTCTTCCCATATTTTCACACATGGTATGTATGTGCAAACGTTTGTATGTGTACAGTGTGTGTGTGTGTGTGTGTGTGTGTGTGCACGTGCATGTGTATCTGTCCCTG
This sequence comes from Chionomys nivalis, assembly GCF_950005125.1. Classification (NCBI taxonomy): domain Eukaryota; kingdom Metazoa; phylum Chordata; class Mammalia; order Rodentia; family Cricetidae; genus Chionomys; species Chionomys nivalis. Next base: position 18,219,543 of record NC_080110.1, read on the forward strand.
CATATGGAGGCCTGAGGTTGATATTCGCAATCATTGTCATTGAGACAAGAGTTCCCAATACAACCTGGAGCACTCTAATATGATCAGTCCTCTGACTAGCTTGCTCTGGAGATCCTTTCTATCATCTGCCTCTGGAATTGCTAGCTTGTTACCGTGCTCCCCAACATTTGCCTTAACCAGTGAGCTAGCCTCAGTCCTGGCAAACCTCTGATGAATTCCTTTCAACATAACATGAATACTCTTTCATCCTAGAGAAGAAAACAACTCCGCTTCTCAAAATTGCCTTCCCCAGTGCTGAGAGTGTAAGTAAATAATAAAAAGATGCCTTTCTTGGTTTTATTTTAATTTTTATAGTAAGGGTCTTGATTTATACCAGGATAACCTGGTACTCATGTTCACCCTCTTGCCTCAACCTCCCAATCCAGTACTTCTATTAAGTGTGTACCCGGTGGTAGTAGTTTATGATCCTACACTGTCTTTTATCCCGTCTCTTCAGTGTAGGTGGTTCCTAGTCCTCGATGGTATATAACCATTTGAACTTAGATATTTTTGCTCAGACAGACTCTTGGCTCATTCCGTTTTATCCCTGACTTCTCCACCTTTGAACCACGTGTAAATGGAACATTTATTTTTACCTCAAGAAGTTGGCAAGTCACCCGGATCTGATCTTTTATACGGACTGAATAATTGGTTACAGATGTAGAAAAATAAACATGTTTAACAAATAATGTCAGGGCTTACAAACACTTTTGAATCTTTCATTAAGAAGTCCATTTATACAAATACCTTTGCTAACTGCTTCATATAAGAAATAAGCTTAATTAAAAGAAATGTGGGGCATTTTAGGCGTTATCAATATTATATGGTTTAACTAAGGTATAAACGACTGGATAATAAGCATATTACATCTGTGATTTTTTTTTATAGTTCAGGAAAGAGAAAGCATTTGAATTTTCTTGGTAAATATTCCTAGCATTACAGAGATTGAAAGGATTTTATCTGTTGCTTCCCAGCATCGTAGCTGGTTGTATCATATTTTGATCTATATGAAAGAATTCTCACTTTATAAAGGCTCTAAAAAGACAACAACAACAACAACAAAAAAAAAAAAACCCGAACACCGCTGAAAAGGCTGGGAGTACCAGAGAGACTGAGGATTATAAAATAGCAAGAGTGCTACAAACACAGTCTTCAGTTACTAAACGCAGCTTTCAGCCCCGAGTGAGTCAAGCTCCGTGTTCGTCAGAAGAGGTCCTCTGAATAGCACTGTGCATGCCTCCCTGAAATGAAACTGTGTGTTATTGGTTAACCAGGATATTTAGCATAATCACTCTGCTAGACTGTGGTGGAGGGAGGTGATTATCACCGGGAACAGATGGGCAAGTCCACGGCACTGCCAGATTCTGCACAAGCTCCGTTTATCGTTGGTTCTTGCTTCTTTCCCTCTGTGTTTTTAATTTTTTTTTTTTTTTTGAAACACTCTACGTTCTAAAGAACTTAGCTGCACGAAAGATCGGTAGCTGATACCCTTTCAGCTTAGATTTCAAACGTGGAAGAAAGCTTCCGAAAGCTATTCCTGTGTATCCAAGGATGGGGCAGATTGCTTTTTACCGGGTAGTCTCCCTCAATGCATGCACGGATTTATCTGCACACTAAGCTCTCGACTCGGCTTCTGTAACTCCTTGTGGATTATATTGTCTCCGTGATCAGAAATGATTTTCTCGGATATGAACACTGTTTCTGGCTCTCCTAAAGTGCACCTTCCTAATGGGACCCGGTTTTATACTTTCCAAGTAAGTGTGCTTTAAATGGTTTCACTACTTAGGAAGTTAATACATAGTCAAACTTTAAATAAAGAGAAATACTGAAAGGCAGAGTGGTACGTGTTGAAGTACAAAGTGGGTCTACTGAGTGGATAACCTGCGTGCACCTTAATCTGTTTTTAAATGTGGAAAGGGGGAGGCAGCTTTGTGAATTCAAGCTAAATAATAGTGAATGCTGCATTTCCTGGGGATTTTTAAGTACTGTCACTGAAAGTTGTGGAGATGTGTTGTGCCTGTGTTTTCATGGCTGCAACGCTTTTATGGAAGAATGCTGGGCAGTTCTGTTCCTTGTGTATCACAGAGTAAAATTTAAAGACATTAATGGAACTTTGAAACCTAAGTCCTTGGCTAAGAAAAGAATGCTATCTTTTATAAACATAGCCTTAGATAATGCCTGTTATCTAATTTTGTTACGGCTGATGCAAAAAGCAATCACTCCTACTGGAGGTTTAAGTGCCATGTTTACTCTGCTTTTCAATTTGGGGGAAAAGTAGAAACTAATTAGGATAGATTTTCTATGTTATCAAAGAGTCACAATGATTTATAGGAATCACAAAGGTGTTGCCTGCCAAATATGCCTCAGTTGCCCAGGAATAAATCAGTTCTCAGTGTAGAAAATGCTTAACTCTAAGCCAAATAAGATCTTTCTTCATTTTAAGGCTCAAAGGTGTATCTTTCAGTATGAAGGTCGACTTTATAATTCTGTGTTATAGTCACAGAGACAATAAGCCTCTTCTCATGGCATGGCTCACATGATGAAACTATAAAAGACTTCTATTTAATTATTGTTTTTTGTTCTGGAGTCAATACAAAGACATCCAGGGAAAATCTAGTAAAACTAATTGGGGTGTTAGAAGGGACCTCTGTATAAATGAACACTGGATTTCTAGAAGTTTCCTGCTCTTGCAAACTGTAGTCAGTAGATACAATTGCTCCCTCCTCTTCCCTTTCTACCTCTTTTTTGAATCTTGTCACCTCTCCTGTTTTGCTCTGATGTCTACTGATAGCGTGTGTCTGTGTTGTTCGCGAATAGATTCTTTTCTCATTAGTGATCTGTTTACTGTGGTGGGTGTTCAAAATGCCACTCCCCTGAGGCTGTGTGCAGAAGCATTACTCCCTCTTCTCTGTGCACAGAGCTATAAGCGCTCTTTACAATAACCTGGAGCTGACTGTGGAGGCGGCTTCTGACATTCGGAATTCTACCTCTATGTCTCAAAGTTGAAGGGTCAGTGAGTCTCACATGCTCAGTCGTGACACATGCTACTTAGAATTCCTTCAGTAGAGATCTCACTGACACCCTTCCTTGGCAGGTGATATTCTCTGAAAATGCAGAGGAAATGTTTTGTTGATGTGATATCATAGGCAGGTATAAGCCTTCATATTCAGATAAAGCATAAATGAGGCCAAATAAAAATTCACTTTTCCAACATTTTCCTATCATGTAAAATGGTATCTGGTCTAGAAGTCTGCAGTAACAGGAAATGTGTTAAGTTTGGATGCTTCTCTTTTGGCTGTGATTTAGGACTTTTGTGGTAGATAAAATAATTCTTAAAGCATGAGATAAAGGTTTCATAGTGAACCTTTAATTTAGTTTCAAAGGGAAGAATTGAATCTCTATTTTTACTTGTGTGACAACCTCTATTTAAGACATTATCTTTTCTTTGGTCTGAGGAGTGTAAATATTGAAATCAAATAAAATTCTGTAAAAAAAATCCACCATCTGTAAAAAGTGTCATGTGAAACAATTAGTTAAACTCTCAAAATTGAACTATTATTGAAGTGTGCCTTATGCTTCAGAGAGCAACCTTCTGCAAGGAATTGAGATTTCAGAGATGACGTACTTAAAATTATGCCACCGCAAAGTAACAAATGCAGGGACATTTGTACACTCCATCAAGAACAACAGAAGTTTATTCTCATCTCTTCATTAAGAATCTAAACCATTCTGATTATTTTTGGAAGTTTATGTTAACAAATTTTGAGTACCATTTAAAATATTTTTATTAAATAATTTCAAGGGTGAAAGAGTGACCAATGAGAAGTGTAACTACATTCTAGGATCAAGATTTTATTTTCATTGCATTTTAATTTAGTAAAATGTATTCGTGCTTCTATGCATATCCATGCAAACACATTTTGTGCGAAATAGCTAACACAATTTAAATTATATTTTTATGTGTGAATTCTCACTTGTGTTACTATGAATATACAACTATCTACATTTTTCTGTTCAGAGGTTTTGGAACTTGTAGGATGCCAACACACAGTTTGTAAATTGTATTTATTAAGTCAAAATTGAAGTCTTAGAGTGTAGATTCTTGTATTGTCCCCAGAAGGTCCAAAGTTAAAAACAAATGTAACCAGAGTGGTATTAGTGTATTTATACACACCATTGCAAAATACTTTATGATATTCAAATGTACGTAAGTGGAAAATATGTCTTAATAAAAGTTTCGTATATATATATATGTATTATATATTTTCCTTAGATATCCATATGAAAACCCACTTACTTTTTCTAATTTTTTGTTTACACACACACAAACAAACAATGCTTCAGCATAATTTTATTATGTCCCTTCCAACTCTGTAATTTACTTTTTGTAAATGAAAGTATCTATGTACTCTGTTAAAACTTCTAGATGGGCTTGGCACAAAATAGGTTATTCATTCCAAAATATTTGTGTCCAATATGAATATCCCCATTTCTTAGACTTTAACAACTTTCAACCAGTAACTGTTCTTTCTTCTGCATGCCTATATTTTATTTATCAAGGTTCTTTGTAATAGTTTATTGCAAATAAAAAGTGTGCTATTGTAAAAAACACAATAAAATTTGCCACAGACTTCCCATATTGGAATTTAACTTCAGGAGATGGGCTTTACTCATTTCTCCTGCAGAGAAATGATTTGTGTCTTTCATTTCTGACTATGTGTCAAGCCCGTGTGGGAATGGCTTTCTGCTAATACACAAGAACAACCAGAACAATTCACATCCCTCTCAGTATAAAAAGAGTAACCTCTCATTTCTGTGGCTAAATGAATTCACATATCCCTTCTTAGGGGATGAAGTCCATCTTCCTATGCTGTCCTCAAATGGCCTTTGTCACTTAGATCACAGCTCTCTTTACCAGAAAATTGCATGTCTTGTGCTTCCTTGTCTTCTTCTTGCCTTTGCACATTGGAAAGATGTTTTCTTAAAAACTCGTCTCAAATGCTGTCGTTTTCCATAAGTCTTTTATGAATTCCTCCACGCTTTGTTAAATGTGCTTCCTTGGATCACGTCTCCTGTTCATACCATGACTGAAGAAGCTAGTCTGCTTTTGTGTCATCTGTGAGGCCATTTTATTAACTTGCCTATAACACATGGATGTCAACAATATCTCAGCTTAGTAAGCAGTGATGATTTGTTAAAGAAGCAATAATTCGTGCATTTGAATACTTAGGTAGGTAATGAAGCATGACTATATGTTAGTAGGGAAAATAGGTCAAGATAGTTCATTTACATACACGAAAATGTGTTTGATACTAAGTCTTTCTATACAAGATCAACACAGATTATTTAAATATGTAATAGTTACATGAATGATCAAAGAAAATCTTTCATCTTATTAAAATGGACTTGTAATTATATTGCAGTTAGCCAATACCATTTGGACAGTTTCCTTTATATTCTTTATCATTCTTTACTGAGCTTTTTCTTACGTTTAATCTAGAGTAATTTTTAATTTAATTTTTTTATTTTTGCAAACTTTAGTCATGACTCTTATATTTCCAACCCTCCCTCTCTGCTCTCTAACTCTCCTGGGTTCCCTTTGAACTTCATCTCAAATTCATGGCAGCTTATGCTTTAATTATTGTTGTTGCCATTTATCTGTATGCAGGCATGCTTGTATGTGCATATGTATATATATGTATGTACATATATATGTGTATGTATAAATAAATACAGCTTACTGACTCCATTTAATCTTGAATATATGTATAAGTGTTTATGGCTGACCACTTTGGATTGTATAATATATTAGAGAATTAGCCCTGGAAAAGACAAATTTTCCTTCTCCCCACAGCCACTGATTTCTTGCACCTTTCATCCAGTAGCAGAGCCTTCAGAAACTTGCCACATCCACAAGGACAACTTGTATTATCATTATTATGGTCTTGTTTGAGAAATTATGTTCCTGGGATTTCATGGGTGCATCTTTCTTGTCATGTCCAGAAGGAGTTGTGGAGCATCAGGCACCATGGTCTTGTAGCTCTCACATCTCTCATCCAGCCTCTTCTGCTTCCACTAAGCCCTCAGTATAATGGTGGTCTTAGAGAAGTATCCCTTGGGGTTGGGCACCTCACAGTCAGTCATTCTCCGGATTTGGAGCAGTTTGTGGATTTTCATAATCTCCCCCTGTTATACAAAGAAATTTCTTTGACAACAGGTAATGGGTTATCGTACTTGAATTTGGTTGCCTAACAGGACTTGAAGATAAGACCCTCTTATTGAAGCTATCACAGTTAGGGCACAGAATGTGGAGAAACTGACCAAGAACTTACTAAAAACTTCCCCCTTGGAAACGAGCTCTCATGGTAGCTGCAAGTAGAAAGCAAGTTTCAAAGGGATAAAAGCAACCAATAGCCACACCAAGCTGTAAAACCCACAAACCACAAAAGTGACCACACCAAGATAGTCCCAACAGTATAATGGTAGCACTTTTACTTTGGGATAATCCACAATTGACTAATTATTACTCAATAGGAGTGAATCAGTGCCTTCTACCATAAGCCTAGCTGACTACTCATGGCTGGTTAGGTCATGGACCCTTAGAGGAAATCCTACTATTGCTAAAACTAAATCCTACTATTGCTAAAACATTGTCATTTCTAACTTCATTCTAAATACCTACACTATTCCCAAAGATAAGTGTAGATATCATCCTTCATCAAGATAGAGTATTTAAAATTGATTGAACTGTATTTTCATATTTAAGAGATGAGATTTGCATTTGAAATCTATAAGAGGTAAAAAGGAGTAGTCTTGAAGTCTCAATTGCCGTAAGAGCTCTCACTCTGGAGATACCATTGGTACTTGATGTGTAGAACATATCTTTATAATCAAACAACTTTTGTTAGGGTAATTCTGAATTTTTACAAAAGTGCCAGATATTGTATTTTTTATCATTTTGTTGTTACCCGATAATCCAACTTTATTTTTGTGTTTGGGCTCATAAGACATTTCATTGATAACTTGAGATGTATCTGTAGATACTTGTGAAAAGGCTTTGCACAAGTTATATGATTAACAACAACGACAAAACGTGAAGCCGACCAAACCTTACTACAGTCCTGAGAAAAAGACACTCCATGTCTCCTGGGTTATGTAGTAACACTGGCTAAAATTCAGCTAAATGAGAGAAATGGAGTTTTCGTCACCTTCTGATTGTACACATTCCTGATGAACAGAGAGAGAATTAGCAAAGGAATTGCTTACTTGGATGGCACAGCATGCTTAGAGCTGCTAACAGGTTTGTGGGACAAGAGAAATATCATATGAAAACTAGAGAAAAGAAATAGAGAAAAACAAAATGCATAATCCAAAGGTTAAAAAGCAAACAAACGTTGTCATTTGGGGATCTAGGACTTTGGGTTTGATGATTCTTAGGTAGAGGTTCTGACTTGGAACTCCTCTGTAGTTATAATATTCAATATTACCTTAAATAATAATTGACCTATAGAGAACAGTTCGCCTCATTTTCAAATAAGCTATATAATCTACAATGGTTGCTATACTTCACAGATAAAAAAAATTATCACAAAACATTCCAAAAGAGTGTTGATATGGCAAAGAACAATTAGTAAAATCCTGCTTAAATTATGTGTTGTGAAACTTAAAAATATTAAACCCGTTCCTGTCCCACATTATCTGTTTCCTAATGGGGAGGCAGCTATATACAACACCCTGAGACAAATGATTTTATACTAACATTTTAGAGCCCAGAAATGTATTTTCCTTCTAATTGTTTCAGTTACTTTCTTTTAAAATAAGATATAAGATAAAACAAGAATTAACACATTGGAATTGAACAAAGCAAAAATAGAAAAAGAGCTCAGGATCTCAGAGACTGGATTCACTCATTTGCACACTCAGGAATCCCATAAAACATTAAACCGGAAGCCATATCATATATGTAAAAGGCCTGGTGCAGACCCATGCAGGCTCTGTGCGTGCTGCCACCGTCTCTTTGAGTTCATATGTGCCTTAGTCATGTGGATTTAGAGGGCCTTTTCTTTCTAGATGTTCTCCATCACCGCTGGCTCTTGAACCTGTTCTGCCTTCTCTTCTATGGGATTCCCTGAACCTGAGGGCAGGAATTAGAGGGAAACATCCTTTTTTATTGTGCCAAGTATTTCAAAGTCTCTAATTCTCTGGATATTGTCTAGCTGTGGGTTTCTGTATTTTTCCCATCTGGTGCAGAAAGATGAGTTCTGAGCAAGGCCCTGGTCAATGAGTATAGTAGAAAATCATTTTTTTTTGCTTTTTAACATAGGTCTTTATACTACCTAGTTGCAGGTTTTTGTTCATCAATACAGTGTTGGACATGAGTTCCATCGTTGTATTGGCCTTAGTCAAATCAATATTGGTTGGTTATTCCAACGCTGTGCCAGCATTGCCATAGTATTTTACGCTGGCAGGACAGCTTTGTATATAAAAGCTTTTTTGACTGGCTTTGTATTTTCTTTCTTCTGTGGCATCACAAAGAAGACCAAAAATAAGTATCACGTGGTAGGGAAGGCTATATGTAGGTGCTAGCTGTATTTCTCCATGTTCAACAAATTATAGAGGTATCGTAATGAACAATGGGACCTTGCCTTTAGTTTGGGAAGAGCAATCTTTAATTTGAAATCAGCTCTGGTTGTTTTTAAATTCCCATGGGACCCCTTTGGCCAACAACCTGATGGAAACTAATCCTAGTGCTGGTATTGAATAGGTATGGAGAGAGGGGTCAGCCATGTCTTGTTTCTGATTTTGGTGGGATTTGGGTCTCTCTCCATTTTTGTTGATATTGACTGTGTGCTTGCAATAAATTGCCTTTATTATGTGTGTGTAACTTTCAGATATGCCTAATAGCTCCACCCATTTTATCATGAGGGGGTGTTGAATTTTTGTCAATGTACTTTTCTGTATCTAATAAGGTATTCACATGTTTGTGACTTTCAGTTTATATGGCAGATTAAATTAAAATTTTATGTGTTTAACCATCCCTGCATATCTGAGCTGAAGCTTTCTTGATCATGATGTATGATCTTCTTTGATGTTTCTTTTATTTGTTTTGTAAGTGTTTTAATAAAAATTTTTGCATCTATATTTATAAAGGAAAATTAATCTGTAATTCTCTTTTTTGTTGGGCTTTTATGTAGTGTGATAATCAGAGTAACTGTGCCTTCTTAAAACAATTTGGCCAATGATCTTCCTGTTTTTCTTTTGTGGAATAGTTTAAAGAGTATTAACATCAATTCTTTTTGAAAGTCTGATAGAATTCTAAGCAAAACCATCCGGACTTTGTTTTGGTTGGTAGACTTTTAATTACTGCTTCTATTTCAGCAGGGGTTATAGGTTTGTTAAAATTCCTTACAAAATATTGATTTAACTTTGATAAGTGGTATGTAGAGTTTGAAGAACATCTGGCCAGGCCCTTCTGGCATTTAGAGTCTCCATTGAGAAGGCAGGTGAAATTCTAATAGATCTACCATCCTGTGTAACATACATACATTCTTGTATTTTTTGGGGTGTATTCTGTTCCTTGGTTTCTGTTGCCCTTTCTGGTTCTTAGGAGAGGATGGTTGCTGTGTATTGGCCGGTCAAAAATTCTTCTGGGACCTGTTAGGTGTGGCCACTGGGGGTTCCAGGGAAAACGTGGTTGTAGGTATTGGGAACTGATAGAAATAGGGATGGGCTATGGTTGAGCGGCTGAATGATTACACAAGAAGGAAGAAAGCAAGCTGTCCCACCAGGAACTGCTTAGTCCCTGGGAGCAGCAGGTGAGGAGAAGCTGAAACAGGTGGTTTCTACAGAGCTGGGGATGAGACTATGGGTTTGGACTTGAGAATGGAAAGAGGGAGAAGTGAAGATATATAGTGAGCCTATCTGCTTTGCTGGCTGGAATGAACTGAAGGTTACCAGGGAGTGGTTGCTCGAGTTGGTGACATTGATAAAGAAATGAGTCATGGGGAGGAAACTATTATAATACTAGATGATATAAAATAAAAAATTAAAAATACTTGGTTCACTCCAGCTAGGGAAGCAGATAACCTAACCACAGTTATTTACTGCTGCCTCGGCTCCTCCAAATCCAGTCCCCCAATCTCATCTCCAGTTCTGCAACAGAACACTTGCTCTGTCGCCCACCCCTTCACCTAACCCCATCTCCAATGGATCACACAGTTCCCTCTTAACTGCCTCCTCATATCATATTTAAGAATAGTTTCCTAGTTTGAAATATGTTTGGCTTTTTGTTTGTTTCCCTCATTATCAAGTTGCTAGTATACTTATGTCTTAGAATTGCACGTAAAGACATATGAAGTACATAACTATGAAATATTTAGCACATAAAATATTTAACTCAATATTTAACTATGCTCCATGCCACTGGGACTAAACACAGAAATCAGTGAATGGTATCGATGGTGTTTAAATTAAAGCAGTTAATAGACTATGTACAGTGGCCAGAGATTAGACAATGAAGATATGTAGGTTCTAGACCATAGCAGAGGTAGCAAGAATGTTAACCTAGTAGTGTGTCCCTGGAATAGGTTCTATGAAATTTTATGAGCTTATGAATGCAAGAGACTGGAGAGTTCAGCATTGTAGAATTCAACATTTTCAATGAAAGAGAGAGTTATGGAGGGTAGGTTTAGAAACCAATGTAGAAATTCATTTGTATACTGAGTGACGATTAGAAAGGCATCTTAGGCTCTCAGGAGAGGGCTCTGTCTAAGTGGTTTCGACTTATAGAGTGGATGAAACATTATAAAGTGGGTTGAATGAATGAGACCCTTAGAAAAGATAGGCAGACTGTCACTCTTTGAGGCTCTATACTTGTTTGTTTACATGTTTCTCCTTATTCTTCCACCCCAACTTCTTGAATATCATGCTGTGTCAGGTTATGTGCTCCCCTAAATATTGAAGAACTTGAGTATATATATATATTGTGTGTTTTTTTTCTCAGACACACAATGAAATGTACATTGTCCTCACTGCATTCAAGAATTTCATCTCTGAATCTGATTCAAGTTATAAGCTCCTGTTCTTATTTTCAGTTTTTAATTATGTTTATTGATTTGTGTGTGTGTGTGTGTGTGTGTGTGTGAATAGTCTGTGTTTGCTACCACATGTGTGACCAGGTCAGAAGAGTTTGGTTCTCACATTGTCCAATGTAGAGGGTGGGATCAGAGTGAGACTTGGCAACAAGTGTTTTCTTTTCCTTACAAAGTCATCCTGCTGGTGCACTTCTTCTAAGCTTCCATTTGATATTTATGTCCAGGTACTAATACCATTCTATACCACATTTAGGTTTTTCATTCACTTTAGTATGATCCTTCTAAAACAAAAATCTGCCCAGGCTGTCATCAGCCTTTCACCAGAACTCTCCCTTCTCTTCCTTCGGTAGCATGAGTATACTAATGTTACTGTGCCTGCCTTATTTTGTTTTTTTCTTCACGTGTCTTCACTATTATATAACTTTATATTTGTTTACTGAAGCATAGACCAAGGCCTGTCTAGAGAGGATGCTTCTACTCTTTGAGTAAATGGATGAATGAGTCTTCTATTCATTAATCACACAAAATACCTGACTGAATTCCCAGTTTTAAAAAAGACTATAGTAATGTTTAGTAAAACATGTTTTGTTTCTTCTAACTCTGAAGTCTCGGTAGCATATTGTTCTGTTAAGTATACAAGTACAAACGGCTTTAACTTTAGGATACATGTAAATTACCATTGTATATTGATTAAGATACACAATTCATTTTCCAAATACATTATAAACTTTTTCTATTTTTTCATGGTAAACATTCCCAGTATGTTCCATGCTTTCCCTTATGTATCTTCAGTGTATTATATATATTAAGAAGATTTGCCCAAATTTAAATAGAATCATATGTAAGGTCATGTCTTTGGAAATGAGTAAAGTGTTCTATAAGGAAGTCACAGCAATAAGTATGTATAGCTATTAGCAAGGGAAATGTTCTGAGAGTGCACTTATTAAATTTTGGGAAACTACACTGATTAGTCATGAGGTCTTCATGATTCAATGGAACACATAAAATCTTGAAATACTATAGAAAAATATTTACTTGCAATTAAAACTACCTTATTTTTGAAGAATGTAATTATAGCATCGTTTTATAAAGTGGATGAAGCTGCATATAATCATACAAAATATTTACGTGATATTAGCCAGACTCAGAAAAATAATGCATCTCTTTTCATTCACATGTAACATTTTGGTTTATATATGCATTTATTTAACATACACACGTAATGAAATTAGAAGATTATGAGAAGAAGAGATTTTAGTGTAAAACAGAGGTAGAAACAAGAGAGTAAATGAGAGGGTCAACAGCAGCAAAATCTGTAAGATTACCCTCACCCTGTTTTAATGGATGGGATATTTTTTAAATTATAAACATAGTATACTTCACAATCATGTTTTCTTTTTTCTATAAAAGAAATGCTAAATTGGCACTAGCATAATTTAAAGTACTTAATACAAAAGATGAGTTGTCTTATTAAAATGTATTATATTTATTTTCTAATATCTTTAATTCCATGAACTCTTTTGGTTAGAAATTATTTGTTTTTCTGAAATTAATACTAAGGGCATTTTGAAAGCATTCTTAGATATTATTTACTAATATATTCGTTTGAATTTTTCCTTTACTTTTGAAATTATAATATGATTACATAATGTCCACCTCCCTTTCCTCCTTCCATCCTTTCAATGTACCCCTTCTTGCTTTCCTTTACATTTATGGCCTTTTTAAAATTAGTTTTTTAAAATTCACTCTGTGGTCTCTTGTATTCTCATTATTACTTTGCTTTGTTGTACAGTTTTGCATTAAAATGCAATTTGTAAAATTAATGGAGAACTTTAAAATATTTACAGATTAGGAGAACACAATATGAAAAAAAAACGTGAAAGTTCGTATTAATGAGTGTCAAGTGACAATGTTATTAACGCTTAAAAACATCTTAATTCATAATTTAAACTTCATCATAAGGCAGCAGTTGGTAAAATGAAGTGGTAAACTAGATAATGTCACTAAGAAGCAATGAACATTAGCTAATTCTTAGAATGAGTATTTGTGACTTTAATTATGCTGCTGAAGGAAACAGGATTCACAGAAAGCAACCATATAATTTGGCTGATTTGTGTGAAAAAATTAGTGTCATAGCGAGACTCTGGATAACATCATTCTGTACAGTGATGGTCTGAGTTACTTTATTTTGTTGTGATAAGACTCCATGATCAAGACAACTTATAGAAGAAAAAGCTTATTAAAGCTTAGAGGCTTAGAGGATGAGTTCATGACTGCCATGGCTGACAGCATGACATCAGGCACACAGACCTTGCACTTGAGCAGTAGGTGAGAGCTCACACCCCTCCCATTAATCACAATATTTAAATGGCACTTTATTAGATTAAAAATAGTGCATACAAGATTACAGAATATTTATTTACAAAAACACTACAGACATATTTTTACAAAGTATAAAAAAATCCATGAGTAATTCTAATTTTATAGTAAATGATGATGAAACAAAAAAATTGCTATGTGATTTCCTGAAATTAACCTAAATGGTCATAGAAGCACAGACTATATAGTGCCATCATATTACAAATCATGAAATTTAGCCTCAAAACTCATCATTCAACAGAATATTCTCTGCTAGTGCATCTCACTCTCCTTTAAAAAAAAAAAAACAATTTCATTGAATATAGATTTTTTCATAAAGTATGGTCTCCTTTTCCCCTACTCTTCTCAGTTCCTCCCTACTTCTCCTCCCATCTGGAGCCACACCCTTCAGTCTCTCCTTAGAGAGAAAACACAAGTATTTAAAGAAAAATAGTAAAATAAGAGAAGCTAAAAGAGAGAGAGAGAGAGAGAGAGAGAGAGAGAGAGAGAGAGAGATTGGAAATGATGCAAGTCCTTTGAAACCTCAAAAACCACCTCAGTGTCACACTTCCTCCAACAACAACAACAACAAAAATGCCTTCTAATCCTTCCCAAATAGTTCTATCAACTGGGGACGAGATAGTCACACACATGTGCTATTCTCGTTCAACTACCACAGTGACACATGTCAAACTTATTGTTTCCTTCCATCTCATGTTTTCATTTATCTCATTTATCACATCTTTGGAAAATTAAAAAAAACCTTCATAAATAAAATGTCATAAATTTATTATCTTTGATGTGTTCTATCTCATCATTTAACTAGGTTGCTTAATACAATTTTTGTATTTGCAGACTATATTTTGTACAAAGAATCACATTTTAACAACGATGCAATGTAATTTAAATGTTTTCATACTTGTGTACTTATTGAGGAAATACTTTACATTTGATTTGTATTTTAAGGAATAAATAGTCTAGTACATATTAGGTCAAATTAAAGCAGTGTGGCATAATGCTTAGAGAATGAGTTAACTACAATTTTTGATTTTAAGAATGTTAAATTTTTATTCATTACGAATATTAGATTTTTATTCATCAATTAATTTCAAAATACCTCAAACATAAGTAGAAAATATTTTGAACCATGGATTTGACTCACACTGTCTGGCTGGTCTAGATACCAATCTAAGAAGTTGTGTTAGTCATCCCCTTTTGGGGGCTTGCTCTAGATGTTTTCTGTCTTTTTCTTCTTCAGCCGCAACACATGATATGGCTCCTTCATATTGTCCCTCATTCTCGTGTTTGATCATACATATGTTTACACGCTCAATGCAATCTGTCACTTAAGGAAATCATGAAGTTGGTATGATTCTCTTTTCACTAGAAGGTTTGATGGACAAGCTGTTCCCTGAAATAATCTGGCATGCTAGAAATGGAAATGACTGGTTTGTTTTAACATCCCCAACATGCTGGCAAAAAGCACTCTAATGCTAAAAATGTCTATTTTCATGGGGATGCAGTTTATCCTTGTAAGAAAGACATGGGCAGGAAAGGAGAAAAAGGCCGGATGGTCACAGGAAGAAGGAAGTGAATCAGAAGTAGGAGCTGATGTACAAAAATCCCTAGATTTGTCCAGCAGCAGCTTACTTCTTTCAGCAAGTCTGCACCTCCCAAAGGAGCCAAAATCATCTCAAAAATCCCGCCAGCTGGACCCTAAAGTGTTCAATCAAGAGAGCCTATGGGAGAAAAATTCACATTAAAACTACAGTATCCACCTTACTTAAAAATAAACAGTTCTGAGTTACTTGGGTTTAAATGGTGAGTTTACAATGATTCTGACTGTGTTTATTGACACTGATTCTGGCTATGAAGTCTAATTTGAACTACTCATATAATTCTCAAGTGCATGAACTTTTTCTTGAGTCCATGACTCTTCCACTCTCATAAGCATCTATTCCAAACAGCTTATCAGCTAAGGGATAAAACTCCATGCTCACATCCCTCTCAGTGCCGGCATTTGGCTTATCTTGGCTGCACACAGGTACTGGGGCTCGCTGCAAACTTATGTGTAGCTGCCACGTAGGATCCAGATAACACTGCCTCCTTGTAGTCATCCATCCCTTCTGGATCATTTTACCAGTTCTGCAGAACGAATCCTGAGCATTGGGAAGAGGGGTTGAAATATAGATGTCCTCTTTAGAGTTGAGAATTCTGCATTATTTTATTTTCTGCATTGTAGACAACTGTGAGCCTGTGTTAGTCACCATCTACTCCAATAAAATCTCTGATGGAGTTGAGAGACACATTAATATATGAGTATAATGATAAGTCTTTTCAAAACAGCCATGTTTTAGAACAAAAGAAGTAGTGAGTATATACCATGTTTGCATTTCTGGTTCCGGGTTACTTTATTCAGGATGGTTTTTCTAGTTCGATCCATTTGCCTCAAATTTTAAGATGACATTGTTTTAACGACTGAGTAGTATTCTATTGTGTAAATATACCACATTAAGAAAATTCTCAAGAATCCACAAAGATGACCCCAGATAAGACCCTAAGCAGTAGTCGAGAGGGTAACTGAACTGGCCTTCCCATGTTATCAGATTGATGACTACCTTAATTGTCATTATAGAGCCTTTATCCAGTAACTGATGGAAACAGATACAGAGACACACAATTAAACACTGGACCAAGCTCCCAGAGTCCAGTCAAGGATATATGAGCAAAAGGATCAAGATCTTGATGAGGCACCCATAGATACACCGATAGGAGGTAGTGGGCTGACAATGGCTGAACCTACATAGGACCAAACTAGGCCCTCTGAATGTGGGTGACAGTTGTGTTACTGGGGCAGTCTGTGGAGCCACTGACAGTGGGACCAGGACTTATCTCTGGTGCTTGAACTGGCTTTTTGAAGCCAGTTCTCTTTGGAAGAATACCTTGCTCAGGTATTTCCTCCTGGATATAGGAGGAAAGCCTTGGTCCTGCCTCAAAGTGATATATTAGACTTTGTTGACTCCACATGGGAAGCTTTACTCTCTCTGAGGAGTTCAAGGGGTATGTGGGGGAAGCAGGAGGAGGGGAGGGAGTGGGAACTGACATTGTTATGTAAAATGAGGAAAATATTATTTTAAAATTATAATAATAACAAAACATAATATATTCTCCATTGGTGCCAATGACTTTTATGTATCTATGGGATTTTGGCCCAACAATGATGTCAGATAGGGTTTCTTATTGTAGAACAGGACTTAAATTCAAAGAGAAAGATGTTTACTCTCATGATATTCTTGCCAATATTGCACTAGTGAACACGTCCTGTCAGACCAGCCATACTTTCAGCTCCCAGTGTTCATAGGTGAGTGAGACTGTGGGTACCTTTCTCAGAATTCATTTAGAATTCACAAAATGCTATCAAAATCTATGTGCTTCATGTGAACTATCCTTCACTTGCAATTTTGAATGTTCCATTTCTATTTTATCTGTGCACTATCATGTTTTCAAATTAGCTTCAGTTTTATTTTATCATTTCTCAATCCATAACATAATATATGTTGAATAGCAGCAAGTCCTTATTAAGTAAAAGAATTTAATTTGAGTTCTGAAACACCTAACTACTTCTCAGTCTCCACTGTGTGCTGGACAGAGGGCCATCTCTCTCTGTGACTTCATTTTTCTCATCTGTAGTATGGGGATGTTTACAACAATCCCAACCTCAAGGAGCAGTCATTAAGGTAAAGATGGGCTACATGCACGTGACTATCACTGAATCATGACATACAAATAGAAAGCAAATGAACAGGTAGTTTTAATTTTAATTTAAAATATAAACATTTTAGTACAATGTATTGTTCCTCTGAAATTTAATTGCTGTTAACTGTAGACTAAAACTTACAAAGTAATTTTTATGTTACTAATTGAATTGTTTTATATCTCTTACATTTCATAAGTTGAAGAAAAAGATCCTTATAAGAGTTATATGAATTCTCAAACCCCCATATGCAAAACCATCTCAACAAATGCAGGCCACCAATTGCCACCTCCAGAGATGATTCAAAAATCCGTAGGGACCACAGAATTTGAATTTTTGAATACATATCAGGTGAAGATACATATGCAGAAATGATAAAAAATGGAAAATGCTGGACAGTACAGCAAGTGCTTAAAGTACTATAAAGGGTGCCATCCATGTGAAAGACAACAGATAAAAGATGAGTAGAAGATTAAATATCTACCAAGCCTCCCTTCATGTATAATTACATTGATGCTGAAAAATATACTTTGATTCATTGTGACGAAGTCATTTAGAAATGTCTCTCATGGGCCAATTTTTAACTTTAATCAATATATGCATTTTGAGGAGTCAAAAAAATAAACTAGTTAAATTGGGGGTCAGCCCTCAGTAATTAGAACCCTTAGGTAGTGCTTCCTTTAAAGCATATGTTTGCCAAAATGTTTCCAAATTGAGAGAATAGATTGCCATGTCAAGACTGATATTCATCTGCTGTTAATTAATGATGCATCTGTCACTCAGAAACTGTGCAAAATGGAAGAAGTGCACGAGATTAGTCCCTACAAGAAGTATGACAGTTTCCCTATTAGACTTGCGACTTCTAATTCTAACATAATTAAAATGACAAATGTGTTTTGCTCTGCATTTCCTAGAACAATATATATACTCTAAAAAGAATGGAAGTTTTATTTGGCTCAAAGTTTCGAAGTTTTGGCATATGGTTATCATCCTCATGGCTTTGGGGACTGTGAACCGTCAAACCAACGTAGTGGAAAGGTGACACAGTAAGCTACTCACATGATGGTGCCCAAGGAGCATTAAAAGTGATAAGTAAAAGGATTCAGTCTCAGCATCCCTTTCAAGGGCATGTACCCAGTGATCCTCTCTCAAGGATGCACCTCCTAACTACCAATTTCAGTAGCACCACAAGCAGGCTACCCAAGCTCTTACAACAGACTTTGGGAATTCAGAGCATAGTAAGTGAATCTGGGGATGTAACTTAGTGTCAAAGTATTTGCTATGTTTCCAGTCTTCAGAATGACCAAAAAAGCAAGCAAGGGGGCAAAGAAAACATAGCAACGTTTCTGAGAAGAAAGGAGTTGTGTGGCTGCTACTTTTTCACAACGCACAAGTACCCTGACCCGTCATGTCTAATGCACTGGGTTCTTGCCTTGATGCTTACAATTGATTTCAAAAAAATTAATAAGAGTCACTACAATCTCATGAGAAAACTGGGATTGTGAAATAGTCATGGAGGAAACATTAGTTCATGGCTTGACTTGGAAAACAGTCACTTGGAACTTATCTCAGTGTTTTGATTTTGAAATTAAATTAAATGAGTAGAAAAATTGGGGATCTTATTATGAGGTAAAATAAATTATGCTTTAAAAAATATTCAACCTAGTATATACAAGTGTACTCTGAATTCCTGAGTGATTGCTCTTGAGAAAAGTCTCCATCACCTGCTTTAATTATGTTTATTCATTTTATCTCTTTGTACATCTGTTAAAACATGCCTAGGTACCTTCTGGCATTGAGTGATATCCCTGAGTTATGCACAGAGTAGAAGAATTTGTTAAGTTACTTTATGGTTTGGTTAAATGTATATAATGAACTCATGATTGCATTTCATTTGATCCCTTTTCTGTGATTTTGGGCAAATTGTTTGCTCTGAACATTATTTGTTTTACAATATCAACAACTGTAGAATAGCCAGATGGTGGTGGCAAACACCTTTGATCTCAGCCCTCGGGAGGCAGAGGCAGGCAGATCTCTGTGTGTTTGAGGGCAGCCTGATCTACAGAACAAATTCTGGGATAGCCAGAACTACACAAGAGACCCAGTCTCACTACCCCCACAAAAAAAAAAAACTGTCAACGTGTATAGAAATATAGTTAAAATTTTAAATGATACGAACTTATCACTTATAACAATATAATAACCTTTTGTGTATGGTGTTTAGGATCAAGCTGATGGTTTCATATATATGAAGAAAATACTTTATCATTGAATTACACCTCAAGCCCTAGAGTAATTGTGTATTAAAAATAATTATCATCATGATCATCATGTAGATGACAGTAATGCAATAATAATATTAAAATAACTGACATGGTAACTACCCTTTGGAATAATTAGTCAGCGATCTTTATCTCCTAAAGTCTGTGACTTTGTGTAGAGACTATCAGTAAATTAGAACTGATTCTGTGTGAATCTTATTATAAGATGTGAGTGGTAGACTGAGCCTTTCACAGCTATATCTTCTGCCTAGTCTCCTTAGTATTTCTCTTAAATGGACGACCACGCTGTCAAGATTCTCAGGCAGCATTGTGGCAGTGCTCACTTGGAGAAGTACCCAGACCCCCAAGCATTGCCAGCACCAACTACCGGTCAAGTGAATGAAGCACACTGGAAATGCAACCCACAAACCGAGCCTTCACCAGACTCCCAGAGCTGACGTCTGCTAGCTCATGAAAGGTTTATAGGCAGAATCAGTTGACTGCTTTGCAATCTCCATCACCTACACAGTCCTGATAGGTGAGGCTTGAAAAAAAAAAAACTTTGTGGAAAATATGTTGTGGAACCGTAGCTAATTGATACAACTGCCAAGGTGGATAGAGCAACTGTATTTAGCACTTCTGAAGGTAACCTCTTTTGTCCCCTGTATGTACTTTATTTTCCTTAATTCAACTTCCATAGGAAAAATTTAAATCTCTCCCTATCCAATTTATCTTTGCTACTCAAATTACCAAAAACATTTTCCCCTTACAAAGGCTTCCTTTTTAGAACTCTAGTATCTTTTACGTTTTATAACTCCTATCAGCTTCTGTTCTCAAGATTACCTCTCGTGCTGTTGATTTTTGAGATTATAGTTTAATTACACTGTCTTACCTTTCTTTCCCTCCCTCCAAACCTTCTCATATACCTGTCCCTGTCCTTCAAATTTATAGCCGCTTTTTTATTCATTAATTGTCATTGCATGCATTTGACTTCACACAATAAACACGTATATTGTGAGTGAGGTTATTGAATGTTTCCTCTTTTGAGCTCCTGTGATATTTGCATGATCTCAATCTGTTTTTACAGAGAGTAAATGAGAATTCATGGTACATGCCATCTGCAGTAGCTTTTTCCTGGTAGAAACCCCACACAGCTGGTGATACTGATGACTGCATAGTACTATGTCTCAGAGATGATTCTGCCTGCTGGAAGTAATCAGGCTAAAAAGAGGATCCACAAAGATGAATGGAGGCAGTGACTGAATATTTTTAAAATTTGAATATTTTCTTCTTGTAGAATATGAATTTTCCTCCCATACAAGAAAAACTTGAATTGTAGTCAGCCTGTTAATTGAAATAATTAAGTTATGAAAGACAAACTAACGTTTCTCTTCTTTGGGTAAGATACCATTGTGTAGAGAGCTTCAATTCTTATTAAGTGACACTATAGAGTTTATTATTCTGGGAAACACCATTGGATCTATATGCATTTCTCTTTTCTAGTTCTTTATTGGCTTTTTCTTCTTCTTCTTTTTTTTTTTTTTGGTTTTTCGAGACAGGGTTTCTCTGTGGCTTTGGAGCCTGTCCTGGAACTAGCTCTTGTAGACCAGGCTGGTCTCGAACTCACAGAGATCCTCGTGCCTCTGTCTCCCGAATGCTGGGATTACAGGCATTTTCCACCATGAATTTTATTTCAGTTTTTAAAACAATCTTTTTTATATTACATATAAATCTCACAAAGTGGTATCATTTGTGTGAGAGGTTAATTTCTGTCATCCATCCAAGGCTGATGGATATAAACTTCCTTGTCTAGCTGCACAAAGCTTGTATACTTTTGCACATTGTACACTTCGTCCTTCCTTACCTCTTTCTTTCTGGGTAAGAACCCCAGACACAAACCTATTTTCTCAGGACGGCTATAGTAGATACTGACACTTATCCCCAAATATGAATACCTATTTTTTTGATGTAATTGTTCTTTAAAAATGAAGTTCTTAGTTTAGTCTCTCCAGCCTTCCTTGTAGTGTAAGAGGATAGTTTGCACAAAACACAAGAGCACTTCTGCAAACAGAATGGAAAAGGCCAATTCTTTATTTTCATTATTCATAACTCGAATGCGAACCTGACTGCTGGAGCTTCAGCTGCCATTTTGAATATGAGACTGAAATATGTCCAAATGGAGTAGACAGTAGCAAACAACTTTTTATGTCTGCCAATCTTTTATAAGATAGAAAAAGTAGTATTTCTTTATCATGGTACTTAATTTGTGACATTTTTACATGCAACCAAACATTATACAAACACACACACACACACACAACATTTTTCTTTCACTTTTGACTAGAACCTCTATATCAATAGATCTATGTGTGTGCTGTCTTACTTTGAAATCATGAGCCTATCATGGTATTGAATATGAATATGTTAATTCCTCACAGATACCTGGTCCCTAAGGAGAGGTATGTGAACGTGTGTGTATGTAGTGACCTATAGATTAAGTGGCATTTTTTTTTTTATTTCTTGTGAACAATTGAGGGAAGGCATAGCTAGGACTGTTCTTGCAATACACAGCTCTCCAGGCATGGGAACAAATGTTCCCATTTTCTACATAATCACAAATGGTGTAAGAAACACTCTCTGAGCTGAGTCAGATGAAATTCTATGTAAACAATTTTCAAACATCTTCATTATATTTATATTCACTTTCAGGAACTATTTCTCTCGTGAGAAAGGACATATGAAAATAATGACTAGCTTTGTGTTCATAAATCTGCTAGTAAGATGGAAATGTCATGATCTTGGGTGATTTAAAAATTTCTATGCCAAGAAATACTGCATTTTTAATTTTAGATGGCATCCTTTCAGGTCATTATTCTGCAATGTCCTACATAATTTAAATATATGTTTTTCACTTCTCAGTGTTTTGCCAGGTTTCAGAACAAAAGGACATGCCAAGTTGCCATTCAAATTTATTTTAATGCAATCTTATGAAAGAAGGGAGGGGTGACTTCAAAATATTTCTAAGCTCTCTTACCTGATGCTGGCTAACATAAGAGCATGTTTCACAACTGTAAGATCAGTTAAACTACAATAAAATCATTTAACTTAGGAATCTCTTTCTATTAAAGGGCAGTCATCTCACAAAAGCAGAGACCATCAAAAAGAGTGGACTTTTACCAAGACAATCAAAATGTCTGTGAAAACGCATTGAGAACTAGAGAAAGAAGCTCATTTGAATACATTTTATTCACAAGGACTGGAGAATCAGGGGTTGTCCAGAGACTATGTTTCTAAAAGTGCAGTTGGTGGGTTGTGCAATGCATAGACTTTATTAATTTTTGCAGGAAGGCTGTGATGTTTTACACCTGAGATGGTCAATATAGTAGCAAACAATTTTCCTCTGTGATCATTTTATAATATGATTTTATAAGCTTGTTTTTAATGCCAAGATACTAAACGTATTGATAGTTGTTCTGAAAGAACATGATGAAAATCAGTAATACATTGTATCATTTTATTCTTTAGAGAGATCTAGGTCTTTAAGAGAATGTTATCTTATGCTATCAATATTCTTATAATATCCAGAATTCTTTACCAATTCCCTGAATAGGACAAAAATATATTAACAAGCATTACTCCAACAGATGGTGAGGCGTGGCATACAACCTTCTGACTACACAGAAGTCGATGATAAAAAAGGAAATGCCAAAGTTAATTTTCTTGAGTGTCTACAGAAAGTGGATGCACAGCTGATAATAGCTATTTTTTGCATTGTGATATTAGAAAACGTAACATTAAATGTGCAATTGAACACCATCTGTCTAGATGCCAGGCAAATCATGACCTCAGATCTGACATATAAACTACAGCTCCAAAAATGGGTATGCGTGGCACTGTTCTCGCTGACAGCATCACCAGCCTAGAATGGTTTACAGAGAGGCTTTCTTCTCCTCTTTCTCTGACAGTATTTAGCTGTTTTATGTCAGAAAAATATCCTGACCTGGATAGTAAACAGGCAGTTTAGCAATACATGTTTTACCAGCATTTTTACCTTTTACATTTAAGGAATATAATTCATTGTCCTCTCATGGGTGATTTATGTTTTGAAGGTTTCTTCAGACAATCTTTTGCTTTGCAACCCAGACTGGGTTGGAACTCATGATCCTAACACCTTAGTCTCCCAGGTACTTCAGATGTGCAGAGTAAACCCTAGGTATTGACATGCATTGCAATGAGCTATACTAGAACCTGGCATTGGTGTGAGCGAATGCTGCTCTCTCTGTGTATTTGCATTAGCTGGGAAGACAAAGGCTGCTTCATGATCAGTGTGGTTTAAGAATAGTGCACTGGAATCACCAGGTGAAACAACTGAAATGAGCGTGGGGATTCATACTTATCAGAAAAAACCTAGACAAGAGATATGCTGCGGAGCCTGGATGCTGATCCCGCAGGGCCCTTTTTGTGAACAGAATCTTACAGTTACCAAATAAGGTTCAAGAAGCGGAAAAATGGATGTCTGTAAATGTGCTTTCAATGGTTCTTCACAGGTTGCTAACAGGCTACAATGGCAAAATAAGTTCTCCCTTAAAACACCTCTGTGTTAACATCTAGAGTTTGGCTGTTTTTCTAATGCTGTAAATGAAAAATAATGGTAGTATGTACACACTGATTGAACTATCCATGAGCAAGGGGAAAAATAAACAAGGGAAACACAAGGGTAAGATTTGTGAGAGATGTTTTCAGAGTCCTCTGGATATTGTAACTTGCAACAAGCAGAAATGAGATGTTGTTTTCCCAGCATTCCACCGTGCAATCTGAATATCTAAAAATAGTCACGTTTATACTGGGGGTGTATTGTTAAATTAATGAACTAATTAAATGAATGCTTTTTGTTTTTATGATCCAAGTCATGCTACATTTGTTCCCACTGTGTGTTATATAATTACTTCTAAATTTAGACTATAAATTTGTACTGGTTTCCCCTTAAACATATGACATATTCATGATTCACCCAAGCTATTTGACGGCAAATAAACTTTTCGGAAGAAGGAACTTCATTAAGTAAGCGCTGTTGTTTTCCATGTAACTATAATTAGATGTCTAGCATTATATTTTCTCCATTAGATTTCCAAATTAACATGTAGGATTTTGGTGGATAAGTTCTGTGATTTTTGGTATACATGTAGATTCATGCAAATACACCATCATCCTGTCACAAAGCCACTCCCTCCATTGCTTAGGAATTCCTATTTGATTTGACATCACATTTCTTCCAATATCTGTCTTTTTTGTCACTTTATTCATTAGAGTTGAATCTTCTATAATGTAGATTGCATATCATACCGACTCTATATTCTCGGGTGGAGTTAAAGGACCGTTGTCAGGAGAACTTAAGCTTATTGTAAAGTTAGTCTTATTGACCATGATCTTAAACTGGAGGTTTTGTTTTCCAGTTTTCTCTTTTTCTATCTTTGAACTTCAGGCTTTTCTAGTTTGCCCCTCTGGTTCCTGGTGCTATGCTCCAAGTACCATTGGCTCAAGTAAAGGGATATATTTGGTCCTAAAGTCACTGAAAAAGTATGTAAAGTCTAATATGTGCATCTTTCAGTCAAGTCTTACTGCTGTTTGGATATATATCCAAACCCCAGCCATATCATTGGGCAAGGCTACCCGGAACTCTAAATTTCAACTGTTCTCCCTCTTCTCTTACCCTCCCCTCCGCGTTCTCCGTTACTTCTATGATTAGCTTCTGTGACTTTAACTCTGATTATTGCCAGTTTAGAATGCATATCTCCTCTTTCTGACTTCTACTTATCAGTTTATATTTGAGACAATATTTAATCTAGGAAACATTTGTGCTATGTTATTTTAGATTTATTCCTCCTAGTCCAACCCCTGCCCTATCAAAGTATAATATTGCACTTGCCCTGGTTCTCAAATCATAAGAGGAATTCCTTTTTTGTCATTTGATGTTAAGTTTCTTGGTAGTTGTTACTATGTTGTATCATCAAGGGCCAGCATGATTTTATCAAAAAAGAGTCTATGCATGGCTAAATATTAATCTCTCCTCTGTTACAACAGAAAATATACTTTCCAGAAATACCCTTGATGAAATGAGTTGTTACTCAACTAAATAAACCTTCATAAAATCAATTGGCACTTGACAGATTCTTATAGCAAAGCAATTCCAATCTAAGTACAGAGGATCCTGGTTTGTCTGTTTCCTCAGTGGCTGCAAAGCACTCAATGGACAGACAAGTACACACAGACACACAAACACAGACATAGAAACAGCCATACACATGCACGTACATGTGACACACACACACACACACACACTTACAGGTGCAAATACACAATGTTACTGTGTAGTTGGGCACACATTTTCCAAAATTCATGTAACCACTTGGATGAGAGAACATGTACAGGTAACTAATTTCTGCAGCCCTGATTCTTTAATTAAAAAAAAATCACTTTTCTAATTTTTACATTTGGGGCTTTCAAATGTAGTTTAATAGGGGTGTAGAGAAAGCATAGGAAAAGCTTATTATACCACTTGTAATTTAATAAGTGTTGCTTTTGACAAAATTCTCTGTGCCCAGTGAAAAATACATGTAGTGTTTTATATTGTAAATATTTTAATAAGTGAATGGTTATTCAATGAATATAAATTTTTCAAGAATATAAAATAAGTAATGAATTTGGTCTATTTTATAAGTACTGTACATATAAATATACACACAAAGATTGTGCATTCTGTCCTGAGCAGTTTTCCCATCACTGTTTAATAGTTATATTTTATATAACAATTTATTTTGGTAATTGACATAAATACCCAGGCACATGCCATTAAAGAAAACTGATTTTCTCTTTCCCAGATAGTATCAATCAGAAATAGCTTCTTGGTTAGAGGTAGGACTTGTGTCTATTTCTGTTCTTTTTTGCTGGGGTTTTGTCTGGTTTGAACCTATGTGTGTTTTGTATGTGTGTTTTACAGACTCTGAGTTACGATGTCAGTCAGTACTGTTGTCTCTGGAAAATGCTGTTTCCTGGGAGTCACCCAAGATCCCTGGTTGAGGTCTTTCTGCTCTTCTTCTGTGTTGACTTCTGGGCCTTGAGGGAAAGGGTTTTGCAAAGACTGCTCAGTTTTGGATGAATGCTCCAAGTCTCTCAGTTTTTGCACATGTCTCTATGTTAATTAACATCCATTGCAAGAAGAAGTTTCTGTGATGAGCTCTGAGTGACACATTAGTCTAAGCCTCAGTGAGAAGTGTCAGCTAGCTGTGTGTCCTTGGGAGGGAGTGGTTCTCAAATAAGGCCTACGGCTTTTCTAGGCATTGTTTTTTACCCTGTTTATATAGGATCAGGCAAACATTCTTCTCATTAAAATATTTTGCTCTAGACCATTGTAAGTACTTTCAGTAAGGGATGTGTACAGATGTGCGAAGTTTCTGTGTTATAGAAAGGTTACCAGACTGAAGCAAAAAAAGTATATAAGGGAGCAGGCACCTTTCTGAACAATGGTTCAGTCTTTATGAAATGATGTTTAGGCTACATGGTCCCTAAGGAATCTTCCACTTTAGTTTTGCAGTCCTGTAAGCTTTCTCGCATCAAATATATTGCCTGGAGAGTCTCATTGGCATGATCAATCCCATAGGTATTCAGTGAAGCTTAGTGATATCTGTTGCTACTGTTCATCAGATTGTCAAAATATCCAAAATTATTCAAGGATCATGTTTTTTTTTTAACTATTTCCCTTAATGACACTGTAGTATTTTATTGTTCACACAATTATTTAAAGTGATTATACTTTGTTATCATTCAAATAAAACCCTTTGTGTATAATAATTTTGTGATGAAAATATACTTGAACAAAGGCATTACTTTTTGATATTGTATTACATTCCAAAGTCTTAATAAAAATGTGTTAGATTTTGTTCAAAATTCAAAGATGACATTTCTCTTAAACTATAGTATAGACAGTGATGCATAATTAATGTATGTAAATTATGTTCAGTATGTAAATTAATGATTTGTTCTAGTATACACACACCCACACACAGAAGTATCATTAAATAGTGAATACTCTTAAGTTTAATATTTTCTACATTTATATAACAAATTAGTGCCTAGAATCAAAATAAAGGATTCTCTTAGCTATTTTAATTTAGTTGGTTTTTACTTAAAAAATTTCATAGCAAGCATAGTGGTATACACTTTTATTACAGCACTTGGGAGGCAGAGGCAGAAAGATCTCTTGTGAGTTCAAGGCCAGCCTGGTATACATAATGAGTTCTAGGATAGTCAGAGGTAAATAATGAGACTCAGTCTGAAAAGAAAAAACACTAATATATTTTATTATAAAACATTCTATGATTGACCCTTTGATTTACAATATCATATTCTTCCTTGGAACTTGCCACTTTTTAGTTAATTAAGCATTACAGTTATTTCATTGAGCTCATATAATTTGCTTTTGGTTTTCCCAAGTTATTTTATTTTTTTCACAATGCTTAGCAACAAAGAATCTGCAACAGAATTCTGCATAATACGAAGGCTTATCCTCTTAAGAGATTGTAAAGATTCAGAATGGAAAAAGTCTTGTCAATGTTAACGTAATAAATGATTTTTATCTTTATGATATCAGCATTCCCTTTCACTAGCAAGATATGTGAAAACGAAATATTTGTTAAAATTAATGGAAAATTGAATCAGAATTTTTATTAGCGTATTTTCCTGAAAGTGACGCTCAGGTAGATAAGTAAGTAAACAGGAAAGCTATTGAGTACAAAATACACAAATCAAAACTGCAATACAACATATTTATAAAAATACCATTAAGTATTGATCTAGATTAAAAAATTAGAACTAAGAGAGCCTGGGACCGGGATTTACCCCTAGTGCATGAGCTGGCTTTTTGGCGCCCATTCCCTATGGAGGGATACCTTGCTCAACCTAAATATATGGGGAAGGACCTTGGTCCTATCTCAGTGTGATGCGAAAGACTTTGTTGACTCCCCTTGGGAGGTCTTTCTGTCTCTGAGGAGTGAATACAGAGTGGAATGGGGAGAAGGTGGGATTAGAATGTAAAATAAAAAGTTTATTTAAAAAATAAAATAAAACTTATATCCAAAGAGAGAGAGAGAGAGAGAGAGAGAGAGAGAGAGAGAGAGAGAAAGAGAGAGGGAGAGGGAGAGACAGAGCCTAATACATTAAATCCTCAACTAAAACTTTCACAATGACAGTTCGTGATGCCGTCACTGTCCCCATAGCTTTAACTGGGACCATACTTGAGGCATGGAAGACTATCTCTGGATGTTACTCTGTCTGCTGTGGTGGGACAATTCCACCATATTTAGTATGGTCACTGGGGTCAGAGGAAATTACCCTATTATTCAGAGAGGGTAGCTCCTATAGTCTGCTGTGTGTGAGAGTTGAGGTTTCAATTTTCCTTCAATGTGTTATTATAAATCTGAGATAGATGCATCCAAATGTCTTTTCTGGAGGCAGGTGGAACCTAGTCACTTACTATCAGAGGAAGCATCTGGCTTCTAGCATTAAATGCCAGTGTTTCTGTCCTTCAAGACTCACTTATCCCTACAACTCGAGAATTCAAGCAATGCCAATTATACTTGGGAACACAAATTAAGGTTTCTAAGAGAGTACTAGGGGAAAAAACTACAGAAAAATAAAGTACATAAACACCTATAATTTAGGAGTTGCATGGGGTCTTACTTTCTACCAGCTAGAGAAGAGAGAGAGAACAGGCAGAGGGTACTGGAGGGAGACCCAAAGGAAAGCAGAGAGAAAGACTACAAAAAAAAAAAAAAAAAAAAAGAGAGAGAGAGAAAAACAAATTAAAGCTAGCAGAGGAGGAGTATAAATGAAAGAAGTGAGCATGGTGAGATTTAGGTATTATATATTCTTTATTTCTGAGACCCAGTTTTACTATCTGTGATGCTCTTGAGAAAGACATGATTATTACTCAAATCTGTCGTCTTCCTTCATTTACAAGTGCAGCTTTCTAATACTCAATTCAAACAGTTAATGCACCGAGAAATTAGATTTATTTCTAAAATTTTTAACATTTCTATGGTGCTCAATAATTAAATATTATGTTTTTGTAAAATGTGTAAATATCTAAAGGCAGAAAATTTACTTGTAATAAACTTCCTTATGCCAAATGAGGGATATTTCATAATATGCTCTACCATCAAAGTTCGCTCTAAAGAATGTGGTGGAGCTTAGCAAATGGGTGATTTTTAAATAGAAAATGGAAGGTGGTGGTTTGCATCTGCTACTAATTTCATCAGAACATTGTGCTGAAACTTTTACAAAAGTCACTTTTGAAACCTTCTTAATCAACATTCTTCTCTGGCAACAACCAAGCTTTATTCCTCCTAAATGTGTCCAATATCAGTGAGGTACTTATAGTCAAGCTAGAATACACTCTATGCCACTTTTCTCTTGAAGGCATATTCATGCCATAATATGTCTCCTATAAAGAAATACTAATAAAAAGTAGGATATTTCTGTATTTATGTATTAGTAAATCATGTGATCCCTGTCCAACTATAATATAGCTCTTTACAAATATAATAAGTCTTTTCTTGGGACAAGAATAAGGGATAAGTTTGAATTTGGA
Organism: Chionomys nivalis; assembly: GCF_950005125.1. NCBI lineage: Eukaryota > Metazoa > Chordata > Mammalia > Rodentia > Cricetidae > Chionomys > Chionomys nivalis. Next base: position 18,249,693 of record NC_080110.1, read on the forward strand.
AAGTCTTAGGAAATTCAGGCCTTATCTCCTAGTTATCAGGTATCTTAGGCTTAATCTAAACACACCTAGTACTAATCTGCAGTTTGTAGCACTTTAGATATTTGCTGTTATGCTTCCCCTTTTAGTCTTCTCTGCTACTTCTGCATATAAATGAGGCTACTTAAATTTACTCTTTCAGAAGCATTCAAGATTGTCTCTCAGTATTGCAAAACTGCCCATTTCGAACACTGTTTTAAAAATGACATTTTCAACATAAAGTGATTTTCGATTGCTTTTTGTTGCATTTATTTAAGACCTATTCTCACGTAGCCCAACTTAGCCTTGAAGTTTCATATAGCATGGTGGTCTTGATCATCCTGACTCCAACTTCCAAGTTCTGGCAATACAGATTAGTACCATTATGCCTGTCTTTAACGTAGTTTTTAAGAAAAAAAAAAAAACTAAAACAAAAAACAAAAAAACACTGAAGCTTGATTCTGGGAACATTTCTTCAACCTTGTTTGTTGCTACCTAGGGAAGAAAAATATTCCTCTTTCTTATTCTTGTGTTTCTGCTGAATCTCTTTCAATTTCACTTGGGTAGCTACTTTGCCTCTACACTGTTTTATGTATTACTTCTTTATTCATTACAACAGCTGCTACCTCTGTAGTAAGAAAAAACAGTGTCTTAAATTCTACTGGTAACGGGGATCACATGCTCATTAAGTAATTAAGAACGAAATAATAGGTAGCATCTTTGAAGGAAAGTCAAGCTATTCTTCAGGAAGTGTGATGTAGAAGGCACAATTAAGCATTAGTCACTTGAGAGAGAGGACACAGAACAGGGATAGACAATTAAGCCCCTTGAAAGAGGTTTTCAACTTCCTGTTGTTCTTGGCATTTCCACACCATTGATTTATTATTTATAGTTGCTTGACCTTAGAGGAAGTAAATTTCTTAAACCATGAGTTATGTTATTGTTATATATTCATTCACAGCTGTGTGTCATCAGAGGTACCTAGCTGCATTTTGTAAACTGCTCCCTATACCAGAATTTGAATGTTATATTTCTATTTGGTAAAATTAATTTAGTTGCATTCACAAAAAAGAGACTTGAAACACAGGAGGCACCATACTACATAAATGTAGTATGCATTTCGCTCTTTTTCATCTCATAGAAAATGATTTGTCTGTCTTCCTTCTTTTGTAAGCCACATAAAAATATATGCAGATACATATAGTACTAATTTAGAGATTGTCCTAACATTAAACAATTAATTAAGAATGTCTCTGAATTAAAGTGGGGAGAATGGAGAGAGAGAGAGATGAAAAAAGGGAACTCAGACTGGAAGCATAAGGAAGCCTAGTCAGTGGAGGGGAGTGTTACTCTTAAAGGGACAGGGCAGACCAATACATGAAATCTTACCTGTTAAGTTGAGAGCCAGTACAATCAAGCTCTGGCCCAACTCTCAAGGAAGATTCTATACTATAGTTATACCTTATAAACAGCCCTCAGCTGCTCAGAGATTTGGGAATTATGGCATTTAAATGTTTAATTATTAAAAGACGTTTTTCTAACAAAAAGTAACAGGTTGGCTTCTAACAGAAGCATTCTACTCCCCCCCTCTGTTTTTCTCTCTGTCTCTCTGTCTCTCTATCTGCTCTTATCCCTCCTCCCCTTCTCCCCTTTCCCTTTCCTCTCCATAACCCACTAAATATATATTCACGTTCTCTGCATGGCATGCCTATCCATCTTGGTCTCTCACCCACCATGCAGCCCGCCATGTTCTAAGGACCTGCTGCCTGCTCCCTCTTGGGACCTGCAGCATGGACTCATGGCCTGCTGCCCAATGCTGCCACTCAGGGACCTTCACCATTTCTGTCGCTGCACCCCTAGGAGATCTGCAGAGTTTTACTTTTACCATTATGTTCTTTAAGTTAGTAAATGAGTTAAGTACTTCTTTTCAGCAAAAGAACTGAAGAGTGTTCAGAAATGATACACTAAGTGTTCAAAAATGATACACTTATTTTTCTTACTTATTTCAAACTTTCACTGAAAGTCATGATTTGATGCTCAAATATCTATATAGAACCTCAGCCACAAACCTAAGTACACTGAAACAAAATTACCAGCAAATCTCAATTCTATCTTTTATAGCTACTTATGCAGTCATTTTACTTAGGCTTTGAAAATTTGTTCCTTTCCCCTTACCTCCTATCAGTTTGATTCATAAGATCCTGAACACATCCTTCTGAGATAATAGTTCTTGCTACTTTTTCCAAATTATTTACCTGGACTGTTTTATGAATGCTTTTCTTAGGGTGAAGAATACTCTTACCTCCATGCTACCTATCAAAGATTCTTCATCTTCAAAGGCAAAATTGCACAGGTGTTCCCTTCTGTGCAAATCCCTCCAAGAGTCAGAGTTTCTGATGTCCAGCTTTACTCTTTTATTAAATACTTTATATGGTTCGAGGGCAATATTTTGCATATTATTTGATAAAATTTCCACTTGTTCATCTTCCTGGCTAGCAACGTTGATATTCATATATGTTCAGTGCTTAAGGTAAGGTAATTGGGCCTTTTTACTTGAGTTTGAAGTTTATCTTTATTTTTTAGATAAATGATTCCCTATACCAGAAAGCATAAAGTTATTCCAGAAAGACAAGCATCCTTGTTGTTGAGTACCTCTTAATTGATTCAGTATTCAGCAACATGAAACGACTCAGAAATAGTTTAGCTAAGCAGAGAGAGATATTGATAAATTGCTTCATGTAAATAATTGTATGATTAGTCCCAGTCTAGAGAGACAGACTAGGGACCCCTGAAGGAAAATGGCTAATTGTATACAGATCTGTTATGATGACAAATGACAAGTAAATAGTTTGGGATTAGAATATACAACAAATAGTCAAGTTGCTGGTATGCATTCTCTTGTTATTTATGTATGTCACTATTTATTCTGAAAGTATGATTTTATTATCAAATATGCAGAGAGTTTCTGTGCATTACAAGTAAGGAATATGTAAGAGAAAGAAGTGAATTTAAAGACTGAGGAGACAACATCAGAATGACCAAGCTATTGTAAAATGAAAGCTTGTATTGTTAAGACATAAGGAAGAATGAATCCGTAGTGTGTAACATGAACCAGCAATTGCTTTTATTTAGCTACCAAAAAAAAAAAGAAGAAGCCAACTGACATGTATGTCCTATTTATATAGACACATTTGTCAACTCCTATAGTGAGTGTGATATGCACTATTAGATAGCTTTAGAATATGTATTAATTTCTCCATGAGTCAATTAAAGACTTTGTTTCATTTATGAATGAGTGACAGTTACCTTTCCAATAAACCATATTATCCTTACTAAATATCATAGAGACAGATGGCCGTAGGAAGAAAAAGACAAAGTTAGAACTATACATAAATGAGAAATAATGATGCATATATTTTCCAACGTTGTTCCATGAGAAATGCATAGCTCTAAAGGTTCGATTTGGGTTGGAAACAGATGGAATATTATTCACTGCTTTTATGGAGTCCAGCTTCAACTCAATGAAATTATTTCTCTGGTGAGAAAAAAAATCTCTTTTAATTTTTTCTATAAAGATTCTTACCAACCAACACTTGGGGATAACCCATATAATCTCCTTTTAATTTTTTAATATAGTTTCAAAACAAATACTTGTATTTTTTATGTTTGAAATCAGAGTACCCATTCAAATGAATAAAAAATATTTTCTTTTTATAACCAGTTCAATTATTTTCTTTCAATCTTACTTTTAATTCTACATCTGGCTTTACATTTAATTTTGGAAATGTGTCAGATTTTAAATGTTTCACTTAAAATTTTTAAATGTTACAAAGAGTCTTTAGAAACTACTTACAGATGATTCATTGACTAATACCAATGCACTGCAGTTTATTCTCCCATCTTTTGAATGAATTTGAAAAATCTATATCTGTCTGTGAGAAACAAAGACATTCAAACAGGCAAGTTTCTTCACATTATTCATTATCATCATCATTATCATCATCACTATTATCAGTAGTAATTTGAATTGTAAAGCTTTGCTTGCTGTTTTCTCTGATGCTTTTACGGGGTAGCCATGCTCAGGTTTATTACAAGCAGAGGTTGTCAGTCTTACTGTAACTTGATATGCCATGTTTTGTTGATATCCATGGGAGCCCTGCCTTTTTCTGAATAGAAACAGAGGATGGATAGAAGATGGTGTGGGGAAGAGGGACATGTGTATGGGTTCTATGAAGAGAAAAGGAGGGGGAACTGGAATAGATAATTAATAATAATAATAATGAAAAAGAAAGCAAAATATATCATAGAACCAAATATTATCCAACTTTGTATAATATAGTTCTATATTGTTTTAAAACTATTTCCTTAAGACCTTTTAACAAATTATTAATGTATGTGTATGGAGATTTTTCCTCTGTGTGTTTATGTCTGTATGCTATATATGTGTGTGGTTTTCACAGAGAGCAGAAACAGTGTCAGAACTCCTGGAAATAGAGATACATAAAGTTGTGAGCTGCCATATGACTGCTGGAAACCAAACCTGAATTTTTTGGAAGAGTACTCAATGCTCTTAAATATAGGGACATTACTCCAGCAACCCTCAACCTATTGCTTTCTTTTTAAAAAACATTTTAGATATTTTTTCCTTTATTGAAAATAGTTTCTTTTATATAATATATCTTTATGGCTTTCCCTCCATCTACTCCTCCCAGGTCCTTCCTGTTTCTTCTCCCATCCAGATCCATCCTCTTTCTGTCTCTCATTAGAAAATAAACAGACTTTTAAAGGAGTATACTAAAATAATATATTGTATAATATAATCATAATTAATGTAATATATGTAAAAAATTAATGTAGTATAATGCAAAATGACAAAATGGAAGCTAGCACATCAGAGACAGACAAGACCAAAAAAGAAGGGGAAAAGCCCAAGAGAAGGCACAATAATCAGAGATCCTATGATTCACACAACTCAAGACTCCAACAAAACACTGAACTAGCAGCCATGATATGTATTCAGAAGGCAACAGGCAGTCCTCTGCAGACCCATGCAGGCCCTGAACATGCTCTCCCAGTCATTGTGAGTTCATATGAGTTTAATCATGTTGATATAGAACATCTTGTTTTCTTGATTTCCTCCATTCCCTCTGGCTCCTGCCTCCGCTTCTACAGAATTGCCTGAGTTCTGAGGGAGGGATTTGATAGGGAGATCATTCTTAGGACTAAGTGTTTTAAGGTTTCTCACTCTCTGTACATTTTCTGTTTGTGAGTCTCTCTATTTTTTCCCATCTATTGCAGGAAGAAGTTTCTCTGACTATGACAGAGCAAGGCACCAAACTAGGAGTAGCAGAACACAACTATGAGTCATTTTCTTTCTGTGTTATTTTTTTTTAAAGAAATAATTTGATTATATGCTAGGTTGATTATATGCTAGGTTACTGAGCTACCTACTCTCAGATTCTTGCTCTCTCAAGCAGTGTTATGTATGGATTCTATCTCAGGAGGGAGCCTGAAGGCAAATCAGTTATTTGTTTGGTTATTCCCACAAGCTTTCTCTCATCTCTGAACTAGCATGTCTTAGAGGCAGAACACCATTTTTTATCAAAGAGTTTGTGTCTGGTTTAGTTTCATATTTCTCTTTTGGTAATTTTGTGGAATACCTTCCTGTATCAAGGACACTAGAATGTAGGTGAGAGGTCACTATGTAGGCACCAGCCTGCTCTCTCCATGTTCAATGAGTTGTGTAGGTGTTTTCTTCAGTAATGGGACCTTGCTGTTAGTTTGTGGAGAAAAAGCTATAGTTTTGGCAACAGCCTGGGTTATTTGGGGATTCCCATGGGATCCCTTTGGCCAACCACTCAATTAAATATAACAATCCTTGTACTTGAAGCTTCATTTAGTGAGGAAAAGTGGCCAGTTGTGATTCTTTCTCCCCCAATTTTGGCAGTTTCATTTAGATTTTTTCTAGTTCCATCCATTTACCTGCAAATTTCATGACTTCATGTTGTTTAATAGCCGAATAACAGTCCATTGTATAAATTCATCATATTTTCTTAAGCCATTCTTCTCTTGAAGAACATTCATATTGTTTATAGTTTCTCGCATTCATGAAGGAGGTAACAATGAATGTGATGGAGCGAGTGTTTCAGTGAACATAGGTTTGGGGGTTTATATCAAAGATCTTGAGGTAGATCTATGCCCATCTTCTTGAGGAACCGCCACACTGATTTCCATAGTGCTGTATAAATTTGCACTCCACGAGATATTAGTTATTTTATTGTTATTAGCCATTCTGATAACTATAAGATAAAACCTAAAGTAGTCCTGGTCTTCATTTACCTGATTGATAAGAATGTTGAAAGTTTCTTTAAGGGTTTCACAACAATTTGAGTATCCTATTTTGAGAACTCTCTGTTTAGATCTTGTACCTCAATTTTAAAATTAGGTTATTTGATTATTGATATGGATTTTTTGAACTCTTTCTATTCATTCTGGTCAAAATCCTTTTTCATTCTCCAGGTTCTGCTTTATTTGAAAGAGAGTGTCCTTTGTTGTACAGAAGCATCTCAGTTTTGTGAGGTTCAATTTATTAACCGTTAGTCTTAGCGACTGTGCTAATTGTATTTTGTTCCCTTGATAGAAAAATATGTAAGATATTTACTTATGTATGTTCTATTCTGTCTAGCTAATAGTTATTCTTGATATACTTAGAAATTTTTTTATTCCTGTCTGAAATATTAGTCTCATGGAATCTTCATGGATGATTAAGAACCACAGAGCAAATCACAGCAGGATGAAACTCAAATTCCCAATTTTCTTTGTTCTCCCAGTTGTTCTCTGCTTCTTCAATATGTAATAAATCTAGATGGTAATCTTTTTATTTTGAGTAGCAAAATAAAATAAAATTTTCCCAGTTCTGATCCCCAGTTATCGTTAGTACAATGGAACAATGAACCAGTTCTTGCCCAATTTCTACAAAACAGAAATTTACTTTGTCATGGACAAATAATCTCCATGCCACCACCAAACTCTAGGTGCTGGAACATGTTAGTTCGCTTTCCCTTCCAGCACACCCACCCCCAGCATCTGCCACATTTCTCTCTGCCAGACACAGGGCATGATTAGGAGTTGGAAAGTCACAACCTTAGAAGTCTTTCACTTTAGAGAAGAAAACAACCAGCAAATCCAAAATTCTCTATAATAGCTTTCCTCCAGCTTTCCTGATCCAGGAATCCTGAAACAAAAAATAATGTGCTATTCAGTATAAAACTCCTCTTCTTTCTAATTTAATTCAAGTAAATATAGTGCATTTGCATACATAATGCAGTCTTCAATGTGATACTCTAATCAAACAGTACAATAATATAAAGAAATTAATCCATAATCAGTGCCATTACTTCACAGTATTCAAAAATGAACAGTAATGATTGATTCATTATTATAATAGATACCTTTGTAATTGGTGCTCCCAGGAACAGATGTGTCTCATTGTCATGATAAGCCTTAAGTTCTTGAAACATTTTAAATACCATATTCTGTTGTCTTTTTTATTTACTTTTTTTTTTTTTTTGATTTTTTGAGACAGGGTTTCTCCATATCTTTTGGTTCCTTTCCTGGAACTAGCTTTTGTAGACCAGGCTGGCCTCGAACTCACAGAGATCCGCCTGCCTCTGCCTCCCAAGTGCTGGGATTAAAGGCGTGCGCCACCACCGCCCGGCCTCTGTTGTCTTTTAAAGATTTGAAAAATCCCTATCCATCTGAAATACATCTCTGTACATCTAGAAAATCTAACTAAACTGACTACCATCTTATTTCTTAATTATACATTATATTTTTAAATGAGCTACACAATCACAATACCTTAATCAAGAGCATAAATATACATATAACAAAATTGACCTAAAATTTGTATCAATAACCAAGATCCATACCAATGCAAATCTCTATAGCATATCCCCCTTTTATAAACAATACTTGGGAATTTGGGTGTAGTTCTCTCCAAACTGCTTCCTGCTCTTTGTTGGGTGAAGTAATTTTTGGGGGTGTTCATGGCAATCTTTCAGTGGCTCTTAGTTTATCAAACCACATTAGTCTGGAAGGATTCAAGAGGTTCTTATCCTCCTTGAAAACAAAAGAAGAACCTGTTTTCCAAAACAACATCCTTAGACCCAAATTTTGAAATCAAAATACCTTAAAGTATATATGTTGGTTACTTAGCCCCTTCACAGTCAAAATATTCAAAGAAAACACAATCATATAGATAGTCCAGACTCTCTGTTTATAGTCCATCTTTATGTGGCTTATTTTTATTACTCTATGACTTTTTCTATGAGTTAAATATTTATTTTATTATCTTTACTTCCTTAATTTATGACTGTCTGTATTTTGTCTCTTTCCTTTTATAACTCTCCATACTCATTTTCTTCTCTCTTCTAAGCCTACATACATTTATCCAACACTGTGACTCACTAGAGGTCTTTTATGTCTGACTTTGTCCTGTTCTATATCTATAATGCTTTACTGTCCAGGAGCATTTTTTAAATGCTAAGCAGCGACTAAGTCAGCTTTGTCCTTTGGCTTTGCCCAGTCCAACATGGTGGGAAGACGTCTGTTTAACATGAGCCATGCTCACAGCCCCATTTTCAGACATACAGTGCATCTAAGCTGCCATTAAGCAAGTGGTGCCAGTCTGTTCCCAAATCCCATTTAAATGCTCCATAGCTGGACCTCCAGAAAGAGTTAGAGTTTGTGCTGATAACACAGTCCTGGAAATCACCTTTCAAAACTGGGTAGTTTTTAGAAGCTGCAGCATGCCGGCAGCAAGCAGAGGCCATCCAGAAAAAAAAAAATGCAGCTAAATTTTGTTGTTGTTTTTTTTTTTTTTTTTAATATCTAGAATTCCTTTCCAAGTCCTCTAAGGTTTTATGTGTATTTAGTGACCACATTGGAGTGCCACTTTGTCTTAGGAAGGCTGCTTGTTTGTTCCTAGGGCACATCATACCACTAGTGCTCACTTTGATTGCCTAAGAGGGTTCTTGTTGGGTTTCTCCATAAGTTTCTGTCCCCATCTTCCACACTCATTCTTGAGAAGACTGTCTCTATGTTTAGCAAGTATCACTTAAGTTTAAAGTAGTAGGGACTTTGGCTTTAACTCCTTATTCAAGACTATCCCTACAAATTGTTTCAAAATCTACAAATACAAGTTCGGAAACTTGTATGTTCTCCATATTTGCTTACACAATTGGTAATTTACATCAGTATAAACTTAATAGGCGTTTATTTTACACCATGAGTCACAATCAAATAATACTTTATTCCTTTTCTTACTCAAAGTATTCCTAGTTTGGTCACTAATTGGTCTATTAGTTAACTATTATGTTTTTTGGATATGTGTGTATGAATGTGTGTGTGCATGTGTGTATTCATATCTGTTTATTATTCTTGTTTTCTGTTTTTTCTTCAAGCATCTTCTTCCTGATACTACAAGATATTTATCCCCCTCAAAAATAATTTCCCACCTCTTTCCTAGAATAAGCTGTTTCTCAGTAAAATCTTGATTCCTTTTGTTGGAGAATAGCATTAGAGAACAAAATCTAGTCTCTAGGTGTTAAGATACAAACTGCGCCTGGCAAAACTAAACAATGAAGGCAATTGCGGTGGGAATGAGTAATCAGAATTCAAGCTGAGCTCAACTTCCCCAAAACAAAGGGTTGGGAGGTTTTAGAAGCTGAGGTGAGGGGATATTAAGCGACCATAGATGCTATTTGTCTTTATACAATGAAAAAGTTTGCTCATGTTTATTGGAGTGTTTTGTTTATAAGTTGAGGTGAAGGGCTACACAAATTTAAAGGTTTACCTCCCAGACCCGTAACTCCACCACCCTCCCAGCTCCAACTGGGAATATGGCTCTGTTTTCCTGAGGACTGTGTTTTAAAATAATGCCATTCAAATTCTCAAGTAAGATGTTACTGTGTTATTACATACTTCAGAGGTTTTCCAAAAGGCATATCTCAAAGGAACAGAGAGAGAACAAGTTCTCTAAAAGTAAAAGTTCTCGGGAAAACTCTACACTAAGAAAAAAATTTATTCTAAAGTTTGAGTCATCTGAACGTGGATCAAAGGCCACAGTGGTTTAATTCTCTTTGCCTGCGGGAAAGTTTACTTTATACCTTCCTCAGCTGCCAAAGCAAGCAAATGTATTCACATTTTAATAGATAAAATGTATTTATCTATTTTTCTATCTTCTGTGTATAATCTATCATCTGTCTATCATCTATTTACCCACAAACTTATCATTATATTTGTTTGGTGTATTTTTTTTTGAAGATATGACTGCAGACTTCTTAGATTGAAGCATTCAAAGTATATGCTTTCCCAACCTGGTGCTATAAGACCAGAAATTCTATATTCAGGTGATAATAGAGCCTTTTGCCATCCAAAGGTCTACCTTAGAGTGTAACAAGTACTTTTTCGAACCACTGGTAATTCCAGTTATTGCTTCCCCTTCTCTCTACAACATCTATGTTTATGTGTTCATATAATTTATTCCTCTGCCTCAATACCCTCTCTATTCTATGTTTAAAAAACAAACAAAACAAGCAGATAAAAAGGAAACCTGTGATTGTTTTAAGGTTTATTCAAGCATATAATAAAAACCACTAAAGATTATAGACTTATTAATGTTTTAAAAAACCTAATTGTTGATATGTAATGTTTCAGGGACTGAAACAGACACAACCTTTAGGAGGTGGTTCATCACCCCACCCAAGCATCATTGAGTGTTAAAGCAAATGGAATGTGCACTAACATGGTTCACCTCAATGCTGTATGTAGCCTATTGGCTATTCCAGCCTTTGCTATCAACTTGCCAACATGATCATAACTACTCATATAAAAACTGGGCTTCTAGTAGCATCCATTACTTTGTTCATTGTTCAATTTCACTATATTGGGGGGAGTATTACTCCTATCTTATTAATTGCTTTATGGATATTATAGATGAATGTAAAATGGGGAACCATTTGGATGGCAGTAAAAATTTTGTTTCATTTTTCTACAAAATTTAACTGCACCATTCCCCAATTATTGTAGGCACCACAAGCATCACATGGGGAGCCACCAAAATGGATTTATTTATTTCATGTTTTTTATTGGTATCTTTGTCTTTTCACGGACATTAGATTGCCCAATATGTAAGACAGGTCCTTTCGTGGGATCATCTCATGGAAACCTTAATTGTACATAAAACTCTCTTGTATTGGTATGGGCAGGTGTTGAGGAGGTGCTCATGGACAGGACTGTCAAATTTTGAGTGCGCCACGGACAATTTCCTACAGCTGAATTCATTTGAATAGAACTCATTAAAAAAAAAAAAGTGAAAAGAAAGTTCCTGCCAATGTTCTGCTTGTAATAGGAGAAAATGAAAGTGGAAATAGCCCAACATTCTGTGCAAGGATATAAATAAACGATTCTATTCTTATAACAGAAGACTGCTTAGCAACACGTATCAGCACTGATAAGCTTCAAAGGCTCAATGATAAGTGAAAGGGGTCGCTTATATACATTTTAAACTAGCACAATACTGTGTGCTGCCCAGGAGTGTGTGCTTATGCATGGGATGTACAAGGATTCTCATGAGGAAAATACACCCAGACAGTGGGTATTCTTGGGGCTAGAAATGATAAACGCAGGTTGGTGACACATTGTGTCTATGGCAGATTTGAAATGTAAATATAATACTGTGATAAAATCTTCAAAACACACTTTAGTCACACATGTGTGTCAATTTATGCTTTATAATTATAATGTAATGTTATGGATATAAATAATTACTTATGTGAAGTTTGCTTTGAATACATGGTATGATTATCATTTAGTGGCTCATTTAAAAGCTTGTATTTAGACTGTTTTCGAAATCCTTATTTAATATCTACATTTATTTAAAGTAAATAATGACAGCACTCGGGAGGCAGAGGCAGGCGGATCTCCGTGAGTTCGAGGCCAGCCTGGTCTAGAAGAGCTAGTTCCAGGACAGGAACCAAAAGGCTAAGGAGAAACCCTGTCTTGAAAATAAAAAAATAAATAAATAAAATAAAAAAAAGTAAATAATGAATTCTTACAGTCCTAAAATATCTTTCTTCTATTTTATTATCAATATATTTTCTTATTTACTGGTTTGACAAAGCATACTCACATTTGAGAGCTCTTTCAATTTAGCCCTCAGGCGAATTGTACAGAATGCAGGAATCACTGTGTAGATTGTCATTGTTTGCTATGCTTATAGGTTAAATCACATTTATAAATTTATTGTAGGGTAATATAAGCACAATTCTTGAAATAATTATTTTTTTGTATGTGTATAACTATTGTGAGTGTGGGGTGTGTATATATGTTTACGTGCATGGGCTCACATATGCATATACATATAGATCTATGTGGATACCTAAGATTGAAACAGAGAGTTTCTCCATAGTCCCCGGCATTGGTTAGTGGGACAGGGTTGAACCTGGTGCATAGTATATCACCTAGTCCAGCTATCCAACTAACACGTGATACTGAGTTTTTATCATCCAGTTATGTTATTGCAGGTTGACCAAGATACCTGACTGCCTGGATTTTATGAACTATGGTTCTCATTCTTACATAGAACAAATAAGCTGACCACTAAGTCATCTTGTCAGTCCGAGTCTTTCCAGTATTAATTGAGAAGTCTATGAAAAATCCTTTAACTTCTTCAAGTTTCTTTTTCCTACTTGTCTGGCTTGTGTTTTTGCTTCTTTATTACATGTCTTTACTTGTTTGCTGACTCATTGCTTTCATAAATGATCTCAGTATTAGTGAGAGGTATAGATTCTACCTGCAATAGATAATGAACACCTATAGCACCTACAGTTTCACTTGTCTTTCCTCATTCCACTCCATCTCTTCCCTTCCTCTCTTCCTCTTTCCTTCTTGTCTCTCTCTCTTTGATTCAACTTCCTATATCCATGCCTTCTATTTCTCCCTTTTCTTCTATTTCTTCTCTTTTCTATATCCCCTGCTTTTCCTTCCCCCATCCCTGATTGCACTCATTCATCTTACAAACCAATTCTTTTAGAATGCTAAATTTGGGTCAATTCAATCAGAAGATTTAATGGAAAGAAACTGAAGCTAATGAAATTAACTTGTGGGAATAAAACTAACTCTGAACAACTGAGTCTAACATCCATAAAAAATAGATAAGTGCTATAAATATTTATAAAAAATATATATCAAAGAAAGTGTAGTAACACCTTAGATTGAAGTACTGTAATTCCCAAGTAGCTTCTAAATATATTCCCAATAGAGTGATTATTTTAAGAATTAAAGAACATTCTATTTTATATAACAAAGCCAATGTTATGCTATGGCTACACTCATAATTGTTAGAGTATATAACAATTACTTAAAGGGTTATTAAAACACAAATTACCATGCCCCATTCCATAGATGCTGATTCATTAGGGCATAAGTGCTACATATAAAATACTTTTCGTACAATTTCTTTTTTATTGATCTCGAAACTAATTGTGAAAATACAGCATCAATTTTCCCTTACATCACTGACTACTTCTCCTTTTCCTTTGATGGCTTCTCTTCTACATAGCTATCCTAATATTAAAATATCACAAAAGCAAACTTTGGTCAGTTAGTGATTTTACTGGATATAACCAAATCTCTGATGTTCAAGAGCATTTATATGCCAGGAATCTCTACTTTTTCAGACACATATTCAGATATCCACCTAACATTTCCACTACTATTTCTGCCAATAGCTAACTTTTTATATCTTACAAGTCTCACATAGAACTCTCAAATTGTCTACACTTTTACACTCATCCCCAACCCTCAACTGTAGTAGGTGATAATTCATCACTTAGTGTAAAAATATTGAAACCTTCCTTTCACACAGTAAAACCCATGAGGAACTATGACTATATCTCACCACCTGTGCTATTATCTCCCTAGTCTAAATTATCTTTCAGATAATTTTTTATATCATGGTCTTCTACCTATGCTCCCAAAACTCTACTTTGTCTTATTTCCCTTAGGTTTGTTGTCAATATTGCAGAAAGAGTGATGAACAAATGTCAATATTTTTGTTATTTTTGTCTTCAAAAATTTCCCATCATACTCAAAATGAAAGACAAAATTCTTAAACTGGAATAGTGATACAATTTACTATATACATTCTAACACTCAGGTTTGGTTTCCATTCTGTGGCACACAAGGAACAAGAGTTTTTACTACAGGCACTTTTTACATATTTCTCTCTTATTGAAACAAACAGTACATTTCAGGAGGTTGGAACCTTAGAGCTAGGAGTCTGCTCAATGGACTCTGTATTAGAACTTTATTGAGCCCCTATTGGTCCTGTTTAGATGCCCGCCCTGTTCTTTCTGGACAAGTCTCCTAGAAATGTCTAATGGGAACACAAAATGTCCATCTTAAGGAGTGTACTCTCTCTCTCTCCTTCTCTACTCTTCTGTTCTTCTAACCCTCTCTCAGGACATTTAAATCTTTATGGGGGTATTAAAAAATTAAAGTGTGATCTAAAGAAACTTGAGTATTTGGTCCTGTGCATATTAGTGAAAAATACAGAATGTCATTCAAGGAGGGTTTTCCAGATGATAGCTCCTTTCAAAACTTGGCAGGACGAGAGAGAATCCGAGAACATTACAGGGCCAAGCTTCACAAGGGAGGGAGAACCGGTTGGTATGGTGAATGCAACTCATTGTACTTATTTTCTCCGTGTTTTTTTTCTCTGTTGTCTTCTCTTACTTCTTCAATTTCTTTCTTGTTTCTTTCAGCAAATGAGTAACTAAGGGATGGTATGAAGCCATTGGAAATGTCTGTTAAATATTTAAAATCCTTAAACCACACCATTTCCCAGCAAGGAATTTTTCTTAAACCGCATGTCACATCAAATAATTATCCTCTTTGTTTACTGGTTTTTGCACAAATATTTCAGCTTAATTTCTTCTTTGCTCCCATCAAACATTTAGAGTTTTAAGTTCTTTACTTAAACATACTTGGTTTTTTTTTTTTCTTTTTTAAATAGCCTTTTCCATTTTCCCCTAGTCAGGCATTAAGGTCATATTGTGTTCTGGAAACAGTATGTACCTAATCAAACTTTTATTATAAAAGTGTACACTATCCAGGAACTGAAAGAAAGTGTAGCCTTTACAAATACGTTGCTTGCTTTCTCATCAGTTATGGTTTATTTCCAAGATGGCCTCTTACGTAGCTCTGCTAATGCTCAGCATAAGCTTCATCAAGCCAACCATTGATAACCACTCAGAAGAGTTTTACAAACGTGAAACTAGGGAGCCAGATGGATAGCTCAATGGTCAAAAGCATCCAACACTCTTCCAGAAGCCTCAGCTTTGGTTTTCGGCATCCAAGTCAGGTTTCTCATCACTTGTAACTCCAGTTCCAAAGGGTCCCATTCCTCTACATGCCAAAGGAAGGTTTGCCCATACCCACACTGAGACATGTACCTGCAAATAATACAGATTGTTTTTTAGAATAGAGGTGAAGATATGTATTCCCCAAACTAAATATGCATAAAAACACATGCAGAGATTCCCTAGAAACTCTTTAGACAGTTGAATTAGAGTGTTTTATGTGCTTTGGTTTTCATGTAGGAAACTGAGTTGCCATTAGCCCACATCTACAGTAGATGTTATTGGTAGTTTGGGGTATGACACTTGAATCATTGGACAAATGTTCAGCATCATTATTTGTAGGCACAATAACAGTCAAAGGTTTTTAAAGTGTGACACCACATGATCCTAAATATCAGGAAGCCAGGTGCAGCTTGCAAGTGATGCTGAGCTAGGGATTATCGCTGTGTTTACAGTGTAGAGCAGATGCCGCGTCTGTCTTGTTTCTTGTTAATTCTCTTTTAATCTGATATCAAAGTAAATAATAGCTGTCAGCTGTGTTGTGATTGCTGATCAAATTTATGTGCTTTTGTAATTAAGTCATATAATGTATTCTCTGAATAAGGAAGTAGTGACTACATTTAAAGTGTTCATATTTTTCACTCATGCCTTCAATTTGCTACTCTGTGAAAACGAAGTGGAGAGACAGAAGTTCGGGCTTTGCTAGTCTTCAGACCTAGCTGACTTAGTGAGGTGGCTCATGACACAGTGACAACATGTGCCAATGCTTTTTTCTTAGATGTCATCTTATATTCTCTCATGGTTTTCTTGATAAAGAATAGATTGACAGAGACATGCAATGACAAAAAAATTGACAATGGAGATTTTTTCAAATTATAATTAATGGAATTTTCACACATTTTATAAAGTTTTTTTTTTTTTTTTTTTTTTTGTTCCATGCTTTTCCTCATTTCCTACAAAGGATCTCTTCTTAGTCCTGAATTACATTACATTACTGTAAACTACCAACAAGTCCTGCCTAAATGCATTTCTATAACCTCTCCTAGTGCATGCTAGTGCAATGGGTGATTCCATAAGAAGATTATCACTTTAAATAGCTTCTTACTAATTTAATTTTAATTCTCAATCTCTTACTAATAGATTTCCATGGGTGCTTTAACTGATATAATTAATAACTTTGGAACTACTGTATGCCTGCTCAGTCACATAATTAAAATGTATCTTTAAAAATGTTCAAGCCATTTAATTTTCTTCCTTAACAGCTGATTGAAGAGAACAGACTCGTGTGAAGATTATCAGAGGCTCAATACAACATCACTAGTATATCTTTTAATTGGCCAATTTAAAATATCATCCAATGATTTATCTAAATATTTTGAATCACCAACATTTATGTTACCTTAATTGAAGTAGGTTCCACTATATTGTGGAAAAATTGTTAGGAAAAGTTCAAAGTTTAAACCATTGTACAAATATTAGAATAAATGTATATCATTGATTTTACAAAGTTGATAATACCTTTATATGTCTTCCATATCATTGATTTACAAAGTTGGTGTCTTAATTGGAAAAATGAACAGAGTTTTAGGGGTTTGCTTTAATTTAGGGCATTTCATTCTGAGTAACTCTTCTATTTTATAAAATCTTGACAACAGAATGTATTATAATTTAAAAGATTTATATAAGATAATTTTCCATTTGTTTACTCTGAAAATATTTATTGGCCTCTTACTGCACAACAGAAACAGTTAAAAGCCTGTAAGCAGAAGAAGTTTTGTTCAATACAATATTATTGAAATAGATGATAGGTGACAGGAAGTTATGAAAAATGACAGGGAAAGGAAAGTGGTCCAAAGAGTTCTTGGGAAGAGAGAACTCTTGGAAATGTGAGTATTTCTACATTCCAGTGATTATAAATGTGGGTCTTAGAATATAAAGGACAGTTAGGGAAATCAGATTGTAAGAGATGGATATAAATAAAGACAGAAGGTTGTGAAAAAAGAGGGACAGATGATTATAGTACAAATTCTAAATTTGGGTTATTAGTGAAATCCAGCTCTTTGCAGGGGTGATAGCATAGAGTTATAGAAAATGAGATATTAGAATAGAATTGAGATCAAGATTTTGGAGGTATGGTTATCGTTACCATTAGAATGTAGAAATAGATTTGTCCTGTTCTCTGTCTAGGACCTTGACAAATAACAGAGCAGAGAAAGCAGCAAGTAACGCTTTCTTAATTCTCTTGTACTCAGTTCTATGTGTGTGATTTAGGGTTGATCCCCTGCCTTCCCTGGGTTTCTTTCTGGGTTTTTGCTACATCTGTCAATGAACACAGGAGCTTTGAAAGTTTCCTGAGGAACAGCGGCAGTGGGATCAGCACTTTTGTAAGCACTGTCGATGCTGAAAGGCAGAGCACACGGCACAGGTGTTGCTGAAAGACTGTGGCATGTGTTTTAGGAATCCAGACCTGTCGCTGGTGCCATGTTACCAGTCCATGTGCCAGAGGCATGGCTGTCAGGATTTGTGAGTTCCTGACTGGAAATCAGAGATCATCTCACTTGGATCTTTTCCCTCTACATTTGTTCAGCACCTAGAGTCTCTTTATAAAAGATTTAACACGCTGGGACAAATCACTAGGTGGAGTGGATTCTGCCCCCTCTACTAGAATTCAGATCAGTGTAAAATGGTACCGCATAAAAAACCTGTAGACTTTCATAATATATTTGGAGAAAGTGTTAAAGGAGAATCAAAATGCGAGCAGTTTATTTAGCTTCTTTTTGGATAATGACGTCTTCTGGATTTTCTAGAAAACAAGAAAAAGTCATTTTGTATTTCCTTTGAGTTTGATGAGATTCACTGAATGGCTTATCAATAACTTTTGTTCATATTTTTGTTTTACTAATCTTTTATCATGCCAAATGTAATGCATATAACAAGTCCATCTGTTGCATTAATTAACTGTTATAACAAATAACTAGAGGAAAATGATTTTAATAAGAGAACAGCACTTCTCACAGTTTTGGGTAGGGGAAGTCTTAAATCAAAGTATTTGTATGATTGATTCTTTTTGACAACTTCGAAAATGAATTTATCGCTGTTTTGTCACCTTGGTTTCAGACAATGTTCTTACTTGGCTACACATTGCCCCATTTTGCCCTACCCTTGCACACACACCTGCTCTCACACACATATGAACATATATAACTCCCACACATTTAGATATATTTTGATTGTTTTCTATATTTTCCTTATTCAATGTAAGCAGATGCTGTTAAGTTGGATAGTAATGCCAGCTACAGAACCATTTAACACTGCCTTGTTTAATATCTTTTAGCACCTATACATCATGTCTTTAAGGCTAAAGGCAACAAGATTAAAGAATTCAAGGAATTCAGGGATTTTAATAAAAAGTTAATGCATGATTTATGTGATGAAATCTTGAGTAACAAGTAATTTATTCCTGTCAATATGGTATCAAAGAATTTACAGTGAGTTAAAGAAAAGAATAAGAATAAAGAGTCCCTGATAATTTGGCATATTTCTTTGAAAAGAAACATCAAGTTTATCACTTTACAAACAAATTATTTTGAATTTCAATGTTTGTTAGGAATATATTAAATTTTATCAAAATATATCATTTAAAGATATATTTTAATTTTTTCCATAATTTCACTGTTACAGAAAAGTAATTTACTTATATGTAAGTAAACAATATTTTGATTCTTAAAGTAACAAATAATAATTTAATAGCAGTGTTTCCTCCATGACAAAGAATAAATTGTAGTATATGTAATAGACTTTAAAGTCTCCTATTTGTTTCTTTTTCCCTTGTTTTTATAATGGACTTTGATCTTTTTAGATTATGATAGATGCTTTTCTAAAACACAAGAGTCAAATATATTAAAAATGATGAAAATGTAGGCTATCAAGCTCATAACAATTAAGAACTCATTCAAAAGAGATGAGTTTTATTTATGGCCATGTACAATAAATTTCTAATTTGTAAGCAAGTTTGTAAAATTTGGTTCATGTGCTATGTGTTTTATGTTCAGTTGGATTCTTTGGCTGAGTTGTCCTATATAACTAAAAAATGAACACTGACACCTTTGGTAAATTCTAGCTAATTTAATATGGCACTTTAATAAATGCCTTTCACAAACTCTATTTGTCTCATATTGCTATGAAACCAGTGAAGTAGGCAGTCTGCTGATTTCATACTTATTGTTTCATCTTTACTTTGGTCTTTTTTTTTTTTTTTTTTTGTGGTTTTTCGAGACAGGGTTTCTCTGTGGTTTTGGAGCCTGTCCTGGAACTAGCTCTGTAGACCAGGCTGGTCTCGAACTCACAGAGATCCGCCTGCCTCTGCCTCCCGAGTGCTGGGATTAAAGGCGTGCGCCACCACCGCCCGGCTCATCTTTACTTTGGATTAAACATTGTGCTTAACACCTGAAAAGATGAAAATACTACACAGAACTAGGCCTTGAGCCAACAGGAGTCTAGAACAGAGTATACCAGGGAATGTCTTCACAAGAACTGAGACCAATGAGACTTGAGTTATTCAAGAACTTGACGCCAAGAGAAAGAACAGTGAATGTTTCCTGTAAATTGTAAATTTTAAGAGTCAATCAATCGGAATTTACAAGAGAAAATTGTATTCTTAGCTTGGAAACAAACACTGCAAAGTAACAAAAGAGAGTTGAGTATATACAATTTTGGTTGGGCTGAAAGTATATAAAAGAGCAGCTGAGTGTTGGGAATAGAAAATAAGCTAATCCATCAAGTCTCTTTTGTATTTGTGTGAGATGTTTACATCTTGTCATGGAGACATCAAAGAACTGTTAAGTGGTTTTGAGTGAGGGATAATGAGACCCTGTCTGCGTATTAGACATTTTGGTATCTAATATGTTGGCATTAATGGATACTTGAGAAACAATAATCAAAAGCTGGGAGAAAAATATAAATTATATTTCTGTGTTTTCTGAGGGATTTTGTTTACTAACTATGGGTCATATTCTTTTATTGCTGTATGTTTAAAGTAATTCTCTCTTATTACTTTCTAACACTGACTCAAGGTCAACTGTGAGAAAGCAGAAACTAGTAAGTGGAAAATTCCAGCAATAAACAGTTTATAAAGTTTAAACCATTCAGTGTTCTGAGTAGCAAGGTGATGTCTCATAATTCCTTCTTTGCCCCATGTAGGGTTCAGTCATCCTTTATCCCATAATACACTGACATTGTAGTCATTATCAGATCACTAGTTATGAGACAGATGAACTGGTGCTAAGTAGTCATTGTCTTATTCAATAATCACCCGAAGGAATGCATCAGTGAAGCTGGCACCTCAAAAATATCAGAAATAAGCCATGAAATGTTCCATAATAAAGGTTATGCTTTTGTAATTACATTCCTTTCTTCCTTCCCCTCTTCCCATCCCTCCATCCTTCACTGACCCTCCTCAATCTGGTAGCCTCCTCCCTGATTTTTATCGTATGCACTAAGGTATACATATGCCCCATTGAGTCCATTTCTGTTGTTTGTATGTATATGGTTTTAGGGCTGACCACTTTATATTGGACCACCATTTTGGGATCCCCATCTCTGGAGTACACTAAATCTTCTTTTCTCAGTTGTTATCAGTTTCCTGTAGTAAAGAGTTTTGATCCCATAGGATTTTACCCATATATTGATGTTGTGCATGTTCAGGTCTTTTTTTATGCAACCATATCTATGAGAGAATGTTACAGAGGATAGCTACTGATAACGTGACTCTTAGAGACTTTTAGTCTCATCTTCTGTGATATTCCCTGAGCCATAGACACAAGATCTATGATATAGATATTTATGCATTGGAGTGGGGATCCTACGATATATTGAACTCTGCATTTGTCCAGCTTTGTAGTTCTGCTTTGGTTTTTGGAGTTGTCTACATTTGCTGTAAAGAGAGGGTTCTTTGGTGAAGTGTGATTTATTACAGATATTACTGAGTATGAGGATGAGATTCAGAAGTTTGTTTGGGGTTTTGCTAAGTTCAGTCAGACAGCTGTTGGATACCATCAATATGTGATGGCTACTTATGTCATCTTTCTTTGTCGTGTTTGTCATGCATTATGTTATGTTTGTCATTGTTATTGTTCATAAGTATTGCAGCTGGGTAGAACGACTTATTTCTCCCTACCTTGCCACATTGCATAATCTTCTTGGGTAACATGGAAAGAAAGCTATATGCAAGAGGCTTTTATACTAGATCCAGCCAGAAAAATCTAAGTTCTATGTCCAAAATATTTGATGTCTTCATAATAGGAGCCCATCAACAGTCCCCAAGTGGTAACTGAGGACAATGGCCATAGTCTATACTGTTTTGGGAGTAATTAGACTACCTTGACAAACCATTCTAATGAAGATTTGTTATGTGTGGCTCTGAGGTTCTGTTACTCTTTAGTTCTTGTGGGGAGCATTGTCAGCCCCAGTGCCTGACAATTGTTTATGAATTTATACAAATATAGAAGATTTCTTAAGGTTTTATCTAACAACCTTAGCTTTGTGTATACTTATTTATTTTCTTATCCCCTGTTTCTTTCCCAGTTGGTGTTCTGTTCCCTGTTTTCTTCTTCACATTACCAGTATCTTATTATTTTCTCAGAATTTTAATGCAATGCCCCTCCTCCTACCACTACTACTACTACTAATAATAATGATAACTAAAGCATGAAAATTTGGGCAGAATTGAATATATTCGTGACCTTGATCATGGTGGGGAAGTTTTACATGTATATATTTATCTCTAAGATCATCAATATTTATACATTAAATACATAAAGCTAGCATTTTATGTATTACTAATAAATATAATAGTCCAAACCAGAAATTATATTTGATCTCATGCAGGAAAGCATGACTAGGTATATCCATGTCCTTAATCTGGAAGTGCATGAAAATGATGTAAGGATGTGCAAGGTAATAGTGAACTGTAGATTGCATTTTAAATGTGGATTTTTCAAATGTAAACTTCTGCTATGTTTCTTAGAATCAATCAAAATGAAACTCTTTACCCAAGTCAAAATAATTAAGAGCAGAACAAACGAAACTTTCAATAATTTGTGATCTGTACTCTGTCTGATACTGATCTTCATTATGAAGTTAATCAACTTATTCTGTATTTTATACAGAATCATGGCTTCTCTGACACTACCAGTTTTATAAATATTATAGAGCAACATTTTCATAATATATGGTTGAGTCATGCATTGCTATAGCAAATCAAAAGCCATTACAAATGTATTTACCCTATTTGAATATTTTCATATTTCATTACAAATCGCCAGTTGAATGTTTCACATTCATTACTGTGTCATATTTCCATTCAATTTACTAGTAGGATTTTTTGAACTGCAATAGCTCAGTTGGCAGCAGTTGTACACTCTAAATATTCTATCATTTCTCCAAAGCCACTTTTCTTACCATATCTTATACACTTAAATCTCCCATCAGCAAAACATCTGATAACAATATGAGTAGTTTTTGCACCTTTCAAATGTAATATTATTTACTTATTATTGGAAAATATTCAGACAAGAGACAAAAATGGTCAGAATATTCACCCACCATTTTTTTCAATGTACTATGGCCATGAAATATTTAATTATGCATCAATATATTAAAAGAATAATTACTTTTCATTGTGAATATAGACAATATTCAGAACATTTGAATACCCTCTGCAATAGAAATACTATGGAAGATAGGCTTTTCTTAACTTAGTAAACCATTGTCGCAGATGTGACAGCAATCATCTCTTAAAATGTCATTTGAAAACTAAGGGAAGGATGATGATGAACAGCCAGGAAAATAATAAAAGACAGCGAATAATAATAATAGTTTAATGAGCACATCAGCTTCCCGCGCTGGGTTTGTGTTTGATGCTTTGTGTGGGCGGACATGTTTTCAGAATTGGACTTCTTTTTTCATGCTTTCTAGTCATGAATAATTTGTTTACAAGCGCATTTTCTTTGAAGTGCTTTCCGATAACTGTACAAGATTAGTTCATCAAAATATGGATCTTTAAAAAAGACATAGTTATAAGTATTGGTTCTTGAGTTATTTTTGTGTTTAAATATTTTCTCTGTCTCACACACTTATAACATTCTGTACCTACTTTTGTTTTTAAAAATTGGTATAATCTCAAGACCTACCATGTTTTCTTTGAGATTAAAGGAACGAAATTGGTAAACACTTCTGAAGAGTATGTGACATCTAAAAGTAAAAAAAGGATTGTTAAGTATTAGAAACTGTTCAGCTATCTGCTTCATCTAGTAAATCAGCTAGTTACTAAGTAAGCAAGAAGCCAGCAGCATAGGGTGTGTGCATGGTACCCAGAGGAATGATTCACACCTTGTTCCCACTGTTACTGAGTTGCTACTTGGAAACTTAACCAAGATGGCCATGATTTTGCAGTGACCTCTGTTTATTATAAGAGAAGGCATCTCCAGTTAAGTCACAGAACCAATTTTATCAGCTTAGGTATTTATAAGGCTATTTGCTTTTATATCAGTTTAACTAACCATCAGAAATATGTTCTCTTTGTGGGCATACTCTCTTCCAGGCCTAGATTTTTTAGACAAACTCAGAGTATCACATATTACCCTTTACCCCCATGGAATGGCATTTGAACCCAATCAGAGGGCCATTTGCTAGTTACACATAATGCAAAGAATAGTATCTGCCTACCTAAGATTCAGAACTTAAGTGATGGTTTTGAGCCATCCCAAACAAATAACTTTTATTACCCTCTCTACAGCTCAGGGAATATCACCAAATAAAGGATGGAAATCAAATAAGACTCAGAGAATGCCTTGAAATGCAGTTATCTAGACTCTACACAACCGTGCAAACAGAAGCTCTCAACTGAAGTTGACTGCAGTATTCCAAAATCAATCCATCAAGGAAGGAATGAACTTCTGGGCTCAATCTATATCTCTAACTGTAAGGAAGAAATAGTCTTGGAAGAACAAATGTCATTGTCTTTATTGGTGTAACATCAGAAATTGCCAGGCTTCAATAGATAGGCTCAAAACCTTATGGTCCGACTAATGGTCCTTTTCATTGTAATGGGTCAGAAAACTTAACCATAAGCCATGTACCTGAAAAAGGGACATGTGAAAATGGTGAAGGGTGGAAAACATGGGTAGGGAACTAAAGAGGAAGAACAGTCACTGAGAATTCAGTACACTGCTGAATTCATAAAAACAAAAGAAGTCACGCAAAGAAATCAAGTACAAATGTAAAAAATTTGAATTTATAAGTGATAATTCAAAAAAAACTAACATATAGATAGGTAGAATAGGTTTTGATGGAAACTGTTATTGGAATACACACACATATACACACAAACAAGCACAAATCCTCTATATAAACATGTGCCTACCCACTATATAGAAATACATGTATCCATACACAGTTTTCTATGTACCTACTGTGCATGTTCATTGTCAATTTGTTAAGGGAACATACAGAAGAGTAATTTGAATGTGCTAAAATTAATAGGATTCTAAAATATAATTTATGTACAGAATGTACATAGAAGAAAATTTTTAAACCAGTCAGGAAGAAAAAAACAACTTATAATATATAGTAATTAAACCACTGAAATCATTGAGTTACATTTATCAATCGTCGATATGGTTTCCTTTACTCCTCTTCTATATTCTTGCTTCCCTCGGTGTCTGATGGATAGTATATTTTCATCATGGGCTGAAGCATGCTTCCACTTTAAATCTGATGAAAAAAACCAAATTGTGTTCTCATAGGAACAGCGTTTAGTATTTATAGTCAAGGCAGAGGAAGAATGTTTTAAATCTAATATCTGACTTTCTTGTTTGGGCTAGAAATTACACCTGCTCTATGCCTCCAGAGTCTATGACAAGGTGTAGGACTGAGAAGAGGTACCCACAGTTGGAAGCTTAGTGTTCAGAGAGATACTAAATGATGAGTCTCAAAAAGAAGTTTTTAAACAATTTCAACTCCATGAAGAATGCCAGACTAAGAGCTAACACTGAAAGGATATTTAGGTAGGGTGACTTCTTTCATAAAGGAAAGCCTAAAAGTGCTCCCTGATAAAAGATGACTTTGTTAAAGAAGAGTAACTACCAAGAGCCCCCCCCCCCCGCCAAAAACCTGCAGTGGAAGGAAAGCATTACATATGTCCCTGAAGTTAAAATCCTGTCTGTTGGAATCCTATACCTAATACTGGCATTGAGATAGGTTCACAGAATCCTAGAACAGCCTGCAGAAGGGAAAGATGGCAAAAGTTCTTTTCAATAGTGTTCCCTCATCCAAAATTCCAGGATACGAAACCTTTCCTTTTGGCCAAGTTAATTTACTAGTTTCCATGATAAAAAAAGGAGAATTAATTTCTTCTCACTCTTTGAGGTTATAGAATACTACAGTGGTGTGTCATAGGCACAGGAGTTTGAGGCAGTTGGCCCAGTTGCTTCCACAGTTGAGAAGCAGAGAGTAATGATTACCTATGCTCAACTGACATTTTTAATTTTTACACAGTTCAGAGCCCCAACTCACACAATAGTTCCACTGCCTATTCAATATAGCACTTTGCATACATACACACAGAAGCCCATCATCTAGATGGTTTTATCTCATCAAGTTGAAAGTTAAGACTAATCACCATACTTAACAATTTTATAATTCCTTTGTCATATCTGAAATCTGTAGTTCACAAGTCAAGGTTAGACCAGTTATGCACCATAGAAACACCCTAATGTTTGATTGAAAATTAATGCAGAGCATCTCTTTTGGTTTCAGCCCTAGTAACATGCTCATTTCTCATCTTTGATAGTATTCTCTTATTCCTTTTGTAATTCTTTAAGTAGTAAAAATTTTAGACCATGCATTGAGACTTCCATTTAATAACCCATGTGTTCTGAGAGCGGCATTGACCACCCAGGTGAAATACTTCTTTTCAAACTTCTTAAAAACTCTGCGTGTCTTTATTTTTAATTAGTTTATAAACAAGTGTTGTTTCATAAGGCTTATGTATACAAACTTAGTTTAATTAATGAACCTGATTCTTCCTTTCCCTCATAGTTCTCCACCCACCCCCACTTATTTTGTTCCCAGTATTCCAGAATCCTTTCACACTATGTGTGTTCTAAATGTTCCCATTTTAGTATTTTTATTTGGGTTACAAGATGATAGGCTTCCATATAGATTTCTCACTTTTCTTCCCTTTAATTAGCCCTTACCTACCATGTTGTTTTTCTCCGTACCCATGATTTCATTACCTGCTTCATCTTTCTGAACTAGTATTCAATACTATCCTTGCTCTGAATACAAATATACTAGTCCAGTTTTAGTTTTGTAGCTTCTACCTGTATCCAAGGTAAACATACATTTCAGCAATTTAAAGCTAACCCCCATATAAGAGAGAGAAATACAGTGGTTTTCTCTTTGGGTTTTGATGATCATTCTGTGTATAACTGATTTTTGGTTCATTTATTTAAGCAAACTTAACAATTTCTGGTCTCTTTACTACTAAGTGTTATCACATGTTATGTATGTACTTAATTTTCATTACCAATTTCTAAGTTGATAATATTTTGGCTAGTTGCAT
This sequence comes from Chionomys nivalis, assembly GCF_950005125.1. Lineage (NCBI taxonomy): Eukaryota > Metazoa > Chordata > Mammalia > Rodentia > Cricetidae > Chionomys > Chionomys nivalis. The sequence continues at coordinate 18,276,756 of NC_080110.1, forward strand.
TTCCTAGATATCATGAATAAAATTTCAGTGAACATTGATATGTAAGTATATGTGTAGTGTGATAGAAAGTTTTTTGTTATGGCATTCTGGTCCCAGAACATGGCTTGGCTGTGAAACACCAAATGTACAGGGGCTGTGGTCACCTGAACAATATTTTCCACTGAATACATATTGTTCAGATAACCACAGACCTTAATTGGACCGAGTGAGTTTCTTTTTCAAAAAAGACAGGCTATGAAGCTGAGAAGGATATGGGGTAGTAGGAGTGAGGGAGTAGGAAGTAGGTATGAGGAAGGTACATTGTGTAAATTTATGAAGTTTTCAAATAAACAAATTGCTGTCATAAATACGTGATCATTTGATTCTTGCAGTTAATGCATGAGAGACATGAATTTTATACAATGGACCTCCTTTCAGGGGTGAAGGAATGAATATGTAAAATAAAATGTCAAGTATATATGCAAAATTATAAGTGACTGATATTTCATAAAGTTTAATATGAATAATAGAATATAGATGCAGAAATTCTAAAACTAATTCACAACATAATTTTCAGTAGAGGCTATTTGACACTGTGAGATTTTTAAATTCATAGTACAAAAACAAACAGCATATAAGTCTAAATTTAGAAATCTGGGTCTTGTGATACATCATTGCCAGATGTTCCCTGTTTGGTCCCCAGACCAGAACAGACTAACACAGTCTATGTGAGCCTAGCTCCCCCTCCCCCCGCAGCTCCTATCCTCTAGAGATATTCACAGTTTGGGTTTAAAGCAAAGGACCACATATGGTCTTATTTGTTTGTGTGTGTGTGTGTGTTGTATATGGTGTGTAAGAACTTTAAATGTATGTGTTTGAAGAGATAGACTTTAAGAATTTTTGTCTATTGCTTTGTTCATTATTTTTAAAAATTTAGTCTTGCGTTGATCCTGGAGATTTTGGTTTCATCTAAGGTTTCAGGTCAATCAACCTCCTAGATGGATCTGACTCGACTCCTAGACTGATCCCCTCAACAGCGCTGAATTTACAGACACATGCCATGAAGACTCAACCTACATTCATACATAGAGATTTTGTTTCAAGCAATTCTCTTAGATCTTTCTTCCTTATTTGAGCTGTTTTATTACATAACTTGAAGTTGAATATTTATCATTGGTAATTATTTTCTAGACATATTATCAAGAAAAAGTTTCAACTTATACCAAAGTAGTGTTTTCCTTAATCTTTATCTTTTGAATTGGAAACAAGACAAACAGCTCTAACCCAATATTAAAAGAAGAGAAAGAAAACATACTTGTTAATTTCCTATGTCTAGTAAAGCTTTAACTAGAAGTTTGCTGCTAACTCATGTAACTCTTTGATATGCAATACTTAAACCAAATTCTTCATATCCATATGTTTAAGACTTTTATGTATGCAAGCATACATAAGTAAATGTTGGTATAACTTGCACACAAAACTGTTTTTACTTGATAATAGGTCTAGAAAATAATTACTAATGATAAGTATGCAATTTCAATTACATTCAATAAAATAACTCAAATGCAGAAGAATCTAAGGAGAATTTCTTAAAGCAAAAATCAGTATAAAAATAATGATAATGGCCAGGTGGTGGTGGTGAATGCCTTTATTCCCTGCACTCAGAAAGCAAAGGCAGGTAGGTGAATGCCTGTGAGTTTGAGACCAGCCTGGTCTACAGAGAGAGTTTTAGTGAGTTCTAGGACAGCCAGCCAGAGATACACAGGAAAACCCTGTCTTGAAAACCCAATTAATAATAATAATAATAATAATAATAATATATGATAAAATGTGATATGGTCTTTGGCTCACCCACAAATGCAGTATTATCTCCAGACACATATTTGTGTCAACAAGGGCTAGTCATCTGAAGCACAGAAAAAGAAAGTAGTTATGATTTTCTCAGCTTCCCTTGGATGGTACAGTAGCCTTCAGCACTCTGGATGTATAACATAGAAATCCATCCAGTGCATAAATGAGTACCTTCAGGCATTGGATTCATTCTCCCTTTAAACCAAGTTAAAAGGCTGGTTCAGATCTGGGCTATGTCTGCCTGCAATCTGTTCTCATAAGTTGAGTTCTACTGGGACATGGCCACACACATTTGTTTCTACATGATCTTGGCTGCTTTGATGGCACAGCAGAAATGTTATGTAGTGGGAAAGAGCCTGCCTCATCAAATGCTGTGTTTTGTTTGCAAGGTGTACATTGACATAAAAGTTAAAAGTGGTGAAGTAATGATTTGGTTCTGGGAAGTCATATTACAGGCTGTAGGACACTCATGAATGCAACACTTAAAATAATATGTTATGTTTCCCTTAATGAAATTCATAAGACTTTTAAAAATTAATAGCATAGTAATAAAAAACAGGATGCATTTCCAATTCATCAGTTATTAGTTCTGTCCTTGGTTTGGGGCAAAGAATGGATGAACTATGTTTCAAAAACTTTATAAAGTTATATTGTAATAAACTACATAATAATTATCATAATTGTGTGGGAGCATCGCATTAATGTGATATGACAAGTGATGTCTACACATATTCCTGCTGATGATGGATAAGATATGGTTTAATGTAGGCAAAAGTTATTCAACTATGCCCACATACAAACATTAGCTATTTGGTCCCTATTTTGGGTAGTTAGGCTTTTTTTTTCTATTTTCTTTCTTTCTTTTTCTGAAAAAAGGGGCTTATGCATTGATAGGACTTTAAAATACTAGGAAAATACCAAATTTATTTATACTTAGGTTATGATTAAATCATTCTGATTAACTGCACATAAGTGAACCTCATAACAAAAAAATTAATCGCCCCAAGTTACAATGGCAAAATTTAAATACCTTATTTTATGCATATTATTTATTCAGAAGGATTCCACTCCTGTTTTTCCAAGTTTACGCACCCTAAACTATTTTATTTTTAATGAGCAGGGGACTAAGTATTACTTTCTAATCTTCCCTGAATTTCCATGCATTATAAATTCTGCACAAAATAATGTGTTCTTGTTTATACACGGACAGTCACATTATTATTTAGGCTACAGGGTCAGTTTAAAAGCTGTGAGGATTACAGTAGGCAAATAATTAATCATCTACACATTTTTTTCAGGAGACAGGAAAGTGTAAATCCCATATAAACACTGAATTTAAATTTGTACTTCAGTTCTAAGGTTATGAAAATTGTATGAATGACTGAAATTTCTCCAATATCTGTGTATTTTTTGTTTAATAAAACGTATTCTTGTTTCAAAATCAGCAAAGAACAGTTGAGTACACAGTTCAGTGGTAGACTGTTTACCTAACATGTATAAGCACTGGAGTCTCATTCCTAACATTGCCTCTAAATAGTAAAGAGAGATAGAGACAGAGAGACAGAAAGAAAGACAAAGACAGAGACACCGAGAGAAAGACAGAGGAAGGAAGAGACACAGAGAGATTGGTGGTTCTATCCTTCTTAACTGGATCAGATTGTAGAAAACTGTGTGCATCTGGCTCAACCACTTGGTTATTGTGTAAACACTAGTAATGGATATTATCTCTTTATTTTTAAGTGTTTTTTCTCCTTGCTATGATTGTGACAATGAACACATCTGGGTATCAGAGATATCTGCTGAATGTTTAAAGTTCTGTTTGGAGAGAAAGTGTATGTTATGGCTTGGGAGGCTGTTAACCCGAGAAAAACCCCTGGACCAGGGCAGTAACATGGGAGGAGAGAAAGAAAATAGACGACTAATCAGAAGGACACTTGGTTATGGGGCATGGGAGGGGATGCTTTTGCTGAAATCCTGCAGCATGCATAGGATCCAAAACAACTGAGGAGTCCTTTCCTGGTCCTGAAGTGAAATCTTCCTCTCTTCCTCTTTAGAAACAGGGCTTCTATGAAGAAAACTATCTATGTAGAAAAAGTTGAGCCGTAGTGTCAATTGTGATGGGCTACAAGCAGGGGTCCCATTTTATCATGTCTAAGATATGCCTTAGGTAAATAATAAAATGTACTATTAACTTGATTACAGAATTTCTAAGTTTGAGGATTAAAATGAAATAAATGATGTGTTTTTTACTTAGTTATGATGGATAGAGCAGTGGCTTGTATGTATTTTTCAGTAATGTTTTCTACTTTTTGGATAAATATTTTATCAACTAATGCATGAAATGAGTGAACTTGTTCTGAATGCGTAGTAAATCCTTGGTGTAACTCAAGACAGATGATTTAGGGAAGCACACTAGACAGAAAGGCCTCGGGGCACAATTCTCCCGCTACGTATCTCTCAGGAAACGAGTTGCACGTGAAGTTGTTTGGAAAAACTATCAAAAGGACAGATGCTTGAGACTCACTAAGACACATTTCTCTTTGTGTGCAAGAAGCATAGACTTAGCAAACCAGAAACACATTTTTCAGAAGCACCCAAGAGAGAGAGAGTGACACCCAGCGAGAATGGAGAGGACCATTTTTCCTTTGCACTGGTGTTTTATGCATTACTAGTTGTAATTTGCTCTCATTTATTCTAGGGCACAGATTTGTTCATACTTAAATATAAAGTCAGAAACATCATTTTTCTTTAAGCCTGCAGAGTAGCTGTAGGGAAATAAATACAGTTACTTACTCGATTCTTGGTATTTGCTTTGCATGTGGTTTCAAAGGTTTGATCAAATAATAAGATCAAGTAATCTAATTCATTCAAATGATGAGCCAGAACAAAATAAGAGTCCCACAAAAATAAAACGTACCGTTCTACTAGAACACAGGGAAGTGCATTGTTGTATTGCTTTGCCTGGGGAAAACTTGAGCACATGCCTGCTCTTTACAGATAAGACACTGAAGAGAGAAAGAATGACCTAACCCAGGCCTGCTCACTGAACCAGTGGGGTTACTTTCAGAGCACAGGTAAAGTGTTAGAGGAGCATAGGTAACACCTGAGCAGCTGTAGTCCTAAGAGTCCTGATATAGGAAGGGTGATGGCACACGAAAACCTCCTCTCCAGTACACTTTATGTAACCTGCAGACAGCTCCCCCTAGAGACAGCATCCTCTTCCTCAGCAATTGATACTGTATTTACAATCCTGGGAAGTATCCCAAATGCGTCAAAGTTTTCAGACAAACACACAGAGATCATGAGACGCATTGCCCTGGTAAAGATGTAGCAGACAAACCTTTAAGCAAATAAACAGCATGTAAATGATAAAATTCTGGCTAAACATAAAGTCAATAAGAACTCCTGGCAATTTAAATAATGGGATTAAACACTACCTTGACTACAGGGGTTGAATAATGACTTTACTAATGTAAGCGAGAAACTATCTGGGGGAAAGTGAAGGAAAAAGCAAGTACACAGGTCCTGAGACAGAGACATTCCTGCTATGTTTAAAGATGTTAAAATTAAAATACTGACCATGGAAACAGCATCAAACATTGTAGGTAGTAGCATTTTCTTTGGCCGTTCCAACAAGTAGCGTCACAGTCTGTTGGAGACATGATGATATTGCGAGCAGAGACATCAGTGGGGCTAATCTGACTGCCATGTGAACAGGATACACTGGCAACTGTTGAGAACAGACAAATGTAGGGCAATGACAATTATTGGCAATGCTTTTGACTGCTTCTCTGAGGCAGCTTTGTCTAAATTAATCTGATTATGAAGAACAATGGCAAGAAGCCAAACTGCCAGGTCAGTTTGTAAACAGAAGCAAGAGCAACATAAGAGTCAAGTTTCAAAGAAATCACTTTTCAAATACATGGGATGATGAGAGATTGGCACGTGATTAATGGAAATAAATGAATAGTGTTAGACACTAAAACCTTTTGTCTGAGATAAGTTCTTCTAATATAGTCATTTTATGTATTTTCTATGTGAAATACTAACATAAAGAAAAACCTTTAGTGTGTCCATTTAAATTATATTTAGGAAAAAAATACCATGTGTTTAGAAATAGAAACTTCTATTGCAAAGCAATGGAACATATTGCTAGATTGACAACATGTTGGAGATTGTGTAGTTACAGAAATATTGTGCATGGAATTTGTACTTTTTGTTCTAGGCAGTGTCTAAACTGGACTCTCTAGAATTTGGGAAGTACAAAAGGCAGCAAATTTGCATGTGCTCACAGAAATTATTTGATACACTGCTGTCTTTATATTACAGCAAGTTATGTTCTACAGAGAGCCTTAGCTAGTCGGATGCAGAAGTCCATAGGATAGTAATAATGGTTATGATAAGATGTTGTTTAGTTATGAAACCTAGTTTGGAACAGAGGCTGGAAGAGCAGTTATGTTATATGCTTGTTTTGAAACCTTGAACATCTTACCTAATATTCCTAAGCTTCAGTTTCCCATGTGAAAATATTTGCAGTTTATTTCATAGAGTACTTGAAATTTTGAATAATGTGAAAATGGTGTGTAGTCAGGTGATTGCTTTCTTTAATGTACGTGCCATGGTTATGCACTCTGCTAACGTTAGTTAAAGCTGGATGAAGGTAATATTGAAAGTAGGATGTTTGTGAGACCTCTACAAACCTAAAATTATTTCAAAATATCTTTAAGAAAAAGTCTCTGTAAGTTTGTGGGAATAGCAACCATATAGGGTTTTAAAATTATTATATTTAGTCAGCTATGTGTGTGTGTCTCTGTGTGTGTGTATTGCTACCTTTAAACTCAATTTAATCAGAGGAAGAAACCCACATGGAAAAGGATATTCAGCCTTACTCTAAAAGTTTAACTCTGAAATTAAAACTTTAATTGTTTTCTAGAGTATATAAAAGAATTATGGGAACCTATTTAGTTACAGAAAAACACAAGGGACAGATGTAACCCTTTTAATAGTTCATTCCTGTTGTTTTTCTTATAAAACTGATGTGCCAAGAAAATGTGTGCCATAAGAAAGATAAAAGTAATAAGATGTGAAAGAAAACAATGAAATATCCAACCACATTTAGAAATTCATTGTTTTTCAATTTTTTTTTTTTTTTTTTTTTGGTTTTTCGAGACAGGGTTTCTCTGTGGTTTTGGAGCCTGTCCTGGAACTAGCTCTGTAGACCAGGCTGGTCTTGAACTCACAGAGATCCGCCTGCCTCTGCCTCCCGAGTGCTGGGATTAAAGGCGTGCGCCACCACCGCCCAGCAGGACTTTGAGTTTAAGACAGCCTGACCTACATATGAGATTTAAAGGCGTGCGCCAGCACCGCCCGGCCTGTTTTTCAATTCTTAATTTTTAAATATTGATAAATCAAAAATAACAAAAAAATTATTTGAAAATATATTCACGGTGCAATTGCTTCTTTTCTGATTTTCATTTATGAAACAGAACTCTCTGGGAGAGAACCTTTTCTATAGCCACAACTGTCATTGGTGGATAAAACATTTGCTTGTCTCTAGGGAGCTGGGAATGTTGCCAAGCTGCTTACATGCATGAGAAACCAAGCATGGGTCAGGACATACATTTTGACCTTTTTGGGTTGTGAATTTTCACTACAACCAACTTTTATTACTAATAATTGACTTAATAAAATTGTGTAAGTCATTGCTCTAGATATATAGGACTTCACCAGGTCTAAAAGCATTCTAACACCTATCAATTTGCATAGCATGATTAGAAGATCTTTTTTGAGCTCATGTCCTTTAACTTACACATGCACATCATGGCACTTGTGTGCTCTTTCTGCTCTCTCTCTCTCTCTTTCGCTGAATGTGTTTGTGTGTGTGTGTGTGTCCCTCTTTCTCTTTCTTGTACATACACATTAAATAATGACAATCCTTCTCTCATATAATAATAATAATCTTTTGACAAAAGAATAGTAAGGGAATGCTGAGGTGAGGTTGCTGGAAATGTAAAGTGGTCTACTCTGATGGAAAACAGTTTGGCAATAGTTCCAAGTGTTAGAAGTAAAAAGGCCATAATATCTAGCAATCCCACTTTGCAGTAAGTAGCCAAAATGATCTAAAACAAAATTTTGCAGAAATTTATTCACTCTCATTATCATGTTAGAATTATAATCTCATTCTAAGAAGAAAATCACTTATTCAAGGAAATAATTTCCATAGATCATCTGTACAATATAATTGCTACATACAATAGTTATTGGGTATTTAGGCTTTAAGTTTTTAAACCTCGGATTACTGTTATCATGGCAAATAAATTCTGAAAAAGTTCTGTAGTATCATTTAAATCCACTCTTGGCCGGGCGGTGGCGCATGACTTTAATCCCATCACTCGGGAGGCAGAGGCAGGCAGATCTCTGTGAGTTCGAGGCCAGCCTGGTCTACAAGAGCTAGTTCCGGGACAGGAACCAAAAGCTACGGAGAAACCAAAAAAATCCACTCTTGTTTTGTGTTGGGCACTAGGATTGATTCAGCTGTTTAACTGGGGTTGGGAGTTGTAGTTTATACCAGTAATCCTGAAACTAGAAAGAAGTAGCTTTGAAGACCATGGAGTCAATCAGGGCTACGTAATGAGTTGAAGAGCATCTTGAAAGTATACTGAGACTCTTTTTGAATACAACAAATAAAGTAAAGAACCAGAGCTACAGTGAGCATGTTTTTATGTATGCACTTCTGTGCAGGCATTTTCTGTTAGTTTCTTAGCTGTGTACCTAGAAGTGAAATTGCTGGTTCACATGATAGTTCTATTACTTCCTATTTGCAAAAGTGCCAGACTGCTTTCAAAGCAGCCTACTAGTTCATATTTTTGTTGTTAATATTTTCATGCCTTGTTAATACTTATTATCCATGTTTTTTTTCAAGGTCGTTATCATAGTTATGAAGTTGTATCTTATTGAACTTTCCATTTATGTTTCCCCAACTCATATTGGTTGTGCTTGGACATTTTATAGTTAGACCATTTGTTTAGAAGTTAAGGATTTATTTTATTGAGATTGCAGTGACCTTTTGATTTTCTAGAATCATAATCCTTATCAGATGTTTGATTATTCAAATAATTGTTCCTATTCTATGGACTTGTCTTCTACTTCCTTGACTTAACTTCAAGTATAGGTTTTTAACAGTATATAAGCTTGAGCTGTCATGATAAAAATGTCACATACAATATTAGATATCTTACACAACAAAGGTTTAGTTCTGATAGGTCTTGAGCCAAGAAGTCAGTATCACATACCATAATTATCAGGTTCTGGTAAGAATCTTCTTCATTTCATAGAAAAGAAAAAAATATGGTGTCTTTTCTTATGTGAAAATTAACTTCATTATCAGAGATCCACCCTCACAAACTCATCTAAATATATCAATTTTCAAAAGTCTTGTCTCTAAATACTCAGCATGTAAGAGCTGGGGATTCAGCATAAAATCTTGGGTATACAGTTCAGCACATTGCTGGTGGTGATCAGTTCTTCTATTTTCTCTTAAGTTATGTGTACTTTTAATATCATATTAATGCACCATTATGAACTAAAATGTATCCATATCTTTTATCACAGGGGTTTTATACTTTTATTATATTAGGGATATATTTTTTCTCAGAAAACTGTGCATTATTTCTTTTTAGCCACTCCCTTTACAAACATCCAGCCTACAGGGCACATTTTGATAGTGCCTATAGACTCAAAGTGTTTTGCGTGTAGCCCGATCACTTCAATTATCACATGGCATTGTATTTCTTTTTACTTATCATAATTTTATCCTGACATATTACACTGTCAGAAATAACTTATGGCATTGTGTTATTTTAAGCTTTCAGTCCATTTTGTAGAGACAATAAAGAGAATAAAACATCAGTCAGTCTATTGCTTTGATGCAAGGAATAGAATCGCCAAGCAGAAATTTTATTTAAAGTGTTGTGGGAAAGACAAATCCCTCAAATTCATGGACAATTAAACTATGTTGAGATTATTTTTGGTGCACATGCGAATAAAACATATTGCTTCGAGTGTTTTGTGACTCTGAGGTGCAGCGCTATAATAATTCCGGAACACTCATACACTTGTGTGTGCTTCTGGTCCTAGACAGTTACACTCCTTGGACCAGAACACACTTTCAGAAAAGAATGCTTGCTTAGTAGAAACAATTCAGCTTCCTTTTCTCAGCTTGGTTTTTCTCTGTTATTTAATGCTATTACCTCTTCCTTTTCTTTGGCGAATTCTATACATTATTACAACATGCAAAGTACAGAGCACCAAGTATTAAGCTCCGAGCATCCTAAATGCACTCAGTAAAATTCTCAATGGCAGAAAAATGTTTTCATAAGCTCTACAGCTTCAATAGGACCCACTCCAACATTTTAGCTCAGTGAAGAGTCAAGAGTATCCTAGTTCAAACATTGTGGGTTATGTAATTATAATTTTCTTGATTGCAAGAGAGACGTGGCTTGATTTTGTTTTGCTTAGTTAGAGCTTTGCTGGGATTTTTAAAATAGTCATCTTGAATACTATTTTGTGTGTCTTCCACAGCAGGTATTATCTAACCAGATGCTAAAGCCTTTCAAATTAATACACAGCATCTTGTTAAGCATGCCTCCTGCTTCACACTGTCAGAGCTATGGAAACCTGGCTTTTCCTGCCAAAAGACTAGCTGGCAAGGATTCAGCCTTAACACGAGTTAGCAGCAATAGGCCTGGCAATTTTTACTAATGCATCTAAAAGGTTATATTTTTAATAAACTCCCAAATAATTCAAGCATATAATAACTAAAGATGCTGTCTGCACATTGTCATAGGTAAAAGATTGTTTCTTTTCCCTTCCATATAGATGACTCAGGATCAAAGACATAACAATAATTTTATTCTAAAGCTAAAACATTGGTTCCTCTGAGAAATTGTCTCTGAGGCTCTTCCTCTCTCCTCGTTCATATGCTTGACATAATCAGAACATGCCTAGGTGGATGTAACAAAAATGGAAGGTGAAGTGTAGTAGGTCAAATGGACAGTAAATTTGAAATTAGTAACTCCGACAGACATGATTCTAAGGTCCCTGTGTCTGTATCTTTCCATATGTATCAAGACAGAGTTAGGAAAAGAGGAAATTCTCAAACTTAGAGCCTGAGGCTAAAGACTGCATTTCTTTTATCAGGCTTAATTCTGCTGACAGTGTTAGGAATCCCTGAATCTTGCCAGACTAGTAGATAGGTAGGATCCCTTGAGCACCAGTTCTGGGAACAAACAGCTGGCTTCACTGAAAATACCTCAAATATGCTTTATGCTATTGTTACACTTAATAACTACATACTGATTGAGGACCTGTATTATCTGTAGACAGAACAAAATGGGAAATGTGAGAGACATGTGACACCAGAGTTTTTCGTTAATAAGCAGTTTTGTGTTGTGTGTGGGAATATAGACTTCTAACTCCAGCACTAGGGAGACAGAGACAGGAAGATCTCTGTAAGTTCGAGGATATCCTGGTCTACATAGCAAGTTCCAAGCAAGCCAGAGCTACATAGTGAGACCCTATCTAAAAACAATAAATGTAAATAAAATAAAAGAATTTTTGCAATATCCAAAAAATGTTTCATAGCTTTATATCTTTGTGGGCATTAATCTTGTTGAACACTATTTGATAGTTTAGTCTATAATTTTTTGATTGTGATAAACTTGCTAAGTAAAAAGAAGCAGAGAGGTATTTCCTTATTCTTTCACATATACCTTTTTATTTTAAAAAATTCTTTTCATATAATGTATTTTGATCATGTTTCCCCTCCACCAACTCTCTCAAAACAACCCTATCTACCTACTGACACAAATCCGTATTCTTTCTCCCCTCCCCGCCTCTATCTTTAAAAAAAAAAGAAAACACAAAAACTAAAGTCAAAACAAACAAACAAACAAAAAACCAATAAGACAATAGCAATGCCCTCTTACCCTCCAAAAAATAAAAATTCTATTTGTGTTGGAAAGCTACTCCTGGACATTCGACCTGTCCAGGAGTGTGGTTGATATACCCAGTACCACTCTAGGGAAGGTAACTAATTCTTTTCTGGTGGGTATCGTTTGTAAATAACTCAAGGTTAGTGATGGGACTCTGTCCACTTCCCAATCTCAAAACTGTCATATACACTTTTTTAAACAATAAGAATGATTCTCCCTGCCCCAGCAGTTATCAGCATCTCCCCAGTAAGGGAGGTGAGCAGCTCCCTCATCTGTGGAGGACTGTGGATGGACTAATCTTGGTTTGAGTTCAGGAATTTTTTTTTTTTTTTTTTTTTTTTTTTTTTTTTTTTTTGCTTTTGCGAGACAGGGTTTCTCTGTGGTTTTGGAGCCTGTCCTGGAACTAGCTCTTGTAGACCAGGCTGGTCTCGAACTCACAGAGATCCGCCTGCCTCTGCCTCCCGAGTGCTGGGATTAAGAGTTCAGGAATTTTATAGCTGCCTCAGGACCAGATATTTGTATTTTGCAGCACCATTTCTCATCTTCAAGCCCTTACCTTTTTTGTGCCCTGTCTTCTGAAACATTTCTTGATCTTTGATGGTAAGTGATCTGGGGTTGTGGTGAGAGACACAACCCACTTATGACTGAACACTAAGTCTCCTAGTCTTTGCATTTTGACGTTCCTACTTCACACTTGCCAAGTGTGGGAGCGTCCTGGGTCTATGAATAGAAATATTAATTTTTGTTTGTTTGTGCGTTTGTTTTGAGACAGGGTTTTCCTGTAGCTTTTAATTCTGTCCTGGAACTAGCTCTTGTAGACCAGGCTGGCTTTGACCTCATAGAGATTTGCCTGCCTCTGTCTCCTGAGTCCTGGGAATAAAGGCGTGGGCCATCCATGCCCAGCTAGAAATATAAATATTTGAAAGGCAAATGTGGCAACATGACCAGCTAGCAAAGTAGAATTGCATACTCTCTTCTGAGAGTGCCATGGTTCACACATGCAGAATAATTCCAAACAAGCTCATGAAGGCAAAAAAAGGAGGACCCTCAGAAAGCATACTAAAGTGACAGCAAGGGAGATGATTTGACTTATAAAATAAAAGCCAAAAAAAAATCCCCCAAATCAAAAAAACTTATTTTTCTTATAAGTTTGTTTCCAACCAATCTACATTAATTATCTACCCTCTGTGATTCGGGATTCAACAGTTACAGAACATTCGCCACCTGGGGCGTCTGCCCATGTGTTTGTATTAAAAGGTACTGATTGACAAATTACCGCTTGCAGAGCTTGGTGCAGATAGGATACAAGACGAATTTCAGTAGGAGGACAGTGAATGACTCATGGTAGGAGCAGGGCTAGATGTTTAAACAGCCAGAGGCTGCCTGACAGCAACAGGGTTTGATCTCAACAAATACCATATTTTACAAGAGTCTAGCTGCCTTGATTGGAAGGTTTTGAAAACAGTAGTTTAGCAAGTACTCATGAACATAGCTGCTATAAAAAAAATAGAAAGAAAGAAAGAAAGAAAGAAAGAAAGAAAGAAAGAAAGAAAGAAAGAAAGAAAGGCCTTAGCAGCTTGCTATGTTAGGCATAGACGTCTGAGTCAGCCGCCAGAGTACTGTCGTGTGTTGAATAATCCATTCTGCAGTTTCAGGAAGAAGGGGAAAACTTCTGTAGGTAGCATATGTAGAAATAATCAAAAGGCACAGAATAGAATTTACAGAGAGTTGCAGTATCTTTCCTTTTAATTCGGGAAGCCTTGTTTATAGAGCTCAGTAAAACTCCCTAGTCTGATTGTACCTGTCAAATTGCATTATTTATGCAAGTGACTTTTCCTTCGAGCCATCTTGCCTGAAGCAGACCATGAGACATAGCTGTTTTACACTGTAATTTTGGATGACAGTTTCCCTGGGCTTATCTGAGTCTAGGAGGCAATTATAGAAACAGAGGTCATTAGTAGCACATTTTATTATATAACAGCAATGCAAATATCCATATATGTATACATTACATATAATGGTTTAATATCAAGGCATTAATTTCTATGAGGGAAAAGCATTGCCATAAAACATTTATAAACTAAATATTTATAAACTAAATATTTGAAGACTTTTAAATTTTTAACAGTTTTAAGGACATAGTTATTCTACTGCATTGCTATCATTTTTTAATACAATGCTACTATTATTTTTTTAAAAATGGGTTAGATCAATATATAAGAGCTAGCCAATAAGAGGCTAAAACTAATGGGCCAAACAATGATTAAAAAAATACAGTTTCCATATAATTATTTCAAATAAAGCTAGCCATATGGACAACCGGATGACGGGGACACAGCCCTGCCTCTCTTATTACAACAATATATCTTCTGGTTTGTACAGAGATATACTTACTTTTATGCCTGCAAATTTATGTGCTATGATACCCAAAGTAACGCAGATTAAAAATGAGAACTTTCTACTTAATATTCTAGACAGAACTAAACATTCGAAGAGCCAACTTTTCAAGAAGAAACACCAAAATATAGTAAATGGGGATGGCATCGTCTGAAGAAAATCATTTTTAAATACTTTTAAGTGATTGGTGTGTTTCTTCTCACATTCCTGGTAGACACACTCTCATAGGAATGTATCTTCTTCCTCTGGCTCTTACAATATCTCTGTCCTTCCTTTTGCAATGATCTTTGAGCACTAAGTGCTGGGTTTTTATTGTAGATAAAACCATTGGGACTGTGCCCCACAACTACACATAAAACCTACTCACTAATGTGCACATGCTGACACACACACATACCTACTCATACATGTAACAACAGTCCACAACTACATGCTGACACACACACACACCTACTCATACATGTAACAACAATCAATGAGATAAAAAGAGGACTTGAATTCGAATAGAAGAACAAAGATGGGTATGTGGGAGGGTCTGGAGAGAAGGAAGGGGAAATGTTGTTATGATTGTATAAAGGCAAAAAATAAAAAATGACTGCAGTTAACACGGTTGATATCTAATCCACTTCTAAGTGGTCACATAAACATGATTGTGTGTGATATGCTGTTTCCTGAGCACTAGTTTTTGATTGGCACCAATGTTTGGTGAATAAAACACAAGCATGCCTATTTGTGGTTGGGGTGGGTGTTGACAGTGTTTAGTGAACCTGATTTTCAACTCCCCCTTTAGTTTTCCTCTTCCTTTTCAGTCTGATTGGCGCTCATGAGTCTTTAACTGCTATTTATTCAGATGCATAGCTGACAAAATGAGACCATGTGGCCTTGCTAATGAAGTGACGCACGCGAAGAGAGAATGAAGGTCTAATTGAAAAGTAGAGTGAGTGCTAAAATTGTCATCAAGATGAGTGAGTAAATTTCCAGAATTTTCTCCGGAGACTGGTGCCATGAACTGGAAATAGAAAGGTTAAATTCCCTTCTTGGCATATAGTTTTCTGACTTTCTTTTTAAGCAAGAACTTACCTACTATAAAAGCTTTGAAAAATTTAGTAAATGAGAACATATGTGTGTGTGCTTGTGTGAGTGCAAAATCTCATCTTCCATAATTAAACCTCAACTAAACAGAGCATGTGAAATTGAGTCAGGAAGGTAGCAGCATCAGGTAGTCATCTACGTTTAGTATTAGGAATCAAAATAACATCCAAGGTGAAGAAGGATGCTTATAAGAAATCCCACACTAGTTCAGAATGGAGAATAACAGAGGGTTATTTATTTAGGGGTAGACTCACAAGTCACAATCTTCTGCTGGAACTGAGAACTGCACCTGAATCCCACAGCCAGAAAAGAGTCAGACTGTGTGCTGTACATCTGCATAAATGGTATAAGAGGCCACGCCCAAGTGGACAGGTAACTTAAAGGCCACTGGCAGTAGGAATTCCTACAGCACAAGGTGAACATAATGGAAAAGTAGAATTGCTGCATTTGTTGGAAGAAGCCTAACAGCCGCTGATGGTGGCAGGGTAGAAAGGGGGCTGAGTTGAAGAGAAGAAGGGAATATAGGCTTATTCATCTATATATCTTCCCTTCTTCTACCCAGGTTACTTAGCGACTGTAAATGGCACAAGAACTAAGTGAATGTCTACTTTCCTAGGTCTGAAGGGACCAAAACAAAAACTGATTCAGTCTACTAAACTGATTATGAAACTGAGCAAGCAAGTGCATGCTTGTAATTTCAAAATTGAAGAGGCCGAGAAAGGAAGATATATGCTAGAGGCCAGTCTCTCCTACATTTCAAAACCCCATCTCAATATTGATAAAGAAATATAAAACAAACAGAACAGACAACAGAAGAAAACCTATGTGAATTCAACTCCTGGAGTAACAGTTATTATTTGAGATATGATTGTCTAACCCACTCTATGAATTCCTCAGGATCACTTTAGTTCAGATGCAAATATATAATATGATAGCACAATTAGGACCCAGAGCAGGAGAGCTTTTCTCTGGTATCTAACAGACTTGGGGAGATGGATGCTATTGCTGATACTTGCAGTTACTTCCACACCCTCACATGGGTCTGGCCATAGTTACTGACTCTAATTTATTTTGTACAAGTCTTCTCAATTGTGTTTTCAGAAAAACAAGGCTTTCATAATGAAAAATATTATAATACTAAGTTTTTAAGAGTCTTTCTAGTTTAAAAATGAAGTTACCATAAAACAATAGTTTAAGAGAAATGTAGAGGCTGGGGCAGAGTGATGGCAAATTAGAGAAATTAATTGACTTGGAGCCCTTTATATTTTGTATGTTTTCAGAGATATGTATCTTCAAACTCAGAATATACAGAAATGACATGACTTGTAGTGGCATATGGGAAATGTTACCCTCAATTTTTTAAAGACAGTAATGGGAACGAAGTTACTTTTTTATTTTAAAAGGAACTGATACTATATCATGAGTCAATTTTGTGTGAAAAGGATATGAATGTGGCGAAAAAATTTAAATCAGATCAAAAATAATAAAGGGGTGAATGTCTGAATAAGTATAAACACATCGCTTAGCGACTTTGCCTTTAATGTTGCTTCGTAGCACCGAAAACAGGGCAGAGCGAACTAAATGTTCAAAGGAATGTGTATCATGCTCATGAATGATGCCAAGACAAAGAGGGTACCACTCCTTTCAGTCTGCGGCTGTTTCATGATACTGGTTTTTGTAGATTCTGGCCAATCTTTAAAGGCGAATAGAAACATAGACTGAACAAAAATAATTCTGTTTGTTGGAAAAGTAGAAATTACTAAATTATGGTTGGAGAACAAAATGCAAAGTTTGAAGAATTTTTTTTATTCGTTTTTCAAGACAGTGTTTCTGTGTAGCTTTGGAGTCTGTGCTGGAACTAGTGCTTGTAGACCAGGCTGGCCTCAAGCTCACAGAGATCCGTTTGCCTCTACCTCCCGAGTGCTGGGATTAAAAGTGTGCCCCACCACCACTTGGCAAGGAACCTATTTCTTGTATTCAGTCTCCTAGAGAAAGTTCAGCTTCTCCTACATATTGCTTTGATTAGACTTTACAAAACATGAACAATGTTTTAGCATTTATCCTTCATTGCCTTCACCACTTTCTAATAATAATCTGTCACATGTTATAATTTTGAACTCTTCTTTTGCTAAGTGAAGATTTGACCTATGAATGTGCTCCTGGCATGCGACTCCAACATGTAAAGTTACTATATTAGTTTATTAATATCCAGTAGCTATAACTGTGCACAGTTGAAAGTTCTTGGTCACAAAAGTTTGACTCACATTCATTAACATTCTCGCTACTATTTATAGATTCCTGATGGCAAACTCTTAAACATATATTATCTCTCAAAACCATTTGGCTATGGATTTGTTCCTAGAATCATATATACATATTTTTTAAATAATATAGTTTTAGATATTCTAGAAAAGAGAAACAATGCATTGGCTATATGTATGCTTCTTGAGTAGAACCAATGTGGAGTCACCAATTAAGAAATACTAAATCTGAGTGAAGAAATTATGCAGAGAACTAGGCTCAAAGTGTTAAATATGACAACGTATTTTTATTATGGTTTCTTCTTTCTTCACTCTTTAAGCACACAGGTTCTCATTTATGTTCATGTTCCTCAGGTTCAGCACAAGCACGATTATTTACATGTTAAAGACCTTCTTCACTAGTGCCGGCATATCACTAAATTTTAGACATGTTCTATACTTACTTGTAGAAGATATCAGGACCAGGGAAGATTCATTGCATACTCTCTTGAATTTTTAAATTTTCCACACAATCATTACATCACTTAAACACATGGAATAAGATATAGCAGGTAATAATATCACTTCTTGTCAGTTAACAAGTAAAGTACAACAGCAAAAGTGAGAAAGTGTTATCATTTCTTTTATATTAAGGAAATTATAATGTTCTAATCAGAAAATGAAGATTAGCTAATTAATGTTTTAAATATTACCTCATTCCTTAAGTCAAATTTATAAGAAAAGCTATCCAATGTTTCATTCTTATGATAAGAGATTTATTGTTTGCTTACTCTTTGCTCAACAGTCTAGAAATTATACTAAGCCCTAAGGCTATGTAAACAACCTTGCCTTAAATGGTCAAATTATGTTACTATAAAATATAGTGAAATATTATGGAACATTAACAAGACAAGGTGATGCTAAAATATGAATATGTTATTGAAAGATAGTGCTTGAAGTACACTTTTGAAAATGGATAGTAAAAAATTTAGGAAAGCGAAATATTCAATAGTAAGTAGGTACAACCTGTAACTCTTTTGAGGCGAGGGCTTCAGTATCATTTGTACTTTTGCAGTATCCAGTGGAATTAATTAATATTATTTTTGGGGTAACCCTTTGGCAATGAGTACTGAGTCCTTGAAAAAGATGGAAATCATGCAAAAATAAATTTAGTCAAAATATTCTAGCAATAATTTATACTATCATTAAGTTCGATGCAATGTGATACT
The DNA here is from genome assembly GCF_950005125.1 of Chionomys nivalis. Lineage (NCBI taxonomy): Eukaryota > Metazoa > Chordata > Mammalia > Rodentia > Cricetidae > Chionomys > Chionomys nivalis. Next base: position 18,295,536 of record NC_080110.1, read on the forward strand.
TTAAAATATATTTTATAAACAAATAGAAGCACCATATTATACAGTCATAAATGTCGTGAGTTAGTATTTTGGAAGAATAAATCAAAATACTTAAAAAGAGACCAGGATGCCTTGACCAATAAACTATACGAAATTTCTTATGTTTTTATCATTCAAATTTTATGGCTTATATTATGCTGTTCCTACTTGAGATTTTTTTTACAAATACATCTTCAAATATTTTTATTTCCCTTCTAGGAATTTGCTGCATTGACTAAAGAACTGAATGCCTGCCGGGAACAACTTCTAGAAAAAGAAGAAGAAATCTCAGAGCTGAAAGCTGAAAGAAACAACACAAGAGTAAGTGTTGTTATAATAAATATTAGCTATTTATTTGCTATCTGTACATAGTCTACAGTCACATCGCAGAACATACAGCTGAGAACTTTCCAAACCTATCACAGTACTTTGAGCAGATTTCAATGCACAGTCATTTCCTTTGCAAAGAAAGAAACATGGTATGATACCCAAAATAAAAAGAAAAGAAACCAAAATTATAGTCTCTGCTAAATCACTATGTTGCCCTGAAAAAATGTCCCCATTTCTTCTGGCCTTTACTTCATTGTTCTTTCTTTTTAAAAAAGAGCAAAGGGATGAGCTGCTTATATTGTAGTGCCCTGCATTTGATCCACATTTTACGCTAGCAAAGAACTTGTTTAAAAATACAGGTAAAGATTATTAGAAAGCTATTGGATCAACCTCTACCAATTAAAAGAGGCTCACCACGTTTATTTCATTAGATGTCTTAGAGGTTGGTAGTTCTAATAGACATTGTATTGTATGATAAAACACAGACTTTCTAATTCTGTTTTTGGGAATTCCTGTACAATGTCAGTCGGATGATATGCCAGGTAAGAATAAGGGTCAGAATTAAATCAAAGGTAATGTGGGTTTTTTTTTTTTTGTTTTTTTGTTTTTTTTTTTTTTTTGTAGATCAGAATAAAATTTTACTAAATTTCATGGAATGTATAGCAAATTATATTTATCTTAAATTATTGCAATCTCATAGCTAAATGGATGTAGAAACCACTTTCATATGGTCATAAATGTCATTTTACTATTAAGAAGGTGATATTATATTAAGTGTCGTAGTGTTCCTGGGTTAACTTTCTGCAGACAAAGTGTGATTAGAAGCCAACTTATTTTATGCTTAGCCTTGCAGTGTTATTCAAATGCAGCTCCACAGACATTGCTGTGACTTCAGTGAGATGAACTTGCTTGCATGAAAGTTAAACCATCAAATCTTTTCTGCCTTTATTCATCAAGTTCTGATTGCACGGTGAAAAGAATTCACACATGTGCACCTTGCATGTGAATTGGTTTTCATCAGGGCGTTGATGACCCAGTCACACAGATTACCGCTTTTAGGTATTGCAAGGACAGTTTAGATCATGGGCTGAAAATTTTGGCTGCTCTCCTCGTGTATTTTGGTCATTCTTAATTTTAAAAATAGTACTGCTTTGCCAAGCATATTTCAGCATTTCTGCCTTATTATTTGCTCTGCCCTCTCCTGCTATTTTGAATTTTAATTGATGAATCAGCTTTCTCTGATGTAACAGTGCACTGATAAACGTGGAAGTAGGAGAAGGAAAGTGAGAATTAATGGAAATGCACACCTTTGACTTGATTTTCAAGAATCCTCACAGCAAAAATGCATGAGATTACTTTGTTACCTACATTTGTACATCTATGTCTGTCTATTCTATATTCCTTTATCACATTTTACAACCATGTGCAGAATATCCTGTGCTTATCCCCATTGTAAAGATAAAGCAAGTCAAATGCATCAGAGGTCAAAGAGTAAAATACCAGAGGGTTAGAAAGGTCTTACAATGTATGCTATTCCTGTGCCATTGGTTCTGATCCACGGGGCCACTAGGAGTGCTACCCACATTATACCCACACAGGATTTCAAAAGATTTATGGTGGCTTAGATGAAGCATTGCCCAAAAGCCAGCATCCCGCTGTGTGGCATATGTGATTTGTTTTAATTGTGACTGATTTGAATTGGGATTTATTTCAGTAGCCATATGATTTTCAACATATTAAACCCTCTGAGTGCACAGGCATGTTTGGCTATTTACCTGAAAAGGACCCAAGGGTATGGGGAGCTATCCTGAAATACTTACTAAGAATAGAAAGAGAAGAAAACAAAAGCTTTCTGTATGACAATAAGAAAAAAAAGTTGATTAGAAGCCAGATTAATAGCTAGCAATACTTAGCAAGTGTGAACAAAAAAAATTCTATATTTCTTAAAAAGGTAATATGAAAAGGTTTTGTTGTACATTAGATCAAAGCAAATAGGTTTCTGAATCCTATGGAATACAGAATTCTGATAATATAATGAATTCTTAGATTACATAAACCTTTCAGACATCCTTGATACCATCTAAAACAAAAATAAAAGCCACAGGTGTAAGATCCAAACACATTGTCGTCCTTCCCCCAAAATGCTGTATCAATTATTCATTGATATAGTTACATATGACTGTATTTTATGTAGTATATTACCATATGCTGCTATGATTTATATATGTGTGTGGGTATGCGTGTGTTTTATATTATTTCTTTTTTTAACTATTTGCTGTCTTACTATGAACACCTACACATTGCCACTGGAAAAAGAGCAGAAAGACAACACCAACATCCTTCCCAAATTAAAGAGTACCTGATCGTGTACAGTTGTGAGTTTAATTGGAAAAGGGTGTTCTAATTTCTAGGGTTCTGATAAACCTTTCCATATTAATAAATTAGCAATTCTACTTACGAATTGAAATAAATAACACAAAAAGCCAATGCACAAAGTGAACTATTAGATTCGATGATGAAGTTGATCTATCATCAAAATCAACAAATCAGAAAGAATCTGCCTCCTTCAGAGTACAAGACATCTTAGGTCCCCTTACTTTTTACTTGCCTTGATTTTTAACATGCTGATGGTCTTAGAAGATGGCATGTGAACCCAGCAAACAGTGCAGAAGTGTCCTATATAACCCAGAGAGTATATATAGCAATCACAGCTACTAAAAATGCTAGGCTATGTCTGCCTAGATGCTAGCTAAATATAATAATGTAATAAAAGAGGAAATAGGCAAATTAAACATCTAATTCCAAGTTTCCTAATGATTTCAATTGACTTCTTTACACATATATTCTCAGGATTCTGAGATTACAAGTTGGAAAAATTACACTTAAAAAATAACTTGGAAGCATTCTCTTCTCAAAGTTTGATATATATCACCACACATTCTGGTAAAAAATTTGTAGCCAAGAAGAGTTTTTATATTAGAGTACTATAAGCAGAGATTTCATTGATAAGACATACACTCTCAATGAAATTTTTTATAGATTTGCTAAAATGAATGGGACTGCCTTCATCAGAGAGGCAGGTAGAATCACAGAGATGTATGGCTAGCCCACCTGAAAATATTCAAATGCCCCTTTGCCAGTTTCTACTGCCGTTTTGGATTATCATGGGAGCTTTTCCATGCAAGATACCTGTTGCAGGTATGAATTTATAATGTGCTGAAATTTAGTAAGCTCTCTTATATCGAAGTATTGTCTTTTAAATAGCAATGGGACTCTCTGGCCTCAGCTCTAAAATTTGGAAAGTTAATCTCTCCTATTTTTTTTAAAATTTTTTAAGTGTAATTTACAGCATCAAGTTTGCCTCATTGTGCTTGTATTCTTCATGCTTTTCAACATATCTCATCACAATAATGATTCAAGTCAACACGGTCTTGCTTTCCCAGAGCATCACTCAGACAAATCATAGGTGATTGTTTATGTAGCTATCTTTCCTCCACACGCCATGGAAGATGATTTACTTTCTAATGTCTTTAATCAGATACTTTAGAAAAAAATCTATTCAGTACACATCTCTCAAATACCTTTTTCTTTTAAGTCTATAAATTGCAACTTCAATAAACTGCTTTCTCTTCATTCGACAATTATGAATGATCTTGACCTGGAGATAATGTTGTGACCAACATTCAGAAGTGAGCAGAGAAGAGAAAATCTTCCTTTCCTTACAGACCCTACACTAATAGTCATGAGGTAATGAATGATTAGAGTCAACCTGGAGGGAAATGGCAGATGGGGACTGATTCCACCTGGGAAAAGAAAGCAGCAGCGTAAGGACTTGGAGAAGCCTGTTGAGAAGTGACATGTCTGAAAATATGTAAGAGATTGTGGAGTGCTAAGGGCAAGCAGGTAACTAAAGGGGATTATTTTTGGTTAAAGAAGTAAAAAACTGCCAGGCGGTGGTGGCGCACGCCTTTAATCCCAGCACTTGGGAGGCAGAGGCAGGCGGATCTCTGTGAGTTCGAGACCAGCCTGGTCTACAAGAGCTAGTTCCAGGACAGGCTCCAAAACCACAGAGAAACCCTCTCTCGAAAAACAAACAAACAAACAAACAAAAAAACAAAACAAAAAAACCAAACAAACAAAAAAAGAAGTAAAAAACTTTGCACAATAACCCAATGTAGCTAAACAAATACCTGCTATTTTACAAAGCTAAGCAAAACTCCACACACAAATGCTGCAACAAAGTCAATGCAGGTGATAAGTAAGAACAAGAGATGAGCTCAGATTACATAGATTTCAATTAGGAAATGTAAGGAGTCTGATTTTCTTTTGATCAAATGAGAGACTATTAAGGACTTGAGCAAACGCAATAGTGACCGAGATTATATTTTAAGTTTTTGAGGTTTGATGAATGAAAAGATACAAATGTGAGTTCCACTAAGTCCGGAGGAGACACTAAATCATGAGCCCCCATGGCGTTAGTGAATGTATTGGCAGGTATCTGAATTCTGGATGTTTACAGACACAAGAAGAATGATCATGGAAAGGGGAGTGTAAGATGTCAGGTCTGGTGTACAGAGTGTGGGCATGACATAACAAATCCGCATAGTACAAGGATTCAAGAGTGAATGTGGTTTTGAGATTGAACATATAAATAGGCAAACTAGAAATACAGCAACCTTGGCCTGGGGAATAGGACCCCAGCTATGAAAGAATTGCACTTACTGATAATGGCAGAGTCTATAGTGAAATCGTCAGGTACGAATTAGTAAAATTAGGTAAAATAGAAATCTAGATTGTTGGAATGTGTAAAATTAATAAATTTAGAGGGTAAGACATTGGAAAAATCACCTAAATGAATAACAAACATCATGAATTATGAATCAGGTATTATTTGGAGGAAATTGACATAACCAGAAAGCTAACATATTTAACACAGAAGTGAACAGACCATGGCCTACGACAATTAGAAGAACTTTCAAACTGTTAGTAGAATCAAACAGCTTGAGTGTTCGTGTGCTCTTGGTTGTAGAAAACAGAATTCACTGCAGTTATCTTAGACAGCTACCTTTTACAAATAGTAAGAAATCTTAGTTCTTTGGAAAAAATGCTAAGAAAAATAATGTGTGTAGCCTGACTTTTCAGAACTAAAGTCCACAAACTCACTACAAAAGCTGATGAGGAAACTGATTTTTCTTTCTCCAGGTCATTAGAGACTTGGGATTCCTTTGCTGTACTCATGGATCAAAAAGAATGCTATTACCCTTTCTGACAGCTTCTATCTTACGAGGATGTAAAAATCTATCTTACAAGTAAAAATCTGCATAGATAAAAAGAAAAAAAGAATAGAAAATTGAAACTGTAATTTTTGATTGTTTATTTGTTTGGTGTGTGTGCATGTGTGTATGCTTGTGTGTGTGTGTGTGTGTGTGTGTGTATGTGTGGACTCTATGTTGGGAAAATAAAATTTGCAGTGTGAAGAACTTTCTTAAAGAATACAGAGTGATGAAATTTAAGAGGGCTATAAAAACAGCTGTCTTTATTGGTAGAATAATCAAGTTAACATTATACCATATGGTTCTCGTCTTACACTGGCACCAGGCAATGTAAGATTCACAAATATTAATTGAATCTGTATAACTCCATTTACATTAGGGAAACATTTAATCATAAAATTCGGTTTCTCATAAACATCATATAGCTGAATCACTTGTGCCTATTCATATAAGCATATTGATGAGCCGAGCCTTTAAGAATTAACACACTATACCCACTGTCTGTGTTTAAGTTTTTGCACAGATCAATACACACACAGGGAAAATGACTTCACTTGAAAGATGAGTTGTGTATTTCCACTTGCTTGTGTTGGCAGCTGAGTTGCTCACCAAGTACACAAAGACTCAAAAGACTGCTACAGCCAGGCGGTGGTGGCACACGCCTTTAATCCCAGCACTCGGGAGGCAGAGGCGGGCGGATCTCTGTGAGTTCAAGGCCAGCCTGGTCTACAAGAGCTAGTGCCAGGACAGGAACCAAAAGCTACGGAGAAACCCTGTCTCGGAAAAAAAAAAAAAAAAAAAAGACTGCTACAGAAATACACAAAAGGATCTCATTTCTATGCAGTTTATACTGCAACAAGCAAATAGAACCAGCATTAGGACATATTCTGAAAACAATTTTTAAAAGATTCATAAAATATTACATTAAAAGTATTATGAAATTTTACTTATTTATTTAAGGAACAAATGCTATCTTGTAACTATCTTCTTGGCCCATACACAGTTTTTCAAGGCTTTAATTTCATGACTAAGACTCATTAGAACAGACATTCTCAACCTGTGGGTCGTGACATCATTTGGAGTTCAAACGACCCTTTCACAAGGGATCACTTAAGACCACCAGAAAACACAAATATTAACATTATGATTTATAACAGTAGTAACATTAGAGTTATGAAGTAGCAATGAAAATAATATTTTGGTTGGTGGTTACTACAACATGAGGAGCTGTATTAAAGGGTCACAGCATTAGGAAGGATGAGAACCACCGTGTTGGAAAATGCACATCACTTATTACTCCATGATTTGTTTGTTACACGACTAGAGGCTGGGTTTCTTTTATGTGTTTTATAAACCTTGAGTTAACCAAATGGTGCTCCTTTTCTCTTCCCTGTTGTATTCCCTTGGGTTATCATGGGTTCTGTGAAAACTTGTAATAGTTTAAGCTAGAGCTCATGAAAACAGGCTGGTCAGCTGTCCTCATAGGATAACCGTGTTTTCTGTCCACCCAACAGCTATTACTGGAGCACTTGGAATGCCTTGTGTCACGTCATGAAAGGTCACTAAGGATGACGGTGGTGAAGCGACAGGCCCAGTCTCCCTCAGGAGTATCCAGTGAAGTGGAGGTTCTCAAGGCTCTGAAATCTTTGTTTGAGCACCACAAGGCCTTGGATGAAAAGGTACAGTCCAGTTATTATTTTCAGCTCAAACTGGTCTTCCATTATTAGGGAGAAGTTCCTTATTTTCACACAAATGAACAACTAACTTAGGTCAAAGGAATACTTTTGAGCTATGAAAAGATTTTACAATTTCGTGACTGTTGATGGACGGTCCACAAACACTCACTTAATATTAAACATGCGGATGGACCATGTTCTTTTATTTATATCACTGAATGTACAAATTGTCAGAATTAGACCTTATTACATACTTACACTAGAAGGTTTTTGAACTCTTGTACTGCCTAATAGTAGTTAGTCTCTTTACCTCTGTTTTTACTGTCTCTCCTTCTCCTTTTTTTTTGAAGTACAGGCCCATAGATGTCATAGATTCAAAAAAAAAAAAAAGTAATGACTAAAAGCCACGTGTATTTTGAAGTGGAATTTGGGCAGGCTTTAACTTTTATATTTGAAGCCTCCATGTGGGGATGTTGTGAACATCTTAGTTTAAGTACACAGTGGTTTCTACTGGTAACAATATAACGTATTAGAAGGAAAACTCAAATTTTTTTTGCCTTTCCAAAAGTAAGTTGTAAATCTCTCTTAGCTGCAGTTAAAATAAGTTCAACTGACAAATGTAAGGGCTATCTGGAGGTAATATCCTTTAGCGATTAGGCAAGATTTATGACACAATTTTCTATTTTTAAAAAAGTTCAAAGAAGTGATTTCAAAATTTCAAAAGTCTTAAGATTTAGCATGTCAAGAATTAGGGCACTTCATTGTAATATGCATGATATGTTCTGAGCATTAAAATTCAAACTTGGAATTATTCCAAGTTTATATCTATGATTTGAGTACATAGAGTTTACTTCCACTTAATATTTATATCTTATATATTATTACCATCAGTCTTTCAGCTAGTTCTTTGAACAGAGGATTATGTGAAATTCCTGTACAAGAATAACATCAATTCTGTCTTCTAGAGTGAAAGAAGAAGTTGTATTCCATTTTCATTTTAGTTATGAGAGTCAAAAACTATGAAAACTTTGAAGATTAAAACTACAGGTCATATAACTAGCCATGTTAAGTCTAATATCAAATAATTATACTTACTTAGTTTCTCTTATATTTCCATTCATGAAATGGATAAATGATAAAATCCTATGAGAATTTATAGAATATTTGCCTTGTGTGAGGTTTGTCACACAAAGCATGACTTTCCCCTTGTGAGGAAAGAGTTCAGGGTCCCAGGCGTTCACACATCAGTGACATGTGGTTACAAGCACATGCCATCACAAAAGTGCAGTCTGGTTTTAGAGGAACAGCAAATGAGTTAGAAACGAATCATATTTTACCTAAATACTAAAGAATGAGTTGAAGCCATAGATCAGATGCCCTAATCAGTAGGACCAGTATCTAAAATGACCTGGATCTGTGAGAACAGCATGGTATTCTCAAGGAAACAATATTGAAAGAATTAAATAAATATATTAGAGAATGTGGGATATCTTTTTATGTTCCCTGTAAGAACTTTGACGTCACTTAAGTGAGTCAGTCGTTTTAATCAGAGTAAAAATTAACAAATACTTTACACACAGCAGCTTCGTTCTGTGAGTACCTTTAGAAGAATACAGGACAATTATCATATAGAAGCTCCATCAGCTGAGTATAGATCAATGAAACACACTTTAATATAGTCTTGTGGATAATTACAGCTCTTATAAACTTTCCACAAGTTTCATAGACCTTGGCAAGTTCATGAGCAACTCAACTGGTGCCTATGAAGCTATCCTTGCAAAATTCTGAGATTCCCCTCTGAAGTATATTGGTCTGCATAACTGGCTTAATTGCTCTATATCACAACTCCTTTTTCAGGTGAAGATAATAATATCTACCTACAGCTGCTAGAATGCTCATCGATAAACAAAGCATGCAAACCTTTGAACCACTCAATATAAGCAATTTTTTTCAGTTAATGTCAAGAAATATTTTACTTAGCATTTGAAAATGTCAACGTTTGTTAAAAGTTTGAAACCAAGTTATCGCCCTCTTGGCTCAGACGCTCATTTAAAATAACATTTTCTTTGTTTACTGAGGAATTAATTTGCACCCACGTACCTTCATGAACAGTTAGTTGCCTTGGGAGCAGCATGCAGTTTGTTATGAGAATGGGGAGGAGTAAAGACACAGCTGTATAAATAATTAGCATTTTAACCTAAAGGATGTGGCTATAAAAGTAAAGAAAAAAAATGAAGGAAAATGTAATTAATTATTACTCAAGTAAAAAAATGTTTTCATTTTTATCATAGAAAATAATTAAGTTATGAAAAAAATTTGAGCATGCGTATTGACCATTATAATGGCTTGCAGTTTTAAATACTGATGTTCATTTATATAACCACTGACATGGGTAGACTTTTGAAGCTTAACTACAACCAATAGTAATTTTGGCATGAGCCTCCACTGTTTCTACAGTAGGGCAAATGCAACCCAAAGAACATCAAATATGTATATGTAAGGCCTTGTTTACCATTGACATTTTCATGGTCAACTATCACAGAACCAAACTATTCTTAAACTTCTAGTGTAAGAAGGTTTTCTCACAGTTTTTTCTTTGATAAAATCAAGAGTTGCCACAGTGAAACCCAGAAATACCTTAGTTTTTAATTTGGAAGTTCACTCCTTCCATTAGCTTCTTCCTTGGGCAATATGATTGTAAAATTATAAAGGAGATGATAAAATTACCATCTCCTTTAAATATATTTTGAAGGAAAGGTTTCACTAGGCATTTTCCTTCCATTTTAAAGAATACTGAAGTAATAGATTAATTTAGAAATAAATTTTTGATGAATACTAATATTACAATTGGAGGTTAATAATTTACCATGTACCTGTGTAAAAAGCAATACATGTAAGGCAAAACATCCCGACAGCTATAGTGCAATCCAATGAGAAGAGAATTGTTAGCGATAGCGACAACTACCAACTACAACTGTGTACTTCTTTCGGCAAAAATTTAAACAATTATTGTTTTGCATGATATAGCAAGTAGATCTGCCTAAACATACATAATCCAACAAGAAACATGATTGTTAAAATATTATGATATTCTGTCAGTGCAATGATCAAGACAGAGGCAGAAGCTGAAAATTTTGTGATACACATGTTTTTTCCTGTGATTAATACTGAAGCAAATCAGATAAAGTTATCAAGTTCTTAACCATGGGACGATTACATATTTGCATTTCCTTTTCTTTCCTATTAAAGTTTGGTAAACAAAGCTAACAAAACATTAACTGAAATTTTTGTCTAAAACAGAGTAACAAAGTGAATAAACAATTCAACATTATTATGGTATTCATTATTGATAGTGGCAGCAAAAAATTTTCATACATAGTTTTAATTAAGACTGTATTTTAAAAAATTTTTATTTTCAAATAAGATTGTTTTAGAATCATTAATTTATGGTTAACATATCCTTATTTGTCAAAACTGTAAATTTATGGAGAGCTAATTCTTTATTCATATTTCTGGATAGACTTCACGACTTATTTCTTTAAGTGCTTAACATGTGGTAAAAGCAATCAGTAGCTAAGACTTTTGGGCTAACAGAAATAACTAAGAAGATATTTTAACCTACAGCTTGTACTCAGGGAATATTGATTCAATAGCATCATTAATTTAGAAACATTTTGATGAATCAGCACTTCAGTGAAAAGGTGCTACCTTAACCTCTCCTCTCAGTGATATTCTAAGAGTGTCCTAATCAGCACTTTATACAGGAAAATCAAGGATTGTACTAAATGTCTTCAGGCTGTTCTCCTCAACCTGGGACACCTGACCCCCTTATAAAGATCCACAGTCTACAGACCTCCACATCAATTTCAGAATTTAATTCTGTGTTGCTCTTATAATTTGAAATTTGTCTAAATCACTGAAGCACAGCAATCAATCTGGCAGAGCTAAATAGAGATTCTGTGCAGAAGATTTTTAAGGCTAAATGTTACTCTATTTTGTGACACTCACACACTAAATATTTGAATGTAACACTGTGCTTCAGCAGTTGAATACACTCAGTCACCTGATTATACCCAATACCAAAACAGAATTTAAAGATGAATGTTTGAGACCTCTAAAATTCATATTTTGCCTGAAAGTTAAAAAACATTACTTGCTCTATTTCTTAGGTAATTAACAAGGCAATTATTCAGCATTAAAATTTTATATAGTTTATATATTTACTTATAGTCCTATTTAAACTTTATTATTTAAGAAAAATGTTGTATGATAAAATACACAGCAATTAAATAACAAAATTAGTTTTTCAGGGATATAACTATAGTATTAAAATGAAAATTTATTGAGAAATTTTTGTAACATTCATGTAGAAAATATGTTAATTTATAAAAAAATCAAAAACTTGTGATTGTGTCTTAAATCTATAGTTTATTGACTTAGGTAAATTAAACCACCAAGGTCATTAAGTAAATATTGACGCATTGTAGTTTGCCTTTGGTAAATGTAATAGAAAGTTTATATAATTGTATAAAAATAAAATGACTTGGGATTTTTTTTTTTCATTTTGATTTGGCTTGGTTTTTGTTTTATTTTGACCCAGGCTTTCCTAAGTAGACTGAGCTGCCCTTTATCCTGTTATATATCTCAGTCTTTCCTTCACCTTAGTCTTCCTCTTCAGTCTCCTAAATGTTGGAGATTGACTGGCATATGCCATTACTCACGGTTTCAGTTTTAGAAGTTAGAAAGCAAGGGTCAAGGAAACAGTTCTGCGAAGTTCAACGATATAAGAAAACAATTTGAAGTCAGCCCTGCTTTCAAACTAAAAAGTACTTAATTCTACAAATCGCAGTGTCTGTCCCCGGGATATATGGATACACGGTGGGTGTTTCCAAATCATTAACACTTTGCAGTCACTTAAAATTTCAAATCGATTTTCAGTTTTCAAGAACTCCTTGCTTTTAAACTAATCATTTTGAAGTTAGACACCGAAAACCAGCAAAAAATTCACTTATTTTAAAGATGTATTTTGCCTATTTTGCTTGTTTTAACACCAATAATTTTGCAGTGCTATCATGGTTATGCTTTTTGAACTTTGTATCTACTTGCTATGAATCAGAAGTTGGAGAAAGGCCAGTCAATTTCCAACCCCATTGGAAGATTATCAGTTCATCTACAAAAGAATTTACTATAAGGACATCCCCTTGATACAACGATGCCTCTGAGGTGACAATCTTTTCATGTTGTTCATACCAGATTTAAGAGTCTGTGATCTTAGGGCTACAATTGCTTGAAGAATGTGACCATTTGTCTCTTCTGTTAAAGATGGCTTCACCACAGGTTCCTATATTTTGGATGTACAATTCGGCACGTATTTTGATTTTTTTTTCTTCTAGGTAAGGGAGCGACTGAGGGTTTCTTTAGAAAGAATCTCTGCCTTGGAAGAGGAACTAGCTTCAGCTAATCAGGAGGTAACACACCAAACTTCCCTCTTCGGAGGTGCACTATTGCTAACATGCTGGCCCTTGTGTTATACGTTTGCTTTCATTAATTCTGTCACGAAATCAGTCACATTCTGTCCATGTTGCTGAATGACACCCATTGAAATGAGTTGCCAGGGGCCTGGTTTCTGGTTTCTGGCTGTTCAGACCTGTCACCAGGAGACCACAGAAAAACCGCCAATGTCAAGGGACATGGCTATTTAGAAAACCAGTCCTAAATATAAGTAAAACACAACCCTTAAACTGGAATTTGTGTCTAGTTCCTCTTAAACTTTGAAATGCTAGAAATGAAGTAAATATCCCAGATAGACACATGCATCCCTTTCCACTCAGACTCTACCTGTAGTTTTCATGCTTAAAGGCATCACTAGAGTAGCATTGCTGTGAAGATTCAAAGACATCATTTAAAATCATGGCTTAAGATTTAAAGAGTTAAGACCCCAACAGACCCAGACCTGTTCAGCCCTTGTACATGTTGCCAGAGCCCCTGTGAGTTCCCTATGTGCTTCAGCTGTGCTGTTTAGAAGGCCTTGTTGCCCTGGAGTTCTCCTAGAAGCTATTGCCAATTGATAACTGCTTGCAAAAGAAAACAGTTTTCTCTAATGCAATCTTACTGAGTATGCAAACAACTCTTAAAGACCCATGCCCAAGCCCAACACAAGATGAGCTAAATGACATTTTGGGAGAATTTTTTTTTGTCTCATAACGTTCTTGATGGGCATTTTTTTCTTTTACTTTTCTTACCCTACAAGCCTTTTGCTTACGTACTACGGTTTGCCATTTTGTGTCTTTATGAGATTCCTATGTGTGTGTCTGTTAGTCTTTATGTATTTCTTGTGTTTTCTCCTGCCCCTTTGCTTTTTTGTACATTTGTTTTGTTCTTTTTGTATATTTTATCTTATTTCCTTTTTAGATGCTTTTTTTGTTGTTTGTTCGTTTGTTTGTTTGTTGAAGAGAAAGTCAAAAAGAATGAAAATTTAAGTTTGTGGGGAGTATTTGGAAGGAGTTGGGGAGGGACAACCACAATAGAGTGTGTTTTATGAAAAAAATCTACTTTCAATAACAAAAGGGATAAAAGAAGATTTAAAATGTTTTTTCTTTACAAGTATTCAATTATTATTTTTTGTGTTAGAAAACTGAATAATTAGAATATAGACACGCAAATACAAATTTGGATCTTTATTAGAAAATCAAACAGTGCTGTCTATATCTAAATTTATGTTTATTTGCAAGTGCACTTGTTGAAGTTGATTCTCATAATTTTTTAATTAGAAGTGAATATAACAAAATAGAGAAGCATATCTTCCTGAAGTTTCATTAATTTAAAATGTGAAAGGATACTCTTAATACTAAGTATTAAGAATTTCTCACAAAATGATGTGTTCAAACACATTTAACAAAATTCTTTATTGATTGATGTTTTCTAGTATTAATAGAATGTTTCCACACATTTTAAAAAAACAGAATAAATTCTGTTTACTACACTTAATATTGCTTCTTTAAATTAACTTAATTTAAACAAAGCCATTTGTTTATGCTTTTGCTGTCTCCAGGTTTAATAATTAAAGCCTTGAAAATAATGGACTTAACCAGGCGGTGGTGGCGCATGCCTTTAATCCCAGCACTCGGGAGGCAGAGGCAGGCGGATCTCTGTGAGTTCGAGGCCAGCCTGGTCTACAAGAGCTAGTGCCAGGACAGGAACCAAAAGCTACGGAGAAACCCTGTTTCGAAAAATCCAAAAAAAAAAAAAAAAAAATGGACTTACGGACTTTAGCTAGACAAACGTCAGCATGCAGGAAGTTCTTGCCATACAAGTATAGTGCGAAATATCTTGGTTTCTTAGCTGTTGCTGTGATAACCTTCCCAGACCAAAGCAGTTTGAAGGAAAAGAGGGTTATTTTATTTCACAATTCCAGGTTAGTGTTCATCCCTGTGGAGAGTCCAACCAGCACAAGAGTCTAGTCACCTTACACCTGCAGTCAAGAGCAGAACTCAACAAGTAGATGAATTTGTCAGGTCACATTCTCCACTCTTACACAGTTCAAGATTCCCTTCAGAGGGACCATTCTCTGACAACACATTTTAGTGGTAGAGAGTTGGCATAGTGATGGGACATCACTTTTATTTCCTGAGTTTCAGATGGCAATAGTAACTGTGTCAAGAAATATGGGATTTACTCAATTCCCGAGATTAGAAATGAGAAGTCAGAGAGAGTTCAGATTGTGATATATATCTTGACATATTACACCTAAATGTACTTAGCAGTATATACAAACAAATAGTTCCTCTATATCATCTTATATGACTCAGCCAGCCCTATTTTCTCTGTGTCTCTTGTTTGATAGCTCTCATTTGCTTTCATCTTGTCTTCTTTTCCTCAAATGAATTAGTCTTGTTGACTTAGAGGGTCTTGATTTCTTAGTGTCCTCTATTCCCTCTGGTTCTTGCCTTTTCTGACTCCTCTTTGACAGGAGTCCCTGAATACTTAGGGGAGAGGTTTTTATAGACATTCCATTTAGGGTTGGCTGTTCCAAGGTCTCTCACTCTCTCTAGTTATTACCTGGCTGTGGGTCTCTGTATTTTCCCATCTGTTGCAGGAGGAAGCTTCTCTGACGATGACTGAAATAAACACTAATGTATAAGTATAAACCAGAATGTTCTGAGGCATAATTTTATTGTTACTTTTTTTTTTAACAGTAGAATTTGGTTTTACCCTAGATCTCTGGGCAATCCAGTCAACGGTTCTTGCTAACTTAGTCAATATCTGTTATGGGGCCGGGCGGTGGTGGCGCACGCCTTTAATCCCAGCACTCGGGAGGCAGAGGCAGGCGGATCTCTTTGAGTTCGAGGCCAGCCTGGTCTACAAGAGCTAGTGCCAGGACAGGCTCCAAAGCTACAGAGAAACCTTGTCTCGAAAAACAAAACAACAACAACAAAAACAAACAAACAAACAAACAAATATCTGTTATGGGTTCCATATCACCTTAAGTCAAAACAGATATTGGTTGGTTACTCACACAAGCTGTGTGTCATGGCTGCCCTAACATCTTGCAGTCAGCACACCATTGTAGATCACAGGTTTTGCATCTGGCTGGCTCTTTACATTTCTCTTTTTTTATGCACAGTACCTTCCTGTACCAAAGAGGAAGAACATAGGTGTGAAGGCTTTATATATGCACTATCTGGAATTCTCTGTGTTCACTTAGTTGTAGACCTGTTGTGTTCAGCAATGGGGTCTTGCCAGCAGTTTGTGGATAGTCTTAGAAATAGCCTTGACTTTTAGGAGGTTCCTAATAGGCCTGTTTGGCCAACAACTCAATTAGATATAACCACTTCCCAGTACAGGAAACTTCATTTGGTGACAAGAGATGACCAGCTGGGACTCTCTCTCCCTCATTATTTGGCAATGTCCTTCATACATAATTTTCATATTTATATATTTTAGGAAGCTCTATTCTATTTGGTTTTTATAGTACCCTTCAATTTTCTTTAATAGTAGCAGTCACTTCCTGTATTCCCCTCCCCCATCCCTCCCTCCACTATCACTTTGCTACTGTCCTTCCGTTTTCACATCTCCCTTCACCCATAGCTATCTGTTCTAATTTCCCTTCCTATCTGTACCCTTTAGTCCTGTACTCTGTACCTAAACTCAGTGTTTCTACAGATTGACTGTACTTGGTCATCACTGACTTAACAGTTAATGTCCACACATAAGTAAATACATATAATATTTGTCGTTCTGCAACTGGGATATCTCAGTCAGGATGATTTTTTTTCTAGTCCCAGCCATTTACATGTGAAATACATGATTTTGTTTTTAACAGCAGTGTAATATTCCCTAGCATAAGTGTCTAATTTCTTTATCTGTTCTTCTTTTGAGAGAAATATAGGCTGTTTCCAATTTCTGAATAGAATAAATACAGCAGCGATGAACATAGTTAAGCAAATGTTTCTTGGTAGGAACAAGCATCTTTTGGATATACACACAAAAGTGATATAGCTGGATATTGGGATGGATCTCATTCTGTCTTCTTCAGGAACCACCACATTGTTTTCCACAGAGTCTATACAACTTTGCACTCCTACTAGCAATGAAGGAGTAGTGCCCTTACTCTATGTCCTTGACAGCATTAGTTATCACTTGTTTTATTGATATTAGCCATTTTGACAGGTATAAAATGGAATCTCATAGCAGTTTTGATTTCCATTTCCCAAATGGATTAGGACATTGAATATTTCGTGTTTCTCAGCCATTTGAGTTTCCTCTTTTGAGAATTCTGTCTAGATCTGTAAACAGATCTAATTTATATTTAAAACAATTTAATTCGTATTTTAAATTTATAATTTATATTCTATATAATTTATAACTTATGTTACTTATTTTCTTGATCTAGATTTTAAATTATTCATGTATTTTAAATATTAGCCCTTTATCAGATGTATAGTTTTTAAAAATCATTTCCTCTTATGTAGGCTGCAAATTTGTCTGGAAGAAGTGTTCTTTGTTGTGCAGAAACTTCTCAGTTTCATGAGGTCTCTCTTTTTATTTGTTGATCTTGTGCCTGAGCTAATGGTGTTTTGCTCAGAAATTCTTTTCCTATTCTAATGATTTCAAGATTATTCGTCATTTTCTCTTCTACCAAGTCCAGTGCATCTGGTATTAAGTTGTCTTTGATCCATTTGGACTTGAGTTTTGTGTACGGATCTAATTGCATTCTTTTTTATGTTTTTATTTATTGATTTTCATTGAGTTCTACATTATTCTCTGCTCCCTTCCCTGCCTCTCCCCTCCCCTTCAACCCTCTCCCAAGGTCCCCATGCTCCATGTTACTCAGAAGATCCTGGGGTTTTTTTTTGTTTGTTTGTTTGTTTGTTTTGTTTTCTACTTCATTGTAGATTAGATCTATGTATGTCTCTTTTATGGTCCTTATTGTAGTTTCGGTTCTCTGGAATTAGGACGCGTTCTGCCGACATTAAGAGACCATGGAGCCCAGACTAATTATATTCTTCTATGTGCAGCCATCTGACTTGACCAGCACCATTTATTGAGAAGGATGTCCTTTTTCCAGTGTGTGTTTCTGACTTCTTTATGAATATTGTCAATTTGTGTTTGAATTTGTTTTTTTTTTGAGAAAAATCGATAAGATTAATGAAAGTCTATCCAATTTAACAAAAGGCAGAGAGAATAACTAAATTAACAAAACTAGAAACAAAAAGGAAAACTTAACAACAGACACCAAGAAAATCCAGAGAATCATAAGAATATGCTGTAAAAACCTATACTCGACCAAACTGGAAAATCTAAGTTAATATTTGTAATCAATTTAAATAGAAGCAGACATTAAAAGTGCCCCTGCCAAAATTAGCCCAGGACCTGATGGTTTTAGCACAGAATTTTACCAGATTTTCAAATAAGTATTAATGCCACCATTCATCAAATTATTTCATAATATAAAAACAGAAGGGACATTGTCCAATTCGTTTTATGAAGTCACAGTTACCCTGATATGAAAGCAGCATCAAGACTCGACAAAGAAAGGTAAATATAAACCAATTTTCCTTATGAACAAAGACACAAAAAATTAAATGTTTTTTCCTCCTGAAAATTAATGTCTTGAAACTTAACTCCCAGTAATGTTTCATCGAGGTGGGGCATAAGATTAGTGTACTTATAAATGAGATCTCTGAATTACTTTGCCCTTTCAGGAAAAAAAAAAAAAAACTCAAAAAACTCAATAAGATACTTGCAAATCAAATCCAGGGACACATTAAAAACATCTACCATGGCCAAGAATACTTCAACCCAGGGATGCAGGTATGGTTCAATATACAGAAACCAATCAATGTTCAAATTGAAAGTCAAAAAACACATGATCTTTAAATTAGTTGTAGAAAGGGCCTTTGAGAACATCCAATACTCTTCATCATAAAAATGCTGCAGAGACTAGGGATACAATACATGTACCTAAACGTAATAAGAGCAATTTACAGCAATCTTATAGCCAACATCAAATTAAATGGAGAGAAATGCAAATCAATTCCACTAAAATCAGGAACAATACAAGGTTGCCAACTCTCTATATAAATTCATATTGTTATATTCATATCCTATATCTTACTTATGATTATCTATCTCCCAGAATCCTCCCACTAATCTGACAAACCCTCTGAAACCACACTTTTCCATGGAAGCTCACCTCACTAAAGAAGCCATTTAGGATTCCCAGCCAACAACCAGTCATTGATCCCTAGTTTAAATTTCTAAGGCTCACTGGTTCAGCATGTGTTTTAACCATTTAAGAAGCATGAGAGCTAGCATTATAACTGTCTGAGCTAGGTCACTGTTTCCCAGACAAGAAAACTACACCTTCTCCATTAATATTTATTTCACTCACTATAGTCACAAAGAACCCTGTGATGATATGTTTGTCAATTCTTTATCTTCACCCTACAGAAAATAGTTGAGCAAACCTGTGCAGAAAGACTGAGATTTAACTTCAAAATCTTTTATTGTGATATTTTATCATTATATAATATGATTTATATACAGTGCTAAGTTACGAAAACCATTTCAATAAGAACAAAATCTATGATTAGGGAAACACAAGCAAGTTTAGAAAAACAGATGATCCTGTATTGGGAACAGTCGGTATGGGAGAGGATGCAGAAGATGGGGGTGGCAAGGTTGAGAGAAATCAGATTCTGCAGAAGTCTTGAAATAATACTAAAAGCACATCTTGTATGTATCCAATTTTTAATTGCAAAACTCTTTATGGTATGCACTTTGTACACTTTTCTGTTAAAATAGGAGACCAGGTAAAGTAAGACTAGAGAGTTCATATAATGTGATACAGTCACCTAAATACTGTGTCCTATTTATTATTGTAACCACCATCTTTCCATTCAAACAAAGGACAATTGTATGTTTTTCAAAGATTGTATTAAATACTGGACATGACTAAAACAAGGAATTAGTACTTCAATCGATTCAATTAAGACTATAATCTAGTGTTGGAGATAGATTCCTTACAGTGCAGTTATAATGATGAAGCATTTAATGTAGTGAAAATATATTCAGGGAAACAAAGTTCTGGAGATATGTGCTGGGGGTATCAATGGCAATATATGTAGCTGAGATAGCCTTTAAAATTGAAAATGGGATGTCAATTATAATATACTATGAGAAATATAATGAAAATAAAATATGACAAATATGAAAGTTAAAGTATGTTCGGAATGTGGCAATATTTAAAAAAAAAAGAAAAAGAAACTACTTTTACAAGTAGAAGTGGGGAAGGACAGTGATTGTCACAAACGTCTTCCTAGGAAGATATTTATGTCGCTCCTCATTAGAGTTACCAAGTGAAAGATGAGCTGGAATCAGGCAGAGGCATAAATGGGAATCAGGATACAGAGAAAGTACCAGCTGAGTTGGGAATTTCTAGAGTCCAGGAGTTAGCCCTGTAGATAATAAAAAGCCTAATAGAATTTTCATAAAGAGAAGGAACATGTGTTAAGCCTTTAAGCCAACTGAAACGTAAAGGAAAAAAAATACATGTGATGAATCGGTAATATGTTACATTTTTGATTAAAAATAATTGTTATAATTTCCTGAAATAATCACAGGCCAATGACAGATTACAAGAAACTGAATAGAACACCTGCATTATTGAACCATTCATTTCTGGAAGAGATAACTGTAAAAGACAAAATATTATAAATACATATGCACAAAATGGAAATTTGTTGAATTATAAAACCTCTCTATATAGGGGAATTGTGTTCTTAGTTAACACTGAATGTGTTCTCTAGGTTGTCATCTTTAAAACTTGCCTGTAGATTACGTGGATCAAATAAGTGCAATAAAGTCTTTCTGGTATGGTAATTTCTGTTGTAGCTTAAAATCAGGAAGCCACACAAAACTTACAATACAAGGCAAGTACAAAGAAAAATAGATTACATCCTTAAAAATGTGTTTGCCATTAATGGAAACCCATATACTCATTAATTATTTGATTGAGCCAGACAAAATGGATCATTCAGAAGTACCTGTAAAACTTGCACTGACAGGTTAATTTGCAGGGAATACAGAAACAGGCATATTGATTTTAAAAAGCTTTCCACATGACTGCATTAAACATAAAAATACTTAGCCTGTTTAGCTGCAAACTGACTGTGTTTTTAATGTACATTTTACCCTCTACATGCCCATTCTAGTCACTTAATTACCAACTTTCAAGTAAATTTTTCTTAAGAAAATAAACATTCTGTTAGCCTTTTCTGCAGTCTTATTTGACTTATATTTCCCTAAAGAGAAGGGAAAGAACTTGTGAATTAACTTCCATCATCATTCAGAAGCCACCCTGAATCCAAAGGGAGAGAGGAGTGAAAGGGATCAAATTCATTTTCAGGTGAGAAGCATTCAGTCTATTCACTAGATAGAGCCATTGCTTTACGTCCATCATTTGATAAAATCGATCCCGTGAGCTGGATTAAAACCCAGTACTCTAAGGAATGCCTAGATAAGTATTTTCAAAAAGTGTAAAGGTGAATGATTGCTAGCACAGGCAGTAACACAACTTAGAACTTAAGGGAGAACCTGGAACAAGTCAGAGAGCTCTAAAAAAAAATCAAACAGAACCAGATGTTGGTAGCACATCCCTTTAAGCACAGCACTTGGTGGCAGAGGCATGCAAATCTCTGCAAGTTTGAGACCAGCCTCAAGAGCAGGCTCCAGGTTGCCTAGAGAAAATCTGTTTCAACTTCACCAACCCCCACCAAAAAAACAAAAAACAAAAAACAAAAAAAAAACAAAAACAAACAAACAAAAAAAAACAGAAATCAAACAGAGACAGGAGAAGGAAGAGAAGAGGAAGTAAGTGCTGTAAGTGATAATGGAGGATTGGGTTATACTTTGTCTATACATCAAACATTTCATCATAGCAGGGAGGACTGTCTACTGCGTGATTATTGTGACATGGTTACTACCAATCACGGTATATACTTGAAAAGACTGCTTCCAATAGTGATAACCAAAAAGAGAACAGCTGGGAATAGAACTTATGAATCAATAAAAAGTTTATATAAATTAATTACAAGTTTTTATGAATCAATTATAAGTTTATAAAGTGGAGATTTGGAAAATTCATTGTTGTTTAAAATAATTTTTGTAAAAGAGGAATCAAGACCAAAGTTGAAGTATTGAGAAATATGTTTTCAGAGTTGAAAGAAAATGTTTCTGATCAATGGCAGAGGGAAGAAAAACAGAACAAAAGAGGGGGCAGTACTGGTAGAAAAGTCAGTGGAATAGAACCTTTAGCCGGGCGGTGGTGGCACACGCCTTTAATCCCAGCACTCTGTGAGTTCGAGGCCAGCCTGGTCTACAAGAGCTAGTTCCAGGACAGGCTCCAAAACTACAGAGAAACCCTGTGTCAAAAAAAATCATAACTTTAAAATCTTATAAACTTATTACATTCACACGTGTTTGAAATTTAAATTGTTTAAATGAAACTTAAGTAGCAGAAAATGACCCAGAAAATTGTGGGTAAAGAAGAAAAACTGTTAAATTTTGATGAATACTTACTTAGGTTTCCTAAGGTGTTTTTCATTCCAAACTCTCTTATCTGCAAAATTTAAGTAATGTTAAACCCATTTTCTCTCTAAACTAAAATTTCCATACCTGTAAGGGAAGTCTCTGAGTCTAGGAAAGCCACAGAAAAGCTCAACGACTGGGCATTTCAATAAAACCACTTCCCCTGGCCGACCTTTTTCAAACCTCACTTTGGATCTTTTAATTCTAATTACTTTTGATTTCTGTGTGATAAAACTTTATTGAATTCTGTATGTCTACCATCTCTCAGCGGAAATGATTATTCTCATAAAGGCTTTCAAATTTTCTTCATGTTTTGCTAAACCTTTTCTGGTTGATTAGCTTATTCATCATTTAAAAATCACGTTGGTAAATCCCTTACAAACTCTAAGTTAATATTCTAGCAGGAAGTGAAATACTATTGAATTATCTGCATATATGTAAATGTGACAAGATACACTGTTTATTTAGTGAACACAGAGTTTGTATGTGACAATAACACCCAGTCACACTAAAAATTAACTGCTTAAAGACAATGCAAAACTTAGAGGCTAAAGTTATTGTTGCCTTGCAAACATATCAGGAATGTGGTTTTCCTGTTGGAATTGCCTCTTTTTGTTTAAAAAAATATATATATTAACTTGTCTATTTCAAAGAAATTTTGAATAGTGATTGAATATAGCATTGTTTTTCTTATTGGCCAACGTAAAACTGCAGCTTTGTTAAGCCAATAGTTGAAAGTTCTATAACATTTTACTATGCTTCTAGGTTATTATTTGTGATGATACTATATTATAAAGATCAATGTAAAAATTGTAAAGTTATTATCATTGATAGAAAATCCTTTCCTTTGCTGCTGATAATTATACATGTCAGTAAAGTAATCTTTCCCAAATAAAATCATACATGTTTAGCTTCTGACACTATGTGTTAAAATTCAACATAGAAAAGAGAATGGAAAACTGATAATGTCACTCCTGATAATTTACTGAAATCTTTTGTTCTGTTTTCTCATACCTTATAAAAGAAATATTAATAAATACAGGGTATACCTAATAATGCATCATAATTCTTGGATAAGATAATATATATGATGAATAAATTATTGTACTAAAGTTGCATTGCTATTATTGATCTCAATGGCCAATATTAGATATTAAACAAAGACAATAGAAATGTTTCCTATTCACCTTTATTTTAGCACTAATATAAAATAACACTGATTAAAAAATATTCAAGATTAAATGACTTTTTATTAGATAAAAAGGTATCTTCTAATTAGAATGATTCTATGGAATTATATATGCTTTAGGGATGATCTTGAAATTCAATTATTCATGAATTTTTAAAAATAACTATTGGGGAAGATTACTGTATGCTGAGACCTGAGCTACAAAGTCGACATTTTCCTAAGTACATACATTTTTAATCAACACATTTAGTCTACAAGAAAAACCAAGTAATTACTGGCATTTTGAAAAGTAGGACAATTAGCTTTCAGAAACAATGTAAAATGTTCAGAGTAACATCAGTGATCAATAGTGACTGAAAGTTAAAGTGCCTAAATAAAGTGACAACGGCCACTCATACATACAAAATTGGCATGACTTTATAAATTATCACTAATTTTTAAATTAATTTTTATAATTATACCCTAAGTTCTTTAAGTCCACTGCAGTACCTTCCTACTTTTTTCTATGAATTATTTCAAAGTTCAGAACTTCTTTCTAATAAAAGCCATAAAGTTGTGTTAATTATATTAATAATTCAGATATTGAATGATGCAATTTAGCCTGTTTGTAAAAAGTGTCAAATATTGTATAATAAACAATAAATTATTTTTAAAACCCCATTAAGACATCCATATTATGAAGCAATTTGGAAAACTTTAATGAGTAAATTATGTATTTTTCACCATTATCACTTCTCTTTCCATAGAAATAAAAAGTGTATCGATTGCTTTACTTTTAGCTAATATTTAATTAGTGATTAAACTGTGAAAGTTCCTGGTAGCCAAAACTATCACAGTTCAATCAACATTTTAGATACTATTTCTGCAAGATTCGTTTCTGTTTCTGTGGTAAAAGAGATTGACCAAACTTGGCTTGGGGAGCAGAGGTTAATTTTAGCTCACAATTTGAGTTTGCAGTCCATCACTGCAGGAAATCAGGATGACAGAAATTTGAAATAGCTACCGTGTCATATCTGGGGGTCAAGAATAAAGGGAAACCAAAGCAGAACTGCCCGAAACTATTCAACTTACTTGGCTATACACCTACATCTCAGGACTCAGTTCATGAGATGACACCATCCGTGCTCATGGGGGACTTTCCCAACCCAATTAACTCAATTAGTAGAATCTCCTGTGATATGCCCAGAGTCTAATCTAATCAAGACAACCTCTCCTTGAGATTCTCTTTATATTTGATTCAACATTGTATCAAATTGACAATTTTAAGTAATCATCACAGCCCTCGATTTGTGGTAGAAGTATGTTCCAATGAACTCATAACAAATTAATAATACTAAAATCCAAAAACATTTATCTATTATGTAGAGAATATTACAAGAGACTATTACAAAGTTTCCATTCTCAGATTACCAATATGTCATTTATACTAAACATATAATCATTATGATCAAAATGTCAAGAATACTGTTAAGTCCTAGTAAGTCAGAAACCATTTGACTTATTGTTTGTTTGTTTTATTTGTTAAGGTTTGTTTTATTTTGTAAGGTTTTATAGATAACTAGATCAAGCGACCATAAACATTTTCTGGTACTAACCAATGTTTTAGGTACCATGTTCTAGCACAGTCTAGCACAATTATTCCACCTGTGTAATGAAAGCAACTGTGAACATGCTCACTAAAAAGTTGTAGTCCTTTTCCAAAAGTAGCTCATTTGAAATAATTGATTATCATTTTTATGTCAGAAAATATTATCAACATTTTATCTTTTAACTATTCAAAAATAAAAGGTCATTTTTTTAGCTTGTTCACAATGTCAAAATAGAAATATAGTGTAGAAATACACAAAATGTGAAAAAGAAAGATGAATAGTTAGGGCTAGTCAAGACTTCATATGAGTATATTAGAAGAAAGTGATTAATATAATCGGGCATCATGTGCAATATGTCTGATTTGATGTTTTTGTGAGTATATGCTACCTTGAAAAGAGAAGGCTAAACAGAGAGAAAGTCACAAATACAAGCCAAAGAAGAAGGTAGTCCCCACTCAGAGTCACAGGCTTCCCTCCCACTATGATTCTCTCATTTCCTTATTTCTCTGGCCTTAGTTACCCCAGACATAATAATAGAAATCACCTTATAAGGCTGTAATGTTGAAATGATTCTCAGAAAGAAAGAACCTTTCAATAAATATCACTGTTGATAATTATATTGGTAATGTCACTGTTATCCCGGATAATATTTTTTAATATTGTTTAGGCTGTTTCCAAAAATAATGAACAAAAGAATCTTTGCCAAAATGGGATTGTCTAACTGGCAATTTCTTGGGAACAGGAAAGGGGTTTATTGCTCATTGTCTCTGAATTTTATTTTATAGTTTAACCATGAAATAAGGTCATTAACACCACCCTCTGCTCCCTTCCCCTAGTAACATTTTGTCACATAAATACATTTTTAAAATGACATGAAGGTAAAATTAAAATGCATTCAAATGAACATAGCACAAAATAATTATCACTGGAACCAAATTAAATGAATTACTTTTAAAAGGAATTGTTCAGAATAATGGGCCTAGCATGCTTTTGTTATTTCTAAGGAAGGGACTACATGAATAAATCCTTTTCATTTCCCTGAGTTGCTTCTTACTCGCAGCAAAGACTAATGGATGTTGTTTCTGCTCCCTGTGTTTTTTCTCAAGCAGTTTTCAAACCCACTAAATGATTTCTTTCCTTTAAGATACTTAGGTTCGCTGAATAGGATTGAAAAGAATAGTGCTGTCACTTCTGCCTTGATTGGGAAATAAAACCAAAGAATAACCCAAATGCCTTTTTACAGCATTTACCACATCTGGCTGAGGAGGTCATTCTGTAGGACGCTGAAAGGGAAAAGACGGTGATCAACAAACACTTCCTAGCAGAGGTTGTCATGAATGTGACATTTTATACAGTGACACTATTTGTTCATGGAACTGTAGTGCATTCAGTTATAAAATAGAAGGTTCATTCTAAACCGTTGAAGTTCCTTACAGTAAACCAGTCATAGTTGAATAAAGAGAAGACAGGATTAGGCTATTGTAGACTTAGTTCTTTTAAATTTAATAATCAATATTTGCTCCAAGTATTTTATGGTTCATAGCACACGAAAAGCAAACTATGAAAGAACTCTTGCTCATATCATTTAAAAATAAATATTTTCCGAGACTCTTAAAGCCAGGAATCTTATTCAAAGAATATGCCTCACGCTTGCGCAATGGTCACCCTTGAACTCTTTAGACTTTCTCGTGTCTCTAAGCATAACCTGCTCTCCACATTTTTTTTGCTTTGTTTTTTTAGTTTGCAGGAGAAATTTTCATGTATAATCAGTAGTCTTCTTGCCCTTAGCTAAAGGCAAAACCACTACAACAAAGTTTATTCTCTGTAGATTCAGAATATAAAAGGATCCATTGGTGTTCTCAAGGAGCGTAGCTGAGTAAAGATGCCATTTCTTTCTATTATATTTTCTAAGAAGTACTTTATAATAATAAAGGTATCTAATAAGTTCCATTTTTTTCAATTTCACTGGTAAACAACAAGTTCACTTTTTTAAAATAGGAATCTGTTGTATTCTTCATGAAGGTGATGAATTACTAGCCAAAGTGCCCTCTTGCAGAATGAAGAACAAAGCCCTATGTAATTACAGCTGCCCACCTTCTCAGTATTCAGCATTGAAGTCTCTACACAGTTCATCCATTCGTTTAACATTTGGTGTAGAACTTCCCTGCCACTTAGTACCTCAATGGATCATCTATCCCTCCTCATTTTTTACTTGCTTATTTATATTTTAAAGAAAGGCTTCTCTTGATAGAGTGCAACATAGATACTATTAAAAGGGTATCTCTAGCTGTATGTGATAGCATTTTCCTGCAACACCAGCATGGACAAGCAGGGGCAGGAAGATCATGACAAGTTTAAGTTTAGCCTGGTCTACATAGTGAGACCTTGTCACAAAACATCAAAAAGTAAAATAAAAACGTGTTCTTTCCTACCTCTGCTGCGTTTGGAAAACTACTTAGAGCTTTATTTTCTCTTTCACTCTCCAAAATAATCTTTGCCCTTAAATCCATTACCAATTTATTGGCTTTCTACCACTAATCTTCCATTTTAGGACGCTCTTAGTTCAGAGCTCACTATAAATTTTTCCTGTGCCTTAAAATCTCCTATTAATTATTCTAGCCCATTTTAATTATGTTTTGTTTTCTTTCATTAGATTTATTTACTTTTATTTTATGTGTATTATATAGGCATGTTTTGCCTGCCTCTGTGTCTGGTATCCACAAATGTCAGAAGAGGGTGTCAGATCCCACGATAGAGTTATCCGGAATTGTGAACCACCATGAGGGTGTCGGGAACTGACCCTAGGTCCTCTATAAGAGCAGTATGTGCTTTTTTTTTTTAACCACTGAGCCATTTCTCCAACTTCAGTTCCATTATGTTTAATATAGCCCTTTACAAACTACTGACAAAACCGCCAGTATTTAATTTTATTTATACTATAAATAAAGGGTAATTATTTCAATAGCAGAAAAATGGTAACTGGGTGTAAGAAAATATAATTAAAGTAATGATTAGGTGAGTAAAATAGTATGGTAGAAAATTTCATTTTAATGTGAAATTTTATACTTACATGTTAAAATCCCAGTTGTTCTTAAAATGAATTTTACTGAAATTGGTTCTCACATGTATCCACTGTAAAATAAGTGCGTAATTGATATTTTACTGATTATGAAATAATTCCACCTAAAATACTAAAAAAACAAATTTAGAATTTAATAACTCAGTGTTTGAACCATATTATTTTAAATGACTTTTTAGGCCTGGCAAGATGGTGTAGTGAGTAACTCCACTTCCCACCAGCCCAATGGCCTAAGTTTGATCCTGTCCCTGAGATCCACATGGTAGAAGGTGATATGAGTCCCACAAGCTGACCTCTGACTTCCACACTAGCAGGGTGCCAAGTGTGTGCACCCACAAATATAAACACACAAGATACATAGATACATTTTTAATTGTTAAAGGAAATTTATTTATTGTTAGTTTGTTTGTTTATTATGACTTTTAGATACTGGTCTTAGGAAAAGCAATTCTGTGTCTTTTCCTCTAAATGAAACCTGTTCAGTTGTAAATGTGGCAATAGGTAATCTCACATTCTTTGCAGGCAAGATATGTCCCATTCATTGATCCCCAGAAACAGTCAGATAATGTACTTCTGAAGGTGAGCACTAGATTTTATTTGTATAGAAAGTATAGCTCCTGGTCAGCCAAAGCCAAATGTGAGAGAAATTTTCAATAAGTATTTCTAGGAGAGGTAGGGTAAGTAATAAAACATCAAGGCAATCAAGAAGTGAGCCTGTTCTCAAATATAAATTGTCTGATTTCTCACTAAGATATATGGAATGTTCAAATAAGTATATCATTCAGAAAAAAAACCTTTTTTTGACTTGATGGGAAAGACATTCTCACAGTTAAACTTTATATTCTCATCTCAAGTCACTCACTGGAACAGCTGACTTTCACAATCCACCTACAATTCCTGAAATATGGGTGAAATAAGCTGGTATCAGTGAAATATAGGTGAAACTGATTAATTTCAATAGATTGCATGAAAGTGTTTACACAATCTTAATATGCCTCTGTGTTTTTTATGTCTCTTTTTCCCTCAAAACCGAAGATTTAAAGTGAAATGGTGACTGGTTAGGACTCTAAATTCTGTTTGAATATATCTCAATATTTAGGATTTTCCAAGTGTATATAACAACCCAGACCTAAACACTAATTGCTTCATTAAAACTCTCCTGCTAACTGTTTCTATCATATTTTGCTTTTGTTTATTGTGCTCTCAGTGTTATATAAACTTGGAATTCCGCTAGCATTAGAATATATATCTATGGAGAAGCTAATTATGTGTTGGTATGGTGATACATCTTAAGTCTCACTCCTAGAATTTGAAATAAAAATAGATGAAATGAATCACTGATAATCACATGGGTATACATCCTGAAAATTGCTGTGAAATCAGTAACGGAAAATATGAATTTAAACTCTTAGCGTGAAGGGTCTCTGTAGACTAAGCAGTGGGGTTTCGTGTGGATGGAGTTTGATTTAAAAAAAAAAAAGCAGTTTGGGAATTTTCAAGATAAGTTTAAGTGCTTAGAGGCCACCTAAAATTTATAAATTAAAATGCTGAATAATTTAAATAGCATGATTTTTTTTAACTATGAGAACTCCAGACATCTTCAAACTAGTTTTTAAAGATACATTCCAAATTGTTAGCCAAAAGTTAAAAGTATTGCTATTAGAACCTAGAACTGTTGTCCTGACTTAGGTAAGCATTGAGATTATATCAGGGGCCTTGAGTACAGCCTCAATAACCACTCAGGCTCAGAATTGATTGTCTATGGCAGGCAAGGATCTGAGGGTAAAAAAAAAAAATAACTCACATACATTACTTCTGCATGTTCTTTAATTTTTGTACAAGGGGAGAAAGTGAGGTGAAAGAGCACAGAGAAGAAGAAAAAGTGGAAGAATAAAGAGAAGAAAGAAGAAGAAAAGTAAGGGGAAGAAGTAGGAGAAGAAATAGCTAGAAGACGAGGAGGAGGGGAAGTAAGAAGGAGAGGAAGGGGTAGAAGAAGTAGCAAGGAGAAGAGGAGGAGGAATGAGCAGGAGGAGGAGGATGGAAAAGAAGAAGACGGGCTGATCTCCCGGTTTCTAGTTTTTTCAGACATAGTTGGAAAATTCCATAGGCATGAACAAGGATAATATACATGCCAAAATCGCAAAAAGGACAGGTAGAACCTGACAAAACAGTAATCCAAATCAGCTGGCAGGACTTAGAAAAGGCCAACATTCAAAGGGAATTACCTGACATTTCAAACCATTACATAAAGTTACTAAAGGTCCCCGAATCCTGGATTCACCAATTCTCCTCATCCAATCTCTTTTGTGAGAACCAGCTTTGAGGGCACCGAGATTTGTTTGTTGGTAAAGATGGGGCATGGTACCATCCTACTCTGGGCCTGTCTTCTGTAGACATTTCTATGTGATCTGTTAGCGGGTAATTTTGTGAGATTGACTTCATGTAAATTTGACTGTTAGAACAAAGAGTGGGTGTTATTGCTCTAAGGCTTCATGTTGTAGGGGTATGAAGGAAGGTCTTTCCACTTCCTGTGTAGAGATCACACTGCTGAGGTGTTTTGGGAATGAATTCCATTTTGAAGGGAAGTATCATGGCTTCACAAGGTTTTTTATAGATATTACAGCGACTTTTCCAAAAGATAAGCGTTCCTGTAGCTCTGCAAAACAGGTGCCCCATAAGTTGTACACTGTGGGTCTGCCTTTATGATCTGCCAGCTGTACATCTTGTGGACTCCGACAAGATTATATTTTCAGGAGAGCATTTCAGTAGTTATTCAAAGATGCTGAAACATAATACATAAAAATATCGAGCACTAAAGGGATTATATGTATGTTAAAAAACTAACTGTGATATATTGCTTCCTGTAGAAATAGATTTAATTGTGTAGTGGTTTTCATTTTTTTCTCTCTTTAGGGCCCAGCCACCCAGCTCCCCAATAAATACACAGAGACTTATTTTTAATTACAAATGCCTGGCCTTAGCTTAGCTTATTTCTAGTCAGCTTTTCTAACATAAAATAACCCATTTCTCTTTGACTATGGTTTGTCTCTGGACTTTTTCCCTTTTTTATTTTCTATATCTTCTTTCCTTCCTCCTCCATGGAAGACGACTGTGTGTTTGGGTGGCTGGCCCCTGGCATACTCCTCCCCTTCTCCTTTTCTTGCTTCTCACTCTTCTCTCTCTCCCCAAGAGTTCTATTTATTCTCTCTGCCTGCCAGCCCCACCTATTTCTCTCCTGCCAATCTAATGGCCCTTCAGCTTTTTATTAGGGCAATCAGGTATTTTAGGCAGCCAAAGTAACACAACTTTATAGAAGTAAACAAATTCAACATAAAAGAATGCAACAGATTTCTGCATCATTAAGCAAATATTCCACAGTATAAACAGATGTAACACATCTTTAGTTAATATTCTACATAAAGTGTTTTATCAATCTAAACTCATAACATTTGAAAAAAGTGTTTAAATTATATATATATATATATGTTTATCCTACGCATGACAATAATGTTAATATATTGCAGCTATTATTAATTAGGAATTTATTTTAACTCTAAATTCCTATATGTCTTCCTTATATCATTTTATGATAATGTCTTATATGTGAAATTTTAAAAGTGATAAAAACAGGAAAAATCAAATGAAACTTAGATTAATTTATATGCTTTTTCTTGTTTGAGAAGTCTTTAGGAATAATTCAATTCTTAGATATTCTTAGTATTTCGCCTATTCATCCAATAAAAAAATTCAGATCACAAATACAGCCTGCATTGATACATACGCTTGAAAACATACCAACAACCTCTGAGATAGAGTGGAATTTGATGTCTTGAATGCTTGAATACTTTTATTACAACTGTCTACATAAGACTTTAACCCTCATAATCTACAAAAAAAAAAAATCCAATGTGAGAAGTTAACAGTACTTGTGGAAAAAAAAATGCTCCCTTTCCACAATTAGAGTTACTATCAGCTTAGGCTGATTTATTACTTTACTGAAAATGTAAGGTCATTACATTACAATAAACCAGAAAAGTTTTAAGTCTCTGGAGATAACTTCTATTTCTTTTCTATTTATTTCTCATCTTAATCTGTAACAAAATATTTAAACCTGGGTAGTTAATGAACAACAAAGATTGACTTCTCATGATTATAGAAGCTGATAAGCCTAAGAGAAAGATTTTAAAGATGAATATTCAGAGACAGCCCGGTCTGGTTCCAAACCGACGCTGGGAGCAGTTTTTCTTCACATGGTTCAAAGACACAGAAAGATAAGGTCTCCCTTTAGCTCAAGTAAGCTGTTTCAGTGGGTGTCCCCATCATGGCCTTGATCCCTTGGCTCATATTATCACTCCTCCCTCCCATCTACTGGACTTGGAGAGCTTAGGCAGTGCTCCCCTGTGGATCTCTGCATATGCTTCTGTCAGTTGCTGGATGAAGGTTCTATGATGACATTTAAGACTGTCATCAGATGGCCGGGCGGTGGTGGCGCACGCCTTTAATCCCAGCACTTGGGAGGCAGAGGCAGGCGGATCTCTGTGAGTTCGAGACCAGCCTGGTCTACAAGAGCGAGTTCCAGGATAGGCTCCAAAACCACAGAGAAACCCTGTCTCGAAAAACCAAAAAAAAAAAAAAAAAAAAAAAAAAAAAAAGAATGTCATCAGTCTAACTACAGGTCATGGCCATATCAGGCACCCTCTCCACAATTGCTTAGGATCTTTGTGGATTCCTGGGAATTTCTCTAGTGTCAGGTTTCTTGCTAGCCCCATAGTGAATCACTCAATCAAAACATCTCTTTCCTTGTTCTCCGTCTCTGTCCTTCCCCATCTCACCCATCTTTTCCCATTCAGTAGGCTGCTTTTTTGTCTTATTGACTGTGTCCTTTCCTTTCCAGAAGCTTCTCAGTCTCAGAATGTCTGATTTATTTATTATTGGACTCAGTGTCTATGCTACTGATTTTATATTTAGGAAGTGTTCTTCTGTATCCGTATCCATGTGTTAAAGGTTATTTCTTATTTTCTCTTCTATGAGGTTCTGTGTGGTTGGATTTATATGAGGTCCTTGATCCACTTGGACTTGAGTTTTGTGCATTGGGATAGATATGGATCTATTTCCATTCTTCTATAGGTTAACAGCCAGTTATGCCAGCACCATTTGGTTAAGATGCTTTCATTTTTTTATTATATAATTTTCACTCTTTTCTCAAAAATCAGGGGTTCATAGGTGTGTGGATTAATATCCGGGTTTTTGATTTGATTGCATTGTCTGTTCTTATTCCAATACCAACTTGTTTTCTTTACTGTAGCTCTATAATAGAGCGTGATGTTTGGGATGGTGATGCCTCTGGAAGTTCCTTTATTATACAGGACTGTTTTGGCTATTATGGACTATTTGTTTTTCCATATGAAGTTGAGTATTGTTCTTTTAAGGTTTGTGAAAAATTGTGTTTGAATTTTGAGAGGGATTGCTTTGAATCTGTAAATTGCTTTTGGTAGGATTGTCCTTTTTAGATTTTCAAGACAGGGGTTCTCTGTAGCTCTTGTAGATTATGCTGTCCTTGAACTCACAGAGATCCTCCTGCCTCTGCCTCCCCAGTGCTGGGATTAAAGTCATGTGTCATCACCACCTGGCAGGATTTCTGTTTTAATTATGTTGATCCTACCTATCCAAGAGCATAGGCGCTCTTCTCTATTACAATCTCTCTGTGGTGTCTCTAATCAAGCAGGTTCTTTGCCTGGTGATTTGAGGCTGTTTGAGACCTTTTGATGTTTAGGTAGAAGTAACTATCTCTAAGGCTTTGCATTCTGTTCATGTGTAAGGTTAGAATTTCATGGATGCTTTACAGATGGGAGAGTGCGTTTTAAAACCTCCACAATGTTATCATGATCATTTCTCTATGTTATGTTATGACTGAGTAGTTTCTTAGTCTCACTGTTTTCAATATAATATTTACAAACAGTTTTTGCCACATACTTGGAATTTTCCCTCTAAAATGGTTATCAGTTCCTCACACACCCATATTAAGGATTTCCCAAGTCTAATTCTCACAGTTTGGTTATGAGTTATTCTGGAATTCATCTCCATCTTATGACTTTTTTTTTTTTACTTTGGTCAGTCAAGAAAAACCATACCATATACCAAATACTTTGCATGGAATTTCTTTCACTGTATATCCATTCAAAGCTCTTAACTTCTGCTTTACACAAAGTATTAGATGAAGAATATTCCAATCAGGGTCTTAGCTGTTTTATAATAAGCATAGTCTTTCCTCCACTTCCAAAATCTAGATCCCCATTTTCACATAGTTTATTATCAAAGCTGCCTTACCATTTTTATTGCCATCAGCATTTTGATATAGACGACTCAAGTGATTGCTAAGATTGAAATTCTTTACAGCGCTCTTCTTTGGATGCCCCAGAATTTCTCATTATATTTCACTTGTAACAATTACAAGATTTTTTTAAACTTCACTGAATCTTTGCACCTTTATCCATCTCCTACCCAGACACAAAATACTCCCACATCTTTATGTGGGAGTATATCACATCTATATCACACTATAATCACATCCTATTCCTGGAACCACTATTTATTCTATTTTCTTTGTCCTGCTCTACTGTAAACTCAGACATTTTCTAAATAATAGAATGTATTTCTGGAAACTAGGAGGTCCAGGATCAAGCATCCCCAGATTGTATGTTTCACGGTTCTCTCCTCCTCCAAGATGGTGTGGTGAGCATTGCATTCTTGCCCGGAAGAACGAAAATGTCAAAGATGAACTTGGCCTACTTACCCAAAGATCCCTCCTAAGAAGGAAAAACAAAACAAAACAAAACAAAAACAAAAACAAAACAACAAAACAACATCTTGAATTTTGCAGGAAAATGGATTGAGCTAGAACACATCATTTTGAGTGAGGTAACCCAGACACAGAAAGACAAGTATCACGTGTACTCACTCATAGGTGGTTTTTAAACATAAAGCAAAAAAAAAACAGCTCACAAATCACAACCCCAGAAAATTTAGACAACAATGAGGGCTCTAAGACAGACATACATGGATCTAATCTACATGGGAAGTAGAAAAAGACAAGATCTCCTGAGTAAATTGTGAGCATGGGGGCCTTGGGGAGGGGTTAAAGAGGAAGGGCAAGGCAGGGAAGGGAGCAGAGAAAAATGTAGTACTCAATAAAAGTCAATAAAAAAAGAAGGATCAATCTCATTCAGAAGGACAGAATTTTCATAACCTAATTGCAACTACTTATCACATTGGCCATTAGGTTCTAACATATGAATCTGTGGATGATTTATATTTACATGTATATTTATCCAACTGTATCAGTTCTCATTAAGTAAACTCTGTTAATCATTTATTGAAAATTTTAATACCATTATCCCTATAAAATAATTTAACATAGTGTTTGCACCCAGTATGTTTTTTAACATGTTCTCAAGTTGTTAAGAACTGGGTAGGGAGTTCTCTAGAAATGCTTCTTCCCATTGGATTCATTCTGTTTGGAAAGGATGATGCTATTCAATAGTGAATAGCATATGCATTCTTTAGTGTTTTTCTAAAGTAGTACCTCCAGCCTTCCTTCCTTCTAACCATCTCCCCATGAGTGAGAGGACTCGGAAAGTGTTTAGAAAGCATTAATCGACATTCCTTCTGCTGTGTGTCTCCAGTCAATTCTGTAGTCATCCCTTAAGCCCAATTCTCAGGCAGTGGGGAAAATTTTCTCAGAAGGTTAGAATAATCAGCAGAAATATATAATCCTCATATAATCTTACCTCTCATTGGTACACATTGGAGAGAGTATAACCTGCAAAATTGTAGTGCTGGGAGAGAATGTCTTGCTTTCTCTAATCCAAAAGAAGAGTCATCTTATTAACACTAATAATAAAATGAGAAGATGCAAGCTCACTCCCATAGCCACCCATAGTAATTTGTTATTTTTAGAAACAGAAAAGAATAAAATTATATAACCCTGATTGAGGATATCATATCCTTGTCTGGTCATAAATGCCTAGATTCTATTTATTTAAAATTGGGGTTTTCATATTATAACTGAAATAATGTCTTACATGGAGCAAAGTCACATACATCCTTAAGAAGACTCGAGATTTTTAAGATATGAAAGTAGAAGGGCACTCACTTGCATGGCAATTTTCAAATAAAAAAGCTAATTTACCTTTCCAAGAAAATTAATTTACCTATCCAGTGACTCATTCATTAACCTGTTCAGATGATCTTCTTTTGAAGTAATATGATATATTTGAAATTCATATGACTTACTAAATAAATGGAAATTAGCCTAAATGCTGGAATTAATAGTGAAATTTGAGTTTTGAGAGTCTTCATTCATGTCTATGCAACGATAATTATCTACAGGGGCTAGAAAGTGGTCCAAATATCCTGGAACTAAGAACGTGATAAAACACTTCCACAAACTGTTTCAGTCTTGTCTTTCATGTGGTGTCATCATTCCACTGCTAATAGGATAAAGCTGATTCCAAAGCTTCCAAAGCTGCCTTTGAGCACCAATTGTTTTGTGCCTGATTTAACTGGGTTTACACCTTTCAAAATTCCATACCCATTCCTTTTTAATTAAATAATAATCATTTTATTCAATATTCTGCACATAACAATTTGTTGTGCTATTTCATATGAAATTGCTATTTTCAAGATAGCACTTTTTTTGAAGTTGCTTTTCTCTGAGATATTAAAATTTTAGTCAGGCAAATGAGTAAATAAATGAAGAAACTAAACAGAGCTTTTGTGAGTCACTCAAAACTGAACAGAAATTTAGAAAGTTTTGAAGGTGCGGTTCCATCTCTCTAAAGAGAGTTATTTCTGCTGTGTTTTGAAAACTGGGTGTTGTCAGTTGATGGAATTAGGAGAAATATCTGCATTAGAAAGACAATGAAATCCATCAGTTCTGGGGGAACAAAATCCAAGAATGTCTGAGCAACAGAAAGAAGGTCAATGCAGCTTAATCTAAAGGATCAAGTAGGAGACAAGGAACTGTTGGTAGTAAAGCTGCTGAGAGAATTATTCCTTTAAATGTGTGGCCTATGGTACATTGTCTATAGCTCTAGTAGATTACTGTATGCCCATAAACTTATGGGAGCAACACTAGTTGATGGAGAGCGCTATCAAGAAATAAAACAAAATGAAACAAGAAGAGAAGAGAAGAGTGGGGAAAGGAGGGGAGGAGAGGGCTTGAGAGGAGAGGAGAGGAGGGGAGGGGAGAGGAGAGGAGAGGAGAGAAGAGAAGAGGAGAGGAGAGGAGAGGAGAAGAGAAGAGAGAAGAGAAGAGAAGAGAGAAGAAGAGAAGAGAAGAGAAGAGAAGAGAAGAGAAGAGAAGAGAAGAGAAGAGAAGAGAAGAGAAGAGAAGAGGGGAGAAGAGAGCAGAACAGGGGAGAGGAGAAGAGAGAAGAGGAGAAAAGAAATAGAAGCCAGGAATGTACTATTTGGGTGAAAACTTGGGGAGGGTTAGGGAATGTATATGATCACTTTTAGTTACATACTTAATGTATTATCAAAAATAAACAAAAATAATATTCACAATATCTTACAAAAAGGCTAAATGAATGAAAAACAAGTTGGAAACACAATGTAATATTTATCTTGAAAAAAACTGAGTAACACAATAAAATAACATATTTGAAACTTTAATCTAGAGCTGAGGAAATGGCTCAGTGGGTGAACTCCCTGCTTATTGGCATGAGGACTTGCATTTTGTTTCCCAGCATCCAAGCAAATGTCCTAAGTGTTATACCCTGCACCTGTAACTACAGTGCTTAGCTGTACTTGTGGTTTGGATAGACAGAGACAAATGGTCCCTGGAGCATATGAGCCAGCCCACAGAGGCAAGCATATGGGTTGTGTGTTCAATGAGAGACTTTATTTCAATAAAAAAAAAATGTGAGGTAAATCAAGTATGATACCCTGTATCAACATCTGGCCTCCACATTCTCAAACTCAAATATGGATGCATATGTACCCATATGCACCCACTCAGATGAACATGTACATATACAATAATAACACAGGTATTTACATGTGCAAACATTCATGCCAAGATGATTCCAGCCTATAAATAGTGGTGGAGTTTTTCTGTCCCGACTGCCTAGTCCCAAATAAACAAACAAAAGTTTAAATTAATTAATTATAGAATGCTTGGCCCATAACTCAGGCTTATTACTAACTAGCTATTAATTTACATTAACCTACTTTTATTAATCTATATATTACCACATGGCTCATGTCTCTATCTGTCCCCTAGCTTCTTGTTACCCTGCTCTGCCCTTCATCTCAGTCTTTAGCTTGATTGTCCAAGCTAAAATCAGTAATTTTCTATAGGCTATTCCTGTAGGTTAAGCAATTGGAACTATAAATTATTTTCCCACCTGTATTTTTTATGCATATACCTTGTATATTTTGAAAATGCACACAGCCGGAGTTTTTATGGCAGCAACTTAAAAGCTAATTTTGCAATTAGCCATTGTATTTCCTAATGGAAAGTACATTCTTAGGTAAATTTTTGCAGTGTTTTCAATTTTTAAAGAGAAATTTTTTGAATTTGCATAGGCATTATTCAAAACATTGTCCTTACAGACATTTTTTTGAAATAAATAAAAGAGATAATCTTTGTGTTTCAATCCTTTGTTCATTTTCATTGGCGATTAGCTATATTAATGTAAATTTACCTTTTAAAGAAATTACTCTTTTATTTTTCAGATTGTTGCCTTGCGTGAGCAAAATGTTCATATTCAGAGAAAAATGGCATCAAGCGAGGGATCCACAGAGTCAGAGCACCTGGAAGGGATGGAACCTGGCCAGAAAGTTCATGAAAAGGTATGGTACACACGACCCAATTTAAGTGGAAATGTTTGCTGGCCAATTCATTTGATAGGAATATAAAAAAAATAAAACCATACATTGAGATTTTTCATCATAAGTTCACACTGGTTTTTTTCCTTATTACTTTCAATTTGTTAATTTTAAAGATTAATGTGTTTGCCTTGTAGGTATAAAATTATGCATATAAGTGACATGTTTATTAATTGCTGTCAATTCAATTATATACAATTTAATTTATATATATATATAAATTAAATATATATAAAAATACAATTTAAACTCCATATAGAATGCTTTGTATGCTACTGTCTTGGAAATACTATTCATAGGTTTCTCAATTTACAGGTATTTTTGCATACAGTGTATTAAAGAAAAAATGTTAATAATCACTATTTTTCTTTTTTTATTTAACACTTAAATTCTTTATCTTTTTTCACAGATCCCAGTCTTACTTCTGATAATAAAACATTGTGAAAACCAATAGATAAAGTCATTTTACTTTTACCACTTTCAGTCATTCACTGATTCATTCATTCATTCACCTTTAGAAAGAAACCATTTTTCTTTGCAATGCAGTTTAGACACAGGAAAGGTATATAAGTGGTTTGTGTAGCCACTATCAGAAGACGGTTACTGTGTTTCGAATGTTCGATGAGAAGCATAAATTGTAAGAGGCTCTTAAACTAGATGAAAATTCCTTAAATATTTGCATAAACTGTGCTTAAAACTCAAGAGAATCTCCTTGTTTGCCTGTAACACTTTATATTTTGGGACACCAAATCTCCTTAGGTATTAAGACCACATGAGCTAAGTAGCTAAACTGTTGTAATTGGAAGTGCCAAGAGGCTCTAAAACCTGGAGATTAAGAAGCAATGGAATGACAGAGCAAGTCGCATTAGATTCCTCATGAAGTGTAAAGCGAATGCTTCCTGGCTGAAGCTGTTGAAACAGACAGAGGGGCATGTCAGTCTTCTTCCTTCAGTGCCAAGGAAGCTCAGTAGCCCAGATGAGTTTCCAGGGATCACCTTCAGACCTGATGACCAACAACTGTACATATCTTCATACAGAACCCATCATTTTAGACTTCTCATATTTTATTGAAATATTAAGCTGAATGTTAATAATACATAAATCATGATGATTTTATAAGCTGTGTATGACATTAAAGTGAAAAAACACATTTTTCTCTCCCCTAAGTCATTCAGGTTGCCATCAACCTCTTTAGGGCAGGGCATACGCATCAGGAAAACATTGAGGAAAGGTATGTAAATTTTGCCATTGACGTCATTTAAATGATTTCATCAGTAATAGACTTTCTTCAAACTATGAAAGCACAAATTTGGTTATGAAGATTAAATATATATTACAATTTTTTTTACTCTGACATCTAATAGCAAAAATATAAAATAACATTTGTGTACGTGTATTACAAGATGAAAGAAATATGTGATACATGCTTTTAGGTATAAGTAACCCACATATTTGTCTTTATTAACACACATATATGCAAATACATATGTATCTGCATTCATCTAGAGTTATGCAACAAAAAATGATGTTTCATTTAAGGACAGATGACATAAAGAGTATATATGCCAGCTATCATATGTAGTAAGCATATCATCTAGTGTGTAACTAATCTGTGATTCCAAGGTGACAATATTGTTTCCTGGTGCATTAGTCATAATTCGGAAGACCTTCTCATTTTATGTAACACACGGCTCCATATTTTTTCTACTCAAAATATTGTTTCTAAGATGAACAGTCATTGGAAGATTTTAAGATAGTTTTTATCAGATTAATTTACAAGTTACATCTACAGAACTAGGACAATTGGCAATTCTTTATAGCTTATTTTGGTCTTGAACAGACCTCATACCTGCAGGTATACATATGAAGGATTCTGAGATACTGATGACTTGAAAACTTTTGCATTCTTTGTTCATTCTTTTGACAAGAACATAAACAAAACTTAAACATTGTGGTCATGGATATTCTTTTTTTTTCTTAAATTTCTGATAAGCTTAGGATTGACAGTGTATTATTATTGCTTAAAATACCACACACACAGCCTTCAGAATGTGCTTTGTGCTGGACCATTTTATGTCAATTTGAAACAAGCTAAAGTCATCTGAGAGAAAATAACCTCAATTTTAAAAACACCTCCATAAGATTAGGCTATCGGCAAGCCTGCAGGGCATTTTCTTCATTAGTGACCTATGAGGGAAAGCCAGCCCACTACTGGTGATTCTAATCCCCAGGTTAATGGTACTGAGCTCTATTAGAAAGCCATGATAAGCAAGCCAGTAGACAGCACTTCTCCCCAATGGCCTCTAAATTAGCTCCCTGACTTCTCCATTGACTGACTACTCTTGCATGTGGAAGCCAAATACATCCTTGTCCCCCCAGCTTTTGTTTGTTCATGGTGTTTCATCACAGCAATAAAACCTTAACTAAAACAGAAATCAATACCAGGATAGTGGGGTATTTCTGGGACAGACCTGACCACGTATTTTTGGACAGATTATGGAAGTATTTGAAACTTTGGGCTGGAAAAGCCATTCAGAGCTTGAACTTGGAAGATAAGAAAATTGAGAGAAACACGGACAACAGAGCCTGGGCTGTGGAGTTTAAGAGGGAAGCAAAGACTTCACAGGGCC
This sequence comes from Chionomys nivalis, assembly GCF_950005125.1. Classification (NCBI taxonomy): domain Eukaryota; kingdom Metazoa; phylum Chordata; class Mammalia; order Rodentia; family Cricetidae; genus Chionomys; species Chionomys nivalis. The sequence goes on from NC_080110.1 coordinate 18,337,303, forward strand.
TTTAGTTTGAAGAATCAGTAGTGTCTGGTCAGCTGGAACAGAAAATAATAAACTGTGATTATCAGGAGACCAGAACCACTCAAGTACAACCTTTGCTTTTCTGAGACACTGAGCCAAGAAATTGGTGGTGATTAAGAAAAGACCAGCATTCCTAAGGTGAAATATTCTTGGTAGTGTTTCCATTGAGCCAGCACAGTCTCCTGGGAAGTAGTTGCTTTGAAGGCTTGAAGGGGCAGCTGAGGCTTGGCACTGTTAGAGACCAGGGGAGACAGCTGGTGAAGGGGGAGGAGTGCTGGTGGAAGCAAGCAATGAAGGGGTCATGGAGAAAGTCAAGGCTTTGTACCTTAAAGAAGGTCCAGGGAGGCTATTGATGAAAGAGCAACAAAATTACTGCAGAGACCTCAGCATTTTGGAGATGCTGGTACCTTGTGGTGACCCCCAAGAATAACAACAGGTATGGAGTAGACATGGATGACCACCAAGAACAGCAGCCTAGAAAACAACCTGTGTGTATTACAAAGGGCAGAGCCGGAGAAGGGACTCAGGCCTCTTAATGGAACCCAGAAGATTGTGAGTAAATCTCAGATATTGGACACTGACTAATTTATAATGTTGAATTTTGGTTTTACCTTGATCTGATTGTGACTGTGTACTCTTTCTTTCCTCTTGAGATAACTTATTTTTTTTATTTTATAGCAGCAGATAGTTGAGATACTTTCAGTTTTAAAGGAGGCTTTGGACTTTAACAGGGACTTTAGATTTTGTTTAGAAACTGAATTTTGAAAGTGTTTGAATTTGTAAAGGTACAGACCTTTTTAAGTTTGCAATTTGTTTTATTTGTGGTGTTTATATGAATGTGTGATCTTAGGGAAGAACACTAAAGAAAAGGTTGTGACTTTACAGTGATGTTTGTGTGCTAATTTGACAAGGCATCAAATGTGCTAGCTAGTTTTATATCACCTTGACACAAGCTAAAGTCATCTGAGAAGAAAGAATCTCAATTAAGGAAATACCTTCATAAGAGTAGGCTGTAGGCAAGACTGTAGGTCATTTTCTTAATTAGTGATTGCTGGAGGAAGGCTCAGCCCCTTGTGGGTGGAACCACCCTGGGTTAATGGCCCTGTAATCTGTTAGAAAGCAGTGTGGACAAGTCAACAAGAAGCTCTCCTCAAGGTTTCTGTCGTTTTTGAGTTCCTGTCCTGACTTCCTTCAGTAATGAACAGGGATTTGTAAATTTAAGTCAAATAAATCCCTTAATTCCCAGATTGCTTTGGTCATGATATTTCATCACAGTAATGATAACCCTAACTAGGGCATGCCTACAACATATAATTTGTACTTTATTTTAAATTTAAAATAAGTAAACTATTATCCATTTCATATTATTAAACATGTGATCAGTTTCTCATGATTAAATAATTGCTGCATATTAGAGCCAATTTCTATGTTTTTTTACAAGTGTCAATCAGATACAGAAAAAAAATCTGAGTTATTATTTTTTTAATTGAGGTAATATTTATGTAATGAAGTTTATCAGTAAAGGATTTCATGTAGTATCAATGCTTAAATTGCCAAATTATTGTTCAGAAGAAAATAATCTACATTGTTGTTAGCTAACAATAGAAGTAATAGAAGGTAATGCATAATCCTAGTCACAAGTACCACCTCTTGTTCAGGATAGTAATATTACTTGAATTATAAAGTCAGGGTAGATTATTAGCCTTAATGGGATGTTTTATATCAGTGGCTTGAGAATTCCATTCACAAAATAGCCTCATTAAAAATATACCCTGGCGTGGGCTTTGGTACCCTCAGAAGTACTACAATTTTTCTGAACATTTCCAAAATAAAAATAAAATTAAAAACTGAATGAAAAAAAAAGAAATAAAAAGAGAAGGAATGGATGTGATTGCTCTAAGGTATGGTGGTAGAAAAGGTTTATTGTAGATACCTGGGAGAGCATAGTCAGAAGGAAAAACAGGGACATCTGGGAGAGTCCAGAGTGGACATGACCAAATTGAGCTGAGCCATGTGTGAGAGGGGGGCAGGTAAGGGAGAAAGGAGAGAGGGGAACCAGGTGCACCCATCAGGAGGTCCAAAGGGACAGGAATGTAGGCTACCAAAGTGTTTGGATTATAATGGGAAGAGCAACCCAGCTCCCTGAGTTGTAGAGTTTAGGGTAGGGGGTTGGATATGCCAGCCAACAGGGCCCTGTAACAGGTAGGGACAGAAGGATTGCATGGAAAATCTAGTGGCCAACACCTGCTTTGATATGTCATAAAGACACCGTGGCCATTTGTCCCAGATTGGAAACAAACAAACATAGTGTAAATTCTTGCTAACACTTGCTGCCTTCTAAGTTTTGTAAAGCAGGCATTAGAATAACCACGAGATGATATTTCACTTTGTCTTTATTTTGTGCCTCCCTAATGCCTTCTAACCACCAAGAAAATTTTCATTAATCTGGTCATACATAAGTCTTATTTTGAAAAATGCCTTTCTAGGTCCTTGTAAATTTCCTTAATATGTTTTTCTTTTGTGTTGTTTTCTTGTTTTTGAGTTCTTTGATCTACCAATTTTTAAATGTTTTGAGTATTGGGTTGTAAGATACTTTCGAAACATAGATTCTCCTACTTTCTAGGTATTCTTTTCAAAAAGTGAAAATAATTGTTTCAAAATATTTAATTTCTTTCAACTAACTCCGCTGTAGCATATATAAAGTTTAAAATCCTTAGAATCTAGAAATGAATATTTTTGAGTTATATCTCTTCCAGAGATACCAGCGTCATCGTATAAATTCTGTTCTTTTAACAAAATCATAATTTTTTTTGTATGAGTGTCATTAAGACTAAACACTGTAATTTTAGATACCTATTTATCACTTTAAGAACTATATTGGAGCAGTATGGAAGACCTAAGTAAAGAAGGGAATATGGGGGAGGGACAACTAACATTAAAAGCTCTCTGGAAAGTCATATGGAAATCTACCCTGGTAGAATATTCCTAAAATATGTAAGTATATGAAAGTAATTTAAATGAAGACGTTGCATGATGGGGAAGACATTGCATGATGGGGAAGACAATGCCCTAACTAGTCACTGTAATGCAGTAAGCAGAACTTATGGTTTCAGTAACGAATTACATATTGTTTAGCAGTTGACCAAAGGGTCCTCTAAATTGCTCAAACACCACAGGCTATTGTCAATACTTTTGGTGACCCTACACAGACTGATAGTATGTCCCCATTGCTGAAAACACCCTATATTTACATCATTGAACATGGAGGAATAACACTGGTCCCCAGCTAGAAGCTTAACCTTCACTAACTTGCATTCACGATACTGGAATGTACTTTGCACACACAGGAGGATAAATGTAATCCTCAATATCACCCAAATAAAAGCCCTAAGTCCTACAACAGAGATCTGCCTGCAAGATATACTGGTGCAAAAATGGCACAAATGTTGTGGCAATAACCAACCACTTTTTTATTTAAAGCTTACTCTATAAATGGAAACACCTAACATTAAAAGTTACCAAGAATCAGATACTAAATAGATCATAGGCCCTAAGGGAAAATCTAACATTATTAATCCACTAAAGAAACATATTGATAAAGCGATTCCTAATGACTTATGCCTATGTGAATAGATCATTGCATCATACAGTCCTCATCAAAGAAACTTCTTCTTATAGTATATTGTAATTAATATAGAGAACCACAAGTGGACAGTATATAGAATGGCACACAGCCTTAAATGTGCTATCTTTATCAGCTGCACCCTCTTTCCTGTGCTGGGGAATCTAGGCGGAAGAGAAGGCAGGCAGGGGAAAGCCACATCTTCCTTACACAACAGGACTTTTACATATATGAACTCAGAGAGACTTGCATCACATGCAAGATGCACAAATAAAACCAGACCAAAACCCACAGCACTGAGAATAAGAGATGCACACCAAGTCCTACAAAAAGGTATTTGCTGCTGACACCTTCTGAAGAAGGGAAAAAAATCATTTTTATCCAACTCAGCGTCACTGGGTATATTAACCACACTCTATGGCAGGCCCTACTCATAGGAGTCATTGGATAACTCAAAACAATTCCATATTTTCAGAAATTAGATAGTTAGGGAGGCAAGAGAATCTGGAAAAATTTGGGGTACTGGAAAGAATGCAATCCTAATAAAGTGTATAAAATCCTTGAATGAAAAAATAAAATGGGAAAAAACTTGCCAAGTTCAAAAGAATTTGAATAAAAAATAAAAATATCACAATGTTTATATCTCTATTGACTAAAGTAGCATGCTATGCTTATCATATATGTATATATGCATATATATGGATCTGTGCTAAATTACATATATAATATTGCTTTCCCATATATACATATAAACTTGCTGTGCAGATGCTTCTGTTACCCTGTTTGAAAATTACCCATTTGTTTTCACACCCTTCGTAGGACATATTTTAAAATTATGTATATCATTATTTTTCTCTGTGTGTGATGTGCATATATGAGATATATTATGAACATGTGTGTGCGGGTACTCATGCAGTCCAGAAGAGAGCATAAGATGGAACCAGAGTTACACGGGACTGTGAGCAGAACCCTTCCCGGTCTTCTGGGAGAGAAGCCATTAAGACAACGTCCTTAACTGCTTGGTCACCTCTCCAGCTCTTATTATTGTTATTTCTATATTACTACCGGTTTTCTCAGATGATAGTTTTTCTCCAGCACTCGCTTGTTTCAGAATTCTTGTTTCTCACTGTGAAACTGTTTGGTTTCTCTTTTTTTGCTCACATGAATTTGGGTTGAGGATAAAGAGGGTCCTAAGTGGCCTGCTTTTGTCTTTCTCCAGCGTCTATCCAATGGTTCCATAGACTCAGCAGATGACACCAGCCAGATAGTCGAGCTACAAGAGTTGCTTGAAAAGCAAAACTATGAAATGGCCCAAATGAAGGAACGCTTAACAGCTCTTTCTTCCCGAGTGGGAGAAGTGGAACAGGAAGCAGAGACAGCAAGGAAGGACCTCATAAAAACAGAAGAAATGAACACAAAGTATCAAAGGGACATTCGGGAGGTAGGTGGATAATAGTGTTCTCTGTCTTTACTTCTTGAATGACTTTCCAAGGTTGTTCCAAAAATCTTTCTCCATGTCCTTCCCTAGTGACTGGTAACTTCTTGAAGACCATAATTTGGAATGTTATTTTAGTTATATTCTTTCAGTAAGATAGCAAGAGTTTACTTATTGACCCTTTGAATATGTATGAATGGAAAGCTTTGCTATCAAGTCTCAGCTACTCTACAGTCTTTGTAAAGATTTAATGACATCTCAAGGCTTCAAGGTTTTAAATTTGAATAACTGTGCTTGTGGGAAGGAATCATGGTTTTCTGTGTTATATAGGAGTGCTCAAAAACATTATTTTCACTTGTCTGTTATTTGTGTCTCTGAATGCCTGTTCATGAATATTCTATGCATATGTATAATATAACATTTCTTTTTTGTGTATATTCCTTTCTTGCTAGGCTTAGTATTGCTTTGTCTACAAAAAAAAAAAAAAGAAAAGAAAAAGAAAGGAAGGATTTAGATTTATTAAATTATCCAGGAACATATTTTATTTATAATGTCTTAATATCTGAATACCTACTAAGATAAATGTTGAAAATTCTTCTTTTTATTTTTTTGCTCTCAAAAATACAGATTTTTTTCCATTTCTTAAATTTTGTTTTTAACATTTTACCTTTTCGATTTGTACCGTATCTTTTGAAGTGTATCTTAGTATCTTCAAGTGTGTTTCTATGTATCTGTCTCTACTAGTTCTCTCTAAATTTGTATTTCTTTTTTTTTTGAGGCTATATTATCACACTTTCTCCCCTTGCCCAATTGAGAATATTTATAATAAAGCATCTTATTAATTATGTTACTGAATGAATGGATCAATTCTCAGTCCTCAGAAGAGCTCTTCTGTCCTTGAAGAATGTGTTTTTCTCTGGGCTAGTCATATGCCAGTCTCTCCTGGATGTCCTCTAGTTTACTCTTCCCCTCACTCAGCTGTTTCAATGGTTGGCTTTCCTTCCCCTTCCTCATTATGTCTTTTCCATTCAGTCTTCCATTGCTTTGTTTAAGCTAATAAAGGTTAAATGAGCCACACACAAATCAACCATAGACTCTCAGTTTCATTCTCTACCTCCCTTTTCTTTTTTCTTCTCACTTTTCCCATGGTCAAACTAAAACTCCAAATGACATCTCAACAATACTAACTTGGCATCCGTTTCTTTCTCATTCTTCTGGTAAAACTTTGTGTCCAGCATTACATGCATCCAGCATTATTGCTTAGGCCTAAATCTTAGCGGTTCCATGAAATTTTCTTTCAATTTCATGCTGTAAATCCTACAATCTATAAATCATTCAAGCAGTCTTCAACTGCTTTCCCTCTTTTTATGAAATCATTATCTTTGAAGATAATGTTATGATACTCTACTTAGTAGTCTGTCCTTGGCTTATGCCTTCTGATGAATTGGTTTGCATTACTTTTATTCTTAAAATTTCTTCATTGCTTTATATTCTACTTGGAATAACAATAAATCTATATAAGTAGCTTGAAAAATATGACATGTCATTCTAGCCCACTCTACTCAATTAAAGTAGACTCTTAAGCTAGTAGGACTTGCTTCATTTTATTTTCTCATCCTCATCATTCAATCAAATGCTCCCCTCTTGAACACGTGTTCCCTGACCTTGCTTTATAGGTGCCGACTTTCCTTCATATTTCATTCAATTTTTTAATCTCACAATACACATCCCTCCTTATCCTAAACATGTCCTTCATTGAGTCCTATTTGTTTCTCTTTTTTACCCTCCTACACAACTGTTGAGCACATAATACCAAAAAAGCTTTTTTTTTACTAAATGGATACTTATCATTCTTTACTAAAATGTGAAGTTAGAGTATTCATTGACTGTGACTTCCTTCTTCTTAGCATGAAGGAGAAAGAAGAATGAAGTCACAGTTCCACTGAAATTCTGATAATGAAACAACTTCATATAATCTCAGAGCTCATAGATATAGCTTGCTTCTTTGTTGCTTCTTATAGCTCAAATTCATAATATATAGTGTAATTTAAGGAATATTAGAACCTCAGCCTTTTAAGTCTACCTTTCACTATTACTTGAACTTTTGCTCATTCTCTAGTTCTTCTTGTTCATAGTTTCAGAGATCTAGTTCCTTTATTTGCATTTTAAGCAGTTATATACTTTATGTTTGGCTATGTATCACAGAGAGGCTACTGTATCTCCCATTCACCCTTCCTTATTGTACATTTTTAAATAACCCCTTAATATAAATTGTGCTTAGATAAAGGTGACCAAAAATCAGGTCAAACAGTAGGCATCAACTGTATTGCCAGAGATTGATTCAGTAAGAATCTATTTTGATGGCTCAGTTCTTCCCCTGGGTAAGTAATTTTTATGTAATATATAATTGTACTTTTGAGGTTTCTAATTCCCTATATGGCCATATCCCAGTTGAGACTTATGAAAAGGGAGCATATCCCATTATTCCCTTCAAAGGGAGTTTGTAAGAAGATGTTTTAGGAGTCTGGCAGCAAATGGATGTGTAAATACTAGGTGTGAGACAGTAGGGAGTGACACTCTTGAAAAGACCTGGGAAGGTCCTGCACTCAGTGCACTCATCCTGCCTTTCTCCATAAAGCTCCTACCATGTTCTGATTCTCCTATCTAATTCCCCAATGACATATTTGAAAAGTATTTCTATTTTGAAAATTATTTTGTTTCATAAAAAAAAAATAGCATCAGACTGTTACCAAATTCTCATGGAAATTTGAGTAATCTAATTCTGTAACCCTGGATCATGGTCACTTATATTTGGCTTCAGAATAAATTCTTTAATTCTCTTTCAGTTGAGAGTTATGTTTTGCATAACTCAATGGCAACTTTCATACATGATTTTGGCCACTTAAATAACCAGTATTTTTGTCATTCTTTTCAAAAGTTAAAATGATATGAAATTCCTATCACTTAAACTCCAAGTCCAGACTCTGCTCCTTAGTAATATATCCCTGGATTTTGATATCATAAAGTTTAATGTATTGTGGATTTCTTAATAAAGAGGAAGATAATTCACCTTTATACCCTCTCAGAATTACAGCACAGTAGCATGTCAATATGGCATGAATAAAAAACCACTCTGAATAAATGAAGGAAAAACTCGGATAATGGGGTAACAATCAACCATTTAATTACCAATTGAAATGTGTTTCACATTGTATATGAGGACAATCTAATAAATCTGAACTGAGTTGTATAGTAATGTGCAGTCAACGGTTTCTGAGCATAGTTTTAACTGCTTTATTAAAAAATTATGACGTTTCATTTTAGCTGCTCTTTGCATTAATACAAATCTAAAAGTAGTTGGAGCTAAAGATCATGCAATTATTGAAAAAGTAATTGTAATTTGTGCATTTGCGCTCTACTTTATAATCAAGAGGCTATTAGTCATACATAGATAACACTTCACTCTCTTCATATGTGTGCAGAGAGCTTAACTTTTCTGTGAAACGTTTGAGCTATATTTATTTTGTGAATGAGGCTAGCTTATCTTTTTGACATCACACATAACGCTCTTTTCACATTTGCAAAGTAATCAAATAAATTAATATATAAGTTCTCATTTACATTAGTTGAGACATGAATTACATTACTATAGAACTATATCTGATATAATAAAATCCAGTTATATATACTTTGGGTTAGGGGGTCATTGTATTTTTATACTATTTTTCTTTTTATGTAAGAGTGTTTAGGAACTAGGAAAAAAGCTTTCTTCTTTAGACTCTCCAAATAACACAGGGGAAAAGCTATTTCTATGACTTGTAAATTCAAAATTTATTTCTGGTAACACAGCCTGCAGTTAAAAATTGAATCATTCCCATGAATCACTAAGTCAAAAATGCTATTGCAAACTACATCCACTGGCTCTAAGTGAACTGTGTGGAATGGGCCTGTGCAGTTAAATGTGGACAGGATTGTAATCACAAATTACAAAGTAGCTATTTAATGAATGTATATTTTACTCTGGGTACTATATAAAGTAGCTGAACTATTATATCACCTAAATCTTTCTAATTATATGGTATTTATTAATCATCCAACAAAAAAGATTATGAAAGCAAATCAAGGAACAGAAACTCCTACTCATGGCGTATACCACACAAACTTTCATTTCCCAGAAAAAATGTTGTCCCTTATTCCTGAAGATATTGCCATCAGAATTTAGAGAGAAATTTATATATGCATGTTAGATTCATAATTTTCTTTTATTCAATGAAATTGGAAAATGTTCCCAGAATTCTATGTAAAAATTAACATGAATTATACTCACTAAATAAAAATAAATTAATTAATAGAAATAAAGATTGAGAATCAACATCTTTTTAGCCACTAAGAACTATGATTATTGTTTGGGGTCTTTCTAAAAGCTGGAATACTGATGTTTTACAAAACTATCTGAATTATTCTGCCAAAATGAGAGATGACCTAAATTTAATGTGCTTAAATTTTAATATTACATAAATAACTATTCTTTTACTAGCTCCTAAAGGTCAGGAATATTTGACACAAAAGAGAAGGAATAAAAAACATTTTCCAGGTGAAAATTAAGTCAGAGAGTATTATAGATTCTTTCCCTTGCACGACAAACTGATACAAAGTGATTGTCTCATAATGACTATCATATAGAAAATATTGTGTGGTCATATGATGTGTATGTGGGATCAAACATAACAGCACACATGTGGAGATCAGTGGACAACTTCATATAGCTAGATGTCCCCTTCCACCTCATGTGGATTCTAGGCACACACCTTGGGTTCTCTGGCTTGCCTTTCCTTAGTTTGTAAGTCATTTGGTATGATCAAATATATACAGTAAACCCTCTTTTATAATAAATATGTTAACTATTATTAATAATATTTTGGATTATTTCTTCTGAATAACCAACCAAGGGTCTCCTGCATCCTAGGCAACTTTTACAGCTAAGTTGTGTCCCCAGCTCCCATCTGCATTTTAAAACACTCAGGTTTTCCTTTGTGTGCAAGACAGATTTCTGATGGTTTTCTCCTTTTTAAAATGTTAATATCATAATTACAACATTTCTCCGTTCCCTTTCCTTACTTCAAACTCTCCCAAACATTTCTACCCACTTTTTAAAAAATTTCTGACATCTTTTTATTTATTATTGCCTACATATATGTATCTAATAGACACATATCTATTATCTATTATCTATTACATATATATATGTATTCCTAAATATATCCTCCTCTGTTTATATAGTGTTACTTGTATGATTATTTTCAGAGTTGGTCATTTGATTCAGGAAAAAATCTGATGTTCTTTTCCCTGGAAAAGGTCGTCTCTCCTACTCCTAGATAATCTCAGCTACCCACAATTCTTTCTCTAAGGTGAAGTCCTCATGAGCTTTTCTCCATCAACTTTGGCATGTCCATTGGCATCATCTTTCTTTAGCTCACATCTGGGCAGTCATCTTTACGAGTTTACATGTGCAGTTTCTGGCATTTGTAAGAGACAAAAATCTCAGGAGTGAACTCTCCGATGCTCTGGTTATTACAATCTTTCTGCCCCTTCTTTTGCATTGTTCCCTGAGCCGTAGCTGCAGGATCATTCTGTAGATATTTCTATTGGGACTGGGTTTCAAAACTCTGGATTTTGACCTGTTGAGGTTTCCTGTAGTAGTCTGTGTCTGTTGTAAGGAGATGTTTCCTTGATGAGGGGTGAAGACTATAGTTACATGTGGTTATATGAACAACTGTTTATATATTATTTAAAATTATGTTAGATGAGGAAATCATTGGCTATAGATGCTCTTCTAATAACTGTGACTTTAGTAGCACTGATTAGGTTTTTATAAATATGTGTTATTTCTATTTTATGTGTGTGTGTGTATCTGTGTACTTTGTCTGTGCATGACAGGTGGCCTGAACAGTGTGTCAGATTATACTGAACTGGAGTTACAGAAAGCACATGGCTGCCACATGCGTACTGGGAACCAAACCTGACCCTCTGCAAAAACAGCAAATGTTCTTAGTCACTGAGTCTTCTGTCAAGCTCTCTGGTAGTATCGATGCCTTATTTGAAGATAGCTTTCAAACTATGGTCAGCAGTGTAACAACCTCCTGGCTTTCCATTCTGCTCATAGTTGTACTTGTTACTACCTCATAATGAGCAAATTTACCTGCCATTTAATTCTACAGCAGAAGTCTTGAAAATATGTGTTTTCTACTCTTTGATATTTGAAAGCCCCTTCTGAATTTATTATAAAAAAAATAAAAACCAAAACATTATCAAGAGACTCAGAGACACATGGGGTCTTTTAGTTTTAGTTTGTTTTTTTAGGACATGGGACATGGTTTCTTTCTTTTTGTAGCTCTGGCTGTCCTAGCACTCAATCTCTAGACCAGGTTAGCCTCAAACTCAAGAGGTTCCCCTACCTCTGCTTTCAAAGTACTGGATTATAAGGTATAAGTACCAACCCTGGCATGCACAGCATCTTCAAAATGCTCTTGAAGAATGTATCTTTACTCGGAAAAGGCCATTTTCTGATATCTTATCATTTTAGTTAAATAAGGAAACGACATCTGTCTGAGACTCTGTATAACAGTTTTGTGTGTGTGTGTGTGTGTGTGTGTGTGTGTGTGTGTGTTTTGCACTGAGGGGAATGAAATCAAAGACTTGCCCATGACTTTTACAGTGTTATTTACAGGCAATGGCTCAGAAGGAAGATATGGAAGAAAGAATCACAACCTTGGAGAAACGTTACCTCAGTGCTCAGAGAGAATCTACCTCTATTCATGACATGAATGATAAACTAGAAAATGAATTGGCAAACAAGGAAGCCATCTTGCGGCAGGTTCAGTATCACTGTTTTGAATTTGCTTTGTTTTATGTGTGTGTTCCCATCATTTTCAAAAAGCATAGAATAAAATAGGATTTTTTTAAGCAGATGAGCAATTATGTTTTAAAACTTAGAATAGTATTAATGAAGCAATTTTTAGTTTATAGTTTATTTTCAACAAAACTAGAAATCACTCATTTGAAAACAATAATGCAGCAAATACTGACTTTTGATCTAGATGTGAAGTAGAAGCTAAGGAGTTTGTTTGCCTTTACTTCATTAATTCTAGCCTCCACCTACTGATTAGCTGTAATTATTCTACTCCATACTCTGAGGATCAAAGATAGGACTGTGTCTCAAGGTCACACACATCATAAATGTCAGTGCTGGAAGGTCTACCTAGACCTACAGCAAAAGAAAGAGCATCAGTCTATAAAACAACTGTGGCTTTCTCCCTGCTTCTAAAAATGAAGTTTTGATGGAATATACACACCTAATAATTTAAACATTGTTTGAGGTTTGTTCTCATGTTACATCAGCATACTAGAGGAACTGAACCAGAGATTATGATACACAATCCTAAAATACTATCTGTCCAATACAGAAGAGTTGTTTGTCTAATCTCTAGAGTGTAGCCTTTTGTGTACTATACTACTTAGCTTACACCAGTCTAAAACTATGATTTTAAATAGGTTTTTTGTTCTAATGATATTCTGGAGTATTAATACTGAGCTATATTCCATTTGTTCAAGTGCTTTCTCATTAGAAATTTCTTTACTGTTTCCTGCCAATCATAAAATTGTTACTATTTTATTGTATTGAATTTCAGTAATTAAATTTGACGAATAAATCATGAAATCATTACAACAATCATCACCTAGCATAGTTAAGTATGGTAATAACTGATTTCAAATATAGAGAAATTGTCAACTTCAAAGTCCATATGACTCATTCTAGCTAACCTAACTCTTGTCTGTTTAAACGATGCCCTCATTGCCCTTATTTCAGATGGAAGAAAAGAACAGGCAATTACAAGAGCGTTTAGAACTGGCTGAGCAAAAGTTACAGCAGACTATGAGAAAGGCCGAAACTCTGCCAGAAGTGGAGGCTGAACTGGCTCAGAGAATTGCAGCTCTCACAAAGGTACTGCAATAAACACACACAGTCAGCCTTGATGTGTTTGCAAAAATAACCGTCTATCAAAGTGGAGTCAGTAGTAACTCTGTTCAGGCTATGTGAACCTTACAATAGTCAGCTCTTTCTTTGTTCATTATCACTTTGTCTCCTTGTGGCATATATCTTTCTTACAGTGAATTGAACGATTGTTACATGAGTATGACAACTTCCTTCTCTATTTAAACTTTAACAAGAAAAGCAAAATTTCACATCGTTGCTATAGTAAACTTTCTATGGTAGTTTCTGCACATAATAACTATGTAATTTAAATTGTAAAACTATGTTTATTAATTACTACAGTTTAACCTGCTTTATATGAGTGGTTTGCTACTGGAACAATAAAATATAATAACAGTTGAATAAGGTCATATTGTAATATGGTGAACACTGAAGGAACTCTAAAAGTTACAGATGAAAGTCATTAAGTTATATGAAACGACTTTTATAATTATAATTGTGTTTTCTTCTGAAAAAATTAGATTGGGTATAATGTATTGTATCGTTGTTGCATAGTATGTATTCTACATTCTAAAAGTGTTCTATATTATATATCATAAAGCCATTCTAATAGAAACATTTTAATTCTTACAGACCAATAGAAATCACATCCATTTCATCCAGAAAGTCCTGGTTTTGTCACTAGATCATGTTTTACTTTTATGTCAGTTGAAAGTTGCACACATATTCTGAACATTCATATAACCAGAGCAGTTCTCTAAGTGGTCCAGGACACACAATGAATAAGTACTCAAAACATGTGAACTTGTACACTTTAATAATAGAGACCATTCAAAATTGGTGCAGAAAATTGGTGCAGTGTTTGAGAAAAAGACACGAGCTTACTGTCTTTGTGAGAAAAGCAAAGAATAAGTTGAACTGTTTGACAGTGTTCTTGTGTGTTAAGACGAAATAATCACATGAGAGAGCAAAAATTGGACTGGAGATCATCAAATTATCTGGTGAATTTTTGAATATTAGGGTATGACCTGATGAAACATTAGTCTGTTAGGGGAAGGTTATTAAATTTAAATCCTTCTATATTCATAGACCACATCAGTAAATAACACTTGGACTTTGGAAAATATAGAGACTCAAAATGTAGCATATACATTATGTAGCTTCAAGATATTTCTGAAGTTATATAAGGCTATCCAAGCATATCAAAAGTCTTATAATTTCTTTTTAAAAGACGTATTTTAAATTGCTATAATATAGATTAAGACACACACATGGTTGTTTTGTTTTAATCTTAAATATATAAGGAGCTTGCCTAAAAAGTTAAATTTTGCTATTGTGTAATTCAATAAGAAAATATCTGGTAAGACTTTGGATAGAGTATTTATCAGTATTTATTTCACTGAACAAAATATAAAAATTTAAAACTTTTTCTAAAGAAATACACCTTAAAATTCATTAAATCATTGTCCAAAATGTAAATACATTGATGTATTTACAATGGAATATAATTTAAAATATAGCTATTGACTTATATAACTTTAAATTAAATAGTCTTAAATAATTATTTTATGATACACCCCCCCAAATTTTCTCTTTTATTACTACCATCTGGTAATGCTTAATACCTTTGTTAAGACATAGTACATAATATAGATAGGAATTAATTACCATGGTGGATAATCTTCCTCTTTATCCAAACTCTGATTATTCAATAATTTAGAAAACCTTAACTTTTTTCAAAATTCTTCTAAAAGTGCATAATTTATTCATTGACTCCTATCACTTTGGCTTCTATCAGCTTCTAGAATGACAGCATACTTCAGGTGTATATGACAGTTTTTATATTATGGACACAGTTTTATTTTGTTATCTCTTCAGCGTATACCATGTCTATAACTTGAGTATGACAGTTCCTCTGGGCAATCTCCCATCAACCATCTTGCACTCATCCATGTATTTACTCAAAACCCTCAGAGATGATATAATTAATTTGTTTTATTTTATTCAATTTAATTTTGCTGTCAGTATACGATTATTTATGATCATCAGTGACCTTTTATCTACTCCTCGTGAAACTTTCTACTATTCTAAATACAAATAGTCAGCTTGGTTTATGTCTCAGAATTTTCCTCTTGTGTTTTTAAATGATATTCCACAAACTAATCAGGTATTTAATTTGACATATGCATATATACATGTGTGTGTTTTATTTTTACCAATCTTTACCATAACTTTCTCTTCAAGATTTTCTTGTACAGCCTTTTTTCATCATTCAGATTTTGTATTCATATTCTACTCACACTGATTTCTTTCATTATTTGTCTAAAACCTTAACTCATTTGAAATTTCCCTATATCATATTAAAGAGTATAGCCAAAATGAAATCTTCAAGGACAAATAAAAGCAGACTGATCCTATAGCACTGGAATTGTGTCAGTCGCTACAACTGTGCTATCCCCAAGTCTAAAGGCAATAAATTTTGGTACTCTTGGCCAAAATCTGCTCCCTGTATTGTTTAGAGATGATAGCTGAATTTATTCTGACTGTGTTTTTAATCATCTAGTTAGAGAGATATGCAAAGTAGGTAAAGCTCATGTAAAACTTTTAGAAAGAATTCTCAATTAATGCCCATAAATAAAAACTAAATTTGATGGTTATATATAATTAAGAATCAAAGTCCATTCTATACTTCCAATGTTATGATTTGTTATATTTATTTCTTTAATTAAAATCCATATATTCTCAAGTAGGACATAACTCATCTGGAATTTTATGAGGTATTTCATTAGCTTTAGTACTAATGAAAGTTTCAGTAATAACATAATTTAAAAATGACAATACTTGTGTTTTGTATATGAAGTGAATTTTCTCAAGTTTTCTCATTTTCTTCAGTGAAGGAAAAAACATGATAAGGTTTGAAGATGTAAAAATTATACTTTTAAAGAGAGACTTCTAGAAGTTCAAATATCCATATCACTCTTCTTAATCAGTCACTTATTTAATTTAATGACTTAAATTACTATAAAATACAAAGGTTCATTTACAAATTTAAGATACATAATTTCAACAACCTCTTTTCTATATTTCTTTTCTTAATAGGACTTGCAAGTTTTAAATGGTAAAAATAGAGGAGTGGAGAGATTGCTTATGGAAAACCTGAGATCAGTTCCCAGCATCCATGCTGGGTGGCTCTCACTGTCACCTTAATTCCAGTTCTGTTGACTAGCCACCCTCTTCCTACCTTCCGAGGCACTGCAGTCACATACACTAACCCACACACAGAAGCACACATACAAATATAACTAATTAGATGTAAAACCTATGAATTAAAATTTAAATAATAAAACCTTGTTTGCTTGCATTTGAGAATCATGGTAGCTTTTACTCCTGCTTCTATTTTGAAACTTGTCTAAGACCCTTGGGAGCAAATTGTGATAATCTATGTTTATAAAATAAATGCATGAGATAGGAAATACTAGGATATCTAAATGATGAGCTATAATTTATACAAATGTTAAATGTTACTCCTTAAAGTAAGTTAGAATTTATTGTGTAATGTATCATAACTGCATATTAACTGGTTACTATTCCTTTTAAGTTACTGCATGATATGTTTGCATAAAGTCCTATATTAGTTTAAAATAAGGTTCACTATTTCCAAATGAGACAATAATATGTCAAAGGATATGTTCTAGAGTTAAAATTTTGTTACTGATATAAGATTGTTTTGGTGTTGTAATTATTAACTTGCAATAATAATTAAAATGTTGACGTAATGCTAGAAGTACATTGTGCATAACCTACTAATACAATTCAGCAATCAGCAATGTCTCATCTATTAACACTCTACGCCTGTGGTGTCCTAACAGCAAGATATGTAACTAGCCTCAGCACTAGGCAATCTCCAGCTCACGGAGGCTCTGTGCTCCCATTCACTCTATGGTACTGTTCTGTTTCCATAGTAACAAATTAGTGCAGACATTCTTTTGATGTGGTCCTTCATCTCATTTTTGAGCATTCACAAAGATTTTTGTCCTTATGACATTATTATTGCCTGATAAGTTGAGAACTTTTAATCATTTTCATTTAAATATTTAAATTACACTGGTGGATAAGGCCATTGTGTCCTAGACACTATGTCCATTGTGTCCCGGAATTATTTTTTCATGGACCACTCACTGTGGCCGAAGAAACTCAACCCTGTTTGAGTTTACTCATAATAACATATCCTGGGCCTTAGTCTTACTTCTGATTTCTACATATGAGGCCTTCTATCATGTCCAAATATGACACCCTGCTCACAGCCAAGAGAATTCTCCTTGAGATGCAAGGTTTACATCATATTTTTTCCTAGTAATGAGAAAAATCAAAAGATAAAGATGTTTCAGCATCTATCAGAGGCATTCTAGTGTTTGGTTTCTCATAATTCCAGTTATTACATGTCATTTCCAGAGTTGCTTTAACTCACCTTGTAAAAGTCATTCATTGCCAGCTGTCACTAACCCTTCATACCTCAGGTCCACAGCTTTTTATTTGAGTATATCATTGTCTTCCATGTGTAACCATCCACGGCATCATCATCACTTGATATCAGAATAGTTCCTTCTACATGAAATTTTGTCTATTAAATTATGGAATCTGTTGTCACTTTTATTTTAAGCTTTCTGTACTATGTTCTGTTTGGTGTCAGTGTCTTCAGTTCTGATTTTTTCAACTTTGTCCCTCTCCTTTTCCTTGACCTGTTAGTCTGACCCAACCTCCTCTACCTCATCCGATGATTATCAATATGTTATGGAAGCTAAACTCCAAGAAATGATCTCCATACGTAGGAAGGTAGTCCTACTGGACTTTACTTTCTATCGCTAAATAGAATCCATCTAAGTTTTTTTTCTTTTCATTTATAAAAATTACTTTACTTTTCTTTATTGATAATCGACCATCTGTGCAGTTCAGTGCTTCAGGAGCTTGAGATTGGACAATGGCAGGTTTGTGTTCAAACCATGCACCGTCTGCATGTTACATTTGGCTGATTTCATTGCTCATAAATAACTTGAGTGTTTTGCTGATGCTTGAATGGAACAGGCCTTTGTAGCTGACACATTTCAAGCAGTGCTGTTCAGCTGCCTGTTTAAAGAAAGTTTATTTTCGGAAACTATGTTTGCGGTTGGTAGTAGCTTGCTTTACATTTTATTTCAATTTATTTAGACGGGAGGAATGAACTCATCTTACATTCGAGGTCCACTCTCTGTATTTCTTAACAGGCTGAAGAAAGGCATGGAAATATTGAAGAACGTATGAGACATCTAGAGGGTCAACTGGAAGAGAAGAATCAGGAACTTCAAAGAGTATGTATGAAGCTTTTCCTTCTATCCTTAGATTTTGAAACCACAAACTGCACACTGGAGGTAATATTTTTAATTAGAATCTATGTTAAAAAACCATGGAGCTAGAAAATATTTACTTTAAGTGATGTTACCCAGACACAGAAAGACAATTATTACCTGTACTCACTCATAAGAGGTTTGTAAACATAAAGCAAAGAAAACCAGCTTAGAAATCACAATCTCAGAGAACCTAGATAACAATGAGGGTCCTAAGGGAGCCATACATGGATCTAATCTATGTGGGAAGTAGAAAAAGGCAAGATCTCCTGAGTAAATTGGGAGCAAGGAGACCTTGGGAGAAGGTTGAAGGGGTGGAGAGAGAAAGGGAGGGGAGTGAAGAAAAATTTAGAGCTCAATAAAAATCAATAAAAAAATTATAAAGTTATGTTCTGAGCATTTGAAAAAAATAGTTCCTTCAAATTTAATCAAAACCATGCTTAGAATTATATTCATTTCAAAACCAGCAAAACCATAAAATTAACCTTGAACAGCACTGAGTGTTTTCTTTTTTATGCCAAATACATGTTTTGCTCTTTTTCTTAAATATAAGGCTAGGCAAAGAGAGAAAATGAATGAAGAACATAATAAAAGATTATCTGATACTGTGGACAGGCTTCTGACAGAATCCAATGAGCGCCTACAACTGCACTTGAAGGAAAGAATGGCTGCGTTGGAAGAGAAGGTACAGTTATAGACAGGGCGAGAAGCACATGCATGCTTAGCCCTATTGTCTAGTTTGTGATGTTTTTCTATCCTGCGGTAATCATGATTTTTGTCCGGCATTCAGCTGACTTTCCTTAGCATAAAACGAGTCGATATAGTTTTAGGAAGTGAGCCAAGAATTTGAATAAAATATTATAACATCATGTTTTGAATAATTATCTATATGACACATGATAAATATTACATATTAGTATGTTTGTTAAAACCAAATATATTATAATATGCTGTGATTTGTGATAAAAAATGGCTTATTTATCTTTTCACTATGTGTAAAAACATACTAGGAAGACAAAGACAAATACTGAGTGTGGGTCTATTTGAAACTGTTGAGTGTTTAATCTGGTAACTACCAGGACTGAGAGTCAATGCATGGGAGGCTATGTCAGTAATAGGATTATTGCTGTTGGCAGAAGAGCGTTTAAGAACCCCTAATTCAGACTACCTTGGTTTTAAGAAACCTGCTTTTATGTTCAGCTTGAAACTTGATACGCAATCATGCCTGTCACTTTGATAACTGGAAAATATCACACCAATCAAATGTTGAGCTGGTGGCCAAACCCAGACCTACACGGGAGAGTAATCACCAAAACCTAAGGAAGACAAATTATTTCAAGAATCTCAATAGAATTTTAGTCACTATCTTCTTCAAGCATTTTACATTGATATATAATCAGAAAAAATAGGGATCATATTTTAACAAAATGTTAGCAAATTTTGATATATTGACACGTTAAGAAGTCAAAGCATATTGCTAATAGGTGGCCTGATACTCACCACTTACCATTTGAAGGACAGCTTAATTACTTCCCATGAAAAATAGTCTGAGAAGCTCAGAGGGTAATATTTAGGCTGTTTATCTTCCCAAGTGAAGCAAATTAGTACTTCTCATATAAATAATTTATTTTGCAAAGTGTTGAGTGTCACTTTTAAAGATTTCAATGAAACTAAGTTTCCATAGAAACCAGGAAATAGATTTACTGAGGGGGGATCATAAGAGGATCTGGAGTGCTCAAGTATTCATATACAGATTTAAATATATTCAGCATATTGCTTCTTTCTTTTTTTCTTTTCCATAGAATGTTTTGATTCAAGAATCAGAGACCTTCAGAAAAAATCTTGAAGAATCTTTACATGATAAGGTATATGGAAACATTTTGCCATTTATCTTGTTCACATTGATGAATACATCATAAAGTAAATGTGATGAAAATAATTTTGGTTATACTATTAAATGATTTTAACTTTGTATACTTACAGCAGAGCATAAATTTATATAGAAATTGGACAATTTTTGGCATTGAACACACTGAAAGCCAGTATTCTGCAAACTCAACTAGTGTTAACTAAAAATCGCCATTAATCACTATCTCAACCTTTACATAAATAACTTATATAAATAAAATAAATATATATTCACTAGGTTTTGTGTGGTCTTAGAAATTATTTCTGAAAAAAACAATGTGTCTATTATATAGAAGAACGGTGTCATTAAATACATCTAGCATCGTCTTACTTCTAAGGCAATTGAAAAGATAGTAGAAGAAGCTTACCTTACAAACAGGGATTAAGAATGGCAGAAACAAAGGGCAAATAGGGTGAGCACATGTAGTAAAGATCACAGTACACTGATGATATAAAAAAATAACTTTGGTGCCGGGTGGTGGTGGCGCACGCCTTTAATCCCAGCACTTGGGAGGCAGAGGCAGGCGGATCTCTGTGAGTTCGAGACCAGCCTGGTCTACAAGAGCTAGTTCCAGGACAGGCTCCAAAACCACAGAGAAACCCTGTCTCAAAAAACAAACAAACAAAATAATAACTTTGGGGATGCAGGATACAACTAAAAAATCAGGCAATGGCATAGAGCTGCAGACCTTGTGAGCACAAAAAAATACAGCCTGAGTATAGGTACTTGTTAGTTTTGAAGGCTATGCATAAGTTTGATACTTTAAAATAGGAGAGGGATTTGGTGAGAACCAGGCATTTATATTGTAGGATATGTGACTTAAGAGACTGACAAAATATGGACTGTAAAATTCTTAAAATTTGTGATACTAATACTAGTAATATGTAGTATCCTACTTGATTTGTCTTGTTTCCTTAAAATGTCATTTAAAACGTCAGCTTAATATACATCTTCTAGTTGTGTATTGGAAACACACACAGAAAAAAAGAAGAATGAAAGATAAGGGGAAAAGGGAACAAAGAATAAAGGAGAGAGTAAAAAGTAGAAAGAAGGTAAAAGGAAGGCAGGAAGAAATGAATATGTACAATAATACATAAGATACTTAAAATATGACAGGAATGGGAAACAACAATTTTACAGGATGTTATTAATATTGTTTGTGATAATTTGAAAATACAGTTATTCAGTTACAGAGTTGGAATGTCTATACTCTTAGGATATGCAGTTTAATTCAGTACTATAGCAGGGGTAGCTAAAGGATGGCGTTGAGTTATTACTGAGTGACTAGTCAAGTCTATAGAAAAAGGCTTTATTTTAGTAGGCTTTTACACAAACTTGGGGGACAGTGGCAGTCCGGGGGGGGGGGGGGTTGGACCCTATGGAAAGCACAGAGGAACCGAGGATGGGTGACTAGATGAATCATCAGAATTTTGTTTGAAGATGCACATGTGTTGTGAACTAGTTCTGACCAGATTGTGAATTTTGGACTTGATCTTGTTATGCAATGTTAAGTTATTTAAAGTTCCGTGGGTTCCTGGCAAGATCCTCAAAACCTACTCCCCCAACACCTACTCCAGCCTGTAGCTGTAGCAATCTGCCCAAGCAACCAACATTCCAAGTCATATTATGCATTATATCCTTGCTAATGTCAATCTCCAGAAAAGGTATTCCTAGAACAAACTTCATTTTGGGACTGTCTTTCTGTACAGCTAAGCAAAGTCACTGATCTTAGTACAAGTATAATTGTTCAAATGTACATTCAAGCACCACTACCACGTTACCAGGCCATCATTACCAGCAATCTTCTGAGTAAATCACATGTAACCTCGTTTCCCCCATTAGTCAAGTTAGAAAAACAAACTTGAAAGTATCGCAAACTCTTGTGTTTATATAATTTTCCTCTGTCAAAACCAATAGGTAAATTCTGTTACTTCTATTTAAAATATAATAAAAAGCTATCCACTTGTCTCAGTAACATTCATATCTATCCCGTGATTCTGTTTATGATCTTGGAGAGCTCCAGACAGTTGTATTTCTTCCCTGCCTCCAAAATTCATGTGATCCTTTATTCAGAGTCTTTGCAGGGATTGTGCAGAAATGCTCTCTGCTCAGATTTCCCTTTTTTGTTCCATTTCTTTCTCACAATAATAAGCCACAGAGTTTTAAGTTGCATTAGTGCTTTTCCCTTCATTCCGCGGTAATTTTTCTTAATCTACACCCTACCTATATTTCGCTTTGATGTCTCTAAGCCACCAACCCGGGGGTTATATCCTGTCTTCCCAAATATACTTTCATCTACAATGTTCTTACATAATATGTTCTTTTATTTTATTCAGGACTTCACTCAAATGTCATGTTATATATCGCATTTTAATAATTCTTCTATTATCTTCCTAACAATATAATTTACCTGTGCATTTTACTTATAAGTTGTCTTTTTTATTAATGTAAATTTAGAAAAAAGAAACACAATTCTTTTATACTCGGTGTAGAGAAAAGAAACCCTTGGATTCAGTTTGCCAGTATTTTATTGAGGATTTTTGCATCGATGTTCATGAGTGAGATTGGCCTGTAATTCTCTTTCTTGGTTGAGTCTTTGTGTGGTTTTGGTATCTGATGAGAAGCCAAGGACAATGGCACTGGGTTTTGATCCTACTTCATGTTCTGGCTTTGTGGGAGCCTAGCCAGTTTGGATGCTCACCTTCCTAGACCTGGATGGACCGGGGAGGACCTTGGATTTTCCACAGGGCAGGGAACCCTGACTGCTCTTCGGACTGGAGAGGGAGGGGGAGAGGAGTGGCAGGGAAATGGGAGGCTTGGGAGGAGGCAGAAAATTTTTTTTCAATTAAAAAAAAAATAAATGACATGTAACTTAAAAAAAGAAAAGAAACTCAATGAATATTTCTCTGAAAATAATGAAGTTGAAGAAGAAATTATTTCAAGCAAATTATTTATTTGAATATCATATATTTTGAAGTGATGTTCTAGCATAAGAGGTGTGCCAAGAATATAGAAGTAATAAATAATAATTTACAAATTTGTCAAAAGAATTTAGGATAATTAGCTCTGAGGTCCCAAACATGTAATAGAAATGTCACAGAGGCTATACTATCATAGTGTTAATTTTTCTGTTGCTGTAAAGAGACATCATGCCTAAGTCAACTCATAAAAGACAGAGTTTGTTAGGGCTTCCAATTAGAGGGTGAGTCTATGACTATCATAACAGACTGAATAGAAGCAAGCACAGGCATGACATTGGAGCAGTGGCTGAGAGTTCAAATCTGATCCACAAATAAGAAAAGAACAGACAACTACATGGGATATTTTGGGTTTTGATACCACAGAACCCATCCCCAACGACATAACATCTTCCGAAATGCTGCACCTCCTAACCCTTCCCTAACAGTTCCACAAACTGGAACTAAGTATGCAAATATATGAACCTATGGAGATCATTTTCATCAAAACCAGTCATTGTATGGTGAAAAAAGGAATATGAATCAAATAAAATGTGAGAGTCTGCTAGAGAGAAACTGTAGAAACTAAGGACTCACTAATGCACATATCAGAATCAAGTATTAAAGCAGTAGGAAATAATTTCATAAGCACTTAGCTATTAGCTGTGAGACAACGCTCGTCTCCATAAACTTACTCACGAAAGTATTTAATACTAGTCTGAAAAAAAATATAGGCAAACAAAATCAAGTCTGTAGTTAGGTTATTGACAGCCATTCTTTCATGCTGAGTCTTTCCAATCTTATTTATACTTCATTTATTCATTTATTCACATCTCAAGAAATTTTAAAAGTCGAAAGTTTTGGTTTGCATTTTAAGATGAAATTCTGCTTCCTTAGATCCTTTTTCTTTACTGGTGTGCCCTTCAACCTTGATGAAAACATGAAAAAGTTTTCTTTTTATTTGTCAGGGTTTTCTAGTGGAATATAACTGATAAAATGAATATTATATATATATTCCATATATATATATATGGAAAGGGAATTTATTAGATAGGTTTTAAAGTCTATGGTCCACCTAGTTCCACAGTGTGTGTCAGCCCATCAATGGAAGGTTCAAGAATCTAAGAGGTTTTCAGTCCACAAAGTTGAAAGTCTCAAATGGTCTTCAGGACAAACCAAATTCCTGAAGAAATAAGCTCTAATGCCGGTGAAAGAACAGACTTGCCACAGAGAGTAAGAGACAGTCTGCAAAGAGCAAGCCTCCCTCTTAAATGTCCTTTAATTAAGAAGAGGTGGCCCAGATTAAAGATATAGCTTGCCACCTCAAAAGGTCTGGATTAAATGTAGATCTTCCCAACTGAAATGAATTCACTAAAGAACAACAATAAAATAATACTACTTCACAGGGGAACCCAGTCCTTGGGTTTTCGTTAATCCCGGATGTAGTCAAGTGACAACCTAAAGGGTAGACATGTAGAGATGTTTTATTTAATTTGAAAGAGAATGTGATTTGTCTTTTGCATTTGAAGTAACCTATCTTATTAATGATTATGATAATCTCACAAATTTGTAAAAATTTAGGATTAATAAGTACCAGGGAATAGAGGTGATTATGTTGACTTCTGTTATTGGCATATTCATTATGAAAGGTAAACACAAGTATGGTTTCTGATTATATCCTGTGTACTTTAATAAATTATAATCATTTTTCCTTTTAAATATTTATTTATTTATTTTTATTTACTACAAATTTCCACCTCCTCCCCTTCTCCCATTTCCCTCCCACTCCCCCACTCCCCCTTTCCCTCCTTCTTCAGTCCTAAGAGCAGTCAGGGTTCCCTGCCCTGTGGGAAGTCCAAGGTTCTCCCCCCTCCATCCATGTCTAGGAAGGTGAGCATCCAAACAGACTAGGCTCCCACAAGGCCAGTCCATGCAGTAGAATCAAAATTTATTTGCACAATAATT
Organism: Chionomys nivalis; assembly: GCF_950005125.1. Lineage (NCBI taxonomy): Eukaryota > Metazoa > Chordata > Mammalia > Rodentia > Cricetidae > Chionomys > Chionomys nivalis. The sequence continues at coordinate 18,362,583 of NC_080110.1, forward strand.
TATCACAGTTGAATGCTGATACTTTGAATGTGACCTTCACGTGAGTAACTGCTTTTTGATTTTTAGGAACGGTTAGCAGAAGAAATTGAGAAGTTAAGATCTGAACTTGACCAAATGAAAATGAGACCTGGCTCACTAATTGAACCCACTATATCAAGGTAATACTAAGTTAAATGTTTATCTGTGGTTTAGCCAGCATCAAATAAACGTTCTCACATTTTCCTTCATTCTCAAGAAACATAGAAGTCTCATGTTTCTCAATAGACATTGTCATGTTTCATCTATAAAATTAGTTTCCAAATTCAGAGATAATTTCTAATTTGTAAACCATCTTTGAAGACATGTGTTCAAAATATAACTGAAAAAAATCTGTGTTCTATGTACAAGTATGTAGCTATAAGTGCATAAAGAATTCTTAAATTAAAAATAAGAGCATGTAGAGAAATTGTACTCTGTTCCAAGAGGAGATATGAACATTTTTTGTTTTCATTAAACAATTTTTTCCTTTCATTGAAAATGTGTTTTTCTCACATAAAATATCCCAGTTTTGTTATGTTCTCCCTCTTTTTACTCCTCCCAGTTCCTCTAATCTCTTATCTGCATCCATCCCCTTTCTTTTTCTAATTATAAAATAAGAAAACCTCTAAGAGATAAAAATATACAATAAAATTTAATAATATAAATCTAAAATTAACACATCAGAATAGGGCAAAGCAAAAAAGAAAGAAACCTAAGAAAAGATACAAGACATATAAATAGACACACAGAACTACCACTTGTTCACACAGTCAGGACTTCTATAAAAATACTAGACTGGAAGCAATAACATATAAGGACCAGTGCAGGCCCTATGCATGCTAATTTAGTCTTTCCAAGTTCTTTTATGTATCAATTCTGTTGATATATGTATTCATGTATATATCCATATTTATGTATATGAAGATTCTACTGTATTATATTTCCATACTATTCTGCAAGTAGCTCTTAATTACAGCTATCTCTCACCATATCCCCTCCCTCATCACCATCTTCCCTATTCCTCCTCTCTTGATCCAGTATGTCCTTCCGTCCCATCCATAACTATCTATTGTATTTCCCTTTCCTATAGAGATATATCTGTACCCTTAGTCCCTTACTCTATAGCTATCCTGTGTGGAACTATGGACTGTAGCTTGGTTATCATTGCCTTAAAAGCTCTTATCCACATTTAAATGAATACGTAGCGTGTTTGACTTTCTGGACCTCGATTGTCTCACTCAGGATGATTTTTTTTTCTAGTTTTATTCTTTCACCTGGGAGTATCATGTTTTTTGATAGGCTTAGTAGTGTTCCATTATATAAATGTATCACATTTTCTTTTAATCAATTGAAAATTAATATGGGAACTGGAATTACATATGAACAAGAACCATTTAGGAGAGTTTAGCCATGCTCACTGTTCTGTCATACTATTATTAAAGAAAGAAGACATGGAATAATCAGTTAGTGGGTAGATAAATATACATGATAGATAACTACATTTGACAATAATTTATATGCAATTTAGTTGTTTCCCTATACATATTAAGAAACAATATAATTTATTTGAATCTATTCTCTTTGGATGGATACTTTGCTCAGCCTAGATAGGTAGGAGGAGGGCCTTGGACCTTCCACAAAGCAATGTGCCTTACCCTCTCAGAGGATTGCGTAGGGGTGGGATGCTTTATTTGCCAGACAGGGATGAACTAGGGCTCCAGTGGTGGTGAAAATAGATGTTGTTGTGAGGAAACAGTTAAATGCTACCTTGTAGACTGTTACAACCATAAAATACCAGAAAGAAAAAAAATTAGCTAGTATTCTATGTGGCAATTAGACATTTAAGTTGAACCTGCAAGAATGCTAGACATATAAACATGTTAAGAGGCCATTTCAGCAGAAATAATATGAGGTTCAGGGGCACAGAAATTAAATAAAGAATAAGTTATTGAAGAACTTTTATGCCAGTCAGGTAAGCTGGATGGAGAAGGATGGTAAAGAGAAAATAGTTACTGTGAATCTATAAAGTAGGAAGTTCCAAATTATAGAGGCCTCAATGCCACAGCAAAGAGTTGTAAGCCGAATATTAGTAACATGAGTTTTACTTTGTTCCATAACTTTAAAATGATATAGAATTCAGAGAAAACAAAACAAGAATGCCGTTTTCTAGAATGACAAGTTGTAATGTTAGACACTCCACTGTGATGCCCAAAGAAACATTTACCTGAGCAGTCATGAGTGATACAGATTCAGGATATTTTAATGTAGGTACCTTGAAGACTATAATTCTCTCCTTTCACTCACTCATTGGTACACTAGAACTATTAAAGTGTTCAAAGTCTAGATGCACATCTTTCTGGATACATACTGGTGACTAAATTTAATCTTTTTGTTCATAAAATAAAATGTCTATCCAAAAGACTAAGTCTAAGAGTTACACCATTTCTGATTATATCTTGGTTAGTTTACTTTTACATGTCACCCATTCAGTATTAGACAAGTGGACTTTCAGTCCATGTTCATTGCTATAAAAATATTAAGTGTCATCTATTTGAAGATGATTCCTTGTTTCATCATTTGATCTAATTAATCATCTGGTAAAACAAGGTCTTCCTTAAGTTGGGTTATCATCATCCACTAGGGTAAACAGTTGGAGCTCATCTAAGCTTTGTAAATCTTGACCAATATAGAATAAAAGTTTATCACTAATCTCAAAGTGAATTAAGGAAGGGGTTATCATCAATCAGTAGAAGCACAAAGTTGTAGAACAAGCACCTAGTGATGATGGATCTATGCTTTCATTTTATAGGACACCATGAGTTACTTTTGTTATCAGCATCACTATTACAGGAGCAAATTGAATTTGCTGTAAATCTATATACAGACAATGTGCCTCACTATGTTGTGATTACAGTGTAGTTTATTATCATGTTTATTGAAAACCAATGTGGTGATATTTTTTTCAGTTGCAATTTTCCACCTATTTCATCTCTAAGCAAATTGCAGCATCAAGTGTGATTACCAAGATTTGTCTTCATCTTGTAACAATGATTTACCCAAAGCTAAAGTCCTAGCTATTTACCAAAATTAGATTATTAGCTATAAAGCAAGCATTTTTCTGTTTCTCTAAATTGGATTACAAAACGCTGCAGGATAGAAAATGTTAGTAAATTTCTCTATAATTTTTAAAACTTAAAATACTGAGGGAGGGGTGTTGACTGGGGGAGGGAAATGGGAGGTGGTGGTGGGGAGGAGGCAGAAATCTTTAATAAATAAATAAATAAATACTGAACTCATCAGTTCAGACATTTTCAGTAAACACAGCACGAATCATTTAAAAATACAGCAATAAATGGTAGCTATTAAGATACAAATGAAAAAACATACAGAATGTCTAGAATTTAAATCAATGGACCTTAACTATTAATGTTAACACGTTTCATTGTAGTACAACAATGAAGACCACATGTACAACAAGATTATAAATGGAGTCTAAAATGAGAAAATGTACCACACCTTTAAGAACAGAAATCTACCCCGTTACATGACACACATGTCCAAGAGCATAGCATGAATAGCACTGTTCACTCTGGAGGTTCATTTGCTTGAGAGATTCTGCCTTATTGACAATTTAGAAGCAGGTAGTAGCAAATTTAATTTGTGAGACTCAGTATATTTCTTTTGTTTTGTTTTCCAGAACGCATCTAGACACCTCGGCTGAGTTGCGGTATTCAGTTGGGTCCCTCGTGGATAGCCAGTCTGATTACAGGACCACTAAAGTAATCCGGAGACCCAGGAGAGGCCGTATGGGTGTGCGACGAGATGAGCCGAAGGTGATTCTTTTGGCTGGAATTAGTCATTTTAGCTACATATACATGATACTAGTCTAGATAAGATTCTACTTGAAGAGACTCCCAAACTGCAGCATTAATTTATGTTAGTTTTGAGGATGGAAAATGGCATATTTTAAAATTGACTAGTGTAAAAACATTTAATAAGTACAAGAGCTTTCCACATATTTATTTGCCATTATTAATTATGTGCAATTTTTATCCTTATTTCAGGAATTTTAATGTTTAGGCAGAGAAAGATTAAGTGTTCCACAGTACAGAGCTAGCACACTAATTGATTCAAAATTGGAGATAGATGTAGGTAATGAGAGATACCATGTTTTAATCATTATATTACATTGCCAAGCAAATGGACATTTGGTAGGCTTTGATTCTTGAGTACTGACATTTATATTTTAACTAAAGAAAAACTGTATTAAAATAACTATTTTAAAACATTTTAAAAAGAGTATCCAGACTTTTAAAAGTACCTGTGAAATCTATGCTGTGGGACAATGATCTGTACCCTGTCACTTGTATTTTAAATAATCGCTGATTGGCCAAAAGTGAGGAAGTAAGTATGGGGGAGAGACAAGGCAGGAAGTAGAGGTGGGACAATGAGAATTCTGGGAAGAGGGAAGTTGAAGTCTGCAGTCATGACCCAGCCACAAAGGAAGCAAGATAGCAAGATGTGACTGTCTCACCATAAAAGGTACCAAGCCATGTGGCTAACACAGACAAGAATTGTGGGCTAATATAAGAGTTAATAAGAAGCCTGAGCTACTAGGCCAGTCAATTTATGATTAATGTACACCTCTGTCTGTTTCTTTGGGAATTAACAGCTGCAGGGACAGAAACCTCTGTCAACAGTCCCATTCAACATAAACTCTACTCTGGCCTTTTAATTTTTTTATTTAATTTTTAAAAGGTTCCATATGCATGCTATGTTTATATAATGCTCACAACCTCTCTCTGATCCAATTCCTCTCATATCCTCTAAACCTTCTCAAATGTATGACTTCTTCTTTTATTATATTTATAGAAATACATATATACAAAATAGTCTGCTGGGGTCCATCATGCCATTATTACAAGAGATCTAGAATACAAGAGTATCTCTTGTTTTAAGATAGATCACCCTCATAACAGGACATACATTAAACATATAACCTAAAGATTCTAAGGATAGTATAGAAGAATAATTTTTGATAATTTCAAATATGAATGCTATATATATATATATATATAATTTCCCCCTCCTTCTGCACCAATCCAAGTGATTATCAAATTCATGCTCTCTTAATTATTATTAATATGCTCATATACATACATAGTTACAATTATAACCTGCTGATTTGTGAGTATATGTTTAGGAGAGATCCTCTGGGATTAGACATATCAGCAGAACGCTTTTCCCAAGTAAAGACTGATTCTTTCTCATCAGCTATTATTTGCATGTAGCTCTCCATCAAGGAGTGGGACCCTGTGGGATCCCCTACCCATGTTGGCATATCTGCTGGTGCTATCAATGTGTAGATCTTCCTGAGGCAAGCATTTTTCTGATATTCAGTAGTGTAATAAACTTAAGTCAGTTTTTATATAATCAATGCAGCTGCTTATAGAAGTAACACGGCTCCTCTGTATCCTAAGTATATTTTGTTCATACAGCCATTTCTATGTATACAAAATACTGTTTTCTTTTATTCATTAACAAGCTCTTAATGCTTTTAGTTTATAAATAAAATTAATAGGTCACATGTAACATTTGTGGAAAACATGAAAAATATAAATGAACAAATAAAGACAGGATATTCTCAGTTCTTTTCTTCTTACTTTAACAGAAATGAATTCATGTCTTTGGTACCAAACTAATTAGTAACACAAATGTTGTGTTAGATCTTTAATCATTAATTTAATATGCCACAAAATGTAAATTTATCTCTAACCTAACTCATTTTGAATGATGATAGCAGTGAAGTTAATTACATTAAGAGCATAAATTTCTAGGGCCACTCTATTGAGTTCACAGTTGGCAAAATAATTAATCTATTGGTTACTCAAAACTCTCAGAAGAATACTCATGTTACTTAAAAATCATAAACCATGTTTGTGTCAAAAGTTTAGTGAGGGTACAAGTGAACATGACAATAGACATGAGATTATGTTGTTTTTCAATATTGGAAGAAATACTTTGTTCGAATCTATCAAGTGAATTTTGAGAGAACAATTAATATGCAATATGCTAACTGCTAATACTTATATGCTCATCTTTTCATAAGAAAAGGGTGAGTATGACTAGTTGCTATAAGAAATGGCAGGGCTTGAATTTGTGAGGATTGATATTATATTTGGAAATCTAGAGGGGAAATGTTGCAAATATAACATCTTAAAAATAATCACTACCTTGAAAGCAAGTTGAATATCAATCATAAGGAAATATATTATCCCTTCTCCTTCTAAAATGTTGATTTAAGTGAACAGTTGATAACCCCATCTCATAAGATGTCAGAAAATATTTTATTGAGCGATTAAATTAAAATATTACTACTTGGTCTGCATTTGGCTGAGCATCTGTGAAAGCATACATGCTGGTTTTGACGTTGCTACTGTGGTTGTCAGTTTTCAGATTTGTTCTTTTAAGATGAACTTTACCATTCAGGTGAAATCTCTTGGGGATCACGAATGGAACAGAACTCAGCAAATTGGAGTACTAGGCAGCCACCCATTTGAAAGCGACACTGAAATGTCCGATATCGATGATGATGACAGAGAAACAATTTTTAGCTCAATGGATCTTCTCTCTCCAAGTGGTCATTCTGATGCTCAGACTCTAGCTATGATGCTTCAGGAACAATTGGATGCAATCAATAAAGAAATAAGGTATCAATATGATGGTTTCAAGAGCTTAGAAAACCTTAATAGTTAACATACGTTTCCCTAGCTATTGGAATTGGCATCTCCTGGTGCCTTGCTAGACCTGCAGAATATCAGTCTCCCCCAGGCCTGCAGTTTGAAAATGTGCCTTATTACAAGATGCATCAAGGTAGGTCACCCTCTTTTAAAGAGTACACATGAGACATACAGAGTAATAATACTAATGATGATATAAAGGAATAATTTTTATGCTTTGGAGAATTTCATATATCAGTACCTGTATTTACATCATTTCTTCTCTTCGCTTCTTCCATTCAACTTCTTCCTCCCTCCCCCTCTTTCTCACTTGTGGATGATCCGCTGTATTCAACAGTGCCTGAGACTTGCCTTTCAACTTAGCCCTTCCTTATTTCAAAGTGAAACCTGGTTTTATATAGATTTCTTTTGAAGATTGATTAGGTACCTGATAAATGACCCAGGGATTAAGATCATCTGCTGTTCTTCCAGTGGACCAGGGTTTGATTCTCAGCACCCACCTTATGGTGCAAAGCTAAGGGAAACTATAGTTTCAGGGGATCTGATGCCCTCTTCTTACTTTCAGAGGCACTGATCTTGAACATTGTGCACAGATATGCACACACGTAACATAAAAATAAGTCTCAAAAAGTGATTCATATTCCTTTTATTTAAAGGTTAAGTTTCCACAAATATGTATTTCAGATCATGAAAGATAGAATTATTCAATAAATTGTTTGATTTCACTCCAATATGTTTCAAAATTAGACATAGGTATTATGTGGGTTTGTCTTTAAAATTAATTACTATTACTTACATCTTTAAGTTAAAACTTCTACACATATTTACTTAAGTTCTTGGCCCATCAGATTGATCAATAAAATTTCTTCCTGTATTCATGAAGTACATGGACAACTTTTCTAATTCATGTACATTCTTTTAATATGAAAGGCTTAAGATATGTGGAAGATTTATTGTAATAATTTAATGCCATAACTTGAATAGTCTATCCATCTTTTTGTGTTCTGTATTTGTGTGTGTGTGTGTGTGTGTGTGAGAGAGACAGAGAGAGAGACAGAGAGAGAGACTTCCAGGAAGTGGGGTTATAGGCATATACCATATACCATCATGCCTGTCTTCATCATTTTATGTTTTAATTCAGAGATAATGAAACATATAGAAGTTGTATTTTAATTATAAATTATTTTATAGTAGGTATGAAAATGCTTTATAATCACACATTATTCACAGAAGAGGTAGTCGAAGTGGAAGTTTCCATTGTGCAGCTAAAGCTGTCAATCTTGAAATTCTAATTACTATATACCATAAAGAAAAAAAGAACAGATTTTTCTAGTCATAACCAGTAATTCCATGCAGTTTAAAGTTTTAGAACCCTAGAAAGAAACAGAAACGATAGTTTTGAACTAAAATTTCACAGTAGTTAACAGAGTAGTGTATTGGGTGAAATCCAATTGCCACTAGCAGTCTCATAAAGCTCATAATGGGAAAAAAATTGATTCTATCGTTTAGGCTAATTCAAGAAGAAAAGGAATCTACAGAATTGCGTGCTGAAGAAATTGAGAACAGAGTGGCTAGCGTAAGCTTGGAAGGCCTGAATTTGGCAAGGGTGCATCCCGGTACTTCCATCACTGCCTCTGTTACAGCCTCCTCCCTGGCCAGTTCATCTCCCCCGAGTGGACACTCAACGCCAAAGCTCACACCAAGAAGCCCTGCCAGGGAAATGGACCGCATGGGAGTTATGACCCTGGTAATGAGGATGCGTCAAGACAAGCTTGACCCGTTGTTATTTGTGCTTAACCACAGGATATGTCCTCTCAGCTGGCTTTCTGTACATTTTATTGTCTCTGTACACATGAAAATAATGTGCAAATTTCTTTGCCACCACAGCCTTTTGTGGTAGTTCCTGCCATTCATCAATCACATTAGTAGTGAGGAAACAGTAGAACTTATTTACTTATACTTTTATGGTGAAGTATTTTCTCTTTGTTTTTAAAATATATTCTTAATGTCAGAATTATACTGATATTGTAATTGTCAGTACATTATCAATCATTGAGAATTTCATACTCTGCTTATTTGGATATTTATTTTGATTATTTGACTCCTCACCTTTTCCCTGCCTACTACTCCTATATCCATACACCCCCTCCAAAAGCTCCTGAAAACTTTTATCTTTCTTCTTAACAACCTGCTGAGTCCTATTTGTGATGCCCATATATTCGCAGAAATGATGCCTTCCATTTGATGGTGTTTGACCTACACAATCTCAAAAAAAACTAATTCTCATTCCCCCCAAGTCATCAACTGTCCGTTGCTCCTCTGGATCCACTTCTTCTCCCATACTAGAGTACTGATTGGCTTGACCTTGTGCAAGAGTTTTGCAGGCAAAGAAACTCATGAATACAATCAATCTTAGCATAGCCAGAAGACAGTTTTGTTCCAGCTCTCTCCAACCCCAGGCTCTTTTGAGCTTTCTGTCACCTCTTCCTCAACAGCCCCAGAGTCTTGTAGAAGAAGTGATATAGATGTCTCCTTTGTGGCTGAGCACTCCACTCACACTTGCTCTCTGTATATGGACCAGTTGTTGAGTTTCTGCATTCACAAGCATTCAGTGAACAAAGAAAAATTCCTATTATGTCTGTGAGTTGCACCAATCTCTGGATACAGAGACACAGAATAGAAGGAAGTATTACACTATGTTTACCTATGAGAATAATAGTCATGGGTGTACCCCAGGGCCCAGCCATAGGTTCTTGGCCAGTATTTCAGTACCAGGCATGCATTTCCTCCCGTTCAGCACTCCTGAACACAATCCAAAAGTAGTCGGTTACCTCCATAACACTTGTATCACCATTGGGCAATTAGACATACCCTGCCCTCCTATTATTATTGTGGCTCACAGAGCTCACAAATGGGTAAGAAGGCTGATGCACTCTTCTTACAACATGACAAATAGCACTTTTACTACTTTAATGCTAACAATAGGAGGAAACTTCCTGCTAGTACCAACCTGATTACTCCAAGTCATGTGACCAAAATGTGTGGTGTCTTGAGCAATAGATTCTTATCATCAAGTTCTGGTTTGCCACTCACAACAATGGCAGTAGTCTGCATACTTTTGGATGTCTCCAGAACATCACCAACCAACAACTCAAAGGGAGGTATCCAACATCTGGCACTGAGTTTTACTTGATAACCTATGGAAGAGTATTATTCCATCTGTAAAATTCTAATTAAACTATTCATAGAAATAGATATACATGTTTAGGAATCTTATGCAATTCTATGTTTTGACTTTATGTTTTCTCACATCTTTATGTTAGTTATCCCTCTAGCACCCCTTCTTCTGCTTCTTTCCACAATGCCCTGCTACATTCCTTTATCTGCTTCAACATCATTTGTCAACCTCTTAGTAAAAACTAATCATGATAACTTAGGTGTGGCATTTTAGCTCATAATATAGCCCTTGAAAGAAAATAGTGATTGAAATCTATGTCAGGAAAGCAATGTATGTAATCCAGGAAGTCTTTATCACTCAATAAAACTCTGTTCCTAACTTCAGTGTTTTGATAAAGACCTATAGTTAGATTGTTGTTAACCTACAAAAATAATCTTTTGGGGGAAAAATAATCTTTTTGGGAAAAGTTCAAGTTCACATATTTTATATTCAATATTGAATGATAGCCAGGTTATGCATACTAACCAAACTGTAATACTATCAGATAGTAATAATTAATTAGTCCTTTTTTATGCTTCTTTTTATTACTGCCTGTTGCAGCCAAGTGATCTAAGAAAACATCGGAGAAAGGTACTGTTAATAACTTCAATATGTTTATTACTTGAGTATTTTTCTATAAAGCATTTAAAATACTATTTTCAAAATTATTTTATTAGCATAAAATATAAATATTGATATATTTATGTGTTACTTAGTTTTAAATATGATCCAAAGAGCAAATATTTTAAAAATCACATTGTTTCTGGTTTCAAGGCAAAGATTCAGTTATGAGAATTAACTCATAGAAGTCACCCAACGCAGAGTGGGATATCGTAAGGTCAATATTTGAGCAGCACTGGTTGTTTTCAGTTTTTTTTAACTGTGTATTGTTTCTAATGTTGGATTTATTATTACTTGGTGATGATGAGCCAACAGATCTTGGTACACCTATGAAGAAAATATAACAATTTTTTAATAGTTTCAAAAGAAGAGGGGACATGCCCTGAAAAATCACGAAAGGTAGCCAAGAGGCATGAGTAAGATGAAAACATAGATGCTTGAAGTTGTTTTGAGATCTCTTTCAGAAAATGAAGAAAACGCAGGCTAAGCAAGTTTAGGATTGATAGAACTAGTTCAGGGTGATGGTGTAGGATAATTCTGTATTCTGTCAATCACATTTTAAATAAGTGATGATTGGTTAGTAGCCAGGCAGGAAATAGAGGAAATAGAGATAGAAATCAAGACACTAAGTACAACATGAATGCAATATGAGAGGCAATGAACTTGAATCAGAGTCACCAAATCCCATTTAATCTGATAAATATGAATAGCAAAGCTTTCTGCCAAAGGATCTCAGATGGGACAGATTTCAGAAGTACAGCAGGTCCTCTGACTTACAGCATCTTCCAGATGAGGAGCTTGGGGGCCGTGGAGATGACTCAGCCATTGAGAACACCTACTGCTCTCAAAGAAGACTGGAGTTTGGTTTCCAGCACTTACGTAATGACTCACAACATCCTTAATTCCATCTCCATAGGGTCCAATAACCTCTTCTGGACTCCGTACATTCATATACGCAGAGAAAATGTTCATACATGTGACAGAAAAATAAATAAAACTTTAATTTTTTAAAGAAGATTTGGCTGTTGGTATATGCTATAGCATATCTGAATCCAGAAAATATCATTGTTTCCTTAAAGAAAGCTATGTTACAACTGCACAAATTAAATTGGTGTATATTTCTGTTTTTTTTAGTTATGACCTATCTATAGAAATAAATATCTATATATAACTACATAGTACATATCCATATATATATATACATATATATAATGCATATATGACTATAAGGTTAACTTCATGCTCTAACTTGGCTCTAAGCAATAAAATTTGCCCTTACGTAGTTACGTAGTTCATCAGATTTTGACTTTCTCCACCTGTTGTAAAAGATCTAGGACAAACATGAATTTAGAAAAAAAAATCAAAGATAATAGTGTTTTAAAACGTTGGTCTTACAAGAAATAAAAACATAGAGTGAAAATTTTGCATAGAAAAATGTTGAGCAACAGAAGTCACAAAAAGAGGACCACTGACCAAGGACTGCTGTGTGGCCGGTTAAATAATTATATATTTGATCTCATTTAGATGTCAAAAGAATGAATTAAGGATAAGCATTATTACATTAATTTTATTAACTAATTGTTAATTGCAAAGTCTTTCTACAACAAAGCCTGGGATCCATTTATTTGAGTCTGGTGTTTTAAAGAAATGAAACTGGGGAGGGTGTAGTCTGATGGTGTGTGGCAATGTATTTTATAGGAAGATGCTTCAGGAAAAAATGTGAAGTAGAAATGAGTCCTCTCACCAAGCACAATTGTAGAAAATAACTATGGTTAGATCGTGAAACTGTGAAATTGCTAATTAATTAGTACCTGAACTATGCTCATAGTGTTTAGAATAAATGCAGGTTTAGAAATCTGGTTTTCTCATCACACTGGAGTCATTCTGGAAACAATTACTGAAAAGACTCTTCAGATAGGACTCTGGGGTTGAATCGAGGGAAGGAATTATATTCAGGACCCTCCCTGAACTGTGAGAGAATTATAATCCAAGGAGAAAAGTGACAGGGAAAAAAAGAAAAACAGCATTAAGTTTCAGGAATGCATGGAGTCTTCATTGTATATAACGACCTCTGTATATAGTATACTCTATGTAGACACAAGCAAGGCATTTCTGCAGAATATAGCTCTAAGTCATGCTGTGGCCACATGAGAACCTCTCATGTGTATTCCCAGAATCATGCATTCATAGCAGCGTTTCCATAACTTGATTTCTCTAAATAAACTGTGTTATGCAATGGTAACACTGATTTTTGCCAAGTTTTTTAAAGTCATCATTTTCTTATTTCCCTCTCTGATTTTCAAGTAGTTTTATATGTTCTGAGCAACATTATTCTTTACTAACATGCTTCTCATCTTTTCTGGTTTTTGTTTTGTTTTGTGTTTATTTTCAAAATTCCCCAAACCCATAATGAAATCAAATAATTTTCAGGAATTATGTTCTTACCTTTCATTTTTCTCCCCAGAAAAATACTTATCTTTCTTATAACCCACTGCATATTTTAAGCGTGCTTGGTATATTTTTTATTTATTGACTAATTTAAACCATTTTATCTTAAAAAGATATGAAAATCACATCATTAATAATATCAGTTTGCCTGTGTAATACATACTTGTTTGTGTTAAAATTACTCTAGTACCCTTCCATTAATGATTCTTGCTTTCAGGCAAGTTCAGTTGAAATTATAATTAGCTCATTGGATACGCTACTCCTGTTTCTAGATTGCAGTGGTGGAAGAAGATGGACGGGAGGATAAAGCAACAATTAAATGTGAAACTTCTCCTCCTCCAACACCCAGAGCAGTCAGAATGACTCATACACTCCCTTCTTCCTACCACAATGATGCTCGGAGGTAAGACTCAAGCAGGGTGCACATTAAATATTCTCTTCCCCAAATTCTTCCTCTTCCATCACTGTTGTCAAATAATCTGCTGTGTTATTCATAGAATAATAAGACTCAAGAGATGTCTCAATTGTTAAGAGTGTTTACTGGTTTTGCAGAGGACCAGAGACTGCTTCCCAGCACCTACTTCAGGCAGCTCATCAATGCCTATAACTCCACCTATAAGAGATCCAACATCTTCTTCTGGCTTCTACAAGCACTCTGCACTCATGTACACAAGACTCACACACAGACATTTACATATATATATACATGTAATTAGCAATAAAATTAATGTGCACATAATTTGACTTGAATTATATTTCTCTATCATGCATTTTCTGCTTTCCCTTTCTCCATATCTCTGTGACATATGAAAATTTCCAATCATATATCTAACTTCAGCTTTTAAAATTTGCAAGATAACATTTTTATATCTTTGTGACAAGTCCATATGTAAATTACTCTTCTATGTTTAGGAGAGATTTCCTATTATATTTATGACTAGTGATAGAAATTATAGGATTTCTGGGACAAGACTATAAATGTGTAGATATTGTAAGAGAAAGTGAGATCTAAAAAATCTATTCCTGGGCTTCTTTTGTCGCATATGTATGCTACTGCTCTGATCCTATGTCCTCAGGTAAAAATCCTTAGCACTAAAATGAACACAAGCCAAAATATTTTTTTAAAACGTTGAGGAGGCATTTCATATGCCATAAGCTTCGTCATAGTGTCCTATCCAAATGGCTAAAACTTTCAGGTTGGTCTCTCTAATCAAGAGCACCAATATGCCTCAGCATTCAGTTTACATCTTACACCCCAGACCTCTCCCTGGTTGTCAATGGCAGCAGCATTTCTAAACATAAGCGGCATGACTTAAAAATCAGCAATCTTCTCATTAGTAGCTTCATGACAAATGATTTTGAAAGGTGGGATTTCTGTGCAGACTGGCATTTTATATATATACATATATATATATATATATATATATATATATATATATATATATTTGATCGGTTTCAATTACTACTTTCAAAATTTGTACTTCTTTATTTCTCAAGAGCAGAGGATTATATATTATTATATGAGAAGCTTTTATTTATGGAGGGTAGAGTATAGAAACTCAAATTATATTGGGTGGATAAGTAAAGTTTAAGAACTGCATAGAGCAGCAAAATGTACAATGCTATAGCAATAGCTGGTGAACTCCTCTTTGTAAGACAGTGTCAGACATACTTATCAGAATAGAGAACTGATCAAGCATTTGGAAGTCATTTCAGTTTATTGTGCATCAAAATAGTATTTTATTGATAGCCATTGATCAGGAGGACAATGATGAGCATTTGTAATGTGTTGCTTCTAGATCTCAGTAAGATGGCATTAATAAAAATTTGTCTCTCATGAGCAATAGAGAATGAAGGATGAATAAAGCAATCCCCATGAAGACAAAAGTTAGTAGCTTCAATTTCACAATTAAAAGAATGCCATGTGTCATTCACTTTAAAGATAAAAAATATCTGTGTGGAAACAATAATGGACCAAATGCTCTCAATAAACAGATATTAAATATAAAGATGTTAAATTGGGCTAAGGTGGATTAATTTGATGGTATATAGGAAATAGAGGAAAAAAAGAGGTCTGGAACAAAATAATGTTATTTTTTTCTACTGAAAATTTGGAGACCCATGGAACCAAGAAAAAAGCATTTCAATAACTTGGAGAAAGATGAGGGGGAAAGGGGAAAAAATCACATTCTAAATTTCCCTGTTCCTCCTTTTCGTCGCTTCTAAAGGAAAGGCGCCTTGTGTGATTTGTGGATAGTGCATCAGAATGAACAGTTCTTCCTCTTTTGTGTTTTGCAGCAGTTTATCTGCCTCTCTCGAGCCAGAAAGCCTTGGGCTTGGCAGTGCCAATAGCAGTCAAGACTCTCTTCATAAAGCCCCCAAGAAGAAAGGAATCAAGTCTTCAATAGGACGCTTGTTTGGTAAAAAAGAAAAGGCCCGACTCGGGCAGCTTCGTAAGTACAGGGTTTTCACTTTTATTCCCACTGGGATTTGTCACTTCTGAGTGTCCTTGTGTTTCATTTCTCAGCTCTAAGTTCCTTTTAATACCTAGTGAGCTTTCAATTTAACCCGCTTAATAAAGCCAGTGTAGCTGACTCATGCTAAATAAAAGTTACAGTGAAACAATATTGTAAGACAATCAACTTTTTGATTTCTTTGTTAATAGTAATAGCTGGACTATTTAAAAAACTAATATGATAAAGTGGCATTAACACAGCTAATCAAGCATTATTATTGTCATCCATATTTTATTGATGAGTAAACAAAGTCTTAGTAATTTTCAGGATAAGTAATCACCATCAAAGGAGCTAGAGAGAGAGCTCAGTTGATCAAATGGAAAACAAGTAGCTATGAGGACCTGATTTCAGATTCCTGGAGCACACGTAAAAGTCAACATGGTGGGAGATGTTTGTAAGACCATTGCTGGCAAGGTTAGTGATAGGTGTCTCTATGGAGCTCACTTGACAGGTACCCTAATTAAATCAGTAAGCTTCATTGCGTGACACACAAGCAAGAAGATAAGATGGAGAATGATTAAGGAAGACAACTACAACTGTCACTTAGAACATCTATAAATATCAAATCTTAATTATGTGAACTTAAAATATTTTTGCAGAAAAGAGATAAAGTCTACATACACCAAAAGGAACTATAATGTCAGACAAAATAACAAGGGGATAAAATATGAATGATCCATAAATGCTATCACAGTATCTTGTTAGTAACTCTCAGAAATAAAGATGAGATTAGCAGAAAGCAATAAAGCCTTAAAAGTTTGGCTAGGATAAGTTATTATCAGTTTCTAATAATATGAATACATAAACCTAAATGACACTAGGTAAGTATATGATTATGAAAAAGACACATGCATATTCATACATTCGTTAATACAGAAATTATCAATTTAGCAATTGAAATTGCTGAAATAAAAATAAACCACTGGCACTTTGGCATAAGGAATATCTTCTTAGTGGCTGTTTTATTGGTGTAAAGAGACACCATGACCAAAGCACCTCTTATGCAAAGGAGCTTTAGAAGGTTAGACCATGAACATCACAGTGGGAAGCAGAAAGCATGACATAGGAGCAATAGCAGAGAACTTTATTTACATCCTCCATCCTGACCAGGATGCAGGGAAGGGAGGAGATCTTCCTGTATATATCTCTTTAGAGTTAAATTGTTAGGAGAAGATTGAGCTGCTTCTAATGGGAAATGTTAGTAGAGTTATACAGATTTTCAAATATGTTCTGGGCTCACTCTTTTAGAGAAACGATTATTTACAAGTAATGCCCCATCACCTGGGCTTAATTTTCTGCTATAGCACCAAAGTATTTCTACTTATGATCTTAAAGTTATGAGGTTTATTCAAATTATTCAAAATCACTTCCCTGGCATCCAGGCTGTTCGACGACACATGGCATCATAACCTATGATAGCTGATATGCATGTATGCATGTGACTGTGTGACAAGCATGGAGCTGTTGAAATGGAATCGGTGGATTTTGATTTCCCATAAAGGATCCTTAGGCAATAAGAAATATAACATAGCAAGTGATGACCAATTTCTTGAGTTCTTTGTATATTTTGGAGATCAGACCTCTGTCTGATGTGGGGTTAGTGAAGATCTTTTCCCATTCTGTACGCTGTCATTTGTATTGTTGACCGTGTTCTTTGCTTTACAGAAGCTTTTCAGTTTCAGGAGGTCCCATTTATTAATTGTTTCTTTCATGTCTGTGCTATTGGGTTTATGGAAGTGGTCTCCTGTGTCAATGCGTTCAAGTGTACTTCCCACTTTCTCTTCTATGAGGTTCAGTGTGGTTGACTTTATGTTGAGGTCTTTGACCTATTTGAACTTGAGTTTTGTGCATGGTGATAGATAAGGATCTATTTTCATTCTTCTACATGTTGATATACAAAAATGAAAATCTATTTTTAAGTATGTCTACATACCAGTCAAAATGTTTATTTCTTTTAATTTGCTGACCTATCATGGTCTTTACCACATTATTTGTTATTTTTAATATATTGTATAACTCACAATTGTATCATTAAAATGTTTGCTAAAATAGAGATCTTTATTTATTAACATTTTAGTGTACATGCTTATCTGAGGTTATATAATTTACTTTTCCATTTAAAATATTTTTTATTGTCTTTTATACTTTCAGTTGAATTTGATAATAAAATACTAAAGCATTAAGGATTTTTCCATCAAAATTACATTTTATCAGGATATCTAAGATATAATTTAAAACCTAGAAAATACACTCTCCTAAAAACCTAAGCTTTGTTTTATACTTTCAGAGACTCTGAATTTTTAGAACAGAATATATGAAGTTATGCTTAATTATGGTAACAAATATATCAACTCCTCCAAAGTCAGGAAGCAAGAAAACCTATTTATGCAGTTTCATTATAGAATTTTTTTTCTTCCAAAATTTCCATTGCTTAAAACATGATCATTTTATATTTAAAAAGTTGAGTTCTTGAAAAACTTTAAATTACAAGTTAATTGTCCTTTTATTACTCTAAAAATGTGTGATCCATCCAACAACCTCAAAATTGAAAGTATTTCATCAGCATTGAATAGGTTTGCTGCATCAATTTGTGGTGGAACCATGTGGACCAATAAAGAATTTTATGAGTTTTAAGTCAATAGTTCACTTCATCTCCACTTGAAGAAAACACCTTTATTGTTGTACTCTGATTATAAATGATAATTTATGGATAGCACATTGGAAATAAAGTCAAATATTATGTCACTATGCATAATGGAAATTTTCAGGTTTGAAAATGATTCCTAAGAGAATTTCAGTTAGCCACTGGATGGCTTTCCAAATAAGAGCCACAGTGAGTCTCCTTCATCATAAAAATCTTTCCACTGCATTAATTGCACATGAATATAATGAATAGAATAAATTTGGCCTTGTATCTTCACAATACTAAATTGAATTTGAACAATAACTGCTGTGTTTTGATTAAAGAGCCTTCTTACAATTATTCAGTTCAGTAATAAGATTATCAGGCTAAGAGCTAATTTATATCAAGATTCTGTGTTAATAATATCCAGCTTTACAAATTAAATGTAAAAAAATAAATTATGAAAAATAGTAGTAACTAATTTCCTAGTTCATTCTGTGAGTAAGAGAAACCATATCATAATCAAGTCCTCAAATTGTTAGCGGTAAGTTATGCAAAAGATGTATAACAATTGTCTTCAATGACTGTCTTCTGATATGTTGGTTAAATTTGGAGAATGACATTTTCTAAAAATTAAATTATGGTTAGTATTAGATTATTATTATTTGAGGATTTGCAGTTTTATGCTTAAATATAACTTAAATCCCTTCTATTTAAAATTTATATATATATATGTACAAATGTGTGTATATATACACGTATATATGCCTATACATATATTTATCTTCTACTGAAAAATGTGAATAATCTTTTTGAATGTGACTTCATATTTTTTACATACACTAAATACAAAGAGAGTGTAGGGTATAGTATTAAGCCCTCATTTTTCAATATAATCAAAAATTTATGAACCAATGTGAATTCAGGATTGTGGAGTGAAATAAATAGTTTATAAGATGTCTATCCATAAATGACACACATAAAATTTCTCTTGTTAACACCAAGATTACATATACTGTGTTTGTAACTCTACTATTCAAATAACATATTAGGTAAAAATAATCTTATTCAAGTCTTTTATAAAGACCTAATTTTTTTCAAAAACATAAAAAATCCAAAGTAAAGGCCATCCCTGAATGTAAAAGACTTCTGATTAAGGGTACAAGACTTAGCAGACTGAACACAGTGAGTTCCAGGAAGACCAGATGCAGAACTTTTAAAAGCCAACAAGGGCCTCTTTGTACTTTAAACTTGGTACAGAAGCATATGTCTAGGTTTCTGTTTAGCAGAATATTTCTGACAGTAAATGAGACATGACAAGCACACTAATCAAGTATTCACTCTTGCTTTCCACTGGAAAAGTCTAACAGAATGGCCTTGAACATTGATTACTGTGCAGCCCTCTGTTGGTATACATACATACTGCCCTCTGTTGGTAGACATACATACTGCCCTCTGTTGGTATGCATACATACTGCCCTCTGTTGGTAGACATACGTATATATTGCCTTCCATATTGATGCTTGTGAAAATGAATGGACAAGAGTAGGTACTTCTTTTTGTATTGATTTTTTTCAGAGATTTTGTATATGTAGCTCTGTCCTTTGATGTCTGTTGAGACAGTGATCCAAGGGCAAACCTAAAAGAAAGAGTGTTTCTGAGTAGTTGCTCCAAGAAGCCTTGGAGACTTTAACTTCAGGACGGACAAATACCTGTATCTTGATCTCAAGTCGTTTCTTCACAGGGGGCTTCATGGAAACTGAAGCTGCAGCGCAGGAGTCCCTGGGCTTAGGCAAACTTGGAACTCAAGCCGAAAAGGACAGACGATTGAAGAAAAAGTAGGTTTGGAGATCGTTTTTCCTTATTTTTCTAATGCTTCACTAGGCTTTACCGTTTCCTTTTGCAAGGACTTCAAGAAGAAAATAAATGGAAAATAAACCTATTTAGCAGCTTTCCTGGTATTAGCTCAAGCAACTCAGAGTTCATGTTTCAAATAATAATGAATTAAAGTTAGAAATGAGTGTAAACTCTCCCACAAGATAAACCACACAATTTAAACTAGTGACAAAAGCATTGATTTCAAAACTGAGTTACATGTAACATGCTTACATGTAGTACTGGCAACCATATAGGGCACTATTGAAGTTAAATGAAGTTCTGATTTAGTATGACAAAATGAGAGTGAAATTTTGTTTTTTCTCAGGACAATTATGTGTTTAGTTTTAATAATGAAAGATTTCAAAGTAAAAAAATAATATATTCCTCTGACTGAAAATAAGCTTAATATAGGCGGGAACAGATTGTTTTGCATCTGCCAGGAAACGATAGTGTATCTTTCCATTCACATGTAATATGGAACATTGAAATGACTTGTAAAATTGGAAAGAATTTAATTTCAACAGCTGTTAGAGAGGGATTCCATGAATAACATATTTTTAGCAGCATAGTAACATTTCAGTGACAAAAAGTCATCATCCTGAAAGCAAAGTCTTTAAAAGCATAATAATTTCCCTTTATTATCAAGTCTCCTTGTGAGCTGCTCCATCTCTGCTTTCTAAAGGTCCATTGCATTGTTTCAATGGTTTTTGTATTTCTCCTTTCTCCTGCCAAAGTATCGTCATTTCTCTGGCTATCAATTTGTGATCCATAAATTTCCGTTGTGACAAAGCACAGGTTTGTCCAGGTACTTCATGTTTTGTCTTTTGTCTTGTATTCCAGGCATTTGCCAATAAAAGTAAATTGCACAAGACATCATTAACATGATAATTTAGTAGCTGGCAATTTACTGAAACTACCCAGACCCAATAGAAATGCAATCTGGAAGAAAGTTCTTGAGAATATTGTATCTTGAACAAGATTAAATAGTCTGTCATGAAACGTTTCTTATTTCGGTTCTAGTAACTTAAAAATATTAGTATTTTCCATAAACTGCTCCCAATATCTGCATTTGTGTCATCCTTAAGGAATGCAATTTCTAATTTCATAACTGTCTGTGGTGAGCATTCTTCTAAGAAAATGATTATTTTCTTTGTTTATATTCTGGTTAGTTTACTACAAGTAGAAAAGAAACATGAAATTTTAAAACAAGTCTGACTAATGGACAGAATTAATTAAAATATGGAAAACATTTCATTTTGTATTGACTACTCCATAACAAGGACCCAGTGGCATATATAGCCAGCGCAGTGAGATCTGATGTGGCGAAATGCTTACATTTACTCGGTACTTGCTTAAAACAGTTATTTTTGTGTTAACAGCAATATTATAAAGGATGTTTCATTACATATCAATTATCTCCACATCACAGTATTTCCAATTAGTTATTCTCATTATATATTAGTGGCTCGTTCTCAAGCTGAAACTCAACTATTTGCATATTTAACACATTTTATAGTCCTGGTGGTCCTCATTCAAATTTGTGATTTTCCATTGGTTTCCTGCCTTCACTCTCTTAGTCTTTAAAGGTTGAGAAATTTATTCATAAAATCTAGTGTTCATGCAATGTTGTGATGTTTGTCATGTGAGTTCACCTTTGCATTTGTTGTGTTGCTTAGATCTTACCCATCATTCTCTTTCTGATTTCACTGGATTATAGGTGAATTTTTCTGTATGATGAAAATGAAGATCTCTTCCAAAACCGACATTAAGAGCAGACATAAATAAGAATTTTACACTTTCACTTTCGTGTCTGTCATCCTGATCATGAAGCACTCATTTCCTTTTCTCAGCCATGCAGCCAGTTATTTAAGACCTTATGCTATTTGCTTAAGAGAGTTTAAAAGTTAACATTAATCATAGCAATATTAAACACAACAACACAGAATAATATAGATCAGCCAAATGCTGAATAGATTAGACAAAAACACAAAACAAAACAACCTCAATATCTAAACATGGTTCAATTCATCCAAATTCTAGGGCAAGTCTATGTTTGGCTAGTACTTCTATTTTAGTTGCTTTTCTCATTGCTGTAACAAAACACTTAACACGAGTCATTTGAGAAAGGAAAAGGTCATTTTGTTTGGCAGTTTCTGCATTACAGTCCATAATTATAGGAAATGCGTATTGGGAGGAACAAGAGGAAGATGGTCTAATCACATCTACGGTTAGAAAGTAACCAATACTGATGCTCAAAGTACTTTGTTCTTTTTATTCAGAAGATGATCTCAGCCCTGGCAAATGTACCACCCACTTCTAGATTTGGTCTTTCCATTGCAATTAACATACTCAAGAAAATCTCCCCAATGCCCACCCAGAGGTCTGTCCTCATGTTTGAGTCTAGGTTCTATCAAGTTGACTGTTAAGTTTCACCATCCCTTTGCCAATGAAGAGAAACTGCCATTCTTTCCGAAATTCATAATTTGTCTGATTATAAACAATAAACAAAAAAATAGACAGTCTTTAGATCAGATGTCAACATAATGCTGTTAAAATGGGGCTTGCACATCTGGCAAGTGTGCGTACCAGTTAAGAGCTGCTAGGCACGGTCTTCCAAAGTCTCAGGTATAAACCCTATGCCATCTTAATGGTAAAGTTTACAATTTTGTCATGTGATAATATGATACACTAAAGACAACAACTTTTTTGTGTCATCAGTATTCTTGCATGCAAAAATATTTTGGAAAAATATTATTTATATTTTACTAGTATTTTATCAGATTTTTAATCTCTACATTCCCCCCTAATATATGTAGCTATTAGTCTCTCTTCTGTCCATCCTTAGGAATGTGATGAGAATAAGGGAGGACCTAACTCCCTGAGGTACTGGAGATTTTAAAAGAGACTTTATAATTAAAAAAAAACTAACAAATAATCATCAAAGGTTCCGAATTATTGCTTTAAAAATATTCTCAATAATTTTTAACTAAGTGCTATTCTTCCAGTCATATTTAATGTTAATAATGGTAATTCCTTGCATATTGTATATATAATTTATTTTCCAATTTATTATTTGGTATTTTTTTAGATCTTTTGGGTGGTCTTAATGCTTGAGGTTCTAAAATTCTTTTAGTCTATGTCTATTTGTTGATTGATTTATTGATTTATTTATTGATTGATTGTAATGCCAAAGAACAATATGTGTGCTAGAAAAGTATTCTAGCAATGGCCTATATACCCACCCATTATGCATTTTATGTACATTTTACATTCTTCTTTATATTTTCCTTCTGTGATGTTGTCAGATTAGACCATTCAACATATTGACCCAAGGAGTTCACGTTTGTAATGTCTTTTTTGATCCCAAGAAACATATTATATTATTGACTGGACTAAAGCTAAAGATGGCTTCATAAATAATCAAACATATCTAACTCTGAAGACAAAGTGAGTAAGCAGGACATTTTTGAAAACCAACACAAATGTTACTGAGTGGATATTTATTTACAAAAACATGAGTCATTGAAATTATTGCTTAATCTTTATGGTTATTTTTCCCCAGACTGCCAAAATTCTAACATTTTTAGTGAAATATATATCTACTTGTTTAAAGTCTCCTATATCTTAATACATAATTGAAAAGTATTGCTTGAGGTTTGACACGCTAAGCTAGTAATCATTTTCTTCAGTTATAGCATCACTGATACATTATTATTGCATAGTTTAGTTTTGTACATCCTCCTGAATTGTTAATACTACTAAATGAATATTGGTTTTATATTTGTATCAATTTTTAACATCATTAAAATAAAATCAATGCTCCAATTCAGCTACCAAGATCATACTCTCCAGAGAACTATCATTTTCCTTGGAGCATGGCAATCAAATTTAATCACCACCAATGAATCTTTATATTAGAACTTCAAAGAGCTCAAAGGGAAGCGCTATAGATTTGATTAATTTATTCTCATCACATTCCTGAGGCTCCACTTACACACATAATTTTTATTATGTTTGGAGATGCTAAACTTTTAATCCTTGGCATTTCAGAGGTTCAGAGTAAGCATATCTCTAAGCAAAGTAAATGTCACTTAAACTATTTATACTCTAAAGTACCACAAAACTCCATAATATTTTTATTCAATAAATATTTATCAAGTGACTATGTGCCAATTTTAACTTATAAACAAGTTGTAGTCAAGACCTTGTGTTCAAAGATGTGAACATATTTTCCTCTCTAGGTGGTATTGTGTACATGGAAGGTAAACATCTGATTTTCGCTCACACACGTCCATTTTCTAGCTATACTATAGAAATGGACTTTAGCTACATAAAACACAAAGAAGGAGCAACTGGGCAGAAACTGAGCCTTTCATGGATCCCTGAGACATCAGAGCCAAGGTCCTTCCAGATGACAATAAGAGATTATATTTCTGTACTGTGCTTTCAGAAGCACATCCATTCCTCCTCACTCCATTGGAGTCTTGAAACCCAATTAAATTACACAGAGGAAGGATATGCTACTGCTGAGGGTTCATGCAGCCACTAAGGGTGTGCTGCTGGGTAGCCAACTCAAATAATCTATTATAGTAAAACTTTTAGGAACCTAAACCCAATATTTCTTTGGAAAAATATGTTCCAGTTTTTTTTTCCTCAGAGCACAGAGTATGGCTTTGTGCCTGTATTAAGAGCAAGCTATCATTTTAGAGATCTGCTGTGCTCTAACCAAGGACAATCAAAGAAGTCTTTCCTAAGCCTAAATAATATGATACAAAGACTAACAGTGAAATACAATGCAGTGTTCTTTCATGAAAACTAAAGCTAAGAAAACTGGTAGTGATTTCTTTTACGTAGTTAGACATATCTGATCTCTTTGAAAAATGACAAAAAAAAAACGAGAAAAGAAAAAGTTAGAGCCAACAGGAGAGTAACAATACATTACAGAGTAAGCATCATCCAAGTTTTATATGATCAAACATTCCGTTGCTTTCAAGAAGTATTTAGATCTAGAAAAGTTTAAATAATAAAGACTAATTAGAAATTAAACTCCAAGTCTTACAAATGCTAGAATAACCTTATTTTCTAAATAAATTCTATCACTAATTTTGCTAAAAAGCTTTTTATTAATTTGACTAAATAAGTCCTAAATAAAATGAGTGCAGGATAAGTTTGGCAAACAGTAACACTTCATTTATTCATTTAGTGTTGTTATATCCCAATTACTGTCATATAGACTATTGAATTTCCCAATTTACAACAAAAAAAATATCTGGACGGACAGACATGGAGACAAATGATTGCACTTAAGATCTTCTGGTTCCATGACACTTATCTAAGTTACAGGCTTTGGGAAAGAATAACAAAAGGGGTCCAACCTGAAGGTCATCAATTGCTCTAGTTCTAAACTTATTCTTCAAGATTAAAACCTTTGTGACGAAAGGAGCTGAACAAATGGTCTGATGATGACTTACTGAAATACGAAGTGAGTGCAAGGCACTGTGATTAGCGGCTAAAATAAGAACAGATTTTGTCAAACTATGTAAGAGAAGATGCACCGAAGATTTTTGATAAGGTACTTCAGTGAGCTTTGTAGTTATTCAACATTTATAAATTTCAGTAGGGATCTTTATTTAATCCTGCTATCAACTGCAGGACTACTATAAATATATGTATGTGCATATATATTCACAGCTTCTCAGAGATGGGAGTATGATTTTAGTAAAACAAGAAAATGAACAATACCCAGTAAAGAATTTTTCATTCAACACAGGTGGTGAAGGGTCAAAATTCTATGTACTAACTAGTTAATAACTGGACCTTGTGCAAGGTGTGGGAAAGATAATTGAATATCATGTGTACTCAGAGGAACATCACTGAGAATAGTTGGAAGATTTCAAGGCATGTTTTCAAACTCCAGTAGAAAGGATTGGGGATATGTTCAATGTATAGAATGAGAACCCAGATGCTGTCAGGGGCAATACTAACCAAAGAAGTCCGATTCTGGTGTTTTGATTAGAACTTGAGCCAAAGTCAGAGGTTATTAATCTGATGAAGTTGAGCCAACTCTAAGACTGCCTCTGGTCATTACAGACCAGAGAAGAAAGTACTGACCACTTGGAAGGGAGTATGGACCCTTAATTATATTCAACCCAGACTAAGCAATCATGTGTATTTGGTAGGATTTCAATAAGTGAATTAACTATTCATTATTCATTGAGAGATTGAACTATATGTTGACAAGAAGCAAAAGTCTAGCTTAGAGAGCCAAGTTTATTGGGTTACCTAAAGACGTGTAGGTAGCTCAAACATAGCTACCTCCTACTAAATGTCTAACACAAGATGAGTGGGGACTCATGAAATTTTGATCACTGCAGATGCTCCCTATGCAGCTTGTAGACCAGGGCTTCTCAACCTTTAATGCAGCCCCTCATCTTGTGATGAGCCCCAACCTCAACATTATTTTCACTGTTACATCACAACTGTAATTTTGCTACCACTATGAATCATAATGTAAATCTCTGTGTTTTTTGATAGTCTTAGTCAACCTCTGTGAAATGGTCACTCAAACTCCAATGAGGTTGCGACTCACACCTTGAGAATCACTATTGTAGAGGCTCAGCAGAGCCTTTTAAGATTTGTGAGCTCAGGGCTTCATAGGTTCTGTGAGCTTCCAGTGTCTGAGTTTCCCTCCCATCTCCAACAGGTACTTGCAGGTATGAAGGAAACACCTATACAATAGTAACTATGTTTCTTTTTGTCTTTTATTGAACGTAGATTTTTTCCTCACATAATCTATCCTGATTATGATTTTTTCTCCCTCTGTTCCTACAAGTTAATCCCCAGTAGCTACAGTTACATTAAGTCTTTGGAGAGCTAGAATTTTCAGTTTACTGACTAGCACGCCATCATAAAGATAACTTCACAGAACAGATTTCAATATAACTTCTTACCATTCCTTTGTTCAAATAAAGTTATTTTAGATGAAAAATATAAAATAAATAAAATATATTGTTAGGACAAAATTTTTGAACTATGAACTTGACTTTGAGATTTGTTTGATGTTTATTGTAATATCTTTTATTTTGTATTTCAAAGGTTTTTATATTACTGTAATCCCTAATTATTTAAAACATTACAAATGAAATATGATGACAAGTAATGTTTCACTGGGCCCAAATTTAATCAACAAATGTACTGGAAAATGATGAATCATTCACAGTCAGGGTGAGGGTGATTACTTTGCTCATGGTCACAATCCATCCCAGATGAAGTGGTCAGTTTTCCTGGAAGGCTCAGAGTTTGTGCTCTGTCTCTTTTCCAAGTTCAACACACAGGTGTGCTGGTAAGAAATCCAGTTAAAATGCATGAAGTATCTCTTTTAGGTCATATATTATTTCTTTTCTGTATGTGATGTGAAAGATCTGTGAGTTCAGTAACTTTGGAAATTGTTTTGCCAACTTTTAGACATTTATGTTTTGGTTTATAAGAAAACTTAAGGAAATTGTTGCAGCTGTTCTGGAACTGAGGCCAATGAACATGCATTTTCTCAAAGCACCCCTTGTTTCTCTGAATGAATGCTATTGGAGGAGGCATGTGCAGAGTGTTTACGACACATCAAGCTTTTCTTTATGATAGTTTTGCAATGTAGAAGGAAATGCTTTACTTTGCTTAATTTCTCAACTAGGAATTTCTGCCTCATATTTTCTTAAACTGAATATAGTTTATGGGTTGTAGCAATGGTTTCTTTTCTAAGAATTGTTTATTGTTTGCATAGAAATTTTAAAATATTATTCTCATTGCTTTTTGTTGGATTATTTAACTTCCATATTTTCTAAATGCCTCTACTACATCCAGGAAGCAAGTAGTTAAGTTCAAAGCTAAGTTTGAATGAGTTTAGTTTTGTGATGATCCTGATACAGATAAATCACCCAATTAATATTTTATAAGCAACATTTGCAAATACCTGTTCAAGTAACCAAGTCTCCCATAAAATCCATATAATTGGCTCAGGTTTAATATTTTATTGCACATATACAAGAAAATATAATAATACAGAAGAAGCTTAATCAAGTAGTTTTACACATCATTTGTTAATACAGGTGTACATGTCTTCTTAAAGCAAGAATTATTGTAAATCTTGTTAGAATAAAAATTCTGCATCTGTAATGGATTTCATAATTTTTTCTTACAATGGATAATAATGAATAAAGCACCTGTTAACAGTTTTGACAAAATGAAATTTGGAGCCCAATTTTCCTGACCCTCCAATACATGCCTTCTCCACTCAAGACGTGCCTTTCTGCTTCGCCATTTTTCTTGAGTTTAAATGGTGGCCTTGATAGGTGGTAGGCTGTTCTGTAAGGAATTTTTCCTATTTATAAAATGACACATTTGTAGTCTCAAGTAAGGAATGTTCTTTGCTCTTTTCCTGGGATGTACTAGAGGCTAAGAAAATTTGGCCCTGCATGTTTCAGAGTGACTCATACTAAATACAGACTTATTGGTCAACCGTCAGATGTGCCTGCAGCCTGAGCAGACTTGTGGACTTGGTGTGTATCGTGGTGGAATCAACACAGTACTGCCACTACTGAAATGGTTGCTAAGACACCATGTTGTGCTGCCATGAGATTTCTCACCTCTGAAATGATGCTATTGTTTGATTCCATGCTTTTCTTTGGATTGAAATGTATCCATTAACATTTGTGTGCTTTTCTTTTCCATCCATCCTTCCCCATCTCATGAAAAGCACACCGGGGTAAGTTGACTCACAACGGCTGCTGAACATGTTGGTTTTCAGCACCATCTTTTTTGTTGGTTTGTTTTGTTTTCTCTTTAGCACTTCTCTTTTCAGTTCTAACACCAACTGCACTGCCTCTGACTTAAAATGAGATTCACAATGTCCACTCATTTCTACACAGAAAAAGGAATCATTGGTTCAGAGAAATATTTATATTTGAATTACATTGGCTTTTTGAAAACTAGTATTGCTTGGTTCTATGAGATGCATGCAAATTTACCTTGTAGACCTTACTGCCCTAACTCTCAAGTCTTTCTTCAAGAGTTAATGAGAGCTCCTTAAGGCTCAAGTCCTGCTTCCAAGATGAGCTTCAACTCTTTGTGCTGCTTGGCTGAAAATGTGCTTAACTAGTGCCCGTGGTTCAGTCCTTCAAATTACATTCAGGAGACAAACTCATTTGTCAGTTTTCAGAACTCATTTTGATGGAAAGGGCTAAGTGATGAATCTCCTCAGTAAGGCACTGATAATGGTCAAGGTGACCTAGTTTTTAGCCAAATGTATGCCTTTTCCCGTTGTTTCTTATATGGGTGATTATTTTTTTAATGGTTCCAAATACAAAGTTCTCAAGTAAGAGTTTCAAATTTAAAATCCTTCTCTCACAGGTAAGGGAAATCACACAAATCCCCAAAACTAGGCAAAGAACTATAGGCAACTAATGAATGGTAAGAAAAGGAGAAATAGTCTTCTTTTTTTTTTTTTTTTTTTTTGGTTTTTTGAGACAGGGTTTCTCTGTGGTTTTGGAGTCTGTCCTGGAACTAGCTCTTGTAGACCAGGCTGGTCTCGGACTCACAGAGATCCGCCTGTGTCTGCCTCCCGAGTGCTGGGATTAAAGGCGTGCGCCACCACCGCCCGGCAGAAATAGTCTTCTTTAAGGAAGAGCCCTCCAATTGGTTATCTAACACCAAGTGATCAGCCCTGAAATAATATACATATGTATGTATATATATATAATCATATATATATGTTGAATACATTTCATGCGTATATTTAGGATATTAAAACATATGCAGAGGAATGGGGGCATTGCTGTGTGGAGAGTCAGGTTTTGTATAACAACTATTAAAGAAAAAAAAAAACATGTCCTTGAGAGACAGCCAAGGAGAGGTACAAGAGAGGTTATGATAGAAAAAAAAAAGGAAGAGGTAAAATGGCGGAATTATATTTTGATTTCAAAAAGGTTTTAAAATTATTAATAAAAATGAAAAATGGACAAAAACTCCTCTTCTGAAAAATAGAATTAGGGTATGTTGTCCGTTCATAAAATAGGGATTTAAAGTGAAAGTCAAACAGAATATGTACAACATTTATGAAGCATTTACATCGGTGTAGGCTCTCGTAAAATAGGCCACATGATCAGTTCACTAAGGCATTTTGTTAGTTGTGCTGTATTACTGTTCTTAACATAATTTCCCCCATAAATTTAATGACACAGTAGAGAGAAACCTCAGTAGACAAGAGCACTTGCTACACAATCACAAGAAGAATTCTGACCCTTGAATGCATGTCTGGATGTCCTAAACACAAATACAAGTCCAGGTTCAAGGGGAGAACTTGCCTCAAAGTAATAGGCAGAGAGTGATAGAGAACACCTAACACTCTTCTAGTTAATAGTATCGTACTGTTATTTACTGTTGTTTATGTTTTCTTTAGTTTATTGATATGCTCTAGTTACTAGACCAAATTATTTCAAAGTATTTTACTTGTTTTAGTTTGTATATTGTATGATATTAATGAAAATGTTAGTAAAATATTCAAAGCTGCATTGCAAGCTAAGGTCCACCCTTGACAGGCAGGTAGCCTGATGGTTTCTGTAAATCCGTCTCAACATCACTCTCTCTAGCAGCATTTAATACCATCATACACATTTTCCCTGCTGCTTTTCCATTATTTCTACATTTCTGAAGGGAAATAACTAAAAGAAATGACATATTAAAAATCAATGGCAACAAAAAAAGAATGACTCACTGCAGTTATTGTAATGGATTGGGATACTGGCTCTTAATCTCAAATTGAAATGTCTCAAATGTTTTAGGGCTTGTGTACTGCAAAACGTCAAACTACTTCCACTAAATCAAGAGCAGAAGAAGGTACAGTCAAGGAAGCAGATAGTCAGCAATGATGACAAAGGAGAGAAGAGGCTAAGGGTTTGGATTTAAAAATCAGAACAGTCCCACTTGCTTGCTATGCACCCTTGGTGGCCTGATTGTTCCCTCTGCTTACTAATACAACTCTCTGCACCCAGTAAGGGAATTAGTGAATACATACAAACACAGGAATGTGAAAACTGAATACTTCCAAGCTGAGCAAAAAAGGCCTCAAAATCGGATGAAGCAGGGAAGCAACAGAATCTACAACTTGGAGCATTACCAAAGCTTTCCAGTAAATCCTCAATTACAATCAGGAAGTGGGTAGGGAGTTCAGACAACAGTGTCAAGTAAAAAATGAAATCACTTAATGGGAAGTAATGCAGGTCCCTCTAGTTCTCAAAATCAGCATTGGTAATTGTACTCCTTAATCACAGTCTGTGTGTTCACTCCTTTTTACTTGTTTTGAAAATTATTAAATTCAAAATAAATTGAGAGAATAAATCATGTAAATCCCAGCTGAAACTCACAAATACATCAGATTCCTTCACTGAGACTAGTTCCTATATTGCATAGTCTCTAGAAGAAAAAGAGAGAGTTTAAATATGAATAATTTCAAGAACTTAATATAATTTATTTATTTCGGAAACAGCCATATACATGTTATTGGAGTCTATCTAAATTCTATTTAAATATCATAGATTTCACTGAGTATGAAAATGCCCAATAATTTCTTTCACACACATAATATCCTTGTGCTTTAAAAGTCAATCAAAATTGTTAATGTTGTTTTGGAACTTAAATTTATGACACTAGCTATATATTTAAGTAATCAGTGTTCTGAAGCATTTGATTGGGATTTTTGATGTCTTCCTGTTCAGAATAATTATGTTAATGAAGATATATATTATCAGCTTGCAGATATTTCACAAATTAGGTAGCACCATGCATCATTCAAATTTCCATACAAGAATTCCAACTCGCTCCTCCTGTTAGTATGATATTCACAGAATTTGTCAACAAATACAAATTACTTAATAATAGAGTTCTAAATCCCACCCTCACTTTCTAGAAAGTCCAGGCTGGCATAGAACAGATAATCCTCCTTCTGCCTCCCACATGTGTAAGTCAGAGTCCTGTGCTGCCATGTTTATACATAGTATGTTCATTCTTCAGTTGAACTCTGAGGAGACTACATCATCTGTAGTTGTTGGGTTTTAATACATGAAGGCATTTACAAAGAACAATGCCAGGAAATTGATGGACACCCCCTACTATCCTATTCTAATGAAGACACCGTTTCTGATACAATGTTAAGAGCCGATGATTAGATTGTCAAATTGTGTGAACATTTTCTACAGCCACCTGTTTATTTCTTCTTGTTTTAACTATTTACAATGGGCCAAATGAACTCTCAAGACATGCTTTTTAACTCTAAGACTACAATGACACAGGTACACAGTCACTGCAACTGTAGCAGCAAGTTTATCAATTCCATTTCTGTCTATAACCTATATCCATCATCCTTGACCAAGATACAGAACCTGGTCGGAATTATAAAAGTAAAGCATGCTTCCTTCAGTACTGTATAAAGATAAGAACCACTATGTATGAGAGTAAGGATGGAAAGGACACTTAGTGACATAAAATACATGAGCCACATGAAAAGAAAACGTGGATAATATCTTTTCAGTGTTACTGACAATGAGGAAGACACAGTTACCCTTCATTTTTAGTTATTAAATGTTTCAAATTTGGTGGCCAAGTTGTTGGGTTTTTAGCTTTTCTCCTCAATTGCTCTGATTACAAAGAGCCTCTCTTCATTAGTGCTCATATCTCTCTGTGTGTCAATACACATCCAAGTGATTAAATTTATTTGTATGTACACACACACATATATATATATATATATGCTCATTTGCACTTAGATAAAGCTTCAGACAGTAAATGATGATTGATATCTCTTATTTTATGAGACATGGTGCTTCATTTATTTATTCGAAAAACTTTTGTCCTTTCAAACTACTATTGCATGTCATGCACGAATATGAAGTTTCAGGCTCATAGTGAATTAAGATGCTAGACAAACCTCTATCATAAACAATACATTTTTATGTATACAAATCAATTGACATCTTAAACAAAGTAAAATAGCTAGTATTAACATTGTGTTAATTTATAAAATAATGAGTTTATCTGGCGAGGTCCTGTAATTCTAATGGGAAGAATAAAGAATGTGTTGTTGCTGATGGAGTTTGAGTTATGATTGACAGTGGTATAAAAAAGTAAGTTTCTTAGCAAGGTAAAAATACTGTTCATGGGCAGGTGAATTATACTGAGGTATTTGAACAGTGACTCATATTTGAGCATTTATTGAGGAGAATAACAAGGAAAGAGAAAAAGAGCCTGACAAATAGTAGTCTTTTAAAATATATTAATATGTAAGTATATATTTAAAATTATAATATAATTACATAATTTACCCTCCTTCCCCTTCAACTGCTCCAATGTATCCCATCCCGTTTGTTCTCATTTAGATCTATGGTCTCTTTTTTATAATTGTTATTGGGGTGTGTGTGTGTCCTAAATATATAAATATAACAAGCTCCATAAGATGTTGATCCCTTGAGAAGCTAAGCATCCTTTGTTATTATGAGAGCACTGGAGATGTTTGGCTTAACTTACAAAAATCGATGATCAGGAAATTCGTGTTGGCAAAAGAAGGAGAACAAAACACAAGTGAGACAGACAAACATCCATTGCCATCCTCCAGGAATAATAAAAACCTGGGCAAAAACTCAGGCAATACTTTATCTGTTTAGAGATACCTTTCAGAATATTAAAAACGGAATGCAGCCAACTTGGTTAACTGTTATAGAGGGTTCTTATTTTTTTAATTATGTAAAACACAGCTAAAAGTTAACAAGGACAAGAACCTATGAAAGTTGTTTAAAATAAGTGTCCCCGTTGGTTGTCAACATATTCATTTCTGTGTTTTATCACTTACAGACTGTTCAAAAGAAATCTATAGCCAAGTGTAGTGACATGCTCCTTTAATCTCAGAACTCTAGGGACAGAGTCAGGCAGTCTCTCAAAGTTCAAGACTAGCCTGGTTTACAAAGTGAGTTCCAGTTCCAGGACAGCCAGGACTAAATAGAAAAATCCTGTCTAGATCTCTCTCTCTCTCTCTCTCTCTCTCTCTCTCTCTCTCTCTCTCTCTCTCTCTCTCTCTCTCTCTCTCTTTAGAGAGAGACTAAAGCAACCATAGGAAAAGGCCTGGTCCCAGAAAATAAAACTCTCAACTGTAGGATGTTGCTATTTTTGTGGTGAGTCCTATGGATTGAGTTGTTTTGTTTAGTGATAATGTGACAGTAAAAGCTGCATAGTTTTAAATAGTTTTAAGAGGAATATTTATATCCCTCTTGAGATATATATTAATAAGTATATATATATATTTGTTTGGGTGACTAGGAACCTGAAAGAATAAAACTTGTAGGTATTGGAAATGTTTTCTTCTATAAAGCATTTCCTACTTGCTATTCAAAGCCACCTCAACTGCTACAAAACCATCACCATTTTCTCCACTGTTGTCAAGCAAAACAGGGATTAATGAGCAAACCTGGTGGGTTGAAGAATCTACTCCTGTGGCAAATACATTTGGACGATTTCATGCATTTGCAGTGCCTAAAAGGGAATCTTGGAAACCATATGCATATGTCTGCTTAACTCACCAAGCATAAGTCTCGGCTTGTAGCATGTACCCAAAACAATCGTTGGACACTTGATACCTCATCCTATTTCTATAAATACATCTGTCAGAGTGAGACTAAGTTACTAGAGACAGACTTGCAGTGCAGTGTCACTGGGAAGCCCAAGGGAATTGGCTGATGGGATAGAAAGTTACATTTGAGAATGTTCTTTCCACTGTGGATTTGGAGCATCTCTGTCTCTGCACACATTCCCTGCTGCTGAATATTATATTCAGAACTTAGCTTTGCTGTCTCCTCAACTCAAACAGCAGGTAACTTACAGGTCTTTTAAGTTACAATAACTTAAGATTTTTCTTTGCCTCTTGCTAGTATTTCATGAATTTTTATAGTGTCTATTGTAAAACACAAAACCTCTTATCTTTGAAGGCATTCTCTTACATATTTTAATATATGAATCTACAGTAAACAAGCAATTAATTTGAAATGAGAAATATTACATGCTTTGTTTGAGAGTTCAGTATGATATCTATGATAGATTTGTTAACATGAAAGACGTATTAGAAATAAAGCAGTTATTATTCTTTGTTTTTCTTATGTGCATGTAAGATTATGCATATACAGAGGTACAGAAATATATTCCTCACTAAATCCCTGAAGGGATATATAATATTTTGAGATTGCATACAAATAGATTCTACTCTTTCAATAATAAAAAATTATTTGAACATGGATGCTTAATAATAGAAAGAAATAAAAAAGAAAGGAAAGGACATTAACTCCTAGGTATGATAGAAGAGAAATTTTACCAATAGATATACAGGAGAGAATAGGCAGAGGCATCTGAGAAAGTCCAGAGTGGACACGACCAGTCTGAGTTGGACCTTGTGTGGTGAGGGAGACAGAGAGAGGAAGAAAGAAGAGAGAATAGAGAACCAGGTGCAGCAGCCAAGAGACGAAAGATACAAGAAAGGAGTGGATGACCAAAACATCTAGATTATATAGGGAAGAACTACTTGGAGAAAGGCAGCGTCTGGGATAGAGTGTTCAGGGTAGAGGGAGCAGTTATGCTGTGATCTATACCTGGTAACAAGTAGGGACTGAGGGATGCTGGGGGAACTTCTTGGCTAGGGCCAGCATTGCTATTTTAAATAAGCACCTTAGGTATTTTTCCGGGGTTTGAAACTTAACAGATGTCAATTCTAAATTCTTAGGAGGAAATGTAGTCATACATATATGTGCAAAGGATGTTGCTGCCAGAAAGCAGCAATGACTATCACTAATGTTATTACCCTTTAATTAATAAACAGTAGTGATATGAATAAAAATCTGTTGAATTATACACTTTTACGCTGCTTCTGAGTGAAGGAAACCAACTTAATGTTGGTGTAGTATTCAAATATGACATGGTTGTCAGCTGTCTTTGAAAAGTCAAAAGATCAAAGGGGAGATAAGAGATAGAATAGTTGCAAGAGTGTGTGCTTGGAAGATTTCAGAACATTTCAGTCATTGAGAAGACTTAAACTATAGACTGTAGATGGCAGGGTCTTTGCCTTACAGTGTTTTGTTCTTGACTTAAGGCCATGCATTATCTCCTGTGTGCCACAACCCTCATAGCACCTAGCTTTCTTCTTGGCTTGCTATACCCTTCATTGCTCTTCACTTGTATCTTAATACGTTCTCTGTAAAACAGTGCATGTTGTATTCCAAGCAAAAGCTCAAGGTGCAAGTTTTTGTATAGTTGAAG
Source organism: Chionomys nivalis (assembly GCF_950005125.1). Lineage (NCBI taxonomy): Eukaryota > Metazoa > Chordata > Mammalia > Rodentia > Cricetidae > Chionomys > Chionomys nivalis. The sequence continues at coordinate 18,398,979 of NC_080110.1, forward strand.
GATCAAATTCCTTAGTTTTTCTTCCAACCTTCAAAACAATTGAGACCTGAGACCAGGAACTGACTTCTAAAATAGAATATTGGTTCTGAGGTCAGACTCAAAAGTAATCATCATGACAACAGGGCTAGGACCACCAAATAAGTCTTGTGTCTCAACAAACAAGCTTTGCCTCTGCCACTCCAAGAGGAAAGGGGTTGGAGAGGACAGATGCAAAAGTCAGATTTAGGTCTCAGATTGCATGACTACATATGAACATGTGAGCTGTCTTCTTGCTAAATGGAAATGATATTGGTTGATAACACAGTTCAGTTTAGTTGATAAACAGGTATTCAAATCTTGATGAATGAATACTGGAGAACATTATTTTTAAATATTAATGTTTCACTCAGTGAAATCAAAGAGGAATTTTTACATATGACTTAAAGGTAGAAGGAATTTGGTCATTCTACATCACCTCTCATTAAATGCTTGCAAGGGCTTACTGGTGGATTAAAAATGATCACAGGCACCTTCTTCCTTGTTACCTAACTAGTGGTCTTTGCTGTACTTCAGGCATGAACTTCTTGAAGAAGCTCGTAGAAAAGGATTACCTTTTGCCCAGTGGGATGGACCCACTGTGGTCGCTTGGCTGGAGGTAAGAAAAGCAAGTCAAAGACTTGGCTTAAGCCAATCATTGCTAACTTGATTATTTGAATACAGATAAAGACTGATGTGAAATCACAGCTTCCCTGTATCATATAACTTCTCATAAAGGAAACACATTCATGCCTATGAATTTGTGACCACTGAGATGTCATAGATTCTTTCTTGTGTTGGGACAGAACAAAATATGCAATGATGTAAACAGATGTGTCCTCCTCTCCATGGGTACTAGAATAGGAGAATAAATTATTACTGCCATGGTTTGGAGGTTTGGAGCAAGTATCAGCTCCTATACACCAATCATCATCAGTAAGAAAGAAAAAAGTTAAAAAACAAATTCATTTCACACTGAAGTAAATGCTGATGAAGCGTCTAGAATGTTCTACCCTTGTTTATAATGCATTTCCTAAAATGGCTATGGACTGGCTAAGTTTAGAGAGTTGTGAATAAACAGGAGGCTGAGGCCTATGTTTCCTTCTTTGTCTAAATCACATAAGCTTTCATGTTACTTTATGATTACTAAGTTGATTAATTAATTGATCAGTTGATAATTAAATGCTTGATGTAACAAGAATAGCATTCTGTGTTTCCTCTAAGATACAATGCTGTAGAAAATAAAGCAGTATTTGACCAGGGTAGAAGGCAGCACCCTGGCAGTGAGTGAATTGCATATTTGACCCCAGGTTGGCCCCGTGTTGCACACCAGTGGCACAGACTGCTCTTCACATTCACCTTTCCTAGATGGCCCAATGGTAGCCAATAGGATAGCTTTTGTCAGGAGAAAGCAATGAGGATTTTCTTGCCTGGCCAAGACAATGGCATACATTGAAATAATTCGGAATTATAAAGTAACTTAACTTTATCATTGTGTCATATATAGGGCTAAGTAAAGACCAAGTTAAAAAAAAAGCTAAAAATTATTGTACTTTAAAAATGTTCAGTTAGACAGGTAGATAGAAAAACACCTTATTTTTTTAAGTTTCTTTTTTCTTGGGCTAACTGAAATAAACCTGAGTTTTTCTTTTATTATATCCTTTCAAAGTAATTAATTACAGAGTTACCTCTTCAAGCTTATCTTTAAGTTTCTATGCAAAAAAAAAACATAACAAAGAACAAAAATACTGGAACAGTAGAGGAAAGGTTTAAGAATTCACGCCACAACAAGGACAGGGATTCTTTGTTCAGATGTCATTCCAAGAAAATGAACTAGGGTTTGATAGAGAGTGAGTTGCTATTTTGGCAAAGGATAAACAAATTCTTCAGATGAAGAAGCAAAACAGATTTCCTGACACTCAGGTGCTGGAAAATGACAGCCAGTGAAGCCAGAGCTAATTAAACCTATCCTGGGTACTGAGATTGCTCCTAATGCATTTCCTAATGTGACTCAAATCACAAAATGGAACAAACAAGATGAGCAAGCATGCTGAGACCATAAATGAGAGCCCTTAACTTTTACCTCCCTTTCCTCTTCCTGGTGTGCACAGTCTATAAAGAGTGTCGCGTGGGAGGAAGTCTACCCCTTTCCCCATCATTTATCCACATCAAAAACTCTTCAATGTCTAATCATTGATGACATTTGTAACAATGGATTGGCAATGTTTGTAATGTTAACCAGAGTAGAAATTCAAACATCTTAGATGATGGCTAGGAAATCATTAGGGATGAGTGAAGGTTTATAGATGTTTATTTATCTTGAAGTATTTTAGTTTATGCACCAAGCAAGATATCTGGCCAATCATCTGTACCCTCTAGTGTCCTCATCAACATAAGGCTAATCTTAATGTTCTCCCCCTTCTGGAACTCATACAAGAACAATATTATATCTTTATATCCTGTGTTAGATTTCAACCACATCCCAAGTCACACTGATTCAGAGTTGCCATTCTTTTCCTTGAGTCTTTCACATTATAGATTTATTATGTTGTAGGATATACAGAAATAAATGTCTGTATCAGTTAGCTACTCCTGAATAAGAAGTTATACCAACAAGGATATATTATCTCATTAGTTTTATAGGTTATATGTAACTACTTGAGTGGAATATTTGGTTTGGCTAAGGTTCATGCTTTGGTGAAAATCACAATGCTAACAATGGTAGATTTGTCTTAATCCATGACAGGCAAGCTGTCTCAGCATTCAGAATTCAAAAGGAGAATTATAATGTACTCATTAGATAAAGACCATTCAAGCCACTGATCCATTGGAACTTGTAGATAAGTTCTTGTCATTATACACAAGTAGAAAAATTGCTGCCTCTCCCTAACAATTGATATCAGTGTAGCTCGAAAACCACAATATCTCAATTCAAATTAATTACTTCCTGATTGTTGTCTGTACCATATATTCAGTGTATTTATATTACCTAACTCTCTAGTCAAGAATAATAGGATTTATCACATGGAGTTGTGTGTAGGAGACAGATTGTTTGTTCCAGTCTGCTCAGCTCCAAAACAACCACATAGAGACTGTAGTAAATCAAAAAGAAAGGGAAATTAAATAATAAAACAATTTCCCTAGGGGGAAAAAGAAACTTTATTAATTAAATCACTGCTTGGCCCATTAGCTCTAGCTTCTTATTGGCTAACTCTAACATATTAATTTAAGCATTTCTGCTAATCTGTATATTGCCACAAGGCTGTGGCTTACGGGATAAAGTTCTATCATCTGTTCTGATAGGGCTACATGGCTTCTCCTTGACTCCGCCTTCTTTCTCCCAGAATTCAGTTTAGTTTTTCCCACCTACCTAAGTTCTGCCTTGTGCAGGCCTAAGACAGTTTCTTTACTAACCAATGGCATTCACAGCATACAGAGGGGAATCCTATACAGAGTTTTAGACAAGAGATAAATTTATAAATGCAAGATTATCTTGAATACTTAGAGGATGTAAAAGACACTAAAATGATATATTAGTTAGTTTTCCTGTTAGTGTGAAAAAGTAGTTAACCAAAGCAACAAATAGAAGGAAAGATTTCTTTGAGCTCACATTTTGATGGTGAGATCAATTATGGAAAGGAAAGTAGGGAGGCTAGAATGAATGTAAGTATGATAGCAAGACCACAAAGCATCTGGTCCAACGCATCATCAATCAGGAAGCAGAAAAAGCAAATACGAATGTACAACCTTCTTATTGGTTTTTATTCATTCTGAAACTGCCCCCCACTGGTTATTCTTCTCACATTCATGGTGTCTTTCTTGCTTTGTTTTACCTTTCTGGAAATTTCTTCACAGACATGCCCAGCGGTGTGTTTCACAGGCAATTCTAAAATCCAGTCAAGTTGTAATGAAGGTCTTACCTTCACAAATGATAATTAAGATTATTCTAATCTGTATATTTTTTTTTTCCAAACACGACAGCTCTGGTTGGGAATGCCTGCTTGGTACGTGGCAGCCTGCAGAGCCAATGTGAAAAGTGGAGCCATCATGTCGGCTTTGTCGGACACGGAAATCCAAAGAGAGATTGGAATCAGCAACCCTCTGCATCGCTTAAAGCTCAGACTAGCCATCCAGGAGATGGTTTCCCTCACGAGTCCTTCAGCTCCTCCGACCTCGCGCACTGTGAGTCAATGTGTACCCCTCCTTCCCTTGAGGTTAACATCATAGGAGTCTAACCCCACAAAGCAAAGTGTGACAGCTCACATTTTGGCGTCAGCATGAGTTATTTTAAAGAGATATGGCTTGCTCTTCATTAACCCCGCTGCTACTTTGAATAGGTTTTCAATTGAGGAGGTCTAATTCCAAAAAATCTTGAGAGCTTCAACCAAGACGGACTTCCGAGTTTAGCTAGCATTTAGATGGGAGTTTAGCTTTTCCTTGAGGCAGAAAAATCCCAAAGTTTATTGTTTGTTTGTTTGTTTGTTTGTTTTTGCAATCTCCTTTTCTGTTTAATGAAATATGGCGGCTTGTTGGGATTATTCCAAAGCATTACAGGTTTCTGAAGATGCACAGTTTAACTTATTACTTATAAAAAAAAAAGTTCATGATTAAAAATTGTATATGATTTGATGTTTTATAAACACAAATTAGAATTATCCACTTCAAAATTTGGCCCCATTTATCATCGCTTTTATAACCTAGTACTATAAAATAATATACTGAAAAAGGCATTGCTAATTATCAGTACATTCATCAAGAAATAGTCTCAAATGGTATTTTATTCCACTGGTTAGTAAGGTTTTGCTGATAAATGTGTAATCCCTTCTGTTAACAACATATCTCTAGCCCACCATCTTAAACAGCATAAGAAACTATGAAAGAACAAAATTAATTTGGTGGAGAAAGTGGTATTTCTTTATTGCAGCTTTCAAACACCAAACTGACTTCAATATACTTCTAAGAAGGACTTAGATAACCTTTAAAACATTTTTACTGAGTCTATCATATATACAACCCCTCCCCAATATTCGAGAATTTAAAGGCAGAGATGTACGGTAAGATATCAAAAATGTGTGTACTTCCTGTATACTTACATTTTAGTTACTTCCTCAATACTGTGTCAGAAATATGTATGTAATTTTCACTTACAATATTATTTCAAATAGATAAGAATGTACTCTGCTAATGTATACCAGATAAAGGTAATTTAAAATATTCTTATAGTAATAATTGAGGCCCATTAAAATAGTTATTACCGTAAGTCAAATTCAGAACTGAAGGCCTTTATGAGTATTTTCAACTGAGCAAATAGCAATGTAACTTGTTTATACAGAGCTCTCTTCTTTCAAAAGTAAATGCAGCAAGAAATCCTGAAAAATCACAACAAACTTCCAACTTCCCGGCTTAAAGAATGGGGCATACTGTATCATTTCTTTAAGCTGCAAAAGCAAATCCCTTTCTTAGAAAATGTTTTGTAAAAATCACATTTCCCCTAAGACATTTACCCTGAAGCAAGTTAAATTGCAGATTAAAGATAAAACTATAGTGATTTGTTGCAAAAGCAAACAAAAATGAGGAATGCTTGAGATATTCAGAATTTAGCTGCAGTTGTCCTCAAAAGATTATTTTGTTGTTGTTATTCTTGTTGCTGTCCCTAGAACCTTCTTCCAACTTCAGGGTCACAAGACCTCCCCAACATGTCTTTCATTTATTAATATCTGAAAAGCTTCCTATTAAGCACCCTAAAATTTTGGTTTCTTTCCTACTGGGCATTAACATTTTATGTATACCTAAAGGACATTTTTTCTTTCTTTCTTTCTTTCTTTCTTTCTTTCTTTCTTTCTTTTTTTTTTTTTGTTTTGTTTTATTTTCAAGACAGGGTTTCTCTGTAGCTTTTGGTTCCTGTCCTGGAACTAGCTCTTCTAGACTAGGCTGGCCTCGAACTCACAGAGATCCGCCTGCCTCTGCCTCCTGAGTGCTGGGATTAAAGGCTTGTGCCACCACCGCCCGGCCTTAAAGGACATTTTTAAATGGTCTCTTTTTTGACTCATCGTTGACTAAACAAGAAAAGTACCAATGTTTGCCCCAGCCCTTAAAATGATCATCAAGTACACTGTAATTATTCTAAATATTCACCTAAAACATAACCATTGCAGGGTTGAACAGTGTTTCAGTGGATTAAGTTCTTGCCATGTGAGCTTAAGAAGAGAAATTTAGATCCTCAGACCCAGATTAAAAAAAAAAAAAAAAAAACTGGGTGAGTTTTTTGACCTATCTGTAAGCCCTGTATGGGAGGCAAAGATGGGTAACGGGAGAGAGACTAGCTGAACATCTAAGTTCATATTCATCAAGAAACCCTGCAACAATAAAGTAGAACTTTATCAAAAAAGACACCTAAGCTCAAATTCTGACTTATATTTGTATACACTTAGATATATACATGTGCACACCATATACATGTAAGTTTGTAATATCATGTATTTGAGTGCACACACATACACAAGCCCAAATATAGTCATTGCGTAGGACTTGCTTCCCAAGCTATAAAGAGGATATAAACCACACATGGCTCTGAGTCATCATACCCCCCCAAAATATAATAAGTAAGGCATGTTGAATATGAAGTTCAGTATGGCTGAAATTGTTTAGTTCCTATGTGTGAGACAGAAGCAGAGTTTTAAAAGAGATGAATATTACTGAAAATTAGTATAATTTTTTGTTAAATTTTTAATAGGGACAGGACAGAAGGACATAGAGGAAGATACCCAGCACTTACATCTGACCTATGCGCCTGCTCAAACACTGAAAACTTGTGCCTACACCGTGCTCACACACACACACACACACACACACACACACACACACACACACACACACTGTTTCATGCACACAAGAGAAAACAGAGAAAAGCGCATTTTAGGAAAATAAATCTTTACATGAAATGTAAGTTCTTAGCGTGCAACTTGCAAATGTGTGGCAATCACATTTTAACAAATTTCCCGGGAATTATGCTCATTTTGTTAAGTGAAGATAATTATACAACCATAGCTTCTAGAATCTTACTCATCCCAGAGCACTTCGCATAATTCCCAGTACAGAATTTCAGAAAACCTGTGGGGAAGCTCTGCTCTGTTAAGAGATGATACTGGTAAAGGCCCCTATGGAAAAAGAGTAAGATCATCATTATCTGGTGACAGAGTCAATGGAGAAGCTGCACACATCACTGAGCTGAGAGGCTCTGGTATTGTAAATCTGTTTTATAAGTGCATATTTTAATCTATAAGAAAACTTGGCTACAATGAAAATCTGAAGCAGTTAAGGGTGAGAATTCTGTGCATACATATGATACTTAGCCCTCCTAATATTTATTTATTTATTTATTTATAATTATGGACCTTAACTATATAAATCTTTGTTATAAAAATGTATTTGCGCATATTATTTTATTTTGTATAAGTGCTCTATCTGCCAGTATGCCTCCATTGCAGAAGAGGGCATCAGATCTCATTATAGATGGTGGTGAGCTATTATGTGGTTGCTGGAAATTGAACTCATGTACTCTGGAAGAACAGCCATTGTTCTTAACTGCTGAGCCATCTCTCCAGTCCCTTTGTGCATATTATTATATAGATATACATATGAGAATAACATGTATGTTTCACTAATATGTAATTTATGTGAGATTTCTCTCATATCAAATAATATTCATTGTTTATTTTTCATATAATTATTTCTAAAATTATATCAACATACCTTATTCATTTTTCATAACGAAAGTTAAACATGGTTTTAGGTGAAGTGTAGAAAGTTCCCAGGATAGCTTGTGATATTTGGACATTGCCTTTGCTGCTTTTTCAAAACGAGGAACTAAAAAGTTTCATGACCTGGAGAACTTTGCATACAGATTTCCTGGAGAAATGTGAAATTTGATATGGAGTAGTATCCAATGGGAGGAACCTTAAATAATATTATGTTAGTAAGTGATTTTAAATTCATTATTGATTGTGTGGTATACAGAGCTCATACCAGATTCTTTGCCTAGAAAAAAAAAAAAAAAAAAGGAAACACTTCCCAAAATGATAGGCCATTGTAGAGGAAACGTCAGTTTATTCTGTGTTTGACTCTTGGGTAAAGCACCTACTTGGCATACCCAAGAAAAGCATATTACAATGGTAACTTAGTTACCCTCCTGGTGCTAACAAAGCAAGTTTAAAGAGAAAGGATTTATTTTGCTAATAGTTTCAATGGGATACAGTCCGTTGTGGTGAGGAAGACATTGCAGCACACAGGGAAGCATGGTAGCAGAACAAGCAGCAGACCGTACTCAGGAAGCACATGTAGGCTGAAGTGGACCTCAAGGCCTGGCCACAGTGACTCGGTTTACCAGTGAGGTTCTGCCCCCTAAAGGTTCCACAGCCTTCCTCAAGTTTCTACCATTTTGAGAGTAAGTGTTCACACACATGAGCCTATAGCAAAGAATTCAAACCACAATAGATGCTTATAAAATATAGTTGAAAAATAAGGAAATGAATATTTGGGAATTTGACAGTATTGGTGAAGATGAGACTTATCTTTTTTATAAATCAAAAGTATTTCAAGATAATGTTTCAGGTCTATTTCCTCTCCAAGAATGCAGGGGAAAACACATCTATTGAATTAAAAACACAAACGAAAAACAAAACAAACAAAAAAAAAACAACAACAACACGAAACCCACCTGGCTAATTTGTTGCTGTTTTCCAGACTATGGGGTTTACGGATTACCTGCAACAGTCAATTTATCGTTTCCCAGGACACTGATTAATAAAAACATATGAATTCAATTCCCTTGATAAGCACCTATTGGGCCATAATGTTAGAAGAAAAAGAGCAAAGCTACATTATTTTATATTTATCTTGCCATTTTACGATATTGAACCCAATCATCACAGTCATTTGGAATACGAAGTTTTACCAAAGAAGGTTTTGTTTAACAGTCCACGAACTGTTACAAATACAAGCTTTCCAGCATGACTGTCTGATTAGTCCCTTGAGAAAATTAAAAAGGGGTCCAACCAATGAAAGCAACAGATAGATAGATTGTAAACCCTCCTACATCATAGGCGGTTTATTCATGATGCATGTAGTGTGTGCGATGCTGTTGACTGACAGAGGTGCCTCCTTTTTCTCTACCCTGGTTTCTTTCCACGAATGGCTCTGCTTCCCTTGGGCTCCTCCCTAGCCTTCAGGCAATGTCTGGGTGACCCACGAAGAAATGGAAAACCTTGCAGCTCCAGCAAAAACGGTTAGTCTTCCAAAGCCTTGTTGAACCCAAACAAAAGTAATTGTATGTAGAAAAAGACAGGAATTGGTATACTATAAAGCAAAGAAATGGGGTGTATTTATGTAGATACATACAATGATAACTGATATTTTGGTTATAGATTTCTTTTAGTATGCTTGTGTGGCGATTGAAAATGAAGTCATGTTAGATTGTCATGTGCTTTTTATCCTGAGCATCTATGGACTACTCTTGTAATATGAAACCGTAATAAATAATTTAGTAAATATAGGAACATTGGAAATTTTGATAGTCAGTACCTCCCAGCACTGAACGTGGTCACAGGAATATATGTTACTAAATCAAACTTAATCAGTTGTAGAAAAGCTTCCATGGGATCATCACTTTTAATGTAATTATGTAGTGTCTTGGGCTATAATATCTCACAAGTAGACCTCTTAGGAAAAAATATTGAAGTGTTATAATGATTTGGTTTTTAAAAGTGCAGTTTGAATTGACTTCAAGGATTCTAATTTCCAGCTTTAAAAATGTGATGTTTTATAGAGTCATATTACATGGAAGGATCATAGTTGGACAAACCATGTATTTTACCTCAATAATTTAATTGTAAAGTTCTTTCACTTTAATTCTCCTTTAAAAATTTGGTTATCTAGAATGTAATGGTGCAAAGGTCACAATGCAATGACACATGCATCACTGGATTTTTGGTTGCATCCTGTCTTTGGTTTTCTTGGTTGGCTGTTTGAGGGTATGTTTGTCCTAAGCTTTGACAGAAAGATACAGTTATTCACTTCGTTAATTTCTAGTCTGTAACCTTTATGCAGTATGTATAGGTACATATAATTTATGTTTGTGCTAAATATGAAATTTTAAATATAACCAAAAATAGTCAGATCAAGTTTTCATAAAACTCATAAACTCCAGTATGTTTGTGTTAATTCGAACTCTGTTGTGTGCTCTGCATTTGAGAAATTGAATAGATGTAAGTATACGCATGTCTGCTTTTGTCATCATACTGCTTTGCTATTTATGCTTCTGATAGAATTTTTCAATATTCACTTGAAATTAATTTATGTTTACCTGCTTTATTAATCACTTCCTGCTGCTAACCCAGAAAGAATCTGAGGAAGGAAGCTGGGCCCAGGTAGGAAACTCATACACTTTAAGACATAGTAAAATATGCGATATAAATTTGAAAACTACTGAAGGTGATAATATTTGAAAACATCACTTATCTTAGTAATTAGACTGCTACATATACCTAAGTCAGTTTTATATCTAATATATTATAGGTGCATTGCTATACACCAGGTTTTGCAACTAAGATGAATGTCACTTCATAAGTGGTATATATAACTGGGTAATTTCTCTTTCTTCCCCCAAATATGACTCTATACCTTAATTTCTCTGAACTTACTCTGTAATATATGTAACCAAGATAGATAATCATAGAATTTATATTGCTGAGGACACCTTACAAAGACTTTTTGGTGTCCTATATGCTTTCAGGTGTCATGGGTAGTATTTGGGGACAGGTGTTAGCATAGCAGGTGAAAGATGAGGACAGTCCCAATTATTAAACTGATCATAAGAGACAAAAATTTTTATTAAACAATTCAGTGTGTGCAAAAAAGTGCACTTTTCGGTATTTTTAAAAGTTAGAAACTGAGAGAATAAATTGAGAAAGTAAATAAAATTTGGCACATTTATAAGGATTTGTATTTCGGCATGCTATAGCATAGGGTTGTAATCAATTTTGAAACTGAAGCAAATTTCAGAATTCTTCACAAAAAGAATATCCTGATTTTTACTATATTTACATAGTTTTATTATAACTGTGAACTCATAGCATAATTATTCACTAAGTAGACAACTCTTTAAAATTAGTATCCTTGAAATAATTAATAATATCCATCCTTTAATATCCTCAAAAATTTAATAATGGTAGTTAACCTCACATTTTATTTTACCTGTTTGAACACTATGTAGCAAGAACAGTCCTTACATTACAAAAGAGAATTAGCTTGTCTGTCTTAGTTTGTGATCAAGCCTGATATACACACACTGTCTAAATGACTGATTTCTGGTGAAGGATTCTTCCAGGGACCTAATGGATGCTCAATATACTATCTTCTCCAAAGCATAATGCCAAGTTTCAGCATGCTGTCTTGGACCCTCGCTGCTTTTCTTTAGTTGTTTACTGAGGTTTCTGTTTCACTTCAGGGTTTGCTATGAACAGGTACAATAGCAATAGGATCGTTAAGAGAGGGAAATAGAGAAGTACTTCAAACATAAAAGAAAGAACAGAATTCTCCTGGTATAGCAATGGAATCTTTAATCTTAAAACATATATTATACCTTTAGCCATATGTTTTCATCCTACTTCTAGCTATATAGTTCACCTTTATCACTAACAAGACACATATATGAACAAATTTACTGTTTTGAAATACACCATGAAGTTAATTATTTCTACAGGCAAATGTTCCATAAAAATGTGCAGAGTTTGCATTGTGTTAAAGTAAACAAAATGCATTCAGGTTAAATATTATCTCTCTTTTTGTTGACACATGTATCATAGTCATGAAGTTTGAGTCATATTACTTGCTATTATCCTCCATTTACCATCTCATTTTACTGGTTAAGAAACTTGACTGCTATAAAACAATTCCAGTGTCCGGTCTTTCTACAGACCCTGGCTTATGGAGATATGAATCACGAGTGGATTGGAAACGAGTGGCTTCCCAGCCTGGGGTTGCCTCAGTACAGAAGTTACTTTATGGAATGCTTGGTTGATGCAAGAATGTTAGACCACCTCACCAAGAAAGATCTTCGTGTCCATTTAAAAATGGTGGATAGTTTCCATCGGTAGGTTTTCAGAAAAGAGTGATAAAAGCAAAACCACAAACAATCTGCAGTGAACTAATACAAAATAGAAGGACAGTAGAAAGGCAGTGTGTCTCATTCAAAAGGTCTATGTCATCTACTTGGAACAAGCACTCGAGCAACAAACTGAAGGGTGTACTAGTGGAGAGCTATGTTTATGTTATAATCCTGGAGTTTATGCAAAGGCACAGATATGAGCTATGTTCACAGTGTGTACTTTTGTTTCTTCTTGATTGCATTTTTTAAAAATTATTTTTTTAGTTTATGTTAGAGAATCACTTATGGAGAAATGAGATGTGTCTGTGATTATGATCACTAGGTGCTCTTGCAGAAGACCCAGATTCGGGTCCCAGCATCCATATGGTGGGTCACAACCATCATTAAGTCCAGTTCCAACTCATCTAATGCCCTCTTCTGGCCTTCATGGGTATCAAGCACATACATGGTGCACCCATATGCATGCTAGCAAAACACACATAAAAGGAAATGAAAAAAATCTAAGAACAAAAGAAAAATTCTATGAATAACTGAATAATTGTAGTTTCACCCTTTACAAATCCATGTGGTTATAAACCATGTAACTTAAAGACATACTAGAGAAAAACAGGAAAGAGACTCTTCTATAAAGGACATAATTGTGCTTTTTGTTCTTACATAAATGTTCACATTTTGGGTTATTAGCACATTAGTTTTTTTTATAAACTACTGAATGTTTTAATTAAAATCCATCAGAACATGAGAATAAGGGACAAATATTTGATTTAGATGATTTATCTTCTGTCAGGCTTACAAGGGCTAATGATGAATGACACTCTTTTATTAAATTCTATGTTGTAGTCTGGTAGCCTCTACTCCAGGCTGTGGAGGCAAAGATCAAGGTATGGACAGGTCTGTTTATTTGGTGACCTTGCATCCTCATTGTGTTTCGACATTTAGTCTTTCCTCTATAAGTATACACTTCTCCTGTCTGTGATTTTCCAAATTATTTATTCTTATAACAATAGATTAGGGTCTGCTTGATGACATTGTTTAAATTGGTTACCTTTTAAAGGTCCTGTCTCGAAATATAGTCAAATTCTGGATAATGGAGGTAAATGTTTCACTATATGCATGCAGGGCGATATACATTCACATTCTTTTTTCTAGGATTTCAGAAGTTTGTGTCACATTGTTATTAAACTATATAACAGAAATATATACATGCATATATGTGTATGTATGTATGAATGTATGGACTGCTGTACATGTCTGACTATACCGCTAAATATTTAAGAAAGTAATGATAGTCAATAATTATTACTTTAAGCCTAAAAAGTCTTTTATTTTCCTATCATACTCTTATTTCTCATATTATTCAAACTATTATTATTATGTCTAATTTTATTATTTCTTCTCCCTGGGTATCTGTGAGACTTCCTTTTCATACTTACTGCTCTGAGGCCTTAATTTTTTCTATCTCTTAGGATCATTTCCTTATATCATACATATTATGAGATCATTGTTCCATAAACAAAACAAAAATGGCAAGAAATCTTTTTATTACCATCCTTTCCCCCTATAAAAATTACCCCAGAATGCATCTCATCCATGGAATGAAAATCTTGCTTTGACATATCCAGATTTCCCATATGGGACTATATTTGCCCCCTAACTCCTAGCCTGAATTTCAGGTCTACATAGTGTGCCTCCATATCACCACATCTTTGAAATTTCTTCCAAGGTTCTGCGGTATAATATATAATGGTCTGTTTCCCCAGTAGTCCAGCCTTTCCTGCATCCTGCTCTGTTGAATGTCATGATGTTTCTCTTCCACAGCACCTTCTCTGCAGTCTCAGTAGACTCAGTAGGCTAGTTCTTTTTTATTCGCTGGTCTTTCCCAGTGTGGTTTGCAATTTGTCCATATCCTGTACTCTGCCTTACTCCTTAATTCACTCATTTTTTCATCAGTCAAGGAATCATTGATTGTCTATAAAGTTGTTTCTGTCTCTAAAGAGAGATATTAATTTCTTCGTGAAGGAATAAAACACTAATTTGCTAAAATGTACTGTAGAAAATGCTAAATTGAAGACAGATGCATAACTGTCTGTATAATTATGTGTGTATACATATGGATATGTATGAAACTATGGATAACTATGTCTAATTAATTTCAAAATTCTGAATATCCTGTTTTTTAAATATCTTCTATGCTTTAGAAACAGTTTATTCTTGAGATAATTAAAAATTTAATCCTATCCAACTTAAGGGTGCTTTTGTGGATGTAATTGATAAATGGGCTCTTCTAAAAAGCAACGTAGATCACTGACAGAATATTCATCATCTGCTGATGCAATTTAATGTGTTTTCTCTTTTCTAAAATAGAACAAGTTTACAATATGGAATTATGTGCTTGAAAAGATTGAACTATGATAGAAAAGAATTAGAGAGAAGACGAGAAGCAAGCCAACATGAAATAAAAGGTAACACACCCTCATTTAGTAACAAATGACTTTCCTATGGAGGTTTTTATACCTCTAATCTTAAACCTAAGATAATTTATATAGTACAACCATCATCAGACTGTATTACACTTTTTGTCCCAAGTGTCATTGCTTCCTTGTCCCTAGTTATAACACAGAAAAGCTTATTACCAAACCATAGGCTCAATCATTGTGAGGACACACGCTTGTCTTCCTAGAAATAGATTTATCTCTCTTAAAATATTATGTTATGTTTTCTGCCCGTGTTAAAAGTGTCTGTCTATAGAATTTTTGTTAAACTTTTAAAAGAATATTGTCACTATAATTCAGAAAATTTGATATGTTGGTTCTACAGCAGTATATTATATCGTTAGGAAAAAAGAACTCAACATAGGAAAATCTGGGGGACTCTAAAACCATACCAGTTTATCTGTTCACCTTAATACACAGGAGAAAACATGATTTTAAAAACAAGTATATTAGATTTTCATTTGTTAGAGACCATTAGCTCTTTCCAGTTGTTAAAGAAAAGTTGTTGGAAGTAGATTTCATCTTGGTTTACAGCATTTGAATTTAATTTCAGTTGTCAGAAATTTTTATAAATAATTATGAAAATTATATTGGGAATTTGTGTGGAAGTTCTATAAATATCTTCTCTCTGAAAGTCACCAATTCATTAATAATTTTAATTCAGGTATGTTGGTATGATGGGAGACTAGCTGTTGTAATCATTCTGTGCACAAAGACAATCTGTGCTGCAAATGTATTTGAAACGTAATATATTTAATAATTAACCATGCTATTATTCAGTTACAAGTTATTATAACAAAATATCAGTATAAGTTTTGAAAGAAGAGATGTATCTCCAAGTTTGTGAGGCTAAAAATCTACACAGCATGGCACAGACTTTTGTGGGCATCTTTCTTTTCCTCATAACCTCACAGTAGCTAACAATTCAGGAAGCAAACAGGATGTAAACAATTACATTGCCAGATAAGATTCTAGTTCTTAGCATATTTAGTCATTTATAACAACCTATAATGACATTTTATTTGTGTTTTAATAAATAAAGTTTGCCGGGAGATAAGAGTGCAAAGCAGTCACATTTGTCAGCCATAGAGGCCAGGCAGTGGTGGTGCACACCTTTAATCCCAGCACAAAGGAGAACTATAAGATGGAAGGAGACGGGAGCTAAGGGTCTCAGTCTGCAGTCTGAGGTTTGGTGGACAACACTACAGTTTATAGTCACTCTGAGGATAGGATCACCCCTTTGTTTCTCTGAGCCTTGGTAGAGGTAAAACCTCTCTAGTGACTGACTGCTTTGCTTTTCTGATCTTCACGGTGAACCCCAATATTTGTCTCTGGGTTTTTATTATTTGTGCTAAAACAACTCCCTTATGAGAATGGGCAAGAAGTCCACTTTACCCCCTTCCAAAGAAAGTAACCTCTGCTAACCTCAGGACCCCTCAAAAATTTCCTCCTAAAGTTTCCATGTTAACTTCACTATACTATCTCATTAGCATATATCATATCCTATATGACATCACAAGCATTGAGAACAGAAAAAAAAATATCAAAATACCTGTTCACCTTAATATAGAGGAGAAAACATGATTTCAAAAGCAAATACACTGTACTTTTCCTTGTTAGAGAGACCATTAGATCTTTTTAATTATTAAATAAAAACAATTTGGACGTAAAATATGTGATGTGTAATGTCCTTCTGTATAGAAGTTGTTTCTATTGGTTGATGAATAAAGTTGTTTCAGCAAATGTCTTAGCAGAGTAAAGCCAGGTGGGAAATCTAAACAGAGATATATAGATAAAGTAAGCAGAATCAAAAAGATGCCATGTAACTGCTGAGAGAGAAAGATGCCAGAATATTACCAGTAGGCCACAGCCTCATGAGAATACATAGATTAATAAAAATATGTTAATTTAATATGTAAGAGTTAGTTAGGAATATTCTTGAGCGTTTGGCCAAAAAGTGTAGTAATAATATAGTTTTTGTGTGATTATTCTGGTCGGGGTCACCAAGAAATGAAAGTGTATTCTCTGTATACAAATATAAGCATCCAGAAGCCTCTGGGTTTTTTTTGTTTGTTTGTTTGTTTTGTTATTATAAATTGTTTTGATCTCTTATGTTTTTTAAAAAAGAAAAATCCTTTTAAAATGTGTCTAAATGTTTTTGAGGAAAGTTTTAAATATTATTTTCGTTAGGGTTTTTATTGCAGTGATGAAACACCATGCCCAAACAGGAAGTTGGGGAGGAAAGAGTTATTTGTCATATAACATCCATATCACATTGTTCATCATTGAAAGAAGTCAGGACAGGAACTCAAACAGGGCAGGAACATTGCAGCATGTGCTGATGTCAAGGCCATGGAGGGTACTACTTACTGGCTTGCTTCCCTTGTTTTGCTAAGTCTGCTTTCTTAAAGAACCCAGGACCACCAGCCCAGGGGTAGCCCCACCTGCCATAGTGTGGGACCTCCTACATCGTCATTAATTAAGAAAATGCCTTACAGTTCTGCCTATAACCTGATCTTATGGTGGTATTTTTAATCATGTATTTCTTTAATTTCATTTTACATTCCAACTACATTTCTCCCACCACTCCTCTTCCCACGACCTCCCACCCCCCAGTCCACCTCCCATCTACTCCTCTCACCAGGTAAGGGTTTCCACAGGGAGTCAACAAAGTCTGGCATGTTAAGTTGGGACAGGACCAAGTCCCTCCCACCTGCATTAAGGCTGAGCATGGCATCCCACCTTAGGGAATGGGCTCCAACAAGCTAGATCATGTACCAGGGTGGAGGCATTTTCTTAATTTGGGTTACTTTCTCCCAGATGATTTTAGGTTTTGTCAAATTGACACAAAGCTATTCAGCACAGAGAAGAAATTATTTATCAATTATGGACCCTTCCCATGACCCACGGCCTGACACTGGCAAGCGTTTCAAAACATTGAGTGGGATTGTCTAGGTCTAGGCCACATTACCTGTTCAGAGCTGGTACAACTCTGTTTCAACTTTGCTTCCTTTGAGGCTTATTTTACATAAGAAAATGGCGTGTTTTACAGACCCCTCTCATCTCCTATTAAAATTTAACTCTGATGCAGTTATTTGATCCCCGTGTCAGGCTTTCCTTATTCATTTGTCTCCACTTCAAAACATTTATCCCAAGCAATTCTGACCGCTAAATAACTTCCAGAAAGCTGCACTTGAATTCTTGTGAAGATGAATATTTGAAAGTTTTTTCAATATATACATTGTTCATCAGTTTGTATACACAATGGGTTTTTTTTTTTCACCACTTCATTTAGCTTGCTACCAAGAAGCAAGAGTGTATTTTTCTTTCTTTGTCAAAAACAAGTTCTCTGATGCTTTTTGTTTAATTTTGGACCCCGAGAAATTGTAGGTTGTTTTAAGTGTATCGTTCTACAGTTGAATTAAAATTTGGGAACTAATGGACCAAGGGTAAACCCCAAAAGTGAATTTGGGTATGACCTATCAAAAGATGCTTGTTTCATGCGTAGATTTTGTCTGTGGGATACCACTTCCTCATGTTCTTTCCGAAGTATGTTTTCCATCTAGATTGCATTATGCCTGGTCCCACTTAGATTGATCTAAAGGAGGAGAATTGCACATTTGGCCTAGTAGCAAATGCTCTATTATTATTTGGCAGTTGCTGCGTAGACTGTAGCCTTGAGAGGAAGCTGCTCTGATTCACTGTGATTACAAACAATCACATATGAGTGGCTGCCAGTGAGATCATAAGTAGCCTCTGCATCCCACAATTGATCTGATGGCATTTAGAGGCCCAGCTCTCAACTCGGACTAGACGCCTCTGTTATTATGGGAAGTGTTAATTAACTAGAAGTACTAATTAACCTTGACCTTAGAAAGCATGTTTCTGATACAGGGAAGGTGTCAAGAATGTACTAACTTTTAACTTGTTGCCAAGAAACAGCTGACATTGATCTTCAGCCATTTGCTGTTTGGATCTAGAGAATTCTTATTAAGCATAAATGCCAGGGTATAATTTTGCTATGAAAGATATTTATAATATTACGATTTCTATGAGGCTGTCCCTAAATGGAAAAGTTACAATTAGAGTTTATTTGTCTCGATGCCATAAATGCATTGTTTTATTTAATTATTCTTAACTGCGTGCATGATGGGGATTTTGTCTGATATATATTTGCAGAAACAAATTAATATATCTTAGACGACCAAGCAAGAAAAAGCATGTTTATGTACATATTTGCATCTATACATTAAGTTGAAAAATGGATATTTCTTATCATTTTGAAAAAGTGTTTATCTCATTGGTCTAAAAAAAATCATGTATTCAGTAAAAGTTAGTAAACTGATGGTGTGACCTGCCCACACCTACCCGGTAGAGATAATCAATAGTGAGGAATCTACAGGTCCACTAATAGAACAGGCAGAATTAATACATTTTTTGTGAAAACAGAATCTGAGACCAAGTCAAAATGGGAAATAAATACTAGAATCACAAATTTAGATAGAAGAAAAACTATGAGGAGAATATAAATTGCAGTGTGGATACATACCCAAAGAATATATTTGTACAATTATTATTACTCCTGTGGTAATAATGTGTAGCACGCTTAGATTTTTCACAGAATGTAGCAAATAACAGCTGAAATGCTACAATGACTGTGGTAGGGCAAAAGAAATTAAATGATTTGAAGATCTTTATATTACCAATAAAATAATAATAAGGGTCAAGATATAGAAGTCTTTCAGGAGTCAAATTGTATAGATTAAGTTTTAAGTATAACTTGTGGTGGAATAATATACAATAGAACTGTAATAGGAAATTAATATAAAACTATAAAGAAAATGTGTAATGTTAAAAAAATAAGGAAAAAATGAAAGTTAAAACAAGCATAAAGATGGTAGATTTAAGTTGAACTTTCTGAATAATAATATGGAATAGAGATATGATAACTAATGGATTTCAAACAAATAAAATGATAGCATTGGCGTGGTGTATGTAGAGGACACACCAAGATATAAGAACAATGAAAGTCAGAAGTAATGTAGCTGTACAGACAAGTACTAGTAAGAGCCAATACAGGATACTACCAGAGTGAGACACAGGGCTGTGGGAATGGGTATTGCTCCTGCTTTGGCACAACGATATTGTTTAGTTTAAATGTCATGCATGAGGACACCCATGCTGAAGGCAAATGAGTGAAGTAGAACATGTTAATAGCAGTTTTTCAAACAAAACTTTAGCTATGTATACATATAGGTACATATATATTTACACATACACACATATATTAAATATATACATATATTTAAGTATAAATTTTACTCAGAACGAAGAATATTCACAGAAATGCTGCTTTTAGTTTGTCACTCCAAATACTTTGATTTATTTTCTACAAGTACAGAAAACTCTTTTTTTCTTATTTAATCTTGAATTCCTTAATTTCTCGTACAAATTATTATGATCTACATATAATTTTATAGTTTCTATGCGTCATTCTGTTGATTCATAAAGGAAAGATGTAGGAGGAAGGGGCTGTTGGTTGGTTCTGGGCCTCCCAGCTAGCTTATACCCAAAATAACCACACAGAAACTGTATTATTTAAATCACTGCTTGGCCCATTAGCTCGAGCTTCTTATTGGTTAGCTCTTACATATTAATTTAACCCATTTCTATTAATTTGTGTATGGCCACATTGCTGTGGCTTACTGGCTAAAGTTCCGAGCAGCATCTGTCTCCAGCAGCTCTATGCTGTCTGTCTGACTCGGCCCTCTTTCTCCCAGAATACAGCAGTTCTTTTTTCATTAACCAATAAAAGCAACACACAGACAGAAGGACCTCCCACACCAGAAAGACATGATAGAATTGATGAATAAAACACATTTTTCTGAGTTTTATCTCAAACAGGTATACATGGCATTTAATACATACATAGCATTAAACCTCTGAAGGTTTAATGTTAAATGCTTTGTACTTCCTTGAGATACTATCTTTAAACAAAGAAAAATCAGTTGATGGTGTCAATGTGTGCTTGAGCTTCTTCATTAGTAAATTATTGGAAAAATAATGACTTAATGCCCAAGTGTGGCCAGAGTGCTTAATCACAACACTCAAGAAGGCAGAGGCAGACGAATCTCAATGAGTTCGAAGCCAGCCTGGTCTACAGAATGAGTTCCAGGACACTCAAAGATGCGCAGACAAAACCTGTCTCAAAAACTCAAAAGAATGATAAAATAGCAAAGTATCAAGGCTCTTTCTTTTAGTTCTTATAATTCTCTTTTACATGAGCATCAGGAGAAAAATGAGGATCTTCTAAGTATGCAATATGCAATATTGAAGTGGTGGTTAAAAATACTGCAAATAAAGAACAGCACTAGAACCAGAATGTTGATATAGATATGTGTTCATATGTGCCTATAATACACACATGTATATGTTTATATGTGTGTATATGTATATATGTGTATATTACTATATGTATACATGCATGTATGTGTACATGTATGTACATGTATATATGCATATATACACACTATGTGTGTATATGTGTGTATATATTTGCCTATATATAAAAAGAGAAAAAAAGAGAAAGGGGGCAGAAAAAAGGGATACTAGGAGTATGAAGAAGGAGGGAGGGATAACTATCCCCATCTGGTGAAAAAAAGCACCCAACTTCAGCTAGATCCCAGAGTCCTGACATAAAAGTAGCAATAAACACTTTCAGACAGCGTTCAGTGAGATAGGAATGCTGTCCTTTCAGTAATGATAAGCTTCTGGAAATACCATTATTGTGAGATTCAGTAAAGCAAAGGCTGATGATTAGAACAGCATGTTCATGTAACAGAAAGGAGTAAACAACACTCGCGATCAGAGAGATCAGCACAAATGTCACTTGCCAGATACCCATTGCTCGTTTCAGCCAGGTCTTGGGTCATCATGCAAATGGTTGTATCTTGACATGATACATTTCTTTTCCTAGATGTTTTAGTGTGGAGCAATGATCGAGTTATTCGCTGGATACAAGCGATTGGACTTCGAGAATATGCAAATAATATTCTGGAGAGTGGAGTCCATGGCTCACTTATAGCCCTCGACGAAAACTTTGACTACAGCAGCTTGGCTTTACTGTTGCAGATTCCAACACAGAACACCCAGGCAAGCAAGCCCTTTGTGCCGCACTTCACTGGGTCTTGATTAATAGAATAACAAGTGTTTCTCTTGGGAAAATATAGGGCTGTGAATTTATTTTTGTTTTTACTAAAACGATCTTAATTAGCACACAAGAATCCTTACATATGTGAAGTTTAAACTGGGTAACATGCAGCATGCTTATAATTCCAACACTTTGATGACTGAGGCATAGGGATCACTAGTTCAAATCCAACCTGGGATAGTATCCTCCTAGCCTTTGTATTCATAGTAATTAAAATACATAAAAATGGTATAATGTATGTTTTTTGTAATGTATCATCAGATAAATAAAACCTTCATGTTGTTTGAATAAAATGTAACTTTGATGACAGTAACTTTGATTTGATATCAACAGGCCAGGCAGATTCTTGAACGCGAGTACAATAACCTCTTGGCCCTGGGAACGGAGCGGCGACTGGATGAAGTGAGTTGTCACCTCACATTCAGAAGTCCCTTACAACTGGCAATAGCCTTCCTCAGAGAAGGGCACACCAATCAGTTGTGCAGTTCTAAATGGTCAATCCTAAAAACATAGAAACAAGTACCAATATACAGACTGAGCAAATTATATGTAGAAACATACAATAACAATTTGGGAAGTTTGGGAGATAGTAAGGAAAAAATGTAATTATATTGTAATGTCAAAAATAAAGAAGAGGCCATGAACTTGAGGGTTAGAGCATGGGAGGGATTGTAGAAAAATTAAAAAAACAACACCTTAAGTTGTATAATAATTAAAGGTGTCATACAGCCTTAAGATGTAAGATAGGGTTTTATGTTATTGATCAACATTTAATTTAAATAATGCTTCTCCAAATATATACAAGACAGAGAGGCCATACTATATTGAAATATATTGTTTCCTTCATCCACCTGTGAACATTGAATATCTGAGGAAATGTAAATCAAAATCATTTTGATATAGTATATATCACTTAGCCTAAAAAGTATCAAATAAAAATGAAATTTAGATATTGACAATAAGAATTTTAACCCTGTATAATATACAAATTATCTAAATTATCTCCCAAATGACCTTCAGTGGGAGTTAAATTGACCATCACTAAAGGATATATGTTATATTGTTCCAATAGAGCCACAACAATTTGTAATGAGTAGTGTCAGTTATTTCTCTATATGTCAGAATAAAATAAATGAGATAGTGAAGTAAATTACATATGTGTTGTGGGAGGAATGGGGCTAGTTAGACCAGAAGAACATGAAACAGATCTCTCATTTTTACAAGTGTGGTCACAGGATGCCAAACTGATAGTGAGAGAACACTGTACCCTGACACAACATAGATACAGCCCGGTGCCCTGTGCCCTGCCTTGCCCCTCTGACCATTACCTGTTTATAATCAACCAGGAATGCCCTGAATTGCATGGTTCCTATTTGCATGGGCACAGTACAGAACTGGAAATTACACACAGAAAAGCTCATGCTGACCTTCCAGGACTACACAGCCCTATCAAAACTTTGCACAGTACATATCATGTGCCAGGTGACTGAACACAAAGACACCTTAACAGTAAAAAGACTCCTCTCAAGTAGAGACCTCTGCAGCAAATCGCCCTGTGTTTTTGGTAGCGTTTTCTTATTGGTCAATCTACTGCTCTCTCAGTATGCACCACCAACTCTTTTTCCTATTCTGGTCTAAATGATGGATTCATTACCCCTTCACTCTTTCCTGCTACTTCAGTGAGTAGATACTCAGTTTATTACATGTGTGTCTACGTAGCTTCAGTCTTGGTGATCTTTGGAAATAATATCTATATGGGATGATTTATAGATTTGTTAGAAATAAACACACACACAAAATGGTGAATTCTATGTTTCTGATTACTAATTCAAATGAAAATATTTGCCTTTGAACAGGTACTTTATATATACAGAAAGAGGAGAGTGATTATTTTATTGAGACATACCAGAATTGGAGAACAGAGTTACATCATTTTTTTCTCTTTTGAAAATTTTATCCACTCTGTTTTTATTATATTCACCCCTCCCCAACTCCTCCTAAATGTGTTCCCTCTAAGCCATATATCCAATTTTGGGTCCTAATTCTTTTTTTGTAAATACAAATCAAATAAGTGATACCCATATATTTTGGGGTTCATGGCCATCCAAAGTGGTCAACCTCTCAGAGACCATACATTCAGAGAAAACTAACTCTCCCGCTTCCCCAGCAACTATTGGTTATCAATAGTTCCTAAGCCATGAGTGAGTGAAACGTTAGGATCACCTCTTTCTCCATGCTGGAATTTTGTCTGCCTCGAGCTTGCATAGGTCTCTGGCTTACTATCACACCCATTGTAAACTCACATGCCCGGCTTCCCTGATGTACCTAGAGAGCGAAATGGAACCAAATAAATCCAATGTTCTATTTAGATTAAAAAATACCTTTAGAATTTGATGATTTCAAGGATGTTTAAAGGTAACAAACTATAGATTTGAAATCATATTAAAATTTTATCTAAGAAACTTTTCTATCACATTTACTGTCTCCTTCTGGAACCAACAAAGGAGTTCAAACTGAAGCATAGCATTCCCCGTGTACTATTTAAATAAACATGGGTATTTAAATCAACTCTATCACATGCCCCTGAGCACACAGATGCATGGACTGCAGCTTCTTTGTTTTCATGCCATCAAACTCTAACTCTGTCCTGGCAGAACGATGACAAGAATTTCAGACGCGGCTCAACCTGGCGAAGGCAGTTCCCTCCCCGTGAAGTCCACGGAATCAGCATGATGCCTGGGTCCTCAGAGACATTACCAGCTGGGTTCAGATTAACTACAACGTCTGGGCAGTCAAGAAAAATGACGACGGATGGTACAGTAGCTTTACACTTCTCCCTATAGTGTAAAGAGCTTGTTTAGCCAAAGATATATAGTTCTTCAACTTTGCATAGCCTTCTGGAATTGATTCTTTTCTTGAGTTGGTTTGCTCTGCTTGAAATTCATTTTGCTTTTTTATCAAAAAAAGACAATGTGTAAACTGGCGATGCATGCAGCCATGAGACTTTATACACATTTGAAAAATAATTTACAGCCCTCCAAAAAACAGTTCCACTAATGTCTAGGAAAAGCAATACACATATACATGATTTGTATTTCTTTACTCTTCTATTGCCAAAATAAATAATCCACATAAAATGCAGGTTTGATTTGAAATCAAATCCGACTCGAAATGGGAATTCACTGTATTGGCACTTTTATACATTGAAATACAAATTTTATGTTTTATCCTTCAAATTAAGTTTCATCAGATATGATTTGTCTCTGACCAGGCAGAAAGCCTTAAATAAATAATCACAAATATGAAAAGAGAATTAACATGCACAAAACCAGCAGTGATTTCCCAATTGCATCTCTCTGTGGACACCAGACTTAGGCTACATCTTTCACAAGAGAAACAGTCATTCTGGAGAGATGGCTCAAATTTCTGTTTTGGAGACATCAAGGAAAAGCAGTCTTTCTCTTGTTATTCAGATAATAATCTAGACTCTTCATTTCTTTTCAACCTGTTATGGCAATTAAAAATCATCTGTGCATAAAGTGTCTTTGATCCACATTTCTTTAGCATGTTAATATTTTGGAACTTGTTAGCAAGGTTCGTGAATAATTTAACATGATTAAAATTGCTATGGAAGTTTGTCACTACATAGAGAAGAAAAAAAATGAAACACCACAATCCACAATACCAAGTTCTCTGAGAGTAATCTTCACAGCAAAAGCAGGCTCACCTTGGGGAGTCACTTTGTTACAGATTTCATCTAAGGAGGACTATATTGCAACTGGAGAGCTCAGCTCAATCGCACTCCGGTAAATTTTTATTAGTCACTGGGGCTAGAGAAGAGGAATGTGAGTGGCACGTGTCTGAGAAAGGTCAGGATCCCTTTCTGCAGAGAAAACCATTCTCTCTCATCTCTCGTGTGCGAACCTCTAAAGCCCTTTTCTCCTTCGCAGTTCCGTCATCAAGACTGCAGAGGTTAGACAACTCCACGGTTCGCACATACTCATGTTGACAAGCCACTCAAAGGAGGCAGCGCTAACCTGCTGTGAGTAGTGTCTCTTGGCCTAGCGACAAGGAACCGACAGAAAGATGGGGTTTACAGAGATTAGTCAACATACTCCATACCCTTTGGTATGGCCCTAGCGGCACAGAGGTGTGATCAGCCACTCTAGGACTCTATAAGTCCTGATCCTTCATCTAGCATTTCTTATCGTTACCAGTCTTCTGTGTTATGCTGTCTGCCTATTGAAGGCTTGCCACTCAGTCATTCCACATTAATGAGTTGCTAAGCATATTATTTTCAGTGGCATTTTATGTTGACACCTATATAGTTTTATTAGTATTTGAATTTCAGACTTCAAGTGTCTGTCTTGGAAGGAAGCCAAAGCAGAACAATAATAATTTGTGCAAGCTTTCAGTCAAGTAGTTTAAGAGGCAGGAAATTACATGTGGATTAATATTAACAACAAAGTTGAAAATAAAAAAATTAATTTCCAATGTCTTGTCTCTACCATTATGATTTTTTTTTTGTTTTGTTTTTTGTTTTTTGTTTTTTGAGACAGGGTTTCTCCGTAGCTTTTGGTTCCTGTCCTGGAACTAGCTCTTGTAGACCAGGCTGGCCTCGAACTCCCAGAGATCCGCCTGCCTCTGCCTCCCTAGTGCTGGGATTAAAGGCGTGTGCCACCACTGCCCGGCTCTACCATTATGATTTATACATGTTGAAATCAAGTATTAATTTTAAGAATCTGGGAAGTATACCTAGAAACAAAATTTAGAAGAACTGGGAACAGAAATTATATAAGATATAAGTCATTTATAAGGAATTACCAAACAGTGAAAGGTATTATTTCATCTACATAACATGGAATTTTCTTTTAAAACTTTTTTATGAGTAAAACTGCCTTCCTAGATTTAGAAATTTTAAATTTTTGAAAATTCCTTTAACCTAAAATTTGGGTGTACCAAACTACTCTATGATTTCCAATGAGCTGATATTTGGAAAAGAAGAGCTTTGCAGCAGTATGCGTACCCAGGGATGGGATAAAAACGCAGAAAGAGAGAGCAGCAATCTGCCTTGTGCTTTCTTTTTTTTATTGCCTTAAATCAAATCAGGATCTCTGTACAACACAGTGTTGTCTTCAGGACTAACATAAGAGCTGACATGTTGCCTTACATGGGTCACTAACAGATAAAACAGAAAAAAAATGAAGACAAATTTCTAATTTCACAAATGCTATGCTAATGTAATTTTTTTATTGTGATATACTCTTTGGTCTCATAAGGCATGGCTTAGAATATATAATCATATTGCTAAACATGAGACTTTCCAAAATACTGCTTATAACAGATTCAACATATAACATAGTAAATTTCTCAGAAATTTAATAATTCACGAGCTTATAAATGACTAATATTTTCAGGAGTGCTTGCTGCTTAGCTATAGGCTCATGCGTAGAATTAATCTTGAGCTATTTGCAATTTTTCTGTGCATGTCATTCTAGTTCATATTTCCTAGTTATGAAACTTTAAAGGGAATAAAATATGAATAGGGTCATCGAAGGCAGTCTTTACTTTTATTTTGGTGAGAAATTAAAATGACTGTTGTGACCAACAAAGTAAAAATAGACTTCTTATTGATCTTTTGTGTCAGTAAGCGTAATTGGGGGATTTTCCTAGGTTACATCATGGCTGTAATCGGTGGTAAAATACATACAGCTAAAACAGAAACTTCAAAATGTGCTATGGTTTATGGTCTGTCATGAGTAAAGCAACGCATCATTTGAAGAACTCTACAAAATATGAACTAGAATCTAAATCTATTCTACGGAATGGGTCATTTCAACCCAACTTAATAATTAGCAACCTATAAAAAATTTAGAAAGCATGCTGACATTTTATGTAACTATCCCTGTTTCTATTATAGCCATACTTTTGCCAAAGTTGAACAAATCCTACGTAACACCCCAGAAATACAATAAGTGGAGACTAGCAAATGTCACTGATCTACTGTTAGGTACATGCTAGATAGCTTTCTTTGCACTGAGATTTTAGACCAGACCTACGCACCCCAGAGGAACAGTGGGAGCCACTGGCTAGGAGCTACCAATGAACTCATGCCCTCCGTTTTCTTTCACAGAAGTCATCTTTTCAGTATATACGACCTAAAGTGCTCTACTGCCCACGAAGACAAAGGGAGAAAGCCTTTATGAAGACTGAATTCTAAGGAAACAATATACGTAACAGTTTACCAGACATTAAACACATGATTTTGGGGGGAGTCAGATAATAAGTTTGGTTAGTTTACTATGATTGTAATAAAACGCTTAAGTCATCTGAAATATGAACATCACCCACATCATAAATTCTGTACATCCGATGCTTTTATGAGATGGAATTACTTGTTTTTACATGTTGTAATATAATAGGCATTTATGTATTACTGTGTAATCATTTCTTTTTAAATGTGTAAGTCTTCTGTAAATGGATATAAATATGATTTTTTAAAAAAATAAAATATATGGTTCATGGAGTCTTGAGTGAAAACATTGAACAATTACAAGTCCTGTTTGTATCTTACCATTCCACATTTTTTACAGTCAATCCGTATGTTTCCTAGAAGCATGTTTCATGCTTCAACATGCTTCTTCTTTAAGTCTGTCAAACCTTACAGCTGAACACCTGCCTCTGATCATGTAAAAAAAAAATTAAAAAAAAAAATAGAGAGAGAATGATTTAACCTGGACCTGGAGCCAAAACTTACCTTTCAAGGCAATCAGGGATGTGATGTCCTCTCTCTGTAGAAAAAAGCACTGTGATGGCTCAATCTCCTTTTCAACAAAAACAAAAACAAAAAACAAAGCAAAACTCTGTTTACAAGCATCATATGCAATGCTTTTAAAAATTTATATTTAAAAAACATTGTCTAATCCTGTTGCCTGTGGACCAAGAAACACACACACACAACACACACACAACATAGACACACATACATACAACCCAGACACACACACATACACACACACACCTTCTTTATTAAGAACCCACATGTTCATTCAAATACCCTGAACTGCCAGCTAACCCTGGACAGTAAGTGTCAAACACTGTGGAGTCGGAGGCCCATCTCCACCAGGAACAAAAACACAAACAAACTGAACCCTTTAGCACCCCACCCTTTTTTAAAATCACTGTTAACAGGGCATTAGCCAGACTCAAGTCTAATGTTACTCAAGTCTACGCCTTTAGCTGAAATGACTTTTTTTTTTTTGTGACTTCCCTGAATTCATTTTCATCCGAGGACAAAAGACAGAATGATGAAAATATATAGTGTATAAAAAGTAGAGAAGAGTCATCTCTTTCTTGTGGCTTTATTTGGTGATATCACTGTTGTTTATTCCTAGTTTATATGGGAGATTTCAAAGTGAAACCTATCTAACAATACCATGGATCGAACTGCTGTTTACCTGCTGCTTGGTCTTATTAAGTGCAAGACCCGTCATTAGTAAATTCTTTTTTTTTCTTTTGTATTTTAATTTGTTATATTTGCACGTACATTTGTTCTGATGTCTATTTTTGTTGAACAGATTCAATCAAAAGGTAATGGTAACAGAAGCCCTCTCCATTGTCAATAAAAAAAAATAATGCTTCCAGATTTCTGCTTAAGCTTTGTTTTCTAGTAGCATAAAATTTAACGATTTACTCGAATCACAAAGACAATCACTCAGTGATTTCCAATGCAGTTTTCTTCGAAATCAGGTCTGCCACTAGAGGGAGGTCTAAACCAGCTGATGGAAGTGTTTTGAATTTAAAAAGAAAATGTTACTCAAGTAAAACCGGTGTTAAAGGAGCAAGAGCAGCTCGTGATAAGAATGAAGTCATCTAAATAAAATATAAGAGAAACTAAGATACTCATACTCTAGAAAAATTTATATTCATATTTATACATCAGTAGAGCAACGAAGTTTGCAGAGCTGTAGTGGAAGACTTGTATTAAGTAACATAAAGAAGGGAAAGATTATTTTGGCTGATATTTTTGAATGATCCAGCTCAAGAATTGGCAGATCTTCATGCTTTGGGAAATCAAGTGGTGTGGGACAGCACGGCAGGAAGCATGTACTAGAGAAAACTGCTTGCCCCAAGGCCACGGATAATGGAGAAGGTTGATGGGATTGGAGCCACACAGTCCCCTTGGGAGAGGTCCACTTCAGTGACCTAAGCATTTCACATCATCATCACCCTGTCAGGCATAGAAGTTTTGGGGAACATTCCATAGCTAAGTCTAGCAACCACTCACTCAATCACCGAAATCAGTTTCTTCTTTTGAGAAAATACATTTAAAAAATATTATTGGTGATATGTACTAACAGTGTGATACATAATGTACAACTACTTTCCTCAAGAAAATGCAAAATATGTTTTAATGTATAAGGAAATTTAGTCATATTTGAAAACTAGTTTAATGGATTGAGTTTAAATTTCTGGGTAGTTTGTTTTTTATTTTTTTATTTTTCCCATATGACCATCAACATTAGGAGTTCAAATATTTTAGAATGTCGACCAAGCCCTTTCAAATACAATTTTATATAAATAAACCTACCTTTTGACATGTAAAACAAGTTTCATTTAGATCTGTTGAGTGTATTTTATGGGGCAAAACAAATTGGCACACACTTTAGTTACTAAAAGTACTTTTATTTTTATTTTCAAATGTTTTACAAATTTAAAAATTTCATAAAATACAAGATCACACAGAACAAATTTAGGTAAATAGAAGTATAGTCACAGTTTTTTAGATTGTATTATTGCTATCAAAGACACACCCAATTCAAAAAGCTTCAGCTGAAATTTGGCAAAAAAAAAGTATTATAGTGAGATTTAAAATAAGAAGTCATTTAATTTTCTCCCCAAATTGTAAACTGTCTGATGTGTATGTTATATATTTCATTTCTCCATTTCAGCCACAAGAATGTGACCACTGTCTCTGGACTGGAGTGAAGAAGTTCCTCACTGAAATATAAGAAACAGCTCCATCCAAAGTGTAATGCACTTGGCTTTTTTTTTTTTTTGCTTATTTGTGTTTTGTTCTTAGATTCCCACAATTGGAAAGTAATGCAGGCCTGTTTGCCGAGGTCCTTTAGATCTGTTAAAGAGGAATATCTACAAATGATCTGAAGATAAAAATCCTTCTTCAGTCCTTAGATTTAAAATAAGAAGTCATTTAATTTTCTCCCCAAAAAGTTACAAGTTAGATTGTAACTTGCAAACAAAAAATGATGAATTCAGTTAAAATATCTGACTCAACTGGGGAAAAATAATGAACTGTGTCATAATGCCAACATATTAAAAATAATAATGATTTTTAACCCTATAGTCTTGATAATGTATAGAATTTACACAGGTAATGGGAAATTCAAGGAACTGAAAAGTTCCCAGTAATAATATGTATATCCAGTTGGTTTAACTCATGGTACCAAAACAATTAAAAAGCTAAAGATATTGTTTTCAGATTTACCAACGAAGAAGGTAGTTTAATCAGTAAAAGTTTCCTTTGAGAAGTCACTTATCATCTATGCAGTAGTCCAAAGAGGCCTAAAGGAGAGCTTTTATAAAAAATACATATTATTTTATGACAGGTAAATTCTAATTTGTTGCTTTCCACCTGCATTTCGTGTATTTGAACATTGTTAGAACATTGGGCTCTTCATAATAATATTTCCCAAAAACTGAAGAATTGAGAAATTATTCCGAAAGCTCTCAATGATTCAATGATCACAGTATACTCTTTGGATTTAAATGTATGCTCTGATGAATAATACATGTAGAGCTCTAAGCTAATTAATTATTTCTACTCTTGTTGATGGATATACTTCTATAACCTTATTAAAGGCTCGTTTTAATGTTTTTGAAAGGGCTCAATCATTTTATAGAAGTGTAGATGGAAATAAATGTTAGAGCATAATTTGTAAATGAGTTAACATTTATTCAAAGTAAAAACTTACAATAAATGTAGACATTTGGGGTTCTCTTGAAACCCAGAGGTTCGTGCGTGCAGTCTCTCTCCTGAGCCATATTTATCTGGGGACTGATACGGCTGACGCCTCAATGGAACACATGATTTCCAGTACTTAAGGCTTCATATTTTTCTTTAAAATCCCTTGTTGGGATATATGGCTCAAGGCCACACCATAAATTCATTGATATCCTAGAGTATAGCTCAGTGAAAGAGTGCTTGTCTCTGGGTTCAATCCCATAAGAGAAAAAAAATGCTAATTTTTTTTTTTTTTTTTTTTTTTTTGGTTTTTCGAGACAGGTTTTTTTCTGTGGTTTTGGAGCCTGTCCTGGAACTAGCCTCTTGTAGACCAGGCTGGACTTGAACTCACAGAGATTCGCCTGCCTCTGCCTCCCGAGTGCTGGGATTAAAGGCGTGCGCCACCAACGCCCGGCTTGGAATTCAGTATGATAGTATCCAAGCAACCAAGAGTTAGAGGACCAGGGTTTCCAAGACAGACACACTCATATAGTAAATGTGAAGCCAACCTAGGAGACATGTCACCTTGTCAAAAAAAAAAAAAAAAAAAAAAAAAAGGAAAAGAAAAAACAAAACAAAATGGGGAAACTCATTGAGATTATCTAGAAAGTCTCCTGATTTTTAGAACAAGATTAAAACTTCCCTATTTTTTTTAAATATTTTTTTTGCCATTCCATTCCATTTCTATGCCATTTCCTTGAGGCTATTGGTAGATGCAGGCATCAAGACAGACACAATCAACTCGGGCATGGGATTTGAGGAGCCTTCATTCTACAACAGGTTTGGTGGAAAACTGTCTAGTTTCTCTGCCAGACATATGCCTCCCCTTACGCAGTCACAGAAAACCTAGAAATGGTACTCCATTCTGAGGCCCTGTGTTGCTAGAGAACCAAGCAGCACTGCTCCATTCTGGGCCCTGTGTTGCTTACACAATCGTCTTTAGATGATTACCTGTAAACAAGTTAGTCATCTTAAAAATGTTAAACATTTGAGGTTCCATAGTAACAGTGTAAATTATATTTTACCTTGATTTGAATTTAGATTTTGATCAAAGTGTGGCTGATATTACAGATGTTTTCAATTGAAATGTGTTTGTAAGGCACATGAATTTATAAAAATGTACACTAAAGACATATTCCTTAACATGCAAGATAGCATATAATGATCCACATTACAGGAAAGAGGTAACAATATGAACTGGCTCACATGACATAACATAACATAAAATACAGCCTTTTCATGGGTTATTAGACTGATTTAAATCTAAGGCTCACATTTGAGTTAAAAATGAAATTTTAAGTGTTTACTTATAGAAAATAAACAACTTAAATCCAGCTATAAGATGAAGACAGACTGACTGGACGTAGTAAATAAAAATCACAAGCTCTGCCTCAGCACTTCTTCTATGTGACCAAAAATGCTGGGGTCCTCAATAGTAGGCGTTACCTGGAAAGAAAAGAACAATGTCAGATGCTCACATTCCCTTGAACTTCTCTAGGACTTTTTGTACAAAAAAAAAAAAACAAAACAGTGATATACTCTGTTTTAGCACTCATGTTTTTTGTTTTGTTATGATTTTAACTTTCTTTTGATGTTTTTCTTTTTTGACACAGTGGCTCCTGTAGTATAGGTTGGCTTCAAACACCTTACCTAGCAGTGGTCAGCCTCGAGTTCCTAATTTCCCTGACTTTACTTCCCAAATGCTAGGGTTGCAGGCCACATGATTTATACCCCCAATTATTTCACAAAAAGAAAAGAAACAGGCAAAATGTGTGAAGTAGTGACCTTCAAATACAATACTTAAAATTTAATCTTTAGGAATAGTCAGGGGAATTGCGTGTTTAGCAAAATTGTTGGTATGTCCACGGAGTCTCCAGAATTTGTGTTTGTTTACTCTGAAATTCCCTCAGACAAATGATTCTTACAATTCTATTAAAATTATAGATGTTTATGACAATAACATGCATCGACACAGATTCATGTATTTGAATCAGTCTAAAGTTTCCTAAGACAATTGTCTCTCTTCATAGTAGAATCAATTAGCACTGATATCCTAGAACATTTTAGACTTCTCAGAAACTTCAATTTCTCATCATGGATGGTCTTTAGTGATTATAATGAAGCAAAATATACATTTAGTTCAAAGAGATGAATTTCTTCAAGTTTGTTTGAAATGTACAAAATTGATAAACTCAAAAGTTCACCCATCAGTTCCTATAAGTAAAGCATATGATTTAATCAATATGTCTTTCTCAAACTCTCATACTTACAGAGTATGAAGGTTTGCTGGGGATAGAATTCATGATTGAAAATGTGAATTTAATAGAATTTTGCTTGTGCCACACACATGATCAAAATCATTTCAGGACTCAGCATTATAGAATCTGAATTGTTTACCTTATAAGGCTTGCCATTGACCAAGGCAGACAGCGTAGACCGTGGAATTTTGCCAGACCTCGTTTTGGGTAACTGCTTGACAAAAACTGCATTCCGAAAAGCAGCCACAGGGCCAATGCTCTGCCTAACATGTTTCACGATTTCTTCCAAGACTTGTTCTTCTGTTGCATTTATATCTAGTGAGAAAAAAAGTGAGCTGGTAAGAGCAAAACTAATGCCAATCATTCTGACCCAAGCAGCCACGGACGACAGAGACAGCTCACCTTTCTTCAACACGCAGAGGGCTAAAGGAACATGACCTTTCAAAGGGTCTTCTTTGCCAACCACAGCACAGTCAGCAACAGTGCCATGTGAAAGGACTGACTGCAAGAAAAAAGGCCATGCTTTAGAAAATATATATATTAAGGTTATATATGCATATATAATCTTAATATCTTTAGAAAAGGGAATCGTGAGATCCATAGCCGCTTTCCTGCAATTTCCTACAGGTTCACATCATTTCAACTGAGGCAAACAGCATCCCCATGGTAGTTACTGCAGGCCGACAGTAACAAAGATAAATTGCTTGGCTTCCCTGGAAAGTGAAGAGATTGTTTCTTCACCTTAATTGCTTGTTGATGAAGTCAAAGAAAATGCGTTGTGGGTATTGTACATAAACAGAGCACACAGGCCTTCTCTAACAGGAAGCTTTAGGGGTATTTGATTCGATATCAGAGCTGTCTACCTAATAAGTGTGCTTTTCAACGGATCCAAGGATGCCCCCCAAAAAAGAGTGAATTTATTTCTGAGGACTAATGGAACATTCTATTCCATAGATGGATCCTTCCACCTACAGAGGCTTCTCCAAATATAGGGGAGATTTTCCATGAACAGAATCCCTGGTATCAGATTATCACCACTATGGAGAACAATTTCTGTAGTGCTCACCCCAAGGTCATAAAGGGCAAATCAGCTTTATCTCTACGATCACAGATTTATTTACCGCAAGAAATATAGATGCCTATGGTTAAATTATCTCCTTAGGTGTGGTTTACACACATATACGAGCAAAAGTCCTCTGAGACTGATGCGCATTTTTCTTTTCAAATGTATAACAAGAGAGAAGAGTCAATAATCTTGATACACAGCTCATTTCCTGGAGCTTATTCTGTCTTCTCTTCATTCATTCAACAAATACTTGATGCTCTCAAAACTACAAGGCTACTGCACAAGGCTCAGTGAAGAGCAAATATGCACAAAAGATTGTACTGGATGTTTTCGTGTGTCAACTTGATGCAAGCTACAGTCTTCAGAAGAGGAGCCTCAGCTGAGGAAAGTCCTTCCTGGAATCCAGCTGGAAGGTATTTTCTCATTTAGTCATCATTACCTGAGGGCCCAGGCCTGTTCTGCTGGTCCTGGATTCTATAAGTGGATGGGCTGAATAAGCTATGGGAAGCAAGCCAGTAAACACCTCCCCTCCATGGCCCCTTCATCAGCTCCTGCCTCTGAGATCCTGCCCGGTTTAGGTTCCTTTCCTGACTTCTTTCAGTAATGAATAGCAATGCTGAAGTGTTAAGTCAGGTCATGGTATTTCATCTCAGCAACAGAACCCCTAAGACAAATTGGTACCAGCATAGTGTGGTATTGCTGTGATAGACATGACTATGTTTGGGCGAGGATCGTGGAAGGACTTTGGAACTTTGAGCTAGAAGAACCATTGAGTGGTAAAAGCTCAGTGAGATGTTCTTTAGGAACTTGGAAGGCAAGAATGTTGAGAGCACTGCAGAAGATGGAGGCCTGGCTTATGAAGTTTCAGAGTGAAGTGTAAAGACTATATCACGGCCATTGGGCATTGTGGATTCAAATTGTCTGTGGTTTTGGTTAGCTGGGGCTGAAGAATTAACAAGAGACCAGAACTACTAAAGCAAAATTTTGCTTTGCTGGGATACATGAAGCTAGTCAGCTGAAGCTAAGAAATTCGTGGTGATTAAGAGAGACCAGCATCACTAAGGTGAAATCAGGAAAGTGTTTCCTGAGAGCACAGAGAAGCTGTGTTCCAGAGGTGGCCAAGGTTGTACCTCGTGCTGGCAGCCAGATTGGGAATGTGTAACCGTAACCCTTTTGAAGGCATGGAAGAGTTATATAGAGAGCACTTGACTATAATAGCACTGAGGGCACAGGAGAGGTCATTGGTGAAGGCGCAGCCACAGTGGCCGTTGAAGACCCAAGACTAAAGAGGTCATGTAAAGAAGTTGAGGCTTGGCACTATGAAGACAGCTTAGGAGTGGCTATTGGTGAAAGAGTAGCCCAGTTACAACAAGGACCCCAGCATTCTAGAGATGCCAGTGTCATGGGAGGACCACCAAGAAGATCAGCAGCAATGGAGTAGAGTCAGCCAGAGCCTAGAAGACAAACTATGTGTGTTGCAGAGGGCAGAGCTGGAGAAACGACCCAAACCCTTGGGGGATTCCAGAAGATCCTGAGTGAATCCCAGGTAAATGGACATTGAGTTCTTTATTCTGGCGGAGCTTGGTTTTGCTTGGTTGAGATTGTGACAGTGCCCTGGTTCTTCCCTCTTGAAGAAGGTATTTAATTTTGATTTTTAAAGGAGCCAACAGTTGAAAGACTTGAACTTTTTAAAAAAGATTGCCTATTTTAAAGGAGCTGAAATTTTTAATATGTTTGAATTTATAAAGACTTGGGACTTTTAAAGTTATTTAAGATCTTGGGGATGAATAAGAAAGGGAGGGTTGTGACTTAAGAGTGATTTGCTTGTGTGTCAGGTTAACAAGGAGTCAGTTGTACTTGGTAGTTTAGTGAAGTTGACACAAGGTAGAGTCACCAGAAGGAGTCTCAGTGAGGAAATGTCTCCTGATGATCTAGCTGTAAGGTATTTTCTCATTTACTTATCAATGAGAGAGGGTCCAGTCCGTGGTAGTTGGTGTCATCTCTAAGCTGTTAGTCCTGGGTTCTACAAGAAAGTGGGGTGAGCAAGCAAGGGAAGCAAGCCAGTAGGCAGCTCCCCTCCATGACCTCTGCATCAGCTCCTGTCTCGGGAACCTGACCTGTTTCCTAACTTCCTTCAGTGGTGAACAACAATGCTAAAGTGGAAGCCAAATTAACCCTTGCCTCCCCAACTTGCCTTTTGGTCATGGTATTTTGTCCCAGTAATAGATATCCTAACTAAGACATGGAGTTTATTCTATCAGAGAAGAAAGTTATTTAAAAGTCATCATAAATCTGGGCAGTGCTGGCGCATGCCTTTAATCCCAGCACTCAGGAGGCAGAGGCAGGCGGATCTCCGTGAGCTCGAGGCCAGCCTGGACTACAAGAGCTAGTTCCAGGACAGGTTCCAAAAGCTACAGAGAAACCCTGTCTCAAAAAACAAACAAAAAAAGTCATCATAAATGTTTAATTTTTTATGGCCATGTAGGTACAAAAAGGAATAAGGTATCTGCAAAAATGGATTATCTAAATGAAAGGTAACACTGAAAGCTGCTAACATCACCCAAGGATATGGACTTCAGAGAGAGCTTCCCTTAGCATAAGACAATAAGAATATATGGGTAGACATTTTCCAGGCAACGGAGATGGGGCAAGAAAAATCTCAATGAAACTACCCAAGATCAATTCGGATCAGGAGATAAGTGAGTGAGGCTGGGGAGACCAATGGTGGTGGCAGAAGAGAGGCTGCTACTTATGAAATTGAGCTGTTTGGGGGATTTAATTCAACTTTTAGAAGCACTGGCAAGGAATGTAGCAATTTCAGGAATAAGAAATGCAAAGTCAGAGTGAAATTTTAAGGTATATATTTGGAGTAGGCATAGAATTACAATAAATTAAGCAGAAAGTGGAAACTCCCCACATAGATCGTGTCCTCATGTGTACATAGCCTGCCTGACTCATGTGCACATTTATGCATCTTTACTATAATCTATAGGTTCAGACCATTTGTGGCATATATCACCACTGTACAATACACAAAATAGCTTGACTTATTTCCAAATGTCCTCACCATTGATCCTCCATTTCCATGAACCCTTATTGGCATTAATCCTTTTGCTCTACCCCAATTCCTTCTCACGGTACCATACAACTTATTACCATATTGTCTCCATTTTCAGATTGACTTTTTATACTTAAGTATAAAAGGAGATTTTTGAGAAATATGGACTTTCATATCAGTATGGAAAATAGCAAACTATTGAGAGAGGGAGGTTTCTGTTTAGACAGGGTAACATACTAAGGGTCTTATAGTGTACTCATGTTGGGGTAGTAGATGTAAAAATATCACATTAAGAAGCAAAACAGATAATAATATGAGACGATATTTTGGGTCTGTGTGTGAATAATCTAGAGAGGTTGTGTAAAGATAATAAGAAAAACCCTGAGAGATGTGAACTTGAGTAGTTGGTTGGAAGAGATTGAGGTGTTTGTTTATTGGGTTTTGCTTTTTTAGCTAAAAATTGCTAGACTTAGGAAAAACATTGTGTCTTTCCTCGAAAGTGGTCCCTTCAGATACATTGAAGACTCCTAAGTATAAAAGTTGTATCCAGGAGACTCGTGATCTGAATATCACATGTGGATGTCATTCATGCAAAGATAGCAATGGAAGCTGTAGACATAGATCGTATTATTGAGGGAGAAAGTAGAAAAAAGAAAGTTTGAAGAACATAAGGAACACTAACATAAATGGACACCCATAAAAGAAGCAACTGGAAAAGAAGAAAAATCCCAAAAGATGGGGGGAGTGTGTGTAAAACAAAACACAACAGAATTAGAAAGGTGCTCACTTAAGATCCAAGTGTTCATTGTTACTTGCTATTGATTTCCTTTATGAAACCGTATTGAAACTGTGCCTTCTCTTTTCAAAACTCTTGGGATCCTCAATAAACACAGGATATCTGGCACAAATCCAATGTGTGACCTCACACAGCCCCAACTGGAAATGGTAATACAAATCATTATAATATCCCTTCTCTGAATGCTTGGGTTGTCTTTCTGTGCACACTGCTAACTCCTACAAATGCAAAGAGTGGGGCATGTGAAAGTGCTTGAGACACTCATTCCTTCTTTGTCTCCAAAATCTAAAACATTCTGCTGCAGACACTGGGCAGTCTGTAAACCAACATATTCTGCCACGACTTCAGTTTCTTGTCTTAAAATGTTCCGTTTTTATAACCTTTTTTACTTTTAAAGTCCATATGTTGCAAATGCAGAGACAACTCACTGCCTGATTTTATTTTGTGGGTAGTTACTATGGCCAGTTGCCAGTTATGATAAAATAACTTAGAGCAAGTGACACGTGGATTTGGTAGGCAAAATAGCACATTTTTTGATGAATGAAAATGGCTCTTTTATTTGGCTAGCTAAAGGCATCAACGAAGTGTTCCTTGGTGCCCCAAGCTTCTGTAACCTATTTTTGTAACATGATGATGTAATCTCTTCAAAGTATTTTTATTTAAAATATTATTTAGATATTTTGTTGCCTAGCCAGTATGGCAATACTACTAACTAAAAATAAATATCAAAACTTCCACACTGTACATTTTTTCCATTTAACATTTAATTGCTTCACTTTTCTTTTTTTAATGGTGACACATTTTAAAATAGTTAGTGAATCAATTGTTTTTTAAAGTTGAAAGGATAATTTATAAATAAATCATACATAATTCCCTGGAATATAATATCAAAGTGTTCCATTTTATCTGCTCAGATAAATTTTTAGTTTGTAAGAATACAAAGCCATTTTCCAGAAACAGGTGTCAACTCTAAATAGAGATCATTGTAGCAATGAATATTATGCTTTTCAACCATTCAATAGGCACTATAAAGGAAGAGAGAGGGATTCCTTGGTTTTTCTACTCATAATATTTGCATGGTAGATGATGGTTTCAAATGCACAATTTAAAAGAGCAACATCATAACACACATTGACGATATCTGAGAAAAAGAAGCCGATCAAAATTTTATGGAGAAGACAGTGAAAGCCCTATTTGCACATCACCTCCACATGATGGCAATGAACTATTCCTAATAAACTTGCATTAGGATGAAAGACAGAAGTTCAGCTTAAAACAGGACTGTCTTGATAAGTATCTGCTATTGTTCCAAATATGGCCATTTTTCTATATGTTTTAATGAATTTATGGGCTCTTATTGAGTCTCCAAGGCAACATACTCAAGTTTTGAAGTTATGTTTTTTTTTTAAATTTTACATATAAGCAATATTAAAGACTCAATAGGTTGTATTTGTATAGTGAAGTGTATATGTGTGTGCACATGCATGTATGTGTATAACAATAATAATCATAGAAAAGGGTGCTATGAATTTGAGGCTTCAAGAGAGGGACACGAAGGGAATAAGAAGGGAAGTATACGGGAAAAGTTAGAAGGAATAAAGGGGAAATGATATAATTTTGACCAAAATATTTAAAAATTATTTTAATTTAAAAAAATATTTCAAATCAGTCATCCTCCATGCCATTTCATGAGAACTGTTGGTCTCCATGGTCAGAAAAAGGAGGGTGCTTTTTCAGCTCTTCTTCCACTGAAGTACTCTAGTACATGGTTACAGACGTTCTGTG
This sequence comes from Chionomys nivalis, assembly GCF_950005125.1. Classification (NCBI taxonomy): domain Eukaryota; kingdom Metazoa; phylum Chordata; class Mammalia; order Rodentia; family Cricetidae; genus Chionomys; species Chionomys nivalis. Next base: position 18,439,843 of record NC_080110.1, read on the forward strand.
TCTACTGAAATTTCCAGGGGTCTTTAGAGAGGATTTGGAAATGTACATACATGGAAATAGACCCACTTATCTTGGCATCATCCTTAAAATAACAAGCAAAATATCTAAGTTGGAGAACATTGTGCTTGATCAGAATAACTTCCCTGGGAGGAATCTAAAAGACCCTGCCCCAGACTTACCAGGAAGCATTTTCAGAGCAGAGTCCCATGCTCCCAGGGATATTATTAGATTAATTAACAAACTTAAACATTTTCTACAAATGAAAAATGAAGGCCGAGAGTCCCGTGTTTTTCCCATAGTTTCTGTCTACAGCAGTAAGAGAGAGCTAAGGAAGGGAGAACATGCTGGTTGCTGTTGGAGTTGTCTCACCAACCCCGAACTAGAAATTTTCAGTTTCATTTTTCATGAGGACACTTTGAACTTCCTCCAAGTTTCTCAGTTCACCAGCTCCTTGCTAGGATTTCAAAGATTAATCAAAGTTTAAAATAGATCTTATTGCTAAGTAGGCACAGGAGGCTATTTCATGCACTGGGGTCTGCAAAAATAATGTCCTTTTAAATTTGTAAAAAGTATTTGACAGCTCCATTTTCTCATACAAGGAATAGAAAGATCAGAGTATTCTAAAGTATTTCTGGCAGTAATTTTCATAGATTATCAGCTGCTTTTATGTTCACTAATTTAATACCCTTTTAAAATTTTATTTAGCCCTTTGATTATCCAATGTCAAGTGGTAAGCACTGAAATCATATATACATAAGCAATAATAAACATTCTATAAAATATATATGAATATTAATATATCCATGAATATATAGAAATCTCATCATATATATGAAAATAGGCCATGGATTTGAAGAGAAATATATGGGAAAGTTTAAATAGATTAAAAGGAAAGAGGAACCGATGTAACTCTACTTTAATTTAAAAAGATAAACTGTAAAAAATTTAAGAAGTTTTATGTAGTAAAATTAGAAATAGGTAAGCATTTTTATCATACTTAAAATCAGCAATTAACTGTTACATTTATGGAAATGGATTTTTCAGTCGATTCAGGACCTTACATTCTTTTGAAATACACTAAAATATAAGTTTCTGGTTATCACAAATTATAGCCATATAAAAACAAGATAATTGTAAAATAGCATTAAAAGTCATGTGGTATAGAGTACGTTATAAATCACCTCTTACTAAAACATATCACAGTCTTTTTCTAGAAGTATCAACATTCTAGCCTTACTCAGAAGGTTGGGTATATCAATAAGAGAGAGTAAAAATATCAGAGAGAAAATTGCAGGCACATGTTGCATATTAATTTTCTAAGATATTTAATGAGAAACAGAAACATGCCAATAAGTAAGTGATTACACAGATATTCCAAATAAAAGGAAAAGAGACCAAATGTGAAATAAAGTTTCTTACTAAGCATAAATATTCAATAATAATTAATCATTTATTTATATTAAGAGACATGTTAGAGTCAAGGGCGAAAAAATATTCTAAGACCCTGTAACAATATTTCTGTTGAAAATCAACAACTCAGGTCTGCTGCCTTCATTTTTCTACTTTATCTGCTCATTTTGAGCTTGCCTGAATTCTGCTGTTACACGGTGAGGAGGATGTCAGCGGAAGCGTAAAAATCCACAACACATAACCGTATAATTGACTTTGACAATTTTTATCCTAAAAGTAAGGAAACTAAGAACTCTGACTGATAAGAGCTCTGCAAACATCACCTTCACAGTTTGATTAGCTAGGCTACAAGAAAAGCATATGAATTTTGGCGTTAATCTTCTAGAGGCAAGAAATTAAAAGTTCATACGAGCGGAACCAGCATTTGACAGCACTTTGAAATACACGAAGCAAAAATTTCCATTTCAAGTTAGGACAAAATGTTGTCATTTAATAACAAGATATTATAATAGCGCATGGTGGGCATGCGTTCTAGGACATTTTATGATTTTTTTTTATTCAAAAACATCACACTGACTGACAGTAAAGATGTCATTAAAAAAAGATAAAAAATAAGGTCATCATCACAAGAAAAATTAAGTTGTTTAGTTTGACCTGAAGTCAGGCATAGCCATTAAAGAAGATGAACCTGCCAATTAAAAGGAGAAAAATGGGGCTTTGGAATCTTTTGATGCTGATACATTGAATTGTTAATCACGTTAGCTTTAATTTTTCCTTCATTGAATTTTTCTTTGTTTATTCCATGCAGTATAGGAACTATACTGGAGTTCTCCTATAGAAATAAACAAGTTAAATAACTGGACCTGCTTTATCTTTTCTAATTAGACTTATTACAGTGACATTTTTCCAGCTAAAATAACTATCGAAAGTTTCATAACACATTTCTCAGTCATAGACTCTTGTGTAAAAATGACAAAATTAAGTAACTATCAGTTTTTCAGAGCTATCAGTTTTCTTTTTTCAATTTTTAATTTTTATTTTTATTGCCGTTATTCATTATGCACAGAGAGAGGCATATAGTGACATTTTCAATGGTAATCATATATACTTTGCTTATGTTCACATCCCTATACCTTCCCATTACCCCCATCTACACTCCTTGCTCCTTGTATTTCCTATTTTTCCCAATTATATACATACATGGATATATACATATACACATATATATGGAAATAAATATTATATGTCCACATAAATATATATTATCAAATGTGGCACTTCCAATAAGTATATACAGAAAAATACAAGAAAAACCTGCTAAGCCTTGCCAGAGGCCCAGATGAAGGAACAAAGGAAGGAGCCTTGAAGCCGGCCTTGTCTTCCCCACTCCACATCACATCAATACTACAAAAAAAAAAAAAAAAAAGCAAAAAGCAGGACTAGTTCCTGACCACCAGACTCTTCACATTACACCAATGGACATCAAGTAAGTTGAACCTTTTTCTTCTCATGAGAAACAGCATACCCTGTGGGAGGGAGAACAGGAGTCTCTCCACTCCACAAGAAAAACACAAAAAGATTAACTGTTCATTGCTTTCCCCATCAGAACCCATGAAGACCAAGAATGGATCTCTGCCGACTCACCCTGCTCTACCTCAGAACATGCCGGGATTCATACAGACCCTTACCTGTTCTCTTTCTGTGAATCTCATACATGAGGATACTGTGGAATGAACCCAGGTAATAGAACGACCAAGCAAAATGTCAGCTTATCACATAGAAACCAGTTAAAAACAAACGCAAGCAACAGTGAATAAAGGTGTGATATTTGAATTCCGTATTCTCTTTAAAGTCAGTGCTCTATCCTGGCAACCAGTCATGAGACAAGGCAAAAAATTCAATAATTTTCTGGGATACTTTGAAGAGTGAGGGCCCAACAATAAGTCACTGCAGGAAAAAGAAAGGGAAGAAGAGGACACAGGCAATCACAGCATCCTGGAACAAGTTCTGCCGGACCAAGTGCAAATGGAGGAAGACATGAAATGAACTGGAGGGTTCTGAGAACTGAAAATTTTACCAAGAACCCTTCCCTCAGAACTTCTCTGCTGCATAGCTGGGAGTGAAGGTGAATGCCAGAGAAGACAAAAATCTCACATTTTAGCTATGAAATGAGGAAAAGCACTACATTGGAAAGTTTCAGGACAGTCTGCAGGATCTTCTATGTAAGTTCCACATTATTAAAAAAAAAAAGCACAAAAACAAACACCAAAATACTGCCTTGACACAGCCTAACTTGGTGGGTTTACATCATATCTAATGCAGAAAGGGAAATGATCAGTTCTAGAACCCTTCTAGCCATCCTGTTGACTTTCACTACTCACTTATGGTATCACATAAGAAATATCATCTAGTTCAAAAATTCTTATAAAAATAAGCATTACCTTCAGATTAAAAGAGAGAAAAGAAACTACATTCAGACATTATGCTTGTGCATAGAGTATATCAAGATACCTAAAGGTTAAAAAGTATTTAGAATTAGTTACATATAGTTAGCAAAAATAGCATAGTACTTAAATTTTTTTGAAAAGTAAAAATATTTACGTTTACTAGCTATTAGTATCTGTAAACTACTTAAAAGAATATACCCTACCTTCAACAGATAAACATCAAATGCTTGGCAACGAATCTGCCAAAATGTGTTCACAAAACACATTATGAAAAAAAGATCAAAGAATATCTACAGCAATGAGGAAGGACACAATGCTTATGGATTAGAAGGTCAAAGTCATTCAGATATAAACTTTCCCAAGGCAATCTGTAATGTAATGTATATGGGTTTTACTATAGCAATCAACATTGGTGAATGGATTCATTGTAGCCACAGAAAAACTCATCATGTCTATAAAAGTAGAGTAGCCAGAGAAGCTAAGATGATATTGAGAAAGAGCAAATGCAGGGAACATACTACTTGACCTTAAAAATCCTCCTCAGGGCTACAATCCTAATCCAGCCTGGTCCTGGAGAAATGGCAGACTCCTAGACTAGTGAAACAGCTGAACTAAAAAACAGACCACTTGGAGAGCATCGGCTCATTTGTAGCAGAGAAGCTAAGATTATTCAGCAGGGAAAAGAAAAAAATCATACTGGAAAAACAATATTACCGAAACACTGATCAAGACATTTAAAACAAAACAGGCATATTTTTAGACATTCCATCAAAAATATATATGTATGACAAATAAGCATGTGAATCTGTTCCACATGGTTAATGGTTACCTCAATCAAAAATATAACATAATGAAGTATCATTATCCATCTATTTTAATGGTTTAAAGATTAGTAACAATACCAAGTTCTGAAAATGATAAGAAGAAATAATTGCTAAATGTTGTCAGTGGGAACACAAAAAACTGTATGATGAAAAAAAAAAGTGTATCCTGGACTGATGAAACAGGTGAGCTAAAAATAGTCCACTTGAATAGCATCGGCTGATTCGTGGCAGATACGCTAAGATTATTCAGTGGGGAAAAGGAAGAGTTTCACAGTTTATTATAAGCATACATAGGTACTCTCGTATTACCAAGAAAATATACTGTAAGTATACTGCCTAAAGCAATGAAATGGCTGTTGAAGGTAGGGTATATTCTTTAAGTAGTTTATAAGTACTAATTGCTAGTAAATGTAAATACTTTGACTTTTCTAAAATTTTAAGTACTATGCTATGTTTTGTAACTATATATAAAAAACCTGAAACTGAATGCATGCAATAAAATACTATTTCAGAAAATTGTCCAAAATTAGAACAACCCATTTGTCCAATGGATGAATAGATATATAAACCCATCAGGGCATCTAACAGTGTAATTCTACATTAAAATGTTAAAGGACCAAAATCATGAATGTTCAAAGAAACTCCAATAAATCACCAATTTATTAGATTAGAATAAAGACTATAGTCCCAAAATGTTGCAATATTGTGTTTATGTTACTTATATAAAATTTTATGTTATGCAGTCTTAGTAGCAAAGAAAAATCCAGGGTTGCCAAGATTTATGAGGGTGAGAATATAAAGGTGAATTACTGAATGTGGAAATTCTTTATATTCTTTCTTCTGATGATGTATACAAGAATCTATACATATTTAAAAACTCAGAGATTGTACAATGAAATAGTTACCTGATTTAATTAAAAAATTAAATAAAGAAAAAACACTTGTGGATGCTTCTATAAATTACACCTAAAAAATTCCAGCAACTGTGAGCAAAATAAAAAAAAAATAATAAATCACTTGAGGGCTAAAAGCAAGCCTGATGATGAAGGAGTACTATACCAGGATGCTAAAGATGGGTAAGCATCTGGCAGCAAGCAGCAAATGTATACAGGCATTTCCACAGGGACCAAGTATGTACAAATGCTTATAACATCTCACCAAACATATCGGAAGGAAAGAGTTAAGTGTGGATAAAATGAAAATCCACACAAGCAGCAGAGGCAGAAAGACCCAGAGAGGTAGGGGTTGGAGAGAAGAACCTAGCTTTTCTCAGAAATGAAAGCGTTGTCAGTTTCCAGATGACGGAACCTCAGTATTTCATCAGTGCATCACAGCTCATTGACACTACTTGGTACAGAAGATCAGTATTCATCAATACCTCTTCAATAGCACCTGCAGAAATCCTGTGGCCTGCAACATTTATTACATCATCCACCCGAGACATAACATATAGGTAACCTTCCTCATCCATGTAGCCGGCGTCCATAGTGTCATAGTATCCCTGAAAGCAAGAATGCATATATTCAGTTAGCATGCAGTGGTAGGCAAAGGCATGATCATTTTTCAACGCTTGTTAAAGTATAAAAGGGGACATAAATTGATTTATTATGAGCACTTGGCTATTTCCACAAGCTTTGAGGTTAAATTGCTTTTGGTTTTGAATCCTAACTAGATATTATTGGTCCGTAACTAGCAGGAATAATTTAAACTGTCCTTATATATGTTCAAGTCACATATGTGAACTTGGAATTATAAAATTTGTGAACCCAAATACTTTCTTTAATGGAGAAGTGATGGCTAAATATTTCTGGTATGTTTTGGTATACCAAGGGAATTTTTAATAAAGATTTCAAGTTGTATCTATTTCAAAAACTTTCTATAAAAATTATAGAAAAAAATCACTTGTTTACTGACTTTGATTAGGACTGAACTCAGCCCTCAGTGAAATTTAATAATCATTATGACCTATAATATTAAACCAATTTCAAAGTAATAGACCGTTGTTTAGAAATCACAACATAAAAAAGAATCGAGAAAAAGTACAAAGAAAATTACATATTATTGTCTTTAATATGTCTAATTTATTTGATGCTTGTATTTAAGCCTAATCTCTAAAACAAATTCAAATAAATGGCTTCTGTATCTATTAACCTTTCTAATACTTGCTGTGGTTCTCTCTGAAATGAGTAAATGCAGTCCTTTTTATCAGATTTCAACAAACTCGACAAAATGGGGTGTATGGTGGAGGGCGGGTCCAGACACACACCCTCAGGAATTGCAATTCTTCCTGCATACAGTATTTATGAGAGGCCACTTAGAGAAACAGGGAAGGGCAGACTATGTTGGTTCTAGGCTCAACCCTTTCTGTTCTAACCTGCACGAGCTGGATTAAGTTGTTTGGCCCATGCTTTTATTAAGCCTGTAGATGACAAAAGGGGTGAGGTCAGGAAATAAGGCAAGTGTCAAGGTACCTCACGCAGTTTAACCATACACTGGGGCTCAGAGGAAACTTCTGTTCTTAAAGGCAATCATGCTAAAACCACGTGTGCATATCGCTTGCCGTCATTGGATGATAATGAATTGTATCTGTACTCTGATGAATTACCTGTGGCCCATCACATAGACTGAATTGGCTGACTGGAGTCAAGTCAAATGACAAATATTTGTGCCACACTCGATCAGGAGAAAGTTTAATCTTGGCTGTTGAGGTCACTTGTCTCTGAGATGTCTTTCTAAAGAAAGCTATTTAATCCTTGTCATTCGTCTGGTTGAGTAGAGCATCCGTCTTTCACTCACAGACAATAAAGTCAGAATGCTAAATACTCGGACTCATGGCTTTTATGAAATTCTCATCATTCCTTTGCTTTACCTTGGCACATAATAAGGACGGTGAGGGCAGGATGCTGCTGTGTAGTCTCCACATGTTGCCATGAACACAGTACATAGATGAATGACAAACTGACACCCAGGAAGCCAAGCTTTGTCACCTGGGTCACAGGGGTGAAAAACTGGGCTTTATGGATATGGTCTCTAATGTGTAAATTTATTTATTTTTAAATGGTATTTTAAAATAAAAGATTAAGAAAGCCTGTCAAAACTAGATAAGGGTATGGAAAACACATTAGATTTTATTCATTAGCTAAGTGTAGTGGAGTGTCCTAATGTCTTTCCAGCTCTGAGCGGTTGCTTGCTCTTAGTCGGTAGAGAGGAGTCCAGTAAAATGTCCAAAATTATTGGAGCCCAATATTACCGGATTTAATTTTTAAATACTCTGATACTTATAGTTAGTAAGAGTAAATGAAACCTTCCTATGTGTAGAGAATGGCAGTAATTATCCAAATGACTGGTCTGGATAATTCTGACTTGGTCACTGTTATCCTTGTACCTAGAGGCTGGTTTGTATAAACTTGAAGAGTTCTTTTTGATCTATGATCCTAGAAGCATGTTGCTTAAATTACCAGCCCCTCCCAAAGAAATAGAAAGCACAAAATTTTAAGTATATTAAAGTTCTCACAGGAAATTTCTCAAAGTATAAATGTTTGAAAGCTTCCTGATTCTTCCAGAGTCCTGAAAAAGCCCCAGGTGGTAACGGCAACCTTAAACAAACACAGGAAAGATAAAATTACTATGAATAAAATAATAAAAACAATCAATAATAGCTATTAATATATTACATTGCACTAAAATGATAAATTTTCTCATTCAAATGCAGACCATTAATTTGCTGGGAAGATCATGTTTAATTTGAGGGCAAGTAGAGTACCATAAAATAATACAATTATTTAAGAATTATTATAGTTTCTTAGCACTCACACAACATCAAAATACTAATAAGCACACTATATCAGTGGAAAAGTGAATTATTTAAGAAAAACACTTCTATTGTAAAAAAATATTGTTTGCAAAGTATCAATATATCAGTTTTCACCTTTGTCTGCATAATTGAATATTTTCATTTAGGTCTTTAGTATATGACCTTATCTTTATAATTTTTATTCCTCTCCCTCTTTGAAGCTGTCTTTCTTTTCACGACCATCGAGTCCTGTATATTTTATAACTCCACTGAACGCATGAAAACATGGAGCATACAAAATACAAGGTTCTGTGTTGCTTTCCTATATGACCAATCCCATACTGCATTCTTTCTGCTATACCATCAAATTAGTGTTATTTGAAAAGAGATGGCTCATACAATGGTTTCAGTGCCAAGCTGATGAGACGGGGTAATGGGGTCAGAAGGTCGTCCCAACATCAGGCATACATGACACCGAATTTTATTCCCACGTGTATCAGAAAATGTTAATAGGAGTGGGAGCAGCTGTTTTTGCCTCTGTGGGCATCCCTGCTGGTACTGTGCCTTTCCCACCATGTTCAGTCACCCCATAGTTAGCTCAACTTTGCTCATACGAGGACTTTTAATTTTCTCTCTTTTAAAAAAAGGAATATACTAATATTTCAAGACATTATGTAATTGCAGAAAATGCATGGGGAAGCTCTTAATACTCCCAAAATACAAGGCAACAGCAAAAGCTGCAAAATGCTGACTCACTGCTACGGTGGCAGCCCTGACCATTAGTGCTCAGCATTTATTCTGTTTAAAGGCAGCAGGCCAAGGCGATAAGCCCCCTAGGCTCTTTCAAATGACTTTACCACACTGATCTTTCTAAATAGCCATGCAAATAATCTTGTTTTATCGGTTTGTTTTAAATCAGCATGCTAATGGTGTGCAAAAAGGAATAAAAGTCAATTTTAGAAACTGAAATATAACACTAATATAACAACGTCCAATAATCAAGTTAAGGACATCATTGAGATGCCAAAAGTACAGACGTAAAATAGACATTATGTGGAAAATCAGATTCCACAAAGGGCCAGGGGATCAGCAATAATGGGTGAAGCAGATTATCTGTTAAATAAAAGAGAATAAACCCGAGCCGATTCACATTGAAGAGGTCACTGTCAATTTCTCCAACAAAATGTCTCAAGGTAGGGAGCCTCTTCTAACACTCCTAGTGTCCTTTGTGGACAGACAAATAGTTTTAAAACATCCTCTTTATTACATTATGAGAAAAAAGGAAAATAAGGCTGGAATAATAAATGATAACAGAGACTTAAACCATGTTGGTACAGAGGAATGTGTACCCAGCTCTCCACACACATATTCCCCTTAATGAGAGCTGTGCGCTCTGAGGGACATATTGTTAAACAACCATTTCTCTTATTGTATTTTCATAAAAGCAGACATTCTGTTTCATAAGCATCTGTACAACGTACCCCTAATCCCCACACCCACATCACCCATCTCTCTTATTCTAATGAAGCTCCTGTTCAGGTTTCAAAATATAATCCCCTCTTCCTTTTAGGAGTCCATCATTTTATATCTTCACTTATATTCTATTGTTTTGGTCTAACACTCTCCCTTTCATCTTGAAGTCTGATTTATGGCCTTGATACCTTTCTACTCCAATAAATCTCATTCCTGAAGAAAATCATAAATTAGGTATCAGCCTCCCCTTTGGACCTACAATTGCTGTTTCCTCGTATTTTATTTAACCTGAGATACAAAGAGATAAGGAGTTTGAGTTCCCTACTCAAATTGTATCTTCAAAAGTAGAACCATCATTTATGGTGTTGATTAAAACCATGTCTGGTAAGGTAGTGTGGCTAATGTCTTTCGTCCAAACACTTATAAGATAAAGGCAGGAAAAACAGTAGTTCTTATCACACACACACACACACACACACAAGCATACACACACACACACATACCACAGAAAAACAAAGAAACAAATAATAATCCTGTGTCTAAACATTTGAAGATAAGTCCACATGGAAATAAGTGTCTCAGGAAGTATAAAAAGCTTGGAGATGAAGGGATGATCAAAGTAGACTTATGGATAAGGAAGAAGATAACAGAGGGAAGACAACAAGAAACCAGGAAGATTTAGAACCAGGAGATCACAGTATCTATGGTAGGAAGTCTGAGAATACTAATAATGTCCAAGTATCCCACAAGCTCAATAGAAGGACAAACTTTGCTATAAAATGGGTCTAAGTTCAGTAATGAAACTTAGTATTTAGAAATAACCTTAATATTGTCAATTCTAGCATGATAACAAAAGGAGGGTCTGGAGAGAAAGCATGAATGTTTTCATGAGACAGAGTCTCACTGCATGGTACCTGCCCGACCTGCAACTCCATGTACAGACCAAGCTGACCACAAATTTAAGATATCCACCTACCTCTGCGTCTGCCCCCTGAGTGCTGGGATTAAAGCATGTGCCACCACATCCCGCTTACTCTAGATGCAAATGTTGGTATAAGAGAGATGCTGCTTCATGGCTTAATGCAGCAAGCAGTTTGTGGAGAGAAGATGAGGTGGGAAAAATGAAAGAGCATCAGGGGAATTATTCACCTGTTACATCCATTCACAAATTCACACTTGTGTTAAATCACACCTTCATTTCCTTCATTCATGTACTCCACTTGCTATTTCCTCGGTGCTTGCTGTCCCTCACTCTGCCTGTCCTGCATTAATAATACAATAATATAAAATATGATCTCTGATGCATGGAGATCCTGGTGTAAAGTGAAATCTAAAAGTTTAATAGTTTAATAATATAAATAGGAGGAAGTCTATAGTTAACAATGCTTTCTCCACTTATAATATGTTATTTTATTATATCACTTCTACAAGTGAGTTAAATAATGTAAAGTGAAAATCCCCACGATACTTTGGGAAAATATTTTGCAGCAATAAATTGAACTCTACATTTCCAGAAGCTCCCAAAATGAAATTTTATATCCCTACTTAAGATAAGACGTATATTACTAGAAATGACAAGAATGGTTGGCTCAAGTCAATTAAATACTTGAAGAAAACAGCTTAATTGTTCATAAGTCCAACACTATTTTAAGATGAAGGAAGGGAATGCTCTCTGATCCTCACTGACAAGATGTGATATCTCAATAAATTCAGATGCTTTTCTTTGAATATTGAAATTGTGTCTAAACAGAGACCTCTGAGGCAAGTCTCATTATAACATTAGAGAAAAGCAGAAAAGTTTCAAACTGAAAATATTTGTGATAAATACATACATTAAGATAAATATATAGGTAGGTAGGTAGGTAGATAGATAGATAGATAGATAGATAGATAGATAGATAGATAGATGATAGATAGATAGATAATAGATGAGCATAAGATCCAGACAGAAGTTAGCTATATGGTTATATGCGGACAAGACAGAGACAACTTTTTTGCAGGCAGTATTACAATCAAACATGTTTGACCTTATTGATGTCTTAAATATTATCTTAAATATTATATAAATTACTATTCCTCCCTCTGTAAAAATGGTATAATGGGGTATTTTCCTGACTTACAAAATGTCTTACAAAATGAATACGTTATACAGTTAAAATAAAAAGAATGCACTAGAAAGAAAGAGAGGTGAGAAAATATTCAAACAATCTTGTTGTGGTCTATTTTCCTCCTCCATATTCTACTACTGTGTGATGTTTTCCCTAATTCTTGCAAGCAGAGGGAATTGGATTTTTTTTTTATTTTTCTAATTGCAAAATAGTGGTTCAGTTTAGGCCTTTCCAAAGAGGCACTACTAAATTGGGAAAGAAATAGCCAAGACCTAGCAGTGGTTTCTGTGTGAGGAGGTCAGAGTGTTATGAGGTCACTAAAAAGCAAAACCATGATGTCACTTGCTGAAGATGATAACCAAGCCCCGAGTTATCTGAAATACAAAGCTCCCCTCGGCATGATGCTTCCTTATCATCTTGAAACCTAAACTTCATTCTCTATTCTACTCAGAAAACCTGGGCTTCAGAAGTGAAGCATTTTTTTTTTCCTGCAGAATTCTGGAATGAAACACTATCTTTGTCCTCTTGGGAGTGCCTACAGTGAGGAGTTTCTTGGGATTTGAATATGCGGTTACTCTTTATTCCTAGACTGAGTGGGTCCTAGCTGTGTTATTACTAATGCTACTCTTTGCTTCATGTCAAAATTTAGGAAGAGGCTGATCTCTTCATCTCCCTGACAGCATTATCACAGGGCCAAGAAAAGTTCACACTAAAACCGGGATCAAAGATCTAGAAGAGAGCAGGATGATAACCCTGTGTCATATTTGTGTTTAGTCAAAGGATACACCCCAAAGGAAGCTCTCCTGGTGGTTTCCCAGGATGGGAGCATGCTATATGAATAACTGCCTTGAAAGTGTCACGATACAAACAAATATTAAAGTCAGGAGCTCAGTATCTACAGAATGAGAAATTGGCTGGCAGTCAAGTAAAAGCCATTTGGACAATTCCACACAATTTCTGCCATGCTATCACTGCCCCAAGACAAGGTCAGAGGAACACAGCAGGAAGTAGATAAGCCATGCTTCCCATGGCAGCAATGAACCTGGTCAGAAAAAATGTATATGCCTCAGAGAGAAAGAGTCAGAGACCAATGGTTTCAATAACTGTGAGCACCATGTTTTCAAGGAAGGCAATTACAGTTAAAATCTTTTAAACGTGCTGTTCCATGTTGTCTGAAAATTACTAACTCACAGTTTTATTTCTGCACACTAGATTTCTGGATGCAATTACAGGACACCTTCTAAAATTCATGAGCATTTTGCATTCATAGCCACTCACACGCCATAACTGTCACACTAAATTAACTGGCGCAGTATGCTTCCAAATCAAAAGATTTCTAACAGCCACGTGGACATGGATTTTCTCTTCTAAGACAACTGTAAATTCTATAAATGAAATTAATTGACAGCAAACAGTAAAGATGTTTGGTGTCACAGAAATATTTCGTATTCAGTCTTAGGACCCCCAGTAGTTTGAACATCACTCGAATGCTTCCCGATGAAGTCACTCACAGAGAAATGACTCCTATAATGCTGTAATTGACACACAACAAATGGCAGAATCTAAGATGAACAGAAGGTGTGAACTTTGTTTGTTTGATTTTTCTGCATGTCACTATCTCTAATCAAGAATCACCACACACATACAGGTTAAGCAAGCACCAGAGCACACGAATAATTTCCACTTGATAAATTGATTGGTACGACTAGTGAAATATGAGTCTGAAAGTAAGTTTACTAACAAAAAGAACTTCCAAAGCTATTTTGTTAATGAGAAAAATGAGACATTTTTGTGCCCATTTTCTCATTTATTCTACCTTACTCATCTATTATAATATTTTATTTTTAAATACACAGTTTCACCATCAACTAGAGGAGGAATCAATTTCTATCACATCTTGCTACATTACATCTTTATAATTTATAATGAAACCTAGTACTCAAAATCTATGTATTAAAGTTTCTGTTTGATGCAGATGGAAGACACCATTCCTCATTGGTGTCATTTTAAGCATGGAATGCTTTTATGCAAAAGCTCCAATTCAAGGACTTAAATAATACTAGAAGTCATAAGCAAAAGTTATACTCCATGAGCAATACTACTATATTTGTGCACCTACCGATTTGTGCATGGCAAAGCCACTCATAATTAGAATGAGGGGCATTTAAATGGCCTAAAACTATGAGGGCCTCAAAAATCCTGAAAAATCCCCTTGATAGAGATGATTCATATAAAGTTTGGTTGTATAAAGGTGTATGCTGATAGAGAGTTTTAAAGTTAAAAAATGTATTTCCAGAAATTTGGAGAGCATTCAGCCACAAATAGACTCACGTTTTCTCTAGCAAACCCTATTCTTTCCCTATTTTCTCTCAAGAGGTTTTTATATAATAATAAGTGTTGTTATATAATAATAATTTGTTATATGATAATAAGTTATTAATTTCAATCTGATTTCAAGAAATACGATGTTTTTCTTTAGAAATATAGTATTCATGCACACATATGTATAGAACTTTATATACATATATCTACATATATAAAACTTTCTTTATCCATTCACCTGTTGACAGATGTCTAGGTTGATTACAGTTCTTTGTTACAATGAATAGAGAAATAATAAATAATAAACATGGGTGTGCGATTATCTCTAGGAGAGGATATAGAGTTCTCTGGGCATGTGCCAAGGGGTGAAATAGTTGGAGCATATGGTAGTCCTATTTTTAGTTTTTAATATGATTTAAAGAAATGTGAATACAGCCAGAATATTCAATAATAAAATGTTCCATCTTTTTGGATGTACTACATCTATAAAGGTTCCATAATCCTTATGTAGTTGCTGTAATAATAGGTGAAGAAATATACTCTTATCTAGTCTAATGAGAAAGGACTTGTTTTAAAAGAACAAACTTTATAGTTTTTGAACTTTTATAGGAATGTATTATATTTCATGGGTATTAAAATAATTCTACATGAAGAAATATATTTGCATAACTCTTTGAAGTACATTTATAGCATTTATGTATTTTATGGAAGAAGGGGAACCGTGTACTATCTGAAAATACGAGTAATAGAATTCATTTAGTAAAAATCAGTTTTAAGACAAATCTTGTTTTAGCTCTGACATGTAATATTCTTTACTCATAACAACTCATTCTATTGAAGTCTACTGTTTCAGACATATCAATAAAGATGTGAAAATTACGTCAGAGGCACAAGGAAGCCTGTCTCAATTATTTAAATGTCAGAGGTCTTGTGGATACCGATTTATTCAACTACATTTCATTTCTATATCATGATGCTTTATAGTATTTTACAATTGAAAAAAATGTATAAATTGAAACATTTTCATTTAAAATTTCAGTATTTTTTCCAGTTAACGGGATGATTAAGATATGTTTTTAAAAACTGTTATATTTATTGTTGTCAGGAATTTAATAATATGTTATATTTTAATTCCATGATTTTCCATATGCCTAAATATTTAATGCAACACTGAAAAAGAGAAAAGATGAAACCAAAGAGATACACATACTGCATTATGTGTAACCATAAAAACATAAAAAGAACTGAGCTTCATAATAGAGATAAAAAATTTAAAGGTCAGGGGAAAAATAAAATTGCTTTTAAGACAGGATTAAGAGTAAACTATAGCCCATAAAACTTTTTCCTGAGTCAACAATATAAACTTGTCAAAAAATGAACAGTTGTATTCAATCACAAACTGGTTAATGATGCAACATAATTAAAAATGTATGCACCCTTAGGTGATTTGTGAGCTTCATAGAGCTCATTTTCACAAATGTAATGATACAGATAAAGTATTGGACATGTCTTCTCAATAGAATAAAACATGACATTTGCAATCTACTGTCACTGCAAAACACTGAACTGTTTTACAGTAATATTTTCTTTATAGGTATGAGTAAACACTGAAGTCATGAATGAATGATATACTTATGGAATACAGAAGCTGGCAACACAGACACTCTTAACATTATCAACTATAAATATCTATGCATACTGGGAAATGATCCACTTTAAAATACTAGCAGAATACCAGTAGTTGCTTGCATCAGCATGACCCAAGCCCCTGTGTGCTGCACTCACTAGAGAGGCAATAGCAGGTGGAAGGAGTTTACATCAAAATCCGACAGGAGCACCATCTCATCTGGTGTGTCTAGATGATGTCTAGATGGTAGGTATGTCACCAGGACTGTACATTGCACAAGTAAGTGTCACGTTGCTGATAGAAGTGGGCACAGAAACTGCTTACTGTTTTGTGTTTTCCTTTGGAGATTGTAATGTAATTATATCATTTCTCTCTTCCCTTCCTTCCAAAACTTTCCATCTAAGTCTCTTTGCTCTCTTTCAAATTCATATCTTATTTTCAACCATTGTTATTGTATGTATATGTGCTTGTATATATATATACAATATAACCTAAATATAACCTGCTCAGTTTGTATAATGTTACTTGTATGCATGTTTCCAGGACTGGCCATTGATTTATTTTTCTATTTTCTATAGACGAGATAATTTTATCATCTATAAATTACTGGTCAATTGAGAAGAAGGTTATTTTAAAGAACAAGAATTGCCATTTTATATTTTAATTTGAATATGTTGTATGTTATGGGGCTTCCATTTGAGATTACAACTGATGTGGAATCATGCAAAAGCAAAACACATTTCACCACTTGTAAAACCAATGCAATCAGTCAATTTGACCTGAATATAACCGGCTTGTTTTTTTTTTTTTTTCGTGGGCAGGTCAAAAGTTTTGCTTAC
This sequence comes from Chionomys nivalis, assembly GCF_950005125.1. Lineage (NCBI taxonomy): Eukaryota > Metazoa > Chordata > Mammalia > Rodentia > Cricetidae > Chionomys > Chionomys nivalis. Next base: position 18,456,686 of record NC_080110.1, read on the forward strand.
TTTACCACAATATTTCCTAAGCTCCGAGCCTTCAGTTTTTGCATGTTGTCATCCAAAATCATAACTGTAAGAAAAATGTGAACACAAGTCTGAACATAATTGTGAACACAACACTAACTCTCAAACGTCAATTATTTTCTCATATTTTCTAAATTCAATCCTAAAGTTTCTAGCTCAAAATAGTATTCGTATTCCTGTAAGACCATGAAGATATACTGGTAAGCTAAAATATGTTTTATAAAAGTACAAAAGGCCATGTATTTCACATGTAGCAAGACAATAAATTTCCTTAGGACCTTCCTAAAAAAAATACATATCTCTAAGAACCCGACAGACTTATTTTTATAGTTATGTCCACATAAGAATATTAAACATATGTTTATCTTTAATAAACTAAAGGATGCAGATCAAAAATACAGCCAAATACACAAACAATAAAAACAAATATGCATTTGTGAGGTGTAAATTAGGAAAATTTACATTTCTAAATATCATTCCAATAGTTTCTGTGATGTCCTCATAAAATATGGAAAGTGATTTATTAGCAAATCACATGTCCAAATTATAGTATATCGAACATAAAAATGAATTATAATCATCTAGCTTCTTTATGTAGAGTCTTTATGCTGTTCTATTCGCTGCAGTCATCCTTACGCAGCTACAAGAATACACTGACATATGATTAAATTAATCACCTGGATCTTTTTCCTTAAAAAAGACTTCTTTCCTTTCCCAAAGTAGCTTGCTTCTTTATCATAATTCTATGTGTTATATTATGCTTTCAAAGTTCTGTATCACCATAAAAAGAACCTAAAATATGTCAGCCATTAAGTCCCTGCTTTCTCAACTAGAGCAGTTGAAACCGTCCTCAGGAAACCACTGGCTTTCAGACAATGAGGAGTTCCTGTATTAAAGTGAAGCATCAAAGCTTAACTCTTTCTTACAACTGGGTATAAAAATGGAACAGAAATACTAAGGGGAAAATGTGTTCAACGTCTCCCACAATTGGCAGCCCCCAAAACTGTCTCAACACAAAGCCGGTTTTCTGATCAAAGAACAAGAGTGACAACTGTTCAGTCGAGGGATTCAGTAGACAGGACTTCATGTTCCCATAGCGAAAGAAGTCTAGACTTTACAGAATAATAAAACAGATATCTGCCCTCAGTTAAAAGTCGAACATGACTGCGTAAACATGACCGTAATAAGGGCAACAGCAATAGGCAAGCTAAAGTGGACAGAAAACACTCATGAGGCTACAATGTTATGTCTAGAACTATAGATAACTAAGCAAGCAGGGCGTAGGAGAAATAATCTTCCCCAAAGAATAGCACATAAACTGATTTTCCAATACCAAATCATCTGCCTGAAAATATACATATATGTAACCTGTCTTAGTCAGGCGTTCTATTGTGTTGATGAAACACCATGACCAAAAAACAACTTGGGCAGTAAAGGGCTTAAAATTCCATAGCAATTCATTCTAAAAGGAACTGAGGTTAGCTACTCAGGCAGGTTAGAAGCCTAGAGGCAGGAGCTGATGATGCAGAGTTCATGGAAGGGTGCTGCTTACTGGCTTGTTCCACATAGCTTGCTCAGCCTGCTTTCTATAGAACTCAAGGGTGGATAGCACCACCCACAATGAGCTGGGCTCTTCGCCATTGATCACTAAGAAAATATTCTACACCTGGATTTCATGGAGGCATTTCCTCAATAGAGGCTTTCTCCTTTCTGATGACTCTAGCTTGTGTTACATTGAAATAAAACTAGCCAGTACATGACAATAAGCAGATTGTCCCTGAAAACTAGGTTTTCCCATAAATGTAGTACACAAAACTGTGTGCCATATGTAAATTATATATAAAACCTTTATATATTACCTACACACACAAACACACACACACACACATATATATATATATATATATTATGTCATACAACCTTGATGTCTCATTTCCCTTTTTCTACACTGAATGTCTGAATATGTATCAATTTGGTTTCCCTGGCATCTCTGAAGTGTTTTTGGCACTAACAGCTGAGATTTCATTCTTAATTTTGTGTTGTAGTTCTTGTGTAACTGTTTGGTTGTATGACATCAAAATTCACCAGCCCTAGAAGGTCACACAATTATAATAGGCATTTAGAAAAATAAAAATTGAATGTTGAAAAAGTTAAAAAAATTGCAACTAAGGAGGGTAGTCCCTTAGAATTTATTTGGCTATATGGCCACTACTATAAATATAAAAGATCAATATTGGGAGGATATATTATTGCTGTATAAATACCATAGTAAAAAATATTTCTTTAAAATCTTTTACTCTCAAATTAGTTTTAGCCAACAAGATTCAAGAACCTTTTCAACATTATTCAAAAGCATTATGGAAGAAGCTACTGATGTTTTGTTAACAAAACATGGAACAAAGAAAACCACAGCGATTTCAATGTTCTTGAAAAACTAAAGCGCTATATTACTATAGCAAAGATGTGAAGTATTTCTGTGTTCTTCAAGTTATTAATCTTTAAATACTTAGGAATCTACAGGCAAAATAATATGCATCATCAAAAATGAAATGATATAAGTAAAGACTGGGCACTTCACATGTCATAATTTCAAACCTATATCCGCAAAAGACTCTTCAAGTGATATTTACTTGACTGTTTTAGTTATTCAAAGGAAGCCATTAGAAGAACATAGCATTCTTTGTCATAACAAAAGCTGAGGTATTCATTTGTAATATATGATATTCTTAAAATCAAGTACTCTATATACTAGGCAAACAAATCAAATTCACAGTGTACATTTCAAACTTACCATCATGACTTACCATTGTATCCTGGAACACATTTTCCTGCTTGCCCTGGTGGAGGTGTTTTGGAGTTACCCAATCCAATACATGACGCTGTTATTGGGGATCCAGTCTCTGAGGGGAGAGGCATGGCTTATTACGTCACTTCAGTATTTAGTTACATTTCTTTAGTACTTGTGCAGTTTCTTTAATACAGGACCTGTTCACATATCCTTATACCAACAATAAAAATCAGAGAACTACCAAATACATTATTAAGAAAGGAAAGCAACAATATTTGGTGCATTAAGTTTTAAAACTAGATGATATATTTAGAGTAATTCATATGGCGCATTTCTTCGAAGAAAAGGAAGGGGGTTGTGGGGTTAGTAATAGGACAGGAGATAGAAGAATGGAAAAGAACATAAGCTTGAAGGCTTTGCAACAAAGGCTAAAAGATAAACGAGCAATAGAAAGGATATTCCTCTTAGAGTCATCTAAAGTTATTATGTTGTTCAATATAAAGCTTATTTGTGTGCTGTATTTCTAGCAGGTTTAGCTTGTTGTCTCAAGAAGCTGCATCATAAGCTGAGGAAATGTATTAAAGGGTCAAAGCATTAGGAAAGTTGAGAACCACTTGTCTAAGGTTTAAGATACTAAGCATGTGTCCCTTCTATTGATAGTAACAAGGACTAAATGTTTCTGGGGCTTGAGAGAATTCACGGATATCTTTGTAGCATTTATAATCTCATTTTTTTTCAAAAATTGGCATTTTGTATCCATGAAATAATCATCTTATTTTTATCTCCCCAACCATACAATCAATGCAAAGAAAGAAATGTACATGATTGGGAAGACTAATGATGTTTTCTCCCTCATAGTTTTAAAGACATAGTCACCTCAACTACTGTTCATAACTGATGTGAGAGATAGAACACCCTTGCAGGGTTATATGCTTAAAGAAGGGAGCATGTGAACCGGAAGTCCTGTGCTGTACACAAACACAACCTAAAAGGACACTGGGACATGATAGGGAAGGGAACAGACCTTCCTGGGGGCTTCTGTGCCTCCACCAGCACTTCAGCTGCTCCAACTAATCTAATTGAAAAAGTATTTGCTGTCAAATTTTGTCAAGACGGCCACTCTAATCAACTGCAGTTCAAACTCTCTAGAGGTTTAAGCAATGTAAGACCTGTGTAGCTTGTTAACAGACATGTTTGGAATCCAAAAAAGGGCCAGCTGTCTCTAGTGCCTACCAAAGTCTACTTGCTTCCTAAAATACTAACAAACAATCTCATAACAAATAACAAAACAAATAAAATGTAATTGGCACCATAACGATATAAGATTTTTTTAAAGATAGTTTCAGTATGTTGTCTTAGCTGGCCTTGAAAACTCTTTGTCGATGAAGACCAGGCTGGCCTAGAACTCACAGATGTCCTACTGTCTTTGGCTACTTGGCCCTTTGCACTAAAGGCATGTAACAGGAAGCCTGGCTTACTGTGGAATCTTGCTAGCAATGTCAGCACTCTGGTCTTCCCACTTCATGTGGAAAAGCGGTGTTGAAAGATGGAAGAAGAAAACTTTCCTTAAATGAAAATTCAGAAAAGGATTAGTAAGAAATCATCACCCTGCTCTGCATGAGAAGATAACATACACTTCTAAGATGCTTACATTATTTTCTATTCATATTCTTCCAACTTTCAGCTGTCTTGGTATGTTGTTCTTGTTGTTATTATTATTATTACTATTATGCTATAGAAAGCACATTTTCTATATAACTAATTTTACTCTGAATAGTAAGGATGCTTCACTTAAATTAGAGAAAATTTATGTTTTGAACATTAGTGATTCAAATATCCTATTTAGCGGATATTTAGTGAAAGTTTATATTCAATTAGAGGACTAGTAAAATAACTACTGCATAGGATAGGATCCAGCAAAAGGCAGTGATTAGCACTGTCAGGATAATAAGGAGTCTTAGACAGGAGCAAGGGGTTCAAAACACACTATTTATTCGCTAATAGTTTTCTGTCCTTGTAACTATGAATATCTTGAGATGCAACAACTTATCCTTCTGCCATAACATCAAGCTCACAGGTGTAAACCCATCCTAATGAATCCACTATAGATCAAGCTGTTCCAATGCAAAGCAGATTTCTAGCTAGAGAAAGCCCCACCTCCCACCCTCCAGGTTCCAGTCCTTAAATGCAACCCCTAAGCTCCCCTCTGAAGATCTTCTGACAGCATCTGCTTCATGCTACTGATGCTATAATTAACTCCCTAGCTGTTATCTGGGGAAGCAGGAAATCCAGATGTCACATTCTGATTAGGAAATAGCTGTATTAAATAAACCAGAACATTATTTTTCAGCTAGAGAATTGGAAAGGACATTTCAAGAAATTGCTTCAAAGAGATGGAGAGTATGAAGTAAAATGCTCCACATGTTACTAGATTAATTTCTGTGATGAGACCCATTTAGAAAGCAGAAGGCAAGAAACTGAAGAATGCAAGGACTATCCATTGGTACAGCTTTTATGTAACTGCACATAAAAGTGGAACACATCATTGAAAATATTACAAAAGTTTTTTGACAAAATAAAATATAATAAGTTGAAGCAAAAAAAAAATCAAGTTGATGGTGGACATGGCAACCTAACAGGAAAAATAGAGTCCCAAGGGCAGGAAAAAGAGTCAGAGACCTATTCATTATCACAGTTAGGAATCTCATAAATATAAAAAGGTAATAGCTATAATATACATACAGAGGACTTGTTATCTTCTGAAAACAACTATATGAGTTAGATGTAGACATTTTCCTTTTTTGACCAGAACCAAACTCTTTTTCTTCTTTGTACCTTTCTTTTATGTCATTTGTATCATAAGGAATAGAACAGTCAAGCCCTTTTCATATTGTTCCAAATAAAGATTTTCAAACAAGCAAATGCACACTCCTGATGTTTTAGGATTTAGATTCCACTATTGAATTCAGAGCATCTTAAAACTGAATAGGAAATCACAGATTGTAGTCCCAAAATGAATGATGGAGAAAGAGATATTGAAGATTTCAAAAATAGAAAGACTGTATGTATTTCTATTGCATAATTTTATTTCAAATAATGATATTTAAAAGTCTATTATTTAATGAATTTTTTTATATTGTCTCCTCATCAAGAAGAATTTCTTCTTTGAGTAAAGGAATGCTATGATGTGATTACATACCAAATGGAAATAGCAGCGTATGTGAAGGCTCTGAAAAGAGTCTATCTGGAACTTTAATTGTTCAGCCTAGCGTAAGTCCAGAGAGAATGGGTGGATTAAACGAGAGGATGAAAGGCAAAGTGAGAGAGGTAAATCACAAAGGACTGTCCATGCCAAGATTATAAATGTGGACATTTGTCCATGGACAGTAAGATCCTCAGAGATTAATGGAGACAATCATTGCTAAATTACTTTAGAGAATTCTTAATTCACTTGTAAACTAACTAAAGCACTAAATTACCGATCCCAATATTTAGAAATAAATCAGGCGTATGATGGTAATCAGGCAAAGGTGAGCAGCCATGAAAAGGAGACCAACTTAAGTTACATTCAGAATGGAAAGTCCTTAGTAATTGCTGACATTAAGAAGCAAGAGGAGATGTCTGTTAAACTCCAAGGATTTATTTCACGAAATCACCAATCAGCATTAAACGTGAGTGACAGCCAAGAGAATGGGCAGGATGGCAAGAGCACAAGTTCAGCTCTGTTCTCAGAGTCCCAGCTGTATCCAGTAAACTGCTCTTCCACCCCTACCGTGGCTCTGGAGACAGAGTTAGGCAGTGGACATTGAGAACCTGGTAGTCGACGAAGTTCAAACCTGATGTTCTGGGGCTAAATCAATTCAGCTGGCTGACGACTACTGAGTCATATTCATCAGAGCATCATGGTGGGAAAAGAGGCAATTTGTAAAGAAATCGTTTTCCTCACTTCTGAACCTTTACAGTGAGCTATAAATACCTTGAATGGGTGGTAGCAGAGAGAAAGCAGAAACAGTGAGCTGGATCCTGGTGAAGGAAAATCAATTTGATCTCTGTGTTCAAGAGACTAGAGTTATGGTTTGCAATACTTAAATCAAAACACTCTAACTTTCGTATGGGATGAAGAACATTCGTTGAAGGCGTGAGACTGGTCTTCTCAGTACACTGTGGGAGAATCACATGTAATCAGCAGCTCAATTCAATGAGAAATGTTGAATTAATGGAAGCATGAGATAAGCCCAGAAAGGAAGCATCCCAGTTCACAGTGAACAGTAGGAGCTCTGGTTCAAACCACAAGGACTTTACAGAATTAAATTCTGTTTGGTTAAATGCAGCTCTTCCATTCTAAATTTTCATGATTTTGAAGTATCTACAGGCCAGGATGCTAAAGATGGCCTTTTCTTTCATGTAAGATTATTCAGGAAATAAAAGGCAGAACGCATAAATAAGACGTATTGTCTGTGAACTAATAGAGCTCTTACATCCTGTATGCTTAAATCTGGAGTACCTAAAGTGAAGAAGGGCAAAGGTGATTCTTACAGCTATGGGAGGCTATTCATAGCAAGAAAAGAAAAGCAAAATAATATTGCATTTCAATAGTAAACTGGGAATCGTTATGATTCCTATACACATTTCATTTCATGAGCAGCTTTCTAGGAAGCCTAATGGGAAACAACTGAGCAGAAGATCAAGGGCTAGTCTGTTGCTGTAGAGTATGTGGCTGGAACTGGGATTTCAACACTGTCCTATTAATATTCAACTACACCTTCTACTGTACACCTTGCCTTTCCAAGGAATATTATCACCTGCTGTTCTCTAAATGAAGACAAACATAAAGAGGACCCGGAGGGACTCTGTTGGGCCAAGGGGCTAAAGCAAAAGGTTGTGTGACACGGGAGAAAACAAATTTCCAGAGGAAGACTTCTCAAGGAAAGATTTAGAAACCTTTATTATTGTGATAATCTTTATAAACATGATATGATACACGTCTTTGTAGGTTAGGTTATAACAGATCCTTGACGAAGGCGTGAGAATAGGAGTACATGATATTTCAAAGACCAAGTAGCAACAGGATTGATCAGTTTCTAATACTTTATCACTAATACAATAATGTCACAAAAAGAGATTTTAAGAAACAATTATACATCTCAAAAATAATTCCTGTAATAATACTTTTTAAAACATGATGCCCTTTTTACACTAAAATGTTATAAAGATAAAAATGTATAATGCTTGGTTTGGGAATTCATTTTCAGGAGGATTGACAATCTGGAAATATTTATTCACTTTTAAAACAAGAGTCTTATCAGAAACGTCCTACATTTCACAAAAGATTATTGATTCCAAAACAAAATTTATGTAACTTACCTCCAAGTTCCGATGTTTCAAAATATCACTAAAAATCACCTACTCTAAACTAATGAAGACAGCAGCAAATGAGAGAAAAAACCCGTTACCAGGCAACAGTGATGACATCAAGATTTTGTCTCTCTCTTCCCAGATGGATACTGTCACCGTCTCTGAGGTGACACATTACTGAGGTGACAGTTCATCTGGATAACTGCTTTTCCCCAACCACAACATATCATGCTATAATATCTGAAAGATCTTCTCTCTGAAGGAAAGTGAAACAAATCTATTTTGAACTTGAAACTGTGAAAGACAAAGTTGAATCATCCATTAGGAATTCATTCATATTTTCCCAAGGCTTTTTGCAGTCTAATATTTGAAAATACAACAGAATCAATCTTCTTGATAATCCAGTTCACAGGTAATGGCAATATTGGTCCAATCCAGCCTTTGAGTTACACAATGTGCAGTCAGCTGTGCATACACTGTTCTTATATTTACAGACATCTACCCTGAAGAAATTGCCACCTTAGCATAAATTTGATATAATAGTAAGATAGGACAAAACCCAGATACAGAAAGTAGCAAAAAGCTAATAAGATGAGTTTACAAAGTAACCTCATTATTTACAGCTACATTTTATACCATGATCTACAACTACCAAAACATGTGCTAGTGGCACTGGATATTCAATATCCAGAGAATAGATTTGTAAATAAACTCCTCAAGGCAAAGTCATCAAATGGGCACTTCACTCATTGAGAAATATGCTCAAAGGAGCCTCTGATGCTTCAACTCTGAGACGGGATGGTGCAGTAAAAGTTACAAGATCTCTCAGGGGCACAAGCTACAAACACACATAAGTAGGTTTAAACTGAGAGAAAGCCATTCATACAGCAAAGGGGTAGACTGGAGGGGTATAGGGAATAAAAGGAACTGTAAATCTTTCAAAGCTTAATTCCTGGAATGTAGGACATCTCTTCTAATAGACTAAGCTTAAAATGTTAGACTAGCAAACTGATGTCAATCAGTAGACCAAACAGTACATGTGTAGACACAGCATCTACAATGAGGATAAAAAAGATAAGAATCATTCAGAAAAAATAAACAAGTGGCCTGTATGCTGATGAATTATTAGCTAAGTAATTCAATAAATATATAATAAATAATAATATATAATAAATATATAAGATAAATAAGTCAGTTCAAGAGTTTCTCGGCAACATTTCTACTTGTCATAGTTACTTTTCTACTGCTGTGACAAAACACCATGAGCAAGGCAGCAGGAGAGAAGGCATTAGATTAGGCTCATGGTTTATGAGGTTTAGAGACCATAATGGCAGAGGGAAGGCAAGATGCTAGGAACATCTGAGAGCTCCCATTTCAAAACCATGAGTAGGAAACAGAAAAGGCTTACTGGAATTTGTTCAAGTCCTTTGAAACCTCAAAGTCACAGTGATACATCTCCTTCAACAAAAGCATATAACCTAACCATTCCCTAACCTTTCCATGAACTGGTGACCAGATATTCAAACATATGAGTTTTCATTCAAGCCACCACAGTGCTGAACTGAACAAAAATAAATTTGTCATTTTAATTACTTTTTACAGCTTTTAAAATCATGTTATCAGTGTATGGGAACCATTTAGAGAAATGGTTGTAAGTTATGTGTTGGCATGTCTGAAGTTTGCTGGAGCATCTTAACCTCTAGTTTAATAAAATCCAGTGATCAAATTCTTTCTCAGAGGAGAAATATTTAGGCTGTATATAAACTGTAGTGACTTTAGAGCTCCAACTGCAATTTAAACTGTAGAAGCTCAACCAAAAAGGATGAGAAATACTATAATTACTCAAGATATAAGAACTCAACGAAGATGGCTCAAGGCACATTGAGTGAAATCAATAATTTTAATTACTACCAGTGTCTATTAGGTGACTGCTATTTTCTCACTGAAATTAATTCTTAGGCATTGTCAAGTGCTGGGAAGAATTTTATCCTTCACTGATGTGATGAAAAGGAAATAAATAATAAAATCATCTAGGAAAGAAAGCTCAAGGAGGTGGTGATTAGCACATTTCAGTTATGTTATAACTCCCTAGAAATGAAAACAATTAAAGCATTTTTTCTTATAAACATCATATCTTCTGATGGAAACAGCACAAGTAAGATCCAAGCAACTAGAAAGAGTTATGAATTCTTGATCTAAGCCCTTCATAAAAGTGCCCTCTTCAAAGTTGTTATAGAAATTGAATGTTACAAGTTTGTGGTCAATTATTCTTTTATTTTTACATTTATTTAATTTTTAGTTTATGTGTATGAAGGTTTTGCATCAAATCCCCTGGTACCTGAGTTACAAGTGGTTGTGAGCCACTACGTGGATGCTAAGCCTCCTCTAAAAATTCAGCGAGTCCACTCAACCGCTGAGTTGTCTCTCCACCCCAATGGTCATTGTTTTTAAAATGGCAATAATATAAAAAATACAAAAAATAGTCAAAAGTAAGAGGCTGAGATATTTTGTTGTAGTCGTTTTTAATGCAATATCTTGTTTTATTACAAGTGGGAAAGAGAAATAAAAGGACAAGAGAAAAGTGAGCCTTACAAATGGGCAGGGTCTACTCTGGTTTAAAGGGTTAGTCAAAAGAGTAAGGGAAATTTTGTTAGGCCATCTTAATTCTACTTGAGTGACAAGGATTAAGAATGTAATCAACTCATTTAGAGTCAGAAAAGCAATTCTTACAAAGAGCATCATTTGCTACCTGGACAGTCCTTGATTGTGAAAACCATGTTATCTGCCTGATTTCTGGAAAAGCCCCTTTCTGTACTAACAACTAGCCTGAACAATACAATATTTTATCTGGAGATTATACAATCTAGGATAACAAGCTTCAGACTGCTTCATTGTACATTAAATGCTATATTTTAAAGGACTAATTATCTACTCCTTTTAAATTTAAATGCCTCCATACTTCTATTGAAAATGAAAATGAAATATTTGACAATTCAGCTGTTTTTAATCATCTTACAGATAAATTACAGTGTAGATACAACATTTAAGTGAATGGCTATTCAGTTTTTATTGAGACTAATGAATGCAACCTTTTAGACTTAGCAAAACTGATTTTTTTGTGATAACATTAAATGTTGGCATTATTATAATTTAAAGCAGATGCTTAATGCTTCACTGATTTTGAGCAGCAGAAGCCTCCATTGAAGTACTCCTGTGAGCGGAGGAGGAACCATGTCTATCCTCAGATACTTCAGAGACTAGCTAATTGTAGATATTTAATCAAACATCAAAGAATATTGCTATTAATAGGTCAAAAGAGAATATTCATAACTGAAGGTTTGTTAGCATGAACTTAAATTCTTCTTGAGTGACAAGGATTAATATAATAGGGTTGAGAGATAACACAGTTGTTAATGGCGCTCCCTGCAATTCTGCAGAACATGGACTTCAGCTCCCAGCACCCTAGTTAGCTGGATTATAACCGACTGTAGCTTCTAATCCCAAAGGATCAGAACCCCTCTTCTGGCCACTGCAGGAACACATGTGTGAACACACATACACACACACACACTTCATACATTGCACACATGGACACACACAAACATACATAAATAACAACAAATAATTGAAAAACATGGATATATAAATAGATTAACTTTCCCACCCTCCAGTTCCTGAATATCCAATCTGAGGCTTAATATTAATTACAAACTGTTTGACCTATTAGCTGAAGCCTATTATTAATTAGCTCTTATAATTTAAATTAACCAATTTTTATTATTTTATATTTTACCATGAGGCTCATAGTTTGTTATCTCATATCTTGCTTCCCTGGCAGCCCCTGGCATCTCTCCCTCTCTGCCCCTCTTTCTCCGTGTATCCTTACATGGATTTCCCAATTATTTATATTCTGTCCTGTCATAGGCCAAAGCCACTTCTTTATTAACAAATGGAAATAAAACTTATCCACATCATACAGAGGGGCATCCCATATCAACAGCTGAAATCACAGGACCCAATGAATTTTATGCATTGACTTTTAAGTAACTTAACACAGTCAGTCCTTCCTAATTTCTAATTACATGCCACAATTTCCTAACAACTCATTTACACACATATAATAGTATAATCAAAGAGTAAATTCATGAGTCCTTCACACATATATTTATATGGAAGTCTCATCAAGGCTTATAAGTGTATAAAATATCAATTTCTAAGTACATAATTAGAGAAGACCTTTAGAACACTGGAGATTTACAACAAAGAAAGGCAACTTTTGGTCAAAGCTTAACCTTCTTAGGAATAGTATCTGGTGTTTTCTAGGAGGTTTCTCAGGAAGACAATCAAACCTCTATTTGATGAGTAAAACATAAGGATATTTATCAATGTGCTAAAAATATCAAGACCTTTTCTATCTTGGTGAATTCATAACTACCCATTCATTTGTCTTTTTTCTCCTGTGGACTTAGTATTTCTATTATATCACTTTAAGAAAGATGTAGGTGCTGGAGAGGTGGCTTTTCCTTCTATTTTAAGAGGACTAGAATTGGATCTCCAGCACCCATACAGTGTAACTCATAACTCATAATGGTTTAGTATGTGCACACATGTGCTCCCACATTCCAAATACATAAACACAACACTAAAATTAGAATACATATTTTTAAAAGAGAGCTGGCAAATTACAAAATTCTGTGCTGCTTTATACTTTACTGCAACATACAATTTTGAAAGTGAAAGAATACCTTTCCATGCTAATGCTAAGGATTCTGACCATGTATCTACAGGGAACCACGGAGCTGGCCTGACCTAGCCTCCTTGAAAGGCATGCATCATACATTTTTCAGATAGACGCCATGGCTCAGTCTTGGGTCACTGTTAGCCCTCAGTTCCTGAGAAACCAAGGCACTCCCACAGGCAGTGAAGCATTCAGGCCACTTGGTGTTTCTCTGTTTATTTCCTTAGAAGGCATGGAGGCCTGGGAGCTTGACAGGACAGTTGGTCTTAGACATTAATCTTGTGCACTCAGTATAGCTTGCACACACCATCGTATCCTAGCAACTACCACCATATTGATCTAGAAAATCACCAGTATCTTCTGTTTCTAAAAAGGGTATAAAAAGTCTGATTGCTCTCAATAAAACTGTCGCAGCCTCAGGCTTGCTGTGCCAGCCTGGTTTAATTTCTCACTGGCCACATCAGGTAACCATGGTCCAGCAAGAAGGTTCTGGCACTTACATTTATCAATCTAACTATCTGTTGATACCTGCATCATCTAGCATTCACCTCTATTCTGGAAAAAAAAAACTTCATTCTTACATTAAATTCTTGCCTTGAAAAATGGAGAATTTTTCCAACTTCAAGCAATCTTTCTTTTAAGCTTGTGTTCTTAAATATGACTGCCTATACCTTGCTATAAAAAATGCCAACATTTTGTAAAGATATTACATCAATATATGTCGTTAGTACATTCAGGAATATGTATGTTTTATGGGCTTTGGTGTGTATTTTTCATATTTCTGAAAACACTACCTACATATATTTGCATTTTTTCCAGGCAAGGAAAACTTATTTAAAATTTCACTGTATTTTAGAATGATGTGCAGGAAAAAAACTTTAAAGAGATAACTGGAAGCATCCAATATTATAAGCACTCTTTCTTATACTTATTGTAATAATTTTTAGTGTATTTTAACATATTGTATTATTATATCTCCAAGTGAAGTCCTGTCATTTGAGTTCTTAAGCACACTGGTAACCAATTTTCCTTGAGTAAATGAACCTACAGAAAATATAAATCCCATTGTTTCCCTTCGTATAGGGAGCAGGTCATCTGCTCTGATCAGTTATTTTAAAATGCATATTACAAAAACATATAGAAAATAATGTTTTTCCAAAAATCAATATCCAAGGAGACAATGAAATTAATGTATAAAATCAAAAATATATAAACTACCAAACATTGAATATTAGCTTCAGTTTTCCACTTGTTCTTCAATGAGGAGAACCAACATTTTAACACAATGTAGTTGCCAACTACAATCCTGGGGCTATGTAGCCAAGGGCAAGTGAGGGTAGCAGTGATTAGAGATGTTCATATCTAAGTTTAAATTCTCGTTAAGGGTACTACTGATTTTCACCATGAAATTTTGATAAGTTTTATGCAAATTTTGATACGCTATACCATATACTAAGAAAAAATGTTAGGGGCATTGACTTTAATATGTGTGTGTGTGTGTGTGTGTGTGTGTGTGTGTTTTAACATAAGTTGCTGAACTGAGGGGTACTAACATTTGGTGGCTACTAGGCTTCCCCATGTCCCAGAGCTATGTTTAGAAGGTTGCATAAAAATATATGCAAACTATGTAGAGTAAATCTTATTCCATATCACAGACTCATTCAGATATATTCAAGTCATTCATATAAAAAAGAATGAAAGGAAAGAAAAAGGTTTTATTTTTCTTGTTCTCTTTTCCCAAAGCTTACGTTTTACTTACCCAATATAAGATTCCATTCTCAATGACCACTTATTGTTAGTAAAGTATATAATAACCAAACTTACAAATGAATGATACCCATATATTAGTATTGCCTTGGAAAAAATTAATGTATCTAATATGCTAGGTAGATTTTTATGCGAGATGGATGACAGAGTCTCCTATGACAGGAACTGTGCCTAACCAAATACTTTGGAAGCAGTGGGCACAGCAAATTGAAGTGCACAGAGAAAAGAGATGAGAGGTAAGGGCAAGTCAAAGCAGGGCAGATGCTGCCTCTGCTCTCATAACTCAAAACCCAAATCAAAAGATGATCTGAGGAAGGAAAACCTGAGATCTAGCAACTCTCTGTATAAAAGAATCAAAGCTGAGATAGTAAAAATGTCCTTTGTAGTGTACATCGATGTCTAAGAGGATGGTCATGACTAATGAAAACATTATTAACTGTGTGACATCAAAGCATTTATTTCTACAAAAAGCGGAACTGTGGATCCTGATTGACATGTCTAAGAATCTCCTCCAGTCCACTAAGGTTTAGAGAAGAGTTACCTGTTTGCCACCAGTGGTCTAGAACAGGGACTCTGAAGACCTTTTTGGACCATTCTAGGGTCTCCACATCACACCTTTCCCCCGCCACAAACAGTGTCTTGAACCTGAGTGGAAGAGAGACAGTGAATTCCAAGTATTCTCTGAAAGTTAAACCAAATAGTTTCATTTATGTTTTTTTAAAGAAGTAAGCTGTTGGAATTTAACCACATCGGTTACATCAGTGAGAATGGCCTTTTAGAAGTATACTATGAAGTAAGACAATAACATCAATTACTTGGGTTTTACTCAAATGCAACCACATGCAGTTCACAACACTGAGGTCCTTTAAAAGCATGTCTCAGAACTACAGATGGGTACACAGCCTTGGCAAGGGCAATTGAATGGGTTTTATAATATACTTATCACATTCCTCTAATGATCAAATGTGAAAAGCCTTTTCCCCTTGATATTAACTTTATTAATTTCAACTCCTAATTTCCTTCTTTATTTTTATAAAGGATATATACAGAAATATGCTCACAAATATCCACAAAGGCAATGGATTTGATAACCTATATGATTCTTTCTCATGAGTTCCTTTAGGGGAAATTACTATGATCTCAAAAACATATTTTCTCTAGTCTGAGAAGCACACACAGGAAAAAATGGCCAATAAAGAAGTATTATTGTAACCTTTGGGGTCAAACAGACACCTATTGCAAGGAATCTGGGTTACTGGAGGATAAAGGAGAATTAACATCACTGACAGAGGAAACTGCCCTGGAGGAGAAAGAAAAAAAGAGAAAAATGGACCTAGTCTGACCCTGTTAATGATTCATTGAAAGAAAGGCTGTTTTTCTTTCATGGTCATTGCTCTCGCGGCCAGTCTGTCAGAAGGAAAAATGTCTGGATGAGCAGGTAGTTCATTATCATCAAAGAAAAAATATTCAACAAACAAAAAACCTGCCTGCTCCTCTCGAACAATGCAGTCTACTCCTGACAGTGTCTCATTTCACTCTGAATTGACTAAACAGTTCCTACAGCATTAAATAAACCTTCTGCTGTATTCAGAACATTCTCTTCCTCTTTGTTCTACACATATGTCTCCTTCAATACATTTATTCCTTCTCCTGAACATTCATCTCTATGACATTGATACCCATCAAGATCTATTGGATTTCTAGATTCACACGCCCCCCCCTCAAAAAAAAAGTTGAGGAATGAAGGTGAGTATGAGTGAAAATGATGTTGGTTTGACTGACTCTTAGTAAAGAATGCTGGGCTCGGCTTTGGGAGCACAATTGATGGATAACTGTACAGTGAGAAGAGGAGAATAAAATCTAGGGTGATTATTTTAGGAATGTGTTGTACATACGATAACATACAGGATTTAGACCAGCTACATAGTTTTCAGACTTAATGAGTAAACCTGGTTTGCACAGCTGGGTACGAGACAGAGGATAAAGGAATAGAAGTTCTGGGTCAAGGTTATCTGAAGAATTAAAGCAGGATAAGAGAATAGTGTGATTAGATGATGGACGATACAAGGAAAGAAGTTTAAGAAGAAATATTAGGAGAGAAACATGGAAATCAGAAAAAAATTTAAATGTTGTTGTAAATGAAGGCAAAGTAAGTCAATCAAGGTAGGGTTGTGAGGCAGGCCAAAGCTAAATATCGAAATTTTATTGGTATGTCTATAATGAAGAAATACAGTGTTTAGGAAGCTGGAGAAACTTTAATATGAAAAAACACTGGAAGAAATATGGTAGTGTTGATAGAAGGTAGGCTGATTGAAGAAAGGGTTGGTAAATACTAAAAATTGTCTTTGAAGTATAACTATAGAAAGTAAAACTGTCTTGCTGACTGAAGTCCCTGAATGAAAGGAGAAGGGGGGAAACGGATGATTGGGGAAAATGGGGGGGGGACCAAATAAATGAGATGAAATTAATTCAAACTAGATTATTAAACAGAATGTTCATGTTATACTATCCTCCTTAACATTTATAGCTGATCTTGACTCAAAAACTGTAGCTTAGCCTTCATAGGAAGAAAAATAGTAAACGTTCAAGAAGAAACTATTAGTTGGAGATATGTTACTGAAAATGCATGCTAATCAACACCTAAGCAAATTGAATATCTGATACATGATGTCTAGACCTGAAGGAGTCCCCTCTGTACCTGCATGCTAACTCCATCTACAAATGAGCCCATCTATACATAAAGGGTAAGGAGAGTTAAGTTGTGTAAATACTCTCATTACGCCTGATGCCTTTTGAGAAATTAAAAGTTTCTTATCCACTAAAATAATGATATTCATGGAATAAGACTATCTGTCCATGATATCTTACTTTTGAGTGATGTATTCAGAAGCAAGCAATGGCTGATCTTGGCTATCTGTTTGCTGGATCTGAATCAACTAACACTGGGCACCTCAGTGAAGAATATTCTTTGTAGGATTACTTTTAGGGGAAACCTACCTTAAGGGTGGGCAGCACCTTCTGGTGGTGCCCAGATGAAAGAAATGAAAAAGGAAACTGAGTTTTGCTTGCTTCCCTTCATTATTTCTGGCAAGTTCATTTATCCTGTTGCTTGGATGTCCCCTCGCTAACACTAGAACCAGCTTCATCTGGCTATTAATGCAAACTAAAGACCAGAATTTAGTTCTCCAGGAGTCCTCAGGTTCTAAGCAGCAGATAGGGACTGCGGAGACATCTAGCCCTATGGATTGGGTAAACTACTGCATTCTCCACCTTTATCATAATATTGCCATTGTTGAGCTACTGGGACCAATAATATGCATGAGTACATACATTATATGTATATATATGAACTCATAGACTGAGTGTATAATTTTTTAACTAAAATTATATTCATATAATTATACAAGCAGTCAATGAGTTCCTTAAAGAGCCATGACAGATACAAACTATGGGCTTTGACCTTACCATCCATGTGTAAAGACCTTGCCTAGTATAAATGAAGTCCTGGGTTTGATACTTAAACCATAACAAAAGGAAAGGTGTCTTGTCAAATAAAGTGTAGTTGCAATAGAGAGTAAATAGCCTAGGAGAAATGGATATTAAAAATTATGATGAAGAATTGTTAAGTAACTAGTAAAGCAAAAGGAAACAGTGTATATTTCTTTCAAGATCTGTCGACTACCAAATAAGTGAAAACTATTGGTCATTTGTGCCAAGAGACACTAAGTAACAATAGATCATCTCCATGCCATCACATTAGCTTCCACTTTTCCTGTCAGGTCACCTCTATGGTTGTATTCTTACGTTAATGTTCTTACATT
Source organism: Chionomys nivalis (assembly GCF_950005125.1). Classification (NCBI taxonomy): domain Eukaryota; kingdom Metazoa; phylum Chordata; class Mammalia; order Rodentia; family Cricetidae; genus Chionomys; species Chionomys nivalis. Next base: position 18,475,173 of record NC_080110.1, read on the forward strand.
CATTAATTGTACTCACAATTATTAGTTGTATTCGGACATCTGCCTTCCCTTCCCTCTGCTTAACACTAGAGTTCACATTTGCAGTGCAGATGCCCTGCTGATTTCACTAATCATTTTGAAAATTCTCTCAATGACCAACTAGTATTCCGCCTAACAATTTCTCCGAATCCCAACCAGAAAAGGAGCTTATTTTTAGAAATGCCTTTTGGATCCACCAATAAACGGCAAAGAAGAGTGGTGACATTAGAAATGGAAAGGTAAAGTGGGGGTAGAGGGTTAGAAAGACTAAGCAGTGATTTTCTTTGCTCAACTTTTGCCGATTAAGAAATGGTTGTTCAGAAACTGTACGAGAACCATGTGGCTCAGACTTAGAATTTTCATACACTTCCAAATATCACACTGTCTTGGAAAAATGGAACAATACTTCCAAGCCTCCGGTGGAAATGGGGGCTGTAAGACATCCGGGTGTGCAGCTCGAGCACATGATGAGGTATTCCCTAAGAAGAAAGTTAAGCTGAAAAGAAAACCCTCCCTGGGAAGCTCTAGCCCAGCCTCCAACCACTTAATGTCTGAATAGATACAAGTGTTTCTCCTTTGGATAGTTGCCTGCCATGTAAGGATTCTTCTGGGGGTGAGGGGCAGCCTGATTCACATTCTCAGCTGTAGCTGGATTACTTTTTATTGTATCAGCGAAATAATCCTAGAACCAAACCAACATAGGAGAAAGGAAACAGAGGAAAGGACACAAAAATTTACCATTCTGATTATCAGATGCAGATGTTATTTTGAATATATATTCAAAATATTTTTGATGAATAATACATTCCTAAAATACATGCATAATATTAGAATACAGCTGGAAATTACAAAAAATTAAAATTCCTGAAACTGAAAGAATATAAAACATTAAAACTCTATGGAAGCTTAGACATACCCGAAAAGAGGATTTGATAACCCAAATCATCCAACTGTAATAGAAAAGAAAAAAAGCAGAAAAAAAAACCATAACTTATGAGATAACAGATAATTTGAAAATTCAAACATATGTCATTAGTGTGCCAGTGGTTAGAAGGAAGCATAAAGTAGGGACAGTGTATAAAGGACAGTGACAGAGAAATTGTGGACATTTAACTACAGTAGCAGATTAAAGAAGCTGCAGATTGACAACGTAATTTGAGCCACACAAATTCTGAATTCATAATTTAAAACTTTTTCCCAATGTATGCCACAGGCACGAATAGTATATTTGTCAGTATTTCAAAACCCACATTTAAACAAAATTGTCATTTCATAAAATCTATAGAAGGGAGAGAGAAAAAGATTACTTTCCAATTCCTCTATAAAGCCGACATGTCAATGAAAACCAAATCTATGATAGTTTAAGAAATCTAAAGGCCAAAGTTAATAATTTACTTAAAAATAAAAACCTCCCAGTTTTAGAGATATAAATAAAATAGAGGACAAAGATTTTCAATGAAGGACAAACTCTAAAAAAGGGTCGACACATACCATCATGTATAAAATACATAGAATATTTACCAAAAATAAGCCTCAATGTAAACTTATGATGCTGGCTATGAATCAATGGAGATTTGCTTGTCAGCTTATAGCAGAGTGGTGTGAGGTGCTGGTGGTGAAGGATGCGTACAACGCATGCAGAGACAGAGACATATAGGAACAGTACCTTGCCATAATGTATCATGGTATTAAAAGGTCTAATGGTAATGATGCATCTTTAGTTCCAGCACAAGCAAAGCAGATCACTGTGAATTCGAGGTTTTATATGAGCCAGGATTGACAAGGAGAACTTTTCTAAACAAACGATGATGTTGCTGAGGAGGGGGAATATACTAGAAACCTTCAAAATTTTAGTGTTTCGTTATGAGTATTCTTTGTATAGGGTTATCTATTTAATAACTATACTGATATTTGAGATTTCATCAGATATTTTTCTTTAACTTTTGATGACCATCATTCTTCTCTGTGTGAATAAATGGTAATGATTGACTTTCCAAGTGCCAAGAAAACTGAATTCAGCAAAATTTAGAAAGTGTAGCATTTGATAAAATTGCAATCTCATTCAAGGTTGTAAAGGTATTTTGCACATGATTCTATTGTAAAAATTCAAAATAGATGAATTATTAAAATTAACGGTGAGCTAGAAAAAGACCATCAGAACATAGATAATTTAGAAAACCAGTTTTAGTTCGGTAGAAAATCAACTGAGAATACAAAGTCATTACCATTGACCAAAATAGGAAAATAAGCTTCTTAGATATAGTTAAGAAAAGATGTGCAAAATTAATAGTTACACTAGAATCAAGACTTGGAAATGTGTTAGTATGAAATTTTTTCACTATATCCATGTATAAATCCGATGTGAATCCAAGCAAATGCTCAGTAGAAAATCTTTCTCATCTCTGTTTCTCTGTGTGTCTCTGTGTGTATCTTTGTCAGTCTCTCTCTCTCTTTTTTTTTTTTTGTTGCTCTCTCTCCTTTCTCTATGATTAAACTAAAATCTGAATACAAATAAAATGGGCCAAGAATATTAGTATGAAATTTGAAAGACAGAGTTGAAGGATAACCATTCTGTTTTAAATCTGCAGTTACAGACACGAAAATGTGAATATATCAAAATGCTGTTAAGTAAATCACTAGACCAAAATACTTAAAAGCCAATTTATGAATGAGTGAGCACTAGCACAACAAACATTATATCGCAGAGCTGGAGGCAAAGAATAATCACTGAAATAAGTGGTTTAACTGAACAGAAGGAAAAATATGATGTTTCCTCTTCATGTCATCTACAAAAGTCAACTGAGGAAAGATTCTAATTCTAAATTAGAAAAGTGAAATCAGAAGTGCCTAGAGCAGCGACATTGAAAAATGCCTACTGGCATTAGATTGTATAAAGCATATTAAATTGTCCAAGAAAACACTAAACAGAAAGGAAAGCTTGGGGAAATATATACATGGACTCAAAACTAAGATATTGAAAGAGAACTCAATTACAAATTAAGAAAGAAAATAAATAGGATAGATAGATACAGGTAGATAGATTATAGATAGATAGATAGATAGATAGATAGATAGATAGATAGATAGATAGATAGAAATAGATAGATGATATATAAATGATAGATAGATAGCTATTGATGATAGATAGATAGATATAGATAGATGATAGATAGATGATAAATATATATAGATATTGATGATAGATAGGTGATAGATAGATAGATAGATAGATAGCTGATATATATATATATATAGATAGATAGATATTGATGATAGACACATGATAGATAGATGATAGATATAGATAGATATAGATAATAGATAGATAGATGATAGATGATAGATAGATAGATAGAAAGATAGATAGATAGATAGATAGATAGATAGATAGATAGATAGATAGAAAGAAAGACAGATAGATAAAGAGATTCATTGAAAGACTTTGAAAATTCTTAAATACTTAACAATGGAAGCTTTTTTCAAATGGCCAATAAAAATTATTAACATTCTGATATGGAAATTTAGGGATTAATATGCTGTTACCATAAGACGATAAGAATGGCAAATATTTAAAATTGGCTAACACATAACATTCTGTTCTCCGTGCCCATCTACTAACCCTTATTCTTCTTGATTTTTATTTTCTTTTTAGTTCCCAAGTCACTAAAGAAAACACAGCTTCAGTTTCAACTTTTCTTTTGTTCTGTCTAATTCATGGCTAAAACTCTCAATAGTTTATTCTATCTAATTGAATTACTCAGCCTCAAGAATTGTTTCTCGGTTTTGCAATCTACCTTTCCATTACATGACATAGGTCATGAACTGTTTCCTACTTCTATTGAACTGTCTATTCTTCTTTTAAGTTTTTGTTGAGTTTCTTTTACAGGACTCATTTTAAACTCCTTCGGTAGCAGTTCATGCATGTCTGTTTCTCTGAGGTCACCTGCTGGAGAATCTTGTATTCTATTCATAGTGTCATGTGGTCATCTCTCTGATTTTCGGGGTTTTTTTTTTGTGTGTGTGTGTCTGTGTGTGTCTGTGTGTGTATGTGTCTGCTCATTACATCTGTGTTTAAGACCGCAGTTATTGAGGCTGGGGAGACAGCTCAGAGGTAAAGAGCACTGGCTGCTCTTCCAAAGGACCTGAGTTCAATTCCCAGCAACCATGTGGTGTCTCACAACCATCTATAAATGAGCTTTGGTGCCCTCTTCTGACATGTAGGAATACCTGCTGGCAGAACACTGAATGCATATTAAATAAATCTCTTTTTAAAAAGAACTGCAATTACTTTGCATAAACATTACAGGGTGGCTTCCAGAGAGAATTCTCCTTGCAGCCTGAGGATGTTGGTTGGTTGGTCAGAATTATGTTAACAATGGTTGTGAATGTTTTGATGATTTACACTGCAGTTGTTAGCGGTGATGTTGGCTGCATAGGTAATTAGGCAAAAGGATTTAGTGGTCTCTTGTTGCTTTGTTGATGAATCTGACTTGGCTTACAGCCATTCCTAACAGCACTGGGATCCAAACACACAAAGAGGCTGTGAAGCCAGATTCCTTGAATCAGAATATTGTAAATTGCAATAGCACTTTTGAAGGAAGCACAAGTTGTCTCTTCTTGTGCAACTGAATACAGCACACTCACCACACCAGTGTAGGTCTGTGGCATACGTCGGCAGTATAGACTCTGAGAGACAGCATGGAATTGTGGTTGTGATAATGGTGTTAGGGGGTGTTCTAAAGCACAGCCCTGAGATGGCACAGGAAAGAAAGAAAATGCTTCAGAGCCTGTGCCATGCAGAGTCTGGCATAGCTGCAAATCAGGTATAAATACTAACAAGACACAGTGACAGCTTAGACTCTGGGGAGATGAGAAAACATATGGCGTTGACTCTGGGCCCTGGAATAGCATCCCTTTGCAACAGCCTATTCTCTGAGGCAGGAAACAGCATTCTGATTCTCTCATTGTCATCCCTCCATACTAGCAAAGGTTTGACCACAGGGTATAAACATATTACTAGTGATCCTTGTTTAAACTCTCACCAGCAATGCAAGAATGGCTTCGGTGTATAATACCCTTGTCAGAGAGACCACTGATATATAACTTAGCTTTTCAATTTATGGTAGGAATAAAATACAATCTCATTTAATTTTGAATTTTCATAAGTATTTATGAAAGTGAAAGTCTTGTCATGCTCCAGCATCCTTCTTCATGAACTCATTTTATTATCCACCCATTTCTTTATTGAGTTGCCTATTCCTTAGTGAGAGGGTTTATAAATTACATATTTAACAGTTATATATGTCATAAAAATCTTAGTCTATAAATATTTATTCTTTTGATGGACAATTGCTCAAATTATTGTCAAATTTCATTAAAATTTTCAATAATGGTTTATGATTTATGTTTTAAAAATTATTACAGGCAAAAAACATCAAAAGTTTATTCCTGTTATAACTTTGATGTATTAAACTAATTTAAATATATTTTTGTTTGCTATATGGGATAAACTACTTTTTGTACTTAAAAAAGTTAACACTTCCCAAGTAGATTAGATCTATGTATGTCTCTCTTAGTGTCCTCATTGTTGTCTAAGGAGAAAGAGGCAAGATCTCCTGAGTAAATTGGTAGCATGGGGACCTTGGGGGAGGGCTGAATGGAAGGGTAGAGACAGGGAGGGGAGTAGAGAAAAACGTACAGCTCAATAAATTTAATAAAAAAAAACTTGACACTATGACATTCATCTAACTGCTATTTCACTTGTCTATCAAGTGAATACGTTGTCTTAATAATGTGGGAACGTAACATATTCTCAGCACAATACTTTTTTCTTAAGTTGAAGGGATTTAAAGTGAATCCAATATCTCATAGGTCATGAACCCATCCCCTCGGTATCAACAAAGACGATCATTGCATTTGAAAATAACTCTGAACCATTATTTATTTTTAATGTTTACTTATTTAATTTTGACTTCCCCTCAAACACAGAATCACATATGGTTTCAAAACTTCACTAATGTTTCTTCTCACTGTGACACTGCTTGCTTTGGGTTCCCTAGTCATCATCCTATATGCATGACTTTCCCTGATGAAAGTCTTTAAAATTAAGTTCTGTGTTTCCCATCAGTATTCTATTTTACCTTTAACCTACTCTTTATGTATTAAATGTCTTTAACATGGTGTTAATGTCACATATTTGGTTGTATGAGAATATTTGAGGAGTATTCTACATTCAGTCTTTAACTAAGACTTAACCTTTGTGGACCTCAAAAAAATCTTTGTTTGCAATAAACAGTTGGAATTTCTTAAACTCATCTAGTTTCACTGGACTCTCAGTTGACAAGTGAGAATCTATTAAAATACTTCAATAGTGACATTATTTGTGTAACATATAAATACGAAAAGCAAAAGATCCTTTTATTACATGAATGTCAAAACCCCTTGTGAGAGGTGATACTTTTTCTAAATAGTAACACTATACCTGTGTGGATCAGTGTATGAGCCCTTTTGTGACTGCCTGAATAAGTTTCTTCCTAAAGAGATATTTAAGCCCTCAGGTCCTAACTTTAATCAATTTTAAAATAAGGATAACGTGTGCAGATTCTACCTGTGATGATGCTACTGCTAAATGAGATGATAAGCCACTTGTGTCTTGTAGAGTGTGTTCACTCACCAATACAAACATTTTGAAGATCAGGGTGTTTATAAAGTATACTAAGCATTTAATCATTCCTACGTATCAACTCAAAACAGATAAATTGTCATCATGGATGCCTTAGGTTCCTAAAGACAGAAGATGAAGAGGAGAAAGATTTTCCACTAGGCTTATGATAAATTCTCATATTCCGAGAGTAATTATTCATTTGAAAAAAAAAGTGCTGATTTTAGTGATCGCTATTGTGTGAAAGATGACATATTAAAAAGCCATGTGTAAGCAGTAGTACTCTGGGAAAACAAAAGACATTGCAGTTTACTGACAAACTCAACTCCGTGGCCTACACTTACACTTAGTACAATATATTTATGACAGTAAACAGATACTTAAGAAACTAAATTAACACTTTCTCAAAGCCTCTAGGGTTGTGTTAAGATAAGATATAATATATAACTAACAGAGTATTATTTTTGCCAAAATCAATTTTCTATCTTCTATATTGAACTAGGGACAACTGAAGTATGATAAATGAAAGCTCAAATGAAGACACAGAATATCATGGTACAACAGTCATATTATGCAACTTCTAAAAATAAACTGTATTATTTACATTATCTATCTAATTTTTAGTAAATCTAGATCTATTGTCTCACAATATAAAAGTATTTTAAAGATGAATAAACAAAGCTAAAGATCCTACCCAAACAGAAACCTTCTTGTTTATCTAATCAGCTAAGCATATGATACCTATTTTAATTACTTGAGACCACAGAAACATAAAATTCAAATACCGCACCATTTGACATCAAATATTCACTCTCTTAATCAAGCCCATCCTTTTACTTAAAGAAAAATCAAATGTCTTCTTTTAGCATATGACAGCAGTGACCTATATCAGAGAGTTCTGCACAAGAACGAGTGTGGGGAAGGACATTGAGGGTATAAATTGTTATAATTACTTTTGAAGATACCTATGATTAAATTAAGGAAATCAACAAAATAACACAGAAACATCTAAGGCATCCACAGCATGTTCTTACAAACCGAAATGGAATAATTGCTCCCACTATGAACAAATGTAACTGGGATAATAAGAGGGATAACAGGAAGGATAAAGGAAGGAAGGAAGGCAGGCAGGGAGGGAGGGAGGGAGGGAGGGAGTGAGGAAGGAGGAACGGAGAGAAGAACAAAGAAAGGAAAGAAGAAAGAAGGGAGAAAGGAAGCGAGGGAGGGAGGAAGGAAAGAATAAAGGAAGGAAAGGAAGAAGGAAGGAAGGAGGGAGGGAGGGAGGGAGGGAGAAGAGGAGGAGGAGGAAGAGGAAAGAAGGAAGGTAGGAAGGAAGGAAGGAAGAAAGGTAGGAAGAAAGGAAGGAAGGAAGGAAGGAAGGAAGGAAGGAAGGAAGGAAGGAAGGAAGGAAGGAAGAAAGGTAGGAAGGAAGGAAGGAAGGAAGGAAGGAAGGAAGGAAGGAAGGAAGGAAGAAAGGTAGGAAGAAAGGAAGGAAGGAAGGAAGGAAGGAAGGAAGGAAGGAAGAAAGGAAGGAAGGAAGGAAGGAAGGAAGAAAGGTAGGAAGAAAGGAAGGAAGGAAGGAAGGAAGGAAGGAAGGAAGGAAGGAAGGAAGGAAGGAAGGAAGGAAGGAAGAAAGGAAGGAAGGAAGGGAAGGAAAAAAGAGAAGTCCTATGCTTTGAGTTAAATTGAAACAAACAAGATTATCATGCTTAAAAATATGTGTATTGAGGCTCCTAATTCAGCTATCTGAGTTACAAATACAGAGTCATTCTTAATAACATTTTCAATATTTTCGTCTTTCTATGAAGGTATTACAAAACCAAACCCTAGTGCTCAGCTATATTTGGACTGCAGGCTCTGATGTAATTTGCCCTGTGCGTCTCTACTTCACCTTGTCAAAGAGTACTGCTTCCCCAAAGCTGCCCCAGGGTCCTGTTGACGGATGGCTCTAATTGCAGTCGGTGCTGTAAACAAGGCAGCCACTCCATGCTCTGCAAGCACGCGGAAATAAGCGCCAGCATCTGGTGTTCCCACAGGCTTTCCCTATGATGAGATTCATTTAAAATGTCACTGGCTAAATGTCCCGCCGCATTTCATCGACAGTTCAGTACCTACATATTTAACACAGCAATATTAACAAGGATAGCTTCACAACAAACCTTAATTTTAAAACTATACCTTGTTCTGTTATAATATAAAACTATAAAAGAAAAAGATCCAGGCTATTTTCTCCCAATTAGGATCAATCTTGGAAGTTTTTAAATTGCAGTTAAGTCGTTTTCAAAATTTTGAAAGATTAAGAACTGGAAATATATATCCATTGAAATTAGAAACATAATAGAATCTTTCATGTCAAGAAATTACATATATATTATGTATTATCTATTTATGTATAATATATATGTGAATATGTAATATAAATCTATGTTACATAACATATATTATATTATATAGAGAGAATTTTGTAAAAGACTAAACAAATATAGCTATGTTATTGGCATTAGCATGTTTTAAGTAAAATATTAAAAACAATGAGTGCAATTCTCAAATGTTTGAGAAAAATTAAAAGTTGAAATCACAATGATTGCTGAGCAATGACCTTTTCAGTTAAATGTCTGACAGAAACCTCTATAAATTAAATAAAGAAATCTAACAGACTAGCAACCAATATATGCCTTTTAATCTTAAAATGATATTATACACATCAATTGAAGAATAATGCATAAATCATAACAATGTTGGAAACTGTAAAACTCAGAGGCACAAAACACTTTATTAGAGACTTTTACAAGAATAAACAGGCAAAATTTAAAGAACAATTTATCATAGTTTAAAACAGTCATTTTTAAACTATGCCTTCCTTTGTCCATCTCTTCTCATCGTGGCTAAAATGTTCTATGCTTAGAGAAAGGTGCTGGAAATATTAGTTTATGCTAAATAAAAGTGTAAACATGTACTAGGGTAAAGCAAAAATAGTACAGATTAAAATAAATAAAAGAAAGTAGTTGCCTTAATTCAGTTTTTGATGCTTTGAATATGCTTAAGTATATCAGAGATTCCCAAAAGATGGACCATTCTTGGACCATGGGAGCTCTACTAATTAAATCCCATCACAGCTTCCCATAGTTCTAGAAAACTCACATGGCAAGTTCTAAATTTAGGCAGGCAGAGGAAAGAATTTACTTACAGCAAACTCAAAATTTTTTCTAAACAGACAATTTAAAAAGAACTGTCAATGTGATGGTTTGAATGAGTATGAATGCCATGGGCTCATTGATTGAATGTTTGGTCCTCAGTTGGTGGAACTGTTTGGGAAGAATCAAAAGGTGTGTCCTTGTTGGAGGAGATGTGTCAAAGGGGGAAAGGCATTAAGGTTTCTAAAAACCACAGTATTCCAAATTTACTCTCTCTGTTTTGAGGTTATACCTCAAGATATGAGCTATCAAGTATTGCTTTATCATCATGCCTACCAGCCCTAAACCATGCTCCCCACCATGATGGTTATGGACTCTAACACTCTGAAACTATAAGCCCCAAATAAACTCTTTCTTCCATAACTTGTCTGAGTCATGATGTATTATCATGAAAAACAGTAACATAAAACAACCAAATTGAGGGAGATCATAGCTGGACAATAATTTAGATTCAGTTCTTATTACACAATAAGTATTTGACATGACACAATTATGGTTTAGTTTTTATTTTTAAACAATCATCATTACTGTTCTTTTATGTAACTATATTTCTTTTCTTTAATAAAAGTAACCTTTTAGACCTCTTATAGAATTCAAGTGCATTTAATCTCATACTTTAAATATCACCCATTAAGACTTGAAATTCTTTGTAAAAACCCCAGTATTTATATCAATACTATATAAGTCAGTAAATTCAAATAGAACAGAAAGCTACCTATTACAAACAAGCAACACATGTACATAGCTTGACTCAAATTCTGAAGCTGTATGACTATCAATAAGGAAGGATATTGCAACTTTATTCTTTCTTTTGACTTTATTCTTTCTAATAAAGTAAGGAGAACATTCTTGACTTTTATCTCTTCAAAATATCTTAAGCATCAATCAATCCTGTGAGTACTAGATAGCCATTTGGTAGGCCTGCTGTCACCCACCTGAAAATGATTTATAAAATAATCCTTATGCAATTGACTTGTGCTAACTATCTTCCTATTTCGTGTGTCCTAAGTAAGAACAAACCACTTTGTCAATATTTGCTTGATAAGGTAATAGTACTGAGATGAATTCTCAAAATTACTCGACCTCCACTAAAGAAAGAGATTCTCTGGCCAAGTGAAGCAGATTCACACTGCTTAGCAGATACAGAGAAAAATGATACTGAATCAAAATTGATCATTGTATTTATGTCTACTAATGCAAGACATGTCATAATGAAATCAGTGTGCAATAAGTGACTGTCTTCATAAATGGTATATTTTGATTCTTTTATAGTGCCTTCAGATAGCTACATTTAAAAATAACAAAATGATTCACTAAATATTAAAAAATTGCTCAAATAAACATTTTATGGAAAATACAGGATTATAACTATATTGCAGTTCTGATGATAAGTCAAAGAAATATTAAATATTGTATTCACTGAACAAAAATGGAATGCCATCATATCAACTTACTATTATTAATCTTTGAAGTGGTATATAAAAGTCTCATGATCCTTTATTCATTAAGTAAACTAAAAATGTTCAGTTGTTTTGAATTTTAATGTGCATTTTCCAGAAAATAATAAGTATTATAAAACAATGTTTCCATATTTTAAGAATACATACATGCATATATATTTAAGAATTACCATATCATCTCAAGATTGATTAGAAAAATGATAATATCAAAGCAAATATGTTTTCCTGAAAGACCCTGCTGAATAACATTCATATTCCTAGAATGACATATAATAAGTATTATACTAATAGTTTAATTAAGTAAATATCTCTGTGAATATCAGACAGAACCTGACTAGACATTTCATTGAAAAACCTAACACAGCTGTATGTTTTATAGGTAAATAGTGTTAGATTAACCATAGGTTGAATATTTATTGAGCAGGTACTATGGATTAGTTAGTATGTAAACCATTTGTTCAGCCCCGCTTTAATATAAGTTATAATCTGACAAAAAGGACATGGAAGAATGTATACATATTGTAAATAATAGCACAGCAAATGCTGCAGGCAGTGCTTACAATAAATGGATGGAGTACCGAAGTGTCATGTCGCCAGGCCCTTCACTGCTAGTAGGTTCAAAACACTGAAACAAAACCCAGGAGCATTTTTCTTTATGAACGTTAAATGAAACTGACCTCAATACCTTATTGATTTTATTGAGCATGCTTTCCTCACATCCTTCTGCACATGCACACACATAGAGAAGCAAGTGCACATAAGCAATCTATCATCTGTGTAATGGCTTTTGAATGTACCCAATAATACAACAACCATGCTGATCTGACAGTAGAAAAGGATCCCAATTCCACAGGTTGTATTTAAGTGACTAGCAATAGCCATGCACTCAATTTAAAAATACAATCTTTAATAATTAAATTAATTAATTAATTAAAAAAATACAATTCTAAGATTGGCCTGTTGAAAAAGCAAACAAGCAAAAATGCAACAAAAGGCCACAGTGTAAAACCTGCCTATGTTCAAATCAATGTCAATACTCTTTTATTGTTTGCTTTTAAATGACCCCAAATTAAAGTTTGCATTAATTTCTGCCGAAATGGCTTAAGACAAACAATACTGTTATTGACGCTTGTTTAAGGAAGAGATTCTACAGCTTCATTTGTTACATGTATGTATTATTGATTGGATTGATTAATTTAGAGAGAGAGAGAGAGAGAGAGAGAGAGAGAGAGAGAGAGAGAGAGAAGGTGCTTCAGAACATCAGAAAACTTTCCTTAAGAGTCATTTCTCTCCCTCTACCTTGTGGGGTCCCAGAATCTAACTCGTCCTCTGGAATCCACACACTCACCTCTACCAACTGATTCATCTGGCCAGCCCAGATGGCATAAAGTTTAATATCAGTTTTACAAAGCAGCAATTACTATTATTAGCTAGACTTATATGTGGTTAGTAACATTTCACAGTCCAATAACCAAGACAGTTATAAAAAATACTTGAAATTAACTTCCTTGTATAATTTTGTTTACCACTTTGGGACTCAGCCTGTATTAATAGACTACAGATAGTCTATTAGATACAAACCAAGGAACCATACAAGTGCACACATATTTACTATTGATATTAAGTCTTTAAACAGGGACGTGAGAAAGTATTAACCCTCTTCCAAATAAAGATAAATATCCAAGTCAAATCTTTGAACCCTAAACAAAATGAAGCCCTTTATTACAAATCCTGTGATGTCGCTGGTGGAGATCATTGCTACTTGTGGTTTTCTGGCTTTGACATAAATATTTTTTGAGCTCAGTGTTTGCCTCTGTTTTTGCAGAGTGAGAAATATGTCTAGTTTCTTTCTGAACACTATTTTTGAGAATGTCACCCAAGGCGTGTTTTGACTGAGATTTTGAGGCGAAGAGAGTGGCATTCTTCACCAGCCAGTGTGAATTTCATTTCGGCAGACAGGTGCTGAAGAGCATTGCCTTGTTTATTCTGGAACAGTGATGGAGCTGGCAACAGCATTTGTTAAGTTTCTACTTCATGTCCTATGCCATTACCAAAGTGTGAGGATTTGGGCCTGCAACATTTAAGCTAGAGATTTACTACCACATAAACAAATCTATCTCCAAGATCTATTATTTAATGGGAAACGTCAGAATGTAGGTTATCTAATTTTTATAATGCTGTGTGTATAAAACAGAAAAGATATTGCTAATGCATTAATTAACTTTTGTACACACACACATATATATTTTAGGGCATACACATATATATATATATATATATATATATGCCCTAAAATTTCCTTCAAGACAGAGGAATTATTTGAAAATATGGAAATGGTAAAGTGATAATTTTTCTTTGTCTTCTACATTTTGAAACATGAAACAAGCAAATAAAGAGCTTTAATGACTGGGGATATGAATCTGTGGCTTCAGAGCTGACCATGTTTTATTGAATAACCTGGCGGGATTTATCCCTGTCATTAGTTGCCTTTGGTCCTTGTCTAGAGTAGAACCCCATCAAATTTTCCCGTTTCCACATCAGGATGTCTATTGATATATTGTCATGCTTCGGGTCTTGTTTATGTCACTATTTCTGAGTGAACTTCTGTCTTCTAGTTATTGATGATTTCTTATTTTATTTGACTAATATATTTAAATTTATTATAGATGTTTATTTATAGGAAAAACATTGTACACACAGGGTTCAGAACTTACACTGAGGCCAGGCGGTAGTGGCGCACGCCTTTAATCCCAGCACTCGGGAGGCAGAGGCAGGCGGATCTTTGTGAGTTCGAGACCAGCCTGGTCTACAAGAGCTAGTTCCAGGACAGGCTCCAAAACCACAGAGAAACCCTTTCTCGAAAAACCAAAAAAAAAAAAAAAAAAAAAAAAAAAAAAGAACTTACACTGAGAGCTTCAGGCATACACTGAGGGCTTTGGATTGGAATAAATCTCTATGTAGAAGTAGTTGAGTGCATACAAGGGTATGTGCGTGCATGTGTGTGTGAGAGATAGACATTCATGTATGTTAAATACATGGGGTATTGTGTGATCTGAATAATAGCTGGATATTAGAAATGTAATACCTAATGTAGACTGTGGCAGAAGGGACCTTTGAAGAGATGTTTAGGCAGTAGAAGCTCTATCCATCTTCATGAATACATTAATGTTGCTACCCAAAGAGCTTAGAGGAGTGGATTTGTTCCCTTACCTATCTGTTCTTTTGACACTTGAGGACAGTATTTATCTGTCCTTTATGGTATAACAATATACTATGTTGGAAATAAACAGCAAGCCTTCCAAGAAGTTGATCATATTCTTTAGCCTTCAAAACAGTGAGAAAGAGAAATCTGCTTTCTTCACATTATCCAGTCTGTGGAATATTGTTAAAGCAACCCTAAGAAAACGTACCCTCTATAGCTGTAAGCTGTCCACTGTTAATCTTTACAATTTGCCTCTTTACCTGCCTTTCTCAGCTCTTGGAATTAAGCACATTGAGTCTTAAAATGAGACTAATCCCCAGGAAAGAAGCCATTGCTTCCATCTAGGTGATTAGCATCTACGGATCTTCAGAAATAGAATCTTACTTCTGGAAGTGTTAGCATGAAGTAAATGATACGGAGCATGCAATTGGCAACTCTGTAACCCCAGTGCTAAGCTAATTAGAGGGCTGACATATTTAGCATGCTCAGTATTCACAGAGAGCATTTATCCTTGGCACAGCTAGTAGTTCACACCTTCTAGGAGGACTTTTTTTTAACCTCTGTGTTCATCTGTGCTAATTGATTTTCAGTCACTCTGCTATCGTAGACTAGAGGGAAACATTGAGACGTTTTTCTGTATCCACAGTGAATAGTGAGTCTGTGCAATTAACAGAGAAGTTTAATAGTTCCTTACTAATCACGCTTTCTGAATTCTATTAGAGCAGTGCAGCACAATATATGAAGTACCTGAGGTTGTACAATGCCACATTCTCTCACTGTATCCAACATTGCCCAGACAACCTCCAATGTGTTTCTATCTCCTCGTATTCATAAGTAAAATCAACCCACCAATCCCTCAATTATTCATAATTCTTGTCATAAAGTTCTTCAGACTAATTTTAATTTCTTGACTGTATTGTCAGCTCCTATAGTTCAAAAACCATATCTGATGCCTAATCTGTCTCCCCTTCAGCTTCTAGAACAGTGTTGATATGCTTCTATAAATATTGCCCATTGAGTTATAACAAACTTTCGCTTGCTTCATCATACATGCCACACGGGTATATATAAAAAATAAATGCAAAAACAAACATCTTTATTCCAACTGCCATTTGAAGACTCTAAAAGATGCTGGCATCAGATTTGCATATATATATTTTTTTCATTTGAGAAGATCTTATACAAACCCAGTCACAGTGACTGAGTCATTTTCATTACTTCACACTCGGAAAAACAGAATAATGACATGCTACATTTAAAAAAAAAGGAATTTTCCATTATATGAGTGGAACAAGAAGCCTGTATGTTGATTACTAAGTGTGCTAGTTAGTTAAATAACAGCTACTCATGTTAAGCGAAGTAACATGCTCTATCTTTAAGAAAACATTTAAAAATGAGAATATATGTGAAAATTTAAACTATGGGTAGGATAACAGATAACAATTGTATTTTTTAAGGGCCAAGATGGGATGATGGATTAAGAAATACTACTAGTATTTTGCAAAATACTGCATAGCATAACTTCATGGAAATTATAGATCTGGGACAAAACAGATATCCCAGAGAATGTCATCTAAGAGACTTTAGGGAGAGCTACTAAGTTTTTCATCTACTAAAACATCTGTCCAGTAGTTCTCATCTTTAGTACTCTCAATTATGAAATTTTTATACTTGAAAATAACCTAAAGCCATTGTCTATAAAATGACTAGAATTATTCATAATTTATTCACAAATTACCTGCCCATGTATATACTGTCATATTCATGTATGACATGATATTTCTTTGAAGTTTTAAATTGCTTTCACATACCATATTCCAGGGGTGTCCTATGCAATATGGGAAAATGCACAGTTATTTTCATGCTAGTCTGTCTATAAAAAGAGGATGCAGGGTCCCCTCAACTCTCAATTCCTTCTATTAGTTCAGAAAAGGGCATACAATCAAAAGGCTAACAAGCTGAGTGTTCCGAAATCCTCCAAACTAGAAATAAAGCTGGAAGTGGGAGGCTATAAAAATGTGGGTAGTGGTGAGCCATGCAAAGGGCTGTTATTCTTAGATGAAAAGCTTCAAAGATATGCTTATTTCCCTCAAAAATTCTACCCATAAAGGACAGATCCTTGAGCAGGGCGACCACTGGGATGTTTCCCACACCGCTCCCCTTTCTTCAAAGTTGGTGGTAGCCAAGAACTTGCAGTGCCTGGTGTGCTGTTCCTTTAGCTTGGCTTAGAAGAGAAATAATGGGATCCAAAGGGAGTTGCCTCCAGCACTCCGGTGACCACTGCGACTCTGTAAGGAAAAACAGGCTTCGAAGGAAGGCATGTGGAAGACTTAAAAACTCCACATTTTATAATGGCTGGACTGCCGAAGAATAAATGGCTTATGTTTTAATTTTGGTATTCTGTCCTGGAGAAAAGCACTTGGTATTTTTGAGTAATGAGTCAAAAGACCCACCTGTACTTTAATTTTATTATTATGATTTCCCAATTATTCTACATGCTTTGCACGGATTCATCAGTTAAGTTATCAAAACGCTTGCTACTCTTAATCCTTATAAATGAGAAACCTGAGTCGCAGCAGGTAAGCCTTTTGTCTGAAGCCAAACAAACACGGAATGTCAGGAGTCATGCCATCCGGGTTTAACGAGCGAAAGCCGTTTCTCAAATAAATTCAGCAGTATCAGTGACTTCGGAAAAATAACTAGAGTGAATGGCAGACATCAAGGTTGAAATATGTTGCCAAATTATATATTTCATTCTGAAAAAAATACAATGATTTAAAAAAAGAGTTACAGAAATGGAAATTGGAGAGTGTGTACCAACTTTCTCATTTTATATATGAGAAATGGATTCTTAAAGACGGTGAATTTAACCAGGGTCATACTGATAAATAAAGGCAAATATTAAAATTTCCATACAAAAAATTAATAATAATAATAATTAATAATAATCCAGAATTTTTTTGGGGGGGGGTTTTCGAGACAGGGTTTCTCTGTGGTTTTGGAGCCTGTCCTGGAACTAGCTCTTGTAGACCAGGCTGGTCTCGAACTCACAGAGATCCGCCTGCCTCTGCCTCCCGAGTGCTGGGATTAAAGGCGTGCGCCACCACCGCCCGGCAATAATCCAGAATGTTAATTGCAAGCAATTTTCTGTCCAAGAAGGCAGAGTAGGGTGCATTCCTTTAAAGTTAATTATTGAATTATTAACAATAATAGCCTTCCACTCAAGTGAGCCTGAAGGGAATTTTGAAGAAATTTATAAGGATGGCTTGCTATTTGCAGATCTCTGATCTGTGGAATGCAAGTCAATGCAAAGCAAGAGTAAACTGGGTTTTCTGAATTGCAGTTCTGTTTTCAGGTTTGTTCGTTCATTTGCTTATACGACAGATTCAGCTAGCCCAGGCTGGGCTCGCACACACTATGAAGCTGAGAATAGCATTGATATTATGGTCTTCCTGTATCCAAGGATAATGGCTTTATGTGGTCCTGAGGATCCAAACCCAAGCTTTTTTCATGCTATATAAATATAATATCAAACAAACTACATCTCCAGCTTTTTCAAGATTTTTAATTATACAGAAATGATAATTATTCTGTCAAAAGCAAGTATACTAACAAGTTTATGGCTTAACCTCAAGATGGATTTAACATAAATAGTAACTAATACTATCCACTAAACCTAAGTAATAATTTAGGCAGTGAATTGTCAACTGACTTTCTACGCAACACTGCTGCTGCCATTGACGACCCATGGGTGCCCTGTATTCTGCAATGGGAATGTGTGTATAAGACACACACTTGCAACTGATGCATAGCCAAGATGAAGGTCTACAAGGAATGTTTATCTTTGATAAATCATCTTGGGTTTGATTCTGCAGATGGCAGCCCGGAAAAGTAGGCAAACAATAAATCGAACACAGACCAAAACATATATCCGTGTATGTGCCTATATATATATATCCTGCTACTTTTTATTAGAGTGACTTAGGCATCAAAGTTCCTATATGAAAATATTAAGTTATTATAGTTTGGTCTGGTGTTTACTCAAAAGCTAATGAGAAAGGCTCAATTGCCTCCTGATGTTTGTCATAGGAACTGATGGAAACAACGTTGATTTTTCAGGGCCAGGGCAGGGGGTGGACTTATGAAAATAAATTAGGTAATTAGGATCACATTCTTAGAGGGAACTCTTTGACAATGAACTCTTCTCTTTCTTTGCTGCCATGCACTCCCTTTCATTCTGTATTATGCTGCCAAAGGCACAAAGCAACAAACCACGCAATGATGGACTAGAACCTCTGAAATCACGAGCCAAAAATAACATTTCTTTGCTTGTTTTTAGGTAGATTACCTTAGATAGTTTGTCACAGAGAGAGAAGGCCAGTTATTGAGCTACCATAAAAAAAAAATAATCTGTCCTCATCCATTTGATGCTGAAGTTAAGCCTGTTTCAATCAACATTCCATTAATAAACTAGAAATCTGAAGAAGATATTTATTTACTCTCAAGAATATGAAATTATTTATTTACTCCCAAGAATATGAAAATGGATTGTAAAGGACTGTTTTAACTATTTGAGTATTCTAAATATATTCAGATGAACTAATAAGAGCAAACCTTTTTCTATAAAAATGCAGTCTATCTGAATAAGTTATTCATGAAGTGTTTAGACAAAAAAATGTTAAAATTATACATTTATTTTACGGGGAAATAAAAAACTTTTAAGTCAATTTTTTTATATCTTTGCTCAGTGATGTTATTAACAACTATCTATTAGAAAACAAACGGATTTGAAGAGCTAGCTTTGAAGTTTGCACTGATGCTATGCAAAATACAAATGATCTGCCCCTAGCCCCTATGAGAACAGAAAGGAACAAGCAAACACTCTAAAATAACATACAAATGAATGGGGCTGCGACAAAGAAACAAGTCAGCACCATACATTTACTGGACTACTATACAATGGGGTTGATCTCATTCAAGAAATCAAAGAGGAAGTGTACATGAAATGTGATCTGCTGTATAACAGGAAAATGTTTCGGGGAAAAAAGGACAGATTCATGAGTTTCTGTGACATGAATGAATATAAGGATAACTAGAGATATGGAGTCAGGTCTTAGAAAGGAAAAAAGAAACCAAGAGGAGATGGTTGGGGCCTCAAAAGATGGCAGTTAAAAGCACCAACTACTTTTATTAAGAATTCAGATAAGAATTCAGCTCCCAGTGCCTATGTCATGTAGCTCAGAGCCATCTATAAACTCCAGCTCCAACGGATCCAGGGAGCTGACTTCTGACTTACACACACACACACACACACACACACACACACACACATATATATGTATTTAAAAATAAAGAGAGCGGATGATGATCACATTTTGAAATTATATCGTTACCAAAAGTGATGATGATTGAAAATACCCACAGGCTTGGGGAAAATGGAGATTATGAGATACCAAAAAAGACAGTCATTGTGGAACAACGGTGAGAAAGGTCAAACTACAGGGTGGAAGATGTGAAAAAGAGCAAGTGAGTGTAGGCAGTCCTTGAGAGATGAACAGAGAGCAGAAAACAGTAGTACCCATTGCTACTCCTAGAATTCTATTTGGGAAATTGATAGGGGTTTATTCATTTTAATGAGGGATTTATTAATGCATTATGAATGTAGATATCAACAGGATGCTGACATTTCCAGTTATGTTTTCACCCTGCAGCTATAGAATAAGTCCACTTATTGAACTAAAAAAAAAAATCTTATTAAATGTCTATTGCATTTGTCATTGTTGAAACAGGCTTCTTTCTAGAAGATCATAGTCTTATATCTAGATGTTAAAGGACCAATGTAGTTTTAACTATTTCTCTCTTAAAAATTTCATCAGCTAATGTACTTACAGATTTTAATTAAATTCTAGAGCATGGTAGATTATCTTTTTCAAAATAAAAGAGCGCATTGATTATTCATTCGTAAAATGCCATGTGCTATTTGCATTAGAAAAGAGGTTTTGTTACTGAATTGACTCTTGTCCTCCAGATGATTTGCCATATAATGAACTGCAAATCTCTTAGTACTTTGGAACATCACTTTTGCTAAATCAGGATTCATCCCTAAGGGAGAACAATATACCAGAACCCTAATTCACTGTAACACTACGCCTTTGAAATATTAAGGCTTACTAGGCATAAAAGTGAAATTTCAATCATGTTGATAGACCCATATTTTGAAGAAAAGTTAGCACTCTGAAAACTATGACAGTGATCTAATAAACTGTGCTTTCTGCATAAAGACTATAGTTTTAGTACTGAAACATAGGAGTATGGCTTCCTAAGTAAAGTACTTCTTATAATACGAAATTAAACTAGCACTAAATACAATTCTCTTTTCATATCCATGGATTCTGCATTTATTAATTCAAATAACCATGGATCAAAAATGTTAGAAATAATATCTATGCTGTATATACAGATATCTTCTTATCACTATTCTCTAGATAATACAATAATAACTATTTACATATAATTTATACTATATTATTTATTGTGTAAAATATAAATGTGATTTGAAATGTATGGAAGGATATGATTATTTCACACACACATGTCACCATTATTTATAGAAACCTGAGAATCTGTGGGTTTTATTATGCGCAAGGGATCCTGGAACCACTCTCCCACAGGCACCATGAGAATATATGTTTTAAAACTGGTAATTAGAATTTAAAAAGAGCGGCACAAGTTGTACAAGTCTTTGTGCTTTTGTTTGCTGTCCTAAAGACACATCAAGATTCTTTTTACCTTAATAACTTTATTTTAAATTGTTCAATTAGGTAGAAACTATCCCTGCATTTTTCATGTCCACGGAGCCAGTTAACCATCTTTTAATGTTTCATTTTTTTTCTACTTCCCATAAAGCACTGTGCCAGGCAGAGATGACAAATGTTTCTTGCCCACAGAATTTACAGAATGACAGTACTGCCTTTGCAAAGCTATAGGGATCTGGATGATTTAATGGAAGTATAAAATAAAAATAACTTCGGTCAGGCTGAGAAAAGCAAAAATTGAAATCTCCAAGCAGATGTGATACTGAGAAGCTGTGGCATTTAATACAGAATACTTACGAGCCAGTACCTCCAGAAAAGGCCTACTAGGCTTTCAGAGCACGATGAACATGGAACCTTAGCAGAGGGAAACATTCAACTACTGGCAGATTTCTGCCCATTTACGTCATGGTTTTATGGGGTGTTGGAGGAAGAAAGTAGGATGCCGGGAACCTAAGAAAAGACTGGAAACGTAGGTGAGAAAGTGCTGATGGATCATTTATATTATGCAAATGATTTATATTCTTAAAGGAATAGGGGGATGCTTTGAAGCTGTGGTTTTTATATTTTAGCTCATAGATCAACGATTCATAAAACAGTAGAGTCGCCAGCAATTATAGGAAAGATTACATAAACAATGGACATTTCTTTCATTGTCTCTTGTAATGAAGTTCTTATAAAAACTACATTGCCACATCTAATCAGGATGGTGATGCAGTGAAGATCAAAGTTACCTCCCCTGGGATCTTTGTTGTCCCCTTTCAGTCACAAATACTCACTGCTAGAAGGCAGCAGCCCAGCAAGTATTTGTATAGTTACATGTTTTCCAAGTTTGGGTTGAATTCATTAGCTGAGGGAATTTTTATTCAGTTTGTGACTTTTCACTTACATAATCATACAACTTGTAAATGCAGATTTTTGTCATCCCTTTCTGATATATATTCCCTGCATTTCTTTATACTGTTGTACTGAACTAGCTATAAATTCAATAATTATGTCAACTAGAACCATGGAGATTGACATCCTTGCTTCGTCCAAAATTATGGGGAAAATCTTCCAATCTCTTTTTTATTAAAAAAATTGTTATGTATTTTAAATGACTCTATTAAGGTTAAGGATGCAATTACTATCCCTTGAAATTCTCAACTATAAATAGATATTGAGTTTGTCAAATGATTCTATAGTAATAGGCATGACTTATGACTCTTATCCTTTAGCTAATGATTCCAATAGACACATACAATATATCATATTTGATTGATTTTCAAGAATTAAAAGAGACTTGTATCTTGGAACAAATTCAACTTAGTCATCTTGTGCATTCTTCCTAAATTCTGGATAGGGTTTTAAAGAATTATTAATTATTTAAACATTTGGTACTGTTTTCAGGAAAGCCATTTGTGATTGAAGATTTTTTACAAGTATTTTTCGGTTGCAAATTTTATTTTCTGAATAATAATGATGTTAAAAGGATTGAGTTCATGTTTGGTAGGTAAATTGTGTGGAAAAACCTGGCTCATTTCATCTGAGTCATGAAATTTATATTTTAAGTTGGCCGTAGAGTTTATGATCCTTTTTGTAACTTTTGTATCATTAGTGATATATTGTTTCTTTTGTATTGCTAGTTTGTGTCTCCTTTTTCTCGTTTAGACTTGTATTGATCCGTCGATTTGATTTCAAAAAACGCTCTGTGATTCAGTGGGTTTTTTCTCCAGGCTTCTTCTTTTCAATTTCATTATTGTCTGTTTTTATCTCTATTATTCCTTTCTTCTATTTCCTTGGGCTTATTTTCCTTTTCCTACTTCTTGAGATGGGGGCTTAGGGTCTTCATTTGAGAGTTATTCTATTTCCTAATATATCTTATTAGTATGATGAATTTCCTCTCGGCACTGTTTTGTGTCCTACAAATATTGACAAATGATAGCTGTATCATCTTTTTTATTCAGTTGTACATTTATTTTATTTTCCTTAAGCACATTTATGCAATCTATGGATTATTCACAAAGTACATTTATTGGTTTTCAATGGTTTTATTTTCAACTTATCTTTTTACTGATTTTGTATTGTCCAACACGGTCAAAGAAAAGTTTTTATATAATTTCATTATCATATAATTTAAATTAGCTAAAGAATAGTGAAGGTACATGCTCATGTGAGTGCATGTGTTTATGTGTCACAAGACAATGAACATCTTGTTCTGTTGGAAACTTAAAATATGTAAAATGTATTTGGGTTAGGCAGTTAGTAAATATTGCTCATTTCTTACTTGGGAATGTTTACTTATACATTGTTGTTGATTTAATTTCTTTATCTTAATTATTATTGACAAGGGTTTGATGGAAAGGGAAGAAGAGAGAAACTAGGGTAGAAACAACCTAGAGTATAGTGACAAGTAGAACCATCTTACTGAACCAACACCAGAAGAGTGATTATTTAAAATATGCAACTAAATTCCCAGGCACAAATCTTATTAGAATCCCAAACATAGTATGAGCCAAGATAACCTACTTGGTCACCACAACTGAAAAGAAATTTTAGATATATTACAAGAGACATGGGTAAGAGAAAACACTTCCAAGAAATAAAAGACACAGACAGTAGAATCAATTAAATAGAATGTGAGAAGAAAGAACAATGCAGAGACAGAGGTAACCTTATCAGAACTGCTGCAGATATTGATGGCAACATGCTTTGTCAGGAAGCATGGAACTTGAGAGAATTTAGTTAATAGTTAATGTTGTGTGAGCATAATGTACTATGGAGCATCTACAGTTGTCTGACAAGAAATTGAAAATACAAAGGTTAGTCTGAAAGAATAAAAGTGATTTGGGAAAGTTAGTTAAAATAGTAATCCTTAAACCAATCTACAAGGAGATTATCTAAGAAATATAAATAGAATGAAAACATAGTATTTATCAAATAATACTAATAGTTCCAATTTTAGGTCAAAGGGAGAGAAACCAGGACTAGAAAATGATAACAGTTTTTAGAGAAAAAAATGTAAATGAGAAATAGAATTCAATTTAATTTCCAAAGTATAAAGAAATCTTTAATACACACTGTGTACTGTACCAAGACTACTTTGTAATGGCTGGACACCTTTCTAAATGTAATCAGAATATTGGAGGGCAGTGTGGCCAACTCTGCAATCAGTGCAGCTCAGTAGGCAACTACACCACATACAAGGCACAGAGGAAGAGAGAGCCAGTTTTCAAGAGATGACACCATTCCAGCTGAGTATGTGTTTGAAGGGGTGGGAAAGAAGGGAAGGTCTAAAGACAGTCGAGGGGGGAAACGATAATATAGTGTATAAAAAATCTATTTTAAATAAATATATATATATATAAGAAAAGAGAAAAAGAAAGAAAAGCAGTTAAAAATATGCTGATGGAAGAGATCTCTGACCAGCTGACTTGGATGAAAATCACACAAGGAACTGGAAGGCTGCATTTTTTTAACTTGTCAATCATACTGGGATGGGCATTTTTGTGATGCAGCTGCCTTTGGATCGCCTTTGCTCATACTATTAACTTCTCACACATAATCTGGTTAGTAACTTTAATAAATGCATTGGTCCACATACACACACACACACACTACATACACACACACGTACTCAACAAAATATTTTGCATGGAATAAGCAACAAAGAAAGAATCACACAGGGCAAAAATAAATTGCACAAGTAGGGAAGGGGAAAATAAATAAGAATGAAGAAAGATATTGGTCGTGATGGATTCAGGCTGCTGAGAAGGATGACGAAACCAGAATGTCAAAGGTCTTTGACTTTGCCACTAATGAAGTCAACAGTGACTCTGATGACAGAAGCTTCCATAAGTGTCACAGACTGAAACCAGGGTAGAGTGAGATGAAGCCTGGGTGAAGGAGCATGAAGCACAGGTGGTGTGGAGAGGGGCATTTCTCAGAGTCTCAGAGTCCAGCTCGTACAGAATAAAAGGAAGATCCAAGAATTAGAAGTGGTAAAAGCCAAAAGAGGTTTTATTTTGAGGTCAGAAAAAAATGAGACCATATAAGAAAGGAGTAGAAAAATTCAGAATTTACAAAAATGAATTTAAATATTTCTTGTCAGTCATTCAGCAGAAGTTTATAGATCCTCTGTCTTGTTTTTGAAAACATCATTCCAAGATAAACAGGTAAGCACTCTTGACACAGTTAGCACATGTTGCAAAAAATAAGAAAAATAATGGAAAGCCAAAAGCAAAATCAGATCTGCTTATTCTAAGTGTTTCAAGTCTGAGGTTAGCTTAAAAGTCACGAAAACTTAATAAATTATGTTTTGTCACATTTGAATAGGCAATGTCACATTTCATTGTAAACATTTGTTGTTAGAATTTATTTTGTTTTCTTCAAGGAATGATGATCTTGATAAAAAAAAACTTTTTTAAATATTGCAAGGACTTTAGTATGGAGCAGATGTGTCAAGATTATTTCATGTGTTATATTACAGACATCGGAATGTCTCTCAAGTCTGCAGGATATGAAAACACTTGTAAGGAAAGTGGAATAGTGTGAGATGTTTTAACACTTCTCTCAAAGTCTATTTGATTTTTCAGAGATAGTAAACTAACCAACCAAAAATGATGAGAGTCTTAAAATGATGTAGTGTGCAGGAGAATCTCATGAGAGTAGACAATAGCCTCACATGTTTGTTTGTTTGTTTGTTTTACAATTGTTGAATGGGCCGTTCTTAAAGTAACAACATATCTAGACTAGACAATCTGATACCTTTTTCTCCATGCCACATTTTTCAGTTGGATATTGCTCACTCCATAGTGAGAGACGGACAGCATGGAAGGCAGCCTCAGATTGAGAAACTGTCCATTCTACTACAATGTCAGATACTTAAATTTATGTCTGATTATTCCTAAAATATATGTCCCATCATTGTATCATGGGGACTTAATACTATACATGTAGTACTATAAAAATGCAGCAGCTCTTCAAACATCAAAAGATGCTTTTAAGATATGCAAAAATTCAGCATGTCGTTTGAGAGAACTGTTTGAAAATCCTCCATTTCTTTTCTGGAGGTTAATTAATTACTTTGTCTCTCTTCTGTGAACTGGAAAAAAAAAATTCAAAGAGTAAGATTGTGCCACCTCATTCAGGGAATACTTTGGAAGCAATGTATCGATAGCTTGCTCAAGTGATAGGAGGTTATGTGGCAAGATGTGAGGCAAAAGCTATACACAACTAATGATCTTCCTGTTTCCTCTCTATCATAAGTTTTGAAAGCATTTTAATCTTTTTTTTTTCTTTTTACTTATGTGGGGGTAGGGAGGGAGGAAAGAATATTCAAGTGTATTTGTGCAGTGCAGGTACCTATAGAGACCAGAGGGCCTGAGAGATACCGTAGAACTGGAGCTATAAGCTGTATTAACTTGCTTGGCATGGTTGCTGGGAAAGCAAATTCTAATTTTCTGCAAGAGCATTAAAGTCTCTTGACTGCTGAGTCATTTCTGTAGGCCCACTTACTTCATTATGCTTCCACTTAGATAGGAGTATGCAAAGATTTCTATATTTTTCATCTTACTAGATTTTGCCAAAAAACTGAATATCATATTAAATGATAATTTAGGGAAAAAAATCATGCTTGTTATCACACCCAGATGTTTAAAAAGTATTAAAAACTACCTTTTCCCGAAGAGCACGTATACAAGTGTTGCTTATGCCTATCTTGTGCTGTGCATGTGGTCAGAGGATCACTCAGAGTAGGGGTCAGTTCTCTGCTTCTATCAGGAGGGTTCTGTGGTCTGTACTCTGGTCATCAGACAGAGTAATAAACAACCTTCCCTTAGAGCCATCTTCTTTTTTAAAATTTTTAATTGATTTTCTTGAGCTATACATTTTTCTCTGTTCCCTTCTCTTCCTCTTCCCTCCCTTTCTACTCTCTCCCCTGGTCCGCATGATCCCAATTTACTCAGGAGATCTTGTCTTTTTCTACTTCCCATGTAGATTAGATTCATGTACGTCTCTTAGGGTCCTCTTTGTTGTCTAGGTTCTCTGGGATTGTGAATTGTAGGCTGGTTTTCTTTGCTTTATGTCTAAAAGCCACTTATGAGTGAGTACATATGATAATTGTCTTTCTGGGTCTGAGTTACCTCATTCAATATGTTTTCTAGATCCATCCATTTGCAAATCTCAAGACATCATTATTTTTCCTGCGGTGTAGTACTCCATACATTTATACAAGAGCCATTTTATAATCCAGTGGTTTTCAACTTCCTAAGGCATTGACCCTATAATAGTTTCTCACATTGTTGCGGTGACCCCCAACCATGAATCGCTGCTACTTCATAACTGTAATTTTGCTACTGTTATGAATCGTAGTGTAAATATTTGTGTTTTCAATGCTTTTTAGGGGTCATGATCCACAGGTTGAGAACCACTGTAAAACTGAGTTTGTTGATATGTCTTCGTGTAAGTTGCTAGTAGGATTACAGAAAACAGACACACAAGAGCATTCTCTAATACATATATAGAAACCTTATTTCAGGGTGACGTTTATTAATATATCAGAGTCTTTAAGTGGTTAACCATTCAGCTTTTCATCTAGTAGCTCCAGGTTTTTGTCTCTTTTTATATTCATACTTGATCTTAGAAGCCATGGAAAACATTTATTTAAAATAAGAGAAAGAGTGTTGTAAATTCACTAATTCTGCAAAATAACAAAATGTGTATCTCGTTGATTGTTTTATTTTAATGCTTTTTACGATTCTAAAATCAATATCCCTGTGAAATCACCACCTAGAAATCTCCTGGGATATATCTAAAGCTTGTTATTTTATGTTCTCCAGAATTTTGTTTTTACTGACCTGTTTCTTCAACACAACTAAGACAGTTAACTGTTATTTCTCTTATATCTTTTTCTATTTGAAATAATTTTTAAAACGAAAGAAGCTGTAACAAGGTTTCCTGCTACCATGCAAACTTCACTATTGCTACCCAGGACTACCCATCAAGAACTGGACCCCACTAAAATCAAGGACCTCCATACAGAGTAACACTTGTATTTTGTTACCTCATATAAAACCGTTGTGTTTCCATGGAGAAGAGGCCCATAGCAAATATAGGAATGTCCAACAACCCAGCCTAAATCAGAGGCTGCCCACCACACCTAAAAAAATAAAAGGATAATAAATGCATGTCTTCATCAGAGAAAGGCCAGGTGGTGGAAGTGTAAAATCCTAATTACCTCTCCAGGTTTGAGGCCGTATATGGAAGACATTGTCCAGTTCAGCATCACAGCATATCCCCCAGTGGGTCTAACCACACCCTGAAAGAGACGGGAAAAACTTAAGTTAACATTTACAAAATATGCTAAAAGATTCACTGTCTTCACTCTACTATAAAATTCACACATTTAGATCATTCACTGTTCTGTAACCAGCAAATTACACTGACTCATACATATGTAGTCTTACATATAATTGTATTTGAAGTTTCATTTCTTTGAATTCTTTAATAGAAAACCCAAAGAGTTTGCGTTCATTGTTTCCATTTATAGAAAACCATCGTTATATAACTTCCTTAACAGTATTTGCAAACATACAACTTCATAAAGTAATATACAATGCAGGTTTTTTGTTTGTTTGTTTGTTTGTTTGTTTTTTCAAGACAGGGTTTCACTGAAGCTTTGGAGTCTCTCTTGAAACTAACTTTTGTAGACTAGGCTGGCCTCGAACTCATAGAGATCTGCTTGCTTCTGCCTCCTGAGTGCCTGGCATTGAAGGCCTGCACCACCACCGCCGGGCTACAATGCAATTTTAATGGTAGCACAGAGTATCAGTATTGCAACTTCAAATGCATTAACAGAACAAAAATGAGAGTACCCAAATTAAATCTTACAAAAAGTTAAATGAAGTTGGCCTAAAATAGAGAACCCTAAAAAACATTATTCCTAAAGGTGATAACATAGGCTGCTTAGAAGAAACAAAGTTTCAGCCGGGCGGTGGTGGTGCACGCCTTTAATCCCAGCACTTGGGAGGCAGAGGCAGGCAGATCTCTGTGAGTTCGAGACCAGCCTGGTCTACAAGAGCTAGTTCCAGGACAGGAACCAAAACCACAGAGAAACCCTGTCTCGAAAAACCAAAAAAAAAAAAAAAAAAAAAAAAAGAAAAGAAACAAAGTTTCAATCTAATTAAGGCCTGATTACACTGCTAACTGGGAATCACATGGCAAGATATGGGAATTGAACAATTCTTTAATGATGATTTCTAGAAGTCTGAACAATAAATCCTGACGGGTTAGCCTTCAGGCTAACAGATGTGTTTTATGTTGCATTTGGGGCATATCAAGGCACTACTACATCATTATGCATAGATTACACAAATCTGTTTCCAGTACCTTCCCGTAACACTGGAAACTTATCCAAACTCAATGGAAAATTAATATTTGAACACCGGGCACGTGAGTCACCGAGATAAGAACGGATGATAAATACAATAATTAGGTCTGTTTATTACACCATTATCAACATCAGTGGTCATTAGTGCCAATAAGACATGGCTTATGCATGGAGCCATCAAATGCCTACTGAGTAATAACAGTAATATGAAATTCGCACGCCCTTTGTAGCCTCTTTGAGCACACCATTAGAACTGTTCTCTTCAAAACAGTATTCTACTCAGAAGGGTAAGCATGCCCTAATTAACGGGTGTTCTCTAAGATGCACATTTTCCGTGCCACTCTGTAGTTTTATCACAAGTGCATGATTCAGGAGAATGGGGGTGGGGTGCAAAGCACTGACTTTGCAATAGCTGTTCCCATGGCTGCTCTCCTCGGGTTCCTCCAATAAAACATAGCATCAAACTGGAGAACATATTGCATCCTGCACCAACACCTGGTCTCTTGGCCAGCATCAGGAGCAATTTTATTGGCACATGTGAGCTATTTTCTATGTTCTATGATACGGTTAACAAGAAGTGGCTCTCTTGTTCACCTTGGAAATCTTAGCTATTATAAGCCTCTTTCCAGCAAGTTTTCTATACACACTTAGTCACCAAATCCAAATACTCTAGATGAACTCCATCCTATCTTCCTTTGCTCATTAGTTCCCTTTGCTAATGAAAATGTGTTTTAATCTGGTCCAGGAACTCGCTGTATTTGGTATTAATAGTTTTTCAAACACTGTTTCCTAAAAATCTTTCAGTCTGTGGGAAAGCAAACACCTATACAGTTTCTTTTGGATCCTGTGTGTTTTCATATATTATAGCAGAGAGTACTATTACAGTCAGCAGCGACTTCAGTTATGATGTGTTAGAGGCTTCTTTTCACAATACCTCTTGCAGCATTTTATTTACTAGGAAAGAAATGCTTTATGAGAGCAGTGATGGTACTCTGCTATTCTTGAACACAGAAGGTTCATAAAATGTCTTTTATTTTTCTTCTTTATATGAAGAAGTATCCATGTGTGGAACCCAATCCTTTGCCTGATAGTCTTGGAAGTCTTTTTTATCTTATTGAATTCCATGAAGACAATTTATTTAGATCATATTTTCCCCATCTCCTCCCAGATGCTCCCCACCCATTCACCAACCCAATTTTTGTTTTCTCTCTCACTCTCCCATCCAGATAGTTCATAAAAAACAAGAAAGATAAGAAAAACACACATGAAAACAAAAGCCAAAGCAAAGAAGCAAAAGACTAATAAAATTTAAAAAAAGAGTCAAAACAAAGAAAAATGAATCAAAACGTCTGCAAAATTAAATTGAGTTCATTTTGTGTTGCTCAACCTCATGTAGGCATGGGCCCTGTTCTGGAGTGTGGTTGGTAATACCCAGTGAGACTTATTGGAGAAAACATATTTTTCTTTTGCCAGGAGGTATCGATCGCAAATAGCTTATTGTGTGACCCTGTGTCCATTCCCCCTCTCAGTGCTGGGACCCTGTTGAGCTCGAGCCTGTGCAGCCTATGTATACTGACACAGCCTCTGTGAGCTCATACGTGTAGCAGTCCTCCTGTCTCAAGAAGATGCTGTTTACTTGTTGTGATCCACTACCTCTAGCTCTCACAGTCTTTCCATCTCCTCTTCAGCACAGATCATCCATCTGTGAGAGGAGGGCTTTGATGGTGCTATCCTATTTAGGACTAAGTAGCCCAAATTTCTTCACTCTGTCTCTGCATATGGCCCAGTGGTGGGCCTCTGTGTTAACTGCCACCTAGTACAGGAAGTAGCTCCTCTGATGTGGGTTGAGAGAGCACTGTTTTACGATATAGCAGAACACCATTAGTAACATTTTGTTATATTGCTATTTTTTTTTTAGCAGAATAACAGTATTGGTTTTTTTCCTAGGTTCATGATATATCTAGTCCCAGGTTCTTAGCCACATTAGCAGTGTCAGTTATGGGATCCATCTTGTTGAATAGACCTTATCTCCAAACAGAAAACTCGATGCTCACTCCCCAAACCTTTATTCTGATACTGTATCAGTAAAACTTTCAGTTAGATCACTGCTACAGGTCACAGAGTTTATAGCTGTTGATACTAATGATTTCCTTTCTCCTGTGGTAGCATTCAGAGTACCTTCAGCATCATTCACACTAGTCAGTAGGTGTGAAGTGTTGAGGAATATTAATATTATTTTCAGATGTGTGACTTTTGTTTGCGCTGCATTTGTTTAACTCTGTGAAGCTGTGTTACAGTGACTGCCTAAAATACCTGATGGTTCTAATAAAGACCTGAATGAGCAACAGCAAAGCAAGAGCAAGTATAAAAGGGTCTGGCAGGCAGAGAGTATGTATGTGACACATACATATGAACTGAGAATGAGGAGAGCAAAGAGCAAAGAAGAGAACAAGGAGAGGAGGCTATCAGAGGGCCACCCAGTCAGTCATGGAATAAGAAGGAAAGAAAGGTATATAGAAATAGGGAAAGGTAAAAGCCCAGAAGTGTAAGGAAGTTGGGATAATTTAAGAAAAGCTGGCAAGAAACAAGCCAAGTAAGGCCGGGCATTCATAACTAATAATAAGCCTCTGTATGTGATTTGTTTGGTAGCTCAGTGGTGGGCCCCTCAAAAAGGTAAAAGAGCAAAAAACAACACACAACAGTGAAGCTTGTAGTTACAAACCAACAAGAATTCTCCATGTGTGGAGACATAAGTGTTGCTGCATTGTAGCAAGGAATTATTTGTTATCATAATAGAGTAAAATTTTCAGTGGTCAAAAGTACTGATTAGAAATCATGAAGAAAAAAAGATGTGGGATTCACAACTAAGTATTAATCTAGAAGGCAGATTTAAACTATGAATAATTTAAAGTTTGTAATTATCAAATGACTACTTCTTGACATGATGTTACCAATTTATTTTATAATTACTCAATACTTAAGCCTATGCTACCAAAAAAGAAAAAAGTTATGAATCTGATCCATTTAATCAAATTATGCATAAAATTGCATTTACATTGTAATGGCTAATGTTTATGGACTTGGTTATTTTTGTGTGTGTAAAGAGGCTTGCATATGTAAGCATGGACTCTACCACAGACCTACACTCCTAGCCTCAATTTAATTTTAAATATTATTTCCTTCATTCTAGAAATTGACATTTTTTTATTTTAACCTATGCCAGTTTAATTCACATGGCTGGAAATGCCAAATAATTAGAGACTATCATCAGATATTCTTATTACAAACAACTGAAATGGATCTGAACAAGAGTCAATGGCCATAAGTTTTGCTTTAATTGTTCTTCAGTCCTCCCATTAAAAATGGGCCTTAAAAATTTAGTCAACACCAGTTCATTAATCAACTATAGTTGTGCAATTTGGCCAGGCCTGCTAAAATATTCAGATCATAGGCTTTAAGCATCTGAGCATTTTAAATGATGTAAAAATATGGAACTATACAGACACATATTCTCCATGTGGATATTTTATGAGAAGTTCAGAAGTAAAAGAAGCAAGAAATATTAGGTCTTAAAAGACATTATTATAAATATTAATTTGCTAATAAAACAGGAGGAGAAGTATTTTTTTTCTTGCTTGTTAACTATGGTTTTCAGATAAGGATAATGGACTATGAAGGAGAAAGCTCATTCAGTCTCAGAACACAGAAATCATTCTCAAATAACTAAGTGTCAAATTACATTCTATGTAAGGAAAATTAATCAGAAATTAAAAATAGCTATTTCTAAAAAATTGATTCTTGCTCTATAGCCTAGGTTGGCTTCAAACACTTGGACCCAAGCAATTCTCCTCTGCCTCAAGTAATTGTAACTACAGATGTGTCTGCCAAAACTGGTTCTAAAGAGGATAATTTTAAAGTATATATTTAATATTGTGGTTAAGCTAAAAGTACTTATTCAAGAATAATATTTCCCCTTTAAAATGCACGTTTAAGGTATTTCAGTCTTTTTGGCATCTATTACCACTTCCCACCTGTACTTATACTCTACCTTAGGTGTTAAAGGTTTAGTGATCTAACGAAATCTCAGAATAGCCCCACACAGTACCAACATTCTGGGCTCTACAGGATCAGACATAATCCTCGGGATATGAAGAAACCAAAAAACCTTTGTATGATTACAGTGCTTAGTGCCCAGAAAGAAAACAAGGAAGGAATTCTGTTTCAGAATGGGAAGTCTAAAATTACAGGTACTTCTGACCACATAGAAATTCATGAAGAACTGAAAACATTCAAACTCAATCTCCATAAAAGTCAAGGGCGGTTACTTATCTCCCAGAAATGAGACAAGAGTCATCACAGAAAGTACCTTCATAATTACAACTTAATGGGATGCTTTTTATCATACAAAAAGCCACAGAGTCTAAACCATAACATTAAATGGAGACAGAAAATGAGACTGTAGGAAAAGTGCATTGGTTCTTTTTCTGCAGCTGGATAAAGAAACATGCACACGGAACAAGCGTGTTGAAGGGCGAGAAGAAGGAAGTCGGAGATGTGTAGGAAGACCAAATGTATAGGATATTCATTCCATATACTGTGTCTGTTGTGGGGGTACAAGGTTGTCCTATAAATACCTAAAGGCCTGAAGCTGAAGAGGTGGAACAGTGATTGGGACCACTTAGTGTTAATCCAGAGCGCCAGAGTTCAATTGCCAGAATTCATTTCAGGGAGGTTATAAATCCCTGTAAACCCATCTCTAATAGATCTGACACTTTTGTTCGGCCTCTGCATGCTCAAGCATGCCTGCACACAAACACGGCTAAGTACTGACCTAAGACAAGAAAGCACTAGGAAATGCATGTTGTATTTGAAAGAAATACAACTGCAAATGGTGAAGGAAGATGGAGAATTAATAAGCCAAAGAAATAGCTCTGGTTAACTTAAAAATTCTGTACCATCATAATTTTATCTACCTGTGGACCTCAGGAGTCACAACAACAGCATTCCTGGCAAGATATACCCATTGGTTCAACAACAACATGGATGTTGTAGGGTAAACAACCAAGTGCTAATTGGATTTAAAGCTGCTACATAGGATCAAACTTATATCTGGCACTGGAAACCTAACCAAGTACCCCTGACTGCGGCAGTCATGAGCTCAAGAGGAGTATCTACTTCTATTATTTTGCTAAAGGGACAAAATGACGAACTGTCTTCTAAGTACTGATACTGTAAACCAAGAGATTAGTGTCTTTCAATCCTCAATAGAAACGTTTCTCTCTTCAGTCCACATCAATGAGTAAGAGACTCAACAACTATTCAAATGCAGTGGTGGTGCTGTGCTCACCCCAAAACAGGACACTTATATCAACTTTCATTTTCTTAAGGCTTAGGGAACTTAGAGGAAGAAAGAGGAGTTTGGTAAGAGACAGATTTATCAGGATTGATATGAAAACAGTACCAGCTAGCCTTTGCTTTTACAAACTCACAAGAGTTGTGGTTGCCTGAACAAGACTTGCACACATCAAGCTACTCAACCTTCTAGACTGGATGGAGGCTGGGTCCATGAGGTCCAACGCCCACTGGAGGAGCTATTGGCACTTGATGGTTGCTGGGGGAGGAAGACTCAGTTTCCTGCTGGGGTGAGGGTCTGACATCACCTTCTGTGTGGTTCCTCTTCCACAGTGCAGGAAGGACAGTGCTCTGTGTATACCACAGAGGGAACATTTAGTTCATTGCTGACTGAATAAGAAAATAAAAAGGGAAGTGAGAAAGCACTTGTATCAAAGAGACAATGGTTTGAAAAAAAAAAGGGTTTTTTTTTCCTTTTCAGGAGAATGCCTTCAAAATTGTAGAACTTAGTGGAGCACCATAGAGAAGATGAAATGTTTACATTTGAGATATTTCATCAAAATTTCTTTATACAGGTTCTTGAGGACATAGGGACTACCTCTGCAAAAGATTCTTTAGAAGCTATGTAATATCCTATTGATCTGTACAACTCTGAGAGGAGAGGCTAAGATGTAACAAGTTCAGCATTTTACAGCAAGAACTGTACAGAGATGGAAAAAAAATGCTCACTTGTGTGTATTACTCTTGCTCTTTCTCTCTTGTTCCCTTTGGGCCGGGAAGAAAACTAAGTCTACACAGTAGGAGCAAAAGGTACAAAAGTGTTCTAAATGCATGAAACCCTTTATCCGTAGCCTTCCTTCCCCACCTTTATTTCAGTCTTTCCTTCTGCTTTTGCTTCCATATTACACTTTTATTTTTATTTTTATGGCACTGGAACATTGTTTTTATCCTTCTCTGATGACCAAATTCCTTCTGAGGTAGTAAAACTGAGTGAAAATAGAAATAATCATTATTAAACACTACTGAATGCAGTCAGGCCCAGCAGACAGAATAGGAAGTCCACAACCAAACTAACTTGTATGTGAAGTTGTTCAGGCATAGATGCTTGAATGTTGGCAGCAGCAGATTTGCCTCTCATGCAGCTCCCAGTCACCCCCAACAGTGACAATTGATGCAAATACCCCCTACACATAGCTACAAATTTGACCAAGGAACAGACTAACTCATTTATACGTTACAGATGCATATAGGAAACAATATGGGGGAGGGCAAGATGTGTGTGCACATGCATGTGGGTGTAGACACGGATGAGATACAGAACGTGTAGAAGTCAGAGGAAAGTCTCTGGTCTTGGTTCTTGCCTTCTGCCTAATTTGATACACAGTCTCTATTATTGCTCATTGATGCTTTCCAAAAGCTTCCAGATGTGTGACTTCTGTCTTCCTCCCTCCTCCAGATAAAGGCACCCCAAGATTCAAACCCAAGTGCTCTCCTGGTATGTTTGTTATGTGTATTCTGGGGATTGTACTCAAGTCTTCAAACTTATTTGACAAGCAACTCACCCACTAAGTCCTTCCCCCAACTCCAGAAAGAATGGTTTAAAAACACTTCAAGTACTTTCAAGCATCAGTTTTCTAAGTAACAAAGCTGCGTGGTGACATAAAAATTTATATATCCATGTTTCATTTACATGTTACAAAATCTTCCTTGTGTTTAATGTTTCTAAAACAATTAATTTCCATTATACCTTTTAAAATGAAATAATGATTTATAGGAATGAAAATGGAATCTGGGGAAGACACCAACTACAGAAAATTTGTTCAACAAACAATCTGAAGGCCTGCCTTGGTCAAATTCTAAGATTAGTACCAGAATGCAATGACAGCATTTGAGATATATTTTAAAATGTGTACTAATATACAAAAAGAACATTAGGGTAAATGGCATAAAAGTCTGATGTCAGTGTGTACCAAACATTTGCAAATCTTTTTTAATGTGATATATTTATTTTACATCCCCTCTTTTCCTCCTCTTCTCCCATTCTTTTCCCCCACCTCCCCTTTCCTCCCCCTTCAATCTATACATTCTTTGCATTCTCTCAGAAAGGAGCAAGCCTCCCGTGGGCATCAGCAAAGCATGGCATATCAAGCTGTCCGAAGACCAAGCACCTCCCCCTGTATTCAGGCTGAGCAAGGCAATGAAGTATGAGAAATGTGTTCCCAAGAGCCAGTCAACGCACCAGGGACACCTCCTGCTCCTGTTGTCAGGAGTCCCACAAATAGACCAAGCTATACAACTGTCACATACAGGCAAAGGGCCTAGGTTATTCCCTAGCAGGCTCCCCAGTTGCTAGTTCAGACTCTGAGTTCCCATGAATCAGGCTAGCTATTTCTGTGAATTTTCTTCAGATGTCCCTGACCCCTCTGGCTCCTAAAATCCCTCATCCTCCTCCCCAGCATGACCCTATGAGGTTGGCCCAAGGTTTGGCCATAAGTCTCTGAAGCTGCCTCCATCAGTTGTGGGACAATGGTCTTATACCCTGTAAAGATTTGTCACTTGTATGGGTTTAATAAAATGTTGATTGGCTAGTAGCCAGACAGGAACTATAGGCAGGGCAACCAGAATAGGAGAATTCTGGGAAGAGGAAAAGATCAGTTTGTAGTCATTACCCAGACACAGAAGAAGCAAGATGAGAATGTTTCACTGATAAAAGGTATTAAGCTGCATGGTTAACACAGACAAGAATTATGGGTTAATGTAAGATGTAAGAGTTAATAAGAATCCTGATCTAATAGGCCAACCAGTTTATAATTAATATAGGCCTCTGTGTGTTTCTTTGGGACTGAACAGCCTAGGGACTGGGCAGGACAGAAAGCTCTGTGAACACTCAGTGACAGTATGCAAGCTCTCCAATGACAACCCAGATAGTCACCAGTCCAATCATAGGGGATGGCCAGTTTAGGCTATGCATTCACTGCTGCCAGGAGTCCTAGCTAGAGCTTGTAGGCTCTCTTGGTAGTTTTCCTTGCATCAAGCTTCTTCCTATTCCAGTAAAGCACCTCTTTTCAGTAATCACTCTCAACACTCTCTTCTCTGCATACCCCAAGCCTGAACCCTCAAATTCACATCATCCTGTGTGAAGTAATCCAGATCCAGAAAAACAAACATGGTGTGTTCTCACTCATAAGTAGATATTAGCTGTGAAGTAAAGAATAACCATGCCACAATCCACAGACCCAGAGAGGCTAGATAACATACAAAGCCCAAGGGAGGTCACATAGATCTCCCTGGGAAGGGGAAATAGAAGAGGTATCCTGGGTAGCCTGGGAGGATGGGCATGGGACATTTGCAAATCCTCAGCCTCCCTAAGGGAAGAAAATATGTTTGAGGAGCTGAGAGATAAATATCTTGCTATTCATTGTGGATTAGTTACCTCCTCATTGCAACAATTTCTCCCATAGGGAAGGGAGGGATCATAACATTAGAAAAACTAATAAAACTTAAAGGGTCCTAGCTTGGGATTTTACAATTGTCACAAGGCTTTCCCTAGAGTGATAAGCAGTAAGCAACTTCTAGGGAAAAGAATATTCTCTAGTAGAGCTGCCTACAAGTTGTGCAGTGAACTATAGGGATGCAGAGTTCAGGGTCTGTCACTGACTCATGTGGCAGTGGGCTTTTGATGATATAGCTAGCTGCCTTTGCATAAGTTGTGCTCCCATAAGCAAGCTTCAACAAACTCATAAGTTATACAGCGTAGACTTGGCCGGAACTCTTTGCTTTGTCATCAGAGCCCTAGCTCAGGAAATGAGCATTTG
Source organism: Chionomys nivalis (assembly GCF_950005125.1). Classification (NCBI taxonomy): domain Eukaryota; kingdom Metazoa; phylum Chordata; class Mammalia; order Rodentia; family Cricetidae; genus Chionomys; species Chionomys nivalis. Next base: position 18,514,055 of record NC_080110.1, read on the forward strand.
TTTACATCTTCTTCCAAAAGTTACATCATGGAATTGGTACCTGGACAGTTATTGACAGAACCAAAGGTCAGCTGTTGAGGAGAAGTTGCATGGTCCTCGCATGGTCCATTGCACATGCTAGGCAAGCTAATACATCTGTGGGTAGATATTTGTGAAGACAATTTTTGTATAGCTGCACTTCCGTTTATTATAATGGATGGTGTGCCTTCTTGCTGAACTAAAATCTGCATGATCTCTGGGATAAATGATAAATCCTGCAATCAAAGCCAATTGGTCAGTTTTTCAAAAGGAGTCTCAATGAGGGGATCGCGCAACAGCCAGCTTCCTCTATATGTTGTGAAGTAACATGCCTCCTTCACGAGTGAAGTCCCCCTCAGGAGCATGGAGATGCCTTTATAACACCTGATGGACTAGGAAAGACATTGCAATCCCTGAAAGTATCATATATCTACCTGGACAGTAAGCAGGCTATAGTGCCTGTTGTGTGTCCTTTGCCATTGACATAAGAATGCAACTGAGACTGAGAAGTCTTCACAGGAAACAGAAAATTGTCCGTATATGGGAAAAATTGCAATGGAAGTGGATATTTATAAGTTATCTTTTACATAAACATCTGATTTTTTGTGGGGCTGGAATACAAGTGAGGATGAAATTTACTTATTAGTTTGTCATTCCTTAAAACTGACAAGATGCAAGCATATAAATCAGGTATGGCTGAAGATTCCTTCCTGACATTTAAATTCTTGAAACCCACATGAATAACTGGACAATAAAAAAGGGGGAGAATAAGTAAGGTAGAAATGAGAAAAGATACCCTTCAGGTCTGACCTTTAATACAAAGGAAGTGAAAACTCCACCTTTCCATATGTAGATGAGGGCATTGATAATGGTCTAATACAGAAAACTATGAGAATCGGGGAATATTCTGTCTTTGGACAGTTTGAATTAGTGAAGAATTTCAAAGAAAGAATGAAAGCACCTCTTATAGCCTGGTGTGTGAGGCTGTGGGGCACGTGGGTTAATAGGATCGGTCTCAGTGCTGCGGCAGTAGAGAAATGAGGTGATGTAACTTTTCTTCACTCCTAGAGAAAAAAGAATGCATAACCAGAGGCAAGAGAGAAGAAATCAGTCTCTGATGAACTGACTCATTTGGACTAAGCTATTAGAGACCCTTGGTTATCGCTGACTGATCTCTCCATAAATATCACAAGCAAGAAGACCAGAGAGGAAGACAGTCATTACTAATGGAACTAATTATGAGAGACGTGATATATTGATGGTCACTTCACTGGGCTGGATAGGATCGTGTTCATCAGCAGAGTTAAGGAAGAGCTTGATTCATCAGATACCAGAGTGCTGGCATGGGCTTTGAACTGGCTAACGTTGATTGACAACATTGTCAGTATTGATAATTGTCTAAAACACAAACTTCAGCATAGGCCCGTGAAGGAGTTTCTAGACTAGGTTAATTAAAATAGGAAGACCTGGCTGGGCGGTGGTGGCGCACACCTTTAATCCCAGCACTTGGGAGGCAGAGGCAGGCAGATCTCTGTGAGTTCGAGACCAGTCTGGTCTATAAGAGCTAGTTCCAGGACAGGCTCCAAAAACCACAGAGAAACCCTGTCTCGAAAAAACCAAAATCAACAAATAAATAAATAAATAAATAAATAAAATAAAATAGGAAGACCTAAATGTGTCGAGGGTCCTGGACTGCATAATAAAGAGGGATTAAGGTCAGTGCAGCCTTAAACTCTGAGAAAAAAAATAGAGAAAGATAAAAAGCATTTGCTTCTAAAAACAGGATATTTTATCACTGGAACAAGAAAGGTGTCTAATAGAAAATCTGCCCTGTGGTTAGAGCTGTTGAATCTGATGAACCTAACCCTGAGTTCTTTGGCCTTAGGAGAGATGTTGGAGAGTCTGAAACATTGGCTAGAAGAGGTTTTGAAGACCACAAACATAGCTTAACAAACTGTCTTGTGGGAGTTTCAAAGGACAGAAAGTCATGCTAAATTCAGATAGTGGTGGCCTCATTCATGATGTTCCAGAAGCTATCAGAAATTGGGCTACAGATGACCAGTGTTATGCTCTAGGAGACAATCTGGTTGCATTCTGCCTGTTCCATGAGATCTCTACTGAGACTAAATTCAAAAGTTAAGTAAATGTCTTGCACAAGAAATCTCAAGACAGGATATCATTTGGGTTGTGTTATATGTACTGATCATTGCTCTTATCCACACTAACAAAAAAGAGAAAGAGAGGCAGAAAAAGAAAGAGACAGAGAGTGAAACATGGAGGAAATGGGGGAGGGGGAAATAAAGCAAGAAGTCACTTAAAATGTGTGGTTGGTCAAGAAAAAATGTATTACTGAATTCAAAGTTGCAAACAACTCATGTTCTAAAACACTTGCTTGTATTCAGTGTCGTTAAAGAGAAATCTGCTGTTCTGTCCTGATGCAACAGAATAGGTTTCCTGTGGACAAGATCCTATATTTGCAAGGCTTCAGCTATGGAAAATAGAAATGGATTTGAAAAGAGACAGCCTAGACTGAGACCACCATATAAAGATTTCCATGCTCAAAACAACTGTCAAAGAAAATGCTTCCATGGGGATAGACTCAACCCCCAAATGACACCAAATCTAGGCAGTGCTACATACAGGGTACTTGTGTACAGGCATAAAAGATGCAAGAGTGCAATATGAAATCATAGAACATATGCCAAGTTTCTATAAGGTCACTGCAACCAAGCCATGTGAACCAGGGGTGTATTCTGTGCAATTCCTGAGGTCATTGTGCAAAGCAATGATAGTGACATCCAAGTTGAAATGGAGATATCTGGATGTTAGGGATGCCAAGACCATGGAGAGCCTGCCAAGGAAAACTGGTTACACAGAGCAGAACAGGCCCAAGAGAGGCTATGTGTGGAGCAGGTGACAGATTTAGAGGAGTGAAGCTAGCCAAGGTCTCCCAGAGATTCCATCACAATCTCTGGTGCCTGACATGGTACTGCAAGATATGGAGTTTGCCTCACCAAGTTTCAGTCTTCCCTTTTCTTGTTCTGCCCCCCATTACTCTCTGTTAGACTGGGAATACTTAGTCTGTGACATTGCAAATAGGAACAATGCTACAATTTTTTTGTTTTTAATTTGATAGAGGCTCAAAGTCAAGCAATTGCTCCGATTCCCAGAAAAGACTTAGACTTCAGACTCTTAAACAGCGTTAGGATTGCTAAAGACTATAGGGTCTTTTGATGTTGGACAGAATTTATTTTCCACCACGACAATGACTAAAGCTCTAAGGGGACAAAAGGTAAAGGTTAAAGGCTTAAAAGTTATCTATTAGTGATGGCTCAGTGGATGAAGTATTTGCCATGCAAGCAAAGACCTAACTTGCGATAGGTAGAATTCATGGAACTCTCTACTAAAAAGCATGTGTCTGTAATCACAGCGTCCCACAGAAATGGAAGGTAGAGGTAGGGGAATTCCCAGAAACCCTGTCTCAAAAAAATAATAAGATGACAAGAAATGATACCTTAGGTTGTCCTCCAAGTACAAATGCCCAATGGCATGTACATGCCTCTGTCACACCCATTTTATGAATGCAACGTAACCAGATGCCTCAAAATTCTGCTTCCATAACGTTTTTATCATGATAAATGATAGCCTTGAAGTGTGAGCCAAAATCAAACTTTTTTCTTTATATCTTATTAAGTTTATCCATTTATTTTATACCCAAACTGCAATTTCCCCTCCATCCTTTCTTCCCATTCTCTTCTCTCACTTCTTCTTTGCCTCCCCCCCCCACCTCTCCAATCCATTCCTCCTTTATTTCTGTTCAGAAAAGGACAGGCTTCCCATGGTGTCAACAATGCACTGCATACCAAGATGAGGTGGGACTAAGATCCTCCCCTGTATTAAGGCTGGGCAAGGCTGCTCATAGGATCTCATAGAGTCTGGACCAATAGTTAGGGAGCCTATAGTGGACCAACCCATGACTTCTACATATATGGGATAGCTGTGTATCTTGGTCTACTTGTGGGACTCCTAGTAGTGAGAGCAAGTACTGGCCCAAATGATTTGCCTGGCTTTTCGGAACCTACACTTCTTTATAATTTATGTTTTATTTCGTTTTGGTTTGTTTGATTTTTATTTTGGGGGGGAAGAGTGGTCAGGGATTTTGTAGTACCAATAAGACCAAATAATGTGGTGCTTTAGTGGCTTTGCTGAGTCTCATGTTGGGACTTGAGCTTCATGAAGTAAGAAGGCTCTAGCAGATCTAAATGATTTAGGCTAGCATGCAAACCGGGTTCCCAAAGTTCTGAAGCAATCGAGAAAGAGAAAAGTGATCAAAAGGCAAAACAAACGAGCTCAGTCCAGGTCAGTGAAAAAGATGTGGCAATTCTGTGTCCAGCCAGTCCTAGAGAAGATAACAACAGAAAGCTAGGTGCCATGGTAATGGCCATCTGGAAGGCTTTAAATCTTGAGCAATGATTCATGGGAGGATTAGGTGATAAAATTGTGTAGGTAAAAAAAGATTTGGAGAGAATAAACTTGTCCTAGGTGTGGGTCATTACAGTATGTGCTGTACATTTCTTGCTTGTACTGGGGAAATAGATATTCCCCCTCTGCCCAGGGCCATTTCAATAGCCAGGTGTAGATAACTGAAAGGCAAGAACTATAGTGCTTCTCCAAAATGTATCAATAAGATTTGGAAGCCATCTCTATTGGAACTCATATCAGAACAAGGCCTTACTCTCTGTCTCTTTCTCTTTGCAAAGAACAGACTCAAAGGCACAAACTGACCCCATCAAGATCATCTGGATTGGGGATACACTCAGTGGAAGCAGTACAGAAGTAACTCAAGATTTGAATGCCAGAGGACACTTACGTGTAGATTATAGAAGGCTGGATGGGCTGGCGTCAACCATCAATGACAAATTTCACTCTTGATGAAACAAATGATGCAAATGCAGGAAATTTCTCTCTCTCTCTCTCTCTCTCTCTCTCTCCCCCCCTCTTGCTCCCACTCTTGCTTTGTGTGTGTGTGTGTGTGTGTGTATGTGTGTTGTATCTCCTTTGCCATCTAAGGCTGATGGACAGTGGCATAAAAGAGACGGCTTTGTGCCCTCAGAAATCCTTCCCAACACGTGTAAAAATGGTTTCACTATATTATTCTTGAGTGTTAGGGAAATATTTGTAATGACAGGATAAACAGCTGTAAAGAAATTTATAAAAATGTATTCGCTGGGTGGTGATAGTACATACTTTTAATCCCAGCACGCAGGAAGCGGAGGAGTGGATTTCTATGTGTTCAAGGCCAGCCTGGTCTATAAGAACTAGTTCCAGGACAGGACAGTCTTAAAAGCTACAGAGAAACCTGCCGAAAGAAAGAAAGAAAAAGAAAGAAAGAAAGAAAGAAAGAAAGAAAGAAAGAAAGAAAGGAGGGAGGGAGGGAGGGAGGGAGGGAGGGAGGGAGGGAGGGAGGGAGGGACGGAAGGAGGGAGGGAGGGAAGGAGGGAAGGAGGGAAGGAAGGAAGGAGGGAAGGAGGGAAGGAGGGAAGGAGGGAAGGAGAAAAGAAAAAAGAAAAGAAAAGAAAGAATCCTTCTTATGTAGGTGGTGAAAGTATACCAAAATTCTACAGGTGTTTCTAGGGTTTTTTAAAGACCAGTGCTAAAGAGCTTTGACTGGTGTAATTTTATGTTAGAATTAGAAAGTAGGTCCCTAAAGCTAAACACATTACATGTTTTGGTTATAAGACTTGGAGAAATCAAGATGAGATTGCGGTGCAAGTTCCTTCCCCATTGTGTGGTTTTTGTCACCTATTCTCCCCTATTGTCCTGCTTGGTGTGGACCATGCATATTAAACTACAAATATATGAGCCATTATGTGTCCATTGACATGAGTGTTATAAGTTCAATGAAGTGTTTTCTAATTCAATTTTGGGATCCTTCTACAGAATAATTTATTCTTAAAATTGCAATCCAAGACAAATAACTATGTCTCCGGAGGTTAATCCCAGCATGAAAGTGATTGATCACTATTATTTTGTTCAACGGATGTGAGGAGTCTGTTAATTGCCTTCTAAATATTTGTGGGTTTTTTTTTTTTTTTTTTTTTTTTTTTTTTGGTTTTTCGAGACAGGGTTTCTCTGTGGTTTTGGAGCCTGTCCTGGAACTAGCTCTTGTAGACCACGCTGGTCTCGAACTCACAGAGTGCGCCACCACCACCCGGCTAAATATTTGGTTTTTATGCACAGATTATTATACACATTTGTTGGATATGAAGAGAAAATTCTTTATTTCCCCAGTAGATGGTGATTGCTGCAACTTTCTAATAAGTCATGCTCTAGAGAATAAATGACTGTTTTATTTATTATTGTGGCCTTATTCTCAAGCATAGATGAAATAAAATAGGCAGACTAGTACAGAGCAGCATATCAGCCCATCCAAGGCTCAGGGTACATGATGGAAGAGGGAATGGCAAAAGAGCCAGAGCATCAGTAGGGAACAATATGCTAGGTAGCTATTTCCTCCAAATTGAAATATTCCCTGTTGTAGAAAGAAAGAGGCTCATCAAATGATGAAACTTACAAAGCTTATAGTGATTGGAATGCTATATAATTTGCAAGGTGTCTCTTTCGGGTGATAGAAAAAGTCATCAATTGCTAGAGAAGTGGGAAGTCTCCAGGGGAGTTCCTACGAAGAGGGTGAGATATGAGAATTTTGGTGATGTAGCCACCTTTGAGTCATCATGCTCCTTGAAGCAATCCCTTCCTTATAATCCCTTGTTCCTGTAAGTAACACCAGTACGATCTCTAGATTGACTGCAGTGATTTCTGTGGTCTTTCTCAGTGCCCCAGGTGGGGCAAATAGATGTTTATTCACCTCTCTCCAGGAAAAAAAATATCACACAACAGCATACCACATGTCATATTTTGCAAATCCAACCACTCTGTGATTCACAAGCCAGACCTACACATTGGTGATTCACAAGGGCCTATATCCAGCTCCCAGGGTAGTTTGTAGAATTAGGCTCCTTTCCAATTACTGACTGTACTAATATTAATATCCCAAACATACACCGTACACAATATGTTCAACGCCAACCCCAGAAACCAAATCAAGACCATTTTCCTTTGCATCTGTTCTCAAATTCAAACTCGTGGTTTCTTCTGTCTCACTCCTAACTCTGAATCAAGTTTGATTCGTGCCAATTAATTGTGCTGTCTTGTAAATGGATGTTTCTTGTCCTGACCACCTGGTCCCAAATAAACACTCAGGGACTTACATAAAGGCTTGGCTGATAGCTCAGGCTTTTTACTAGATAACTCTTATATTTAAATTAACCCATATTTCTAGGTTTGCTTTGCCATGTGTCTCATGACTTGGTATCTCATTTTTTAACATGTCCTACCTGCTTGGCAGCTGGCTGGCAATACCGGACTCTGACCTTCTCCTTCCTATCATCCTTAACTCCATGCCCTGCCTATACTTCCTTTCTGACTACTAGTCGATCGGCATTCTATTATACGAATTTGAGAGTGAAATCTTTACAGTATACAAGAGGATTATCCCACAGCACTGTCCTAAGTGAAATGCTAAGCCATAGAGCCTGAAAAACAATCTTCTTGTCTTTGCTGTATAGCTCCGCCACAAATTGATTACTGTCTGTATCATATTACTCATATCCATACATATTTCTACCCTCCTATATTAGGACTATGAATTACTCATATTTTATCTGTTTTGCATAGAATGAACACTCAATGCATGTGTAGTCAACTGCACAAAAATCTAAATAATCAGAGCTTCCTCCAACATACTGAAATAAATCTCTTTGAGGATAGTCTATGAGGTAGGAAAAGAGAGAATATAGAAGAAATATCCAAGGATTATTTTCAGCTTAGGCATGAAAGGAATCAAGAAGGGAAATCTATAACCCATAGAAAACATGAGGCAGCTACAAACTGTGCTTTTCAAACTTAGTGCCTCTGATCAGTTGGAATCCAGGTAACAGAGAATTGCTTGGTGATCTGAAGTCTCAGTATAGCGTGTGTGTGTGTTTGTGTGTGTGTGTGTGTGTGTATTAGATATTTTTGACAAACTAAGGTGGGATATTTGTTATCATCTGTCTTAAGTTTAATGAGGTTATGCCATTTTCAGTCTTAGGGCTTTTCTTTTATATTAAGACTTCTATATAAAATTATAGCTTTGCTGAACCCAGTATAATTTTATGGAGAAATGTCCATTTGAACTGCATGGAGCTTGTGAATAAGAAAAATGGAATGAGAACAAATCACATGGACTGTTTAAAAAACAACCAAAAAATCTTAGTCATCAATAATGAAGAAATATTAACTTTTCAAATGACTAGAGTTGTAACAAAAGTGCTAGATTCTAATTCAAGAAAAATATCATTTTGTATATGCACATATCTAGTTTGACAACCAACAAGGAACAAAAGATTATTAGGCATCACCTGCATGTAGTATACAATGAAAGAAAACAATACAACAAAACATATCATATCTATGGATATATTCTTATACCAGATATTTTCTATTTCACACACAACTTTTCCATAGACTACCTTAAATTTCCTTTTAAAAGTAAAGCTAATAGAGTCATTATCTTAATATGCTTGAGATTATATTTTCCAAACACCTAAATGTAACTAAGAAATGCTACTAAGAGATGAAGAGGATTTTGAAACATTGATCTCCCTATAAAATTCCGACTTAATGAATAGTGAGCTGGCTAATTAAGACACACACAAGGAAAATATGAGGTTGTTTGAAGAATGTCTCCTTGAAGACATCATCCGAATCTGTCATTTGTCGATACCAGATACATTTGTGAATATTGATGCTTTTATTTTTTGCTTTGCAAAAATACTTTTCGTGACAGATGAATGAAAGGATTCAAGTATCTCCTTTTTATAAATCAAATAGTTGAATAATTTGGATAGTCTCTGACTCAAACTATCTAGACTTCAACCTCAAATTTCTAGTAACATATTAAATTATCTTCAGTTTACTGTCGACTTCAGGGCCGTCAAGATGGATCAGATAGTCAAAGTGCTTGTTACCCAGTGTGAAGTCCTGAGTTTGATCACTAGAACTCATATGACAGAAGGAAAAAAATCAACTCTTATGTCTTATCCTTTAGCTTTTACATGTACGGCACACAGGGCCACCCCTTACACACACACACACACACACACACACACACACACACATTCAAAATAAATAAATGTAAATACATCCATTTTATAGCATATAGAACACATACCTCATTTAAAAGTATAAAATTATCTTTCCAAACATATCTTTTACTTTGACTCAAGCACAGTGCCACAAAGTTTAACATAAGTGAATATATATATATATATTTCAAAATATCATTAGACCAATATTCAATTAACAACATACTGAAATTATCAGCTCACCAAACCAGCTTTTTACTGTTGACAGTGAGAAATTCAAACAAAGAGGATCAAAGTGTTTCCCTTTAAAGAATATTTGGACAGAATTTATTGAAGGAATAAAGGAACTGCGTCTAATCATCAAGCTACAATCTGCAAATTTTTCGTTTCATAATCACATAAATTCACTGTGATAGAAATCTGCCACCATGGTGGACATCCGAAAAGAAGCCAGTACCTTAGGCAGCCCTGTTGTCCCAGAGGTGTAGAGAATATACAACGGGTGCTCCGAGAGGACAGGCACACAGTCATGTGACTGGGCTTTGGCCATTTCTTCTTCCCAATCAAGATCACGATCTGGCTTCAAAGGAACTTTCTCCTAAAGAGCAAAAAATGTAAAAATGTGCACAGTGAATATAGGACGTTGAGTTACCGGACAGCCAAGGAGCGGATACATCTGTAAGTGTGAGTATCCATTAGAAAGCCGTGTCTTCATGACACTGGCACTTGAATTATGAATAAATCTCAAAGTTACAAACTTAGGGTAGATTCTTTAATAAGCTATCTTTCACACAATCCAGTGGTTTGATGTTACTTTCCGTCTCATGGATAAAAACCACATTTTTATTGCATTCGAAGGCTACCCTAAACAATTCAATGGGATGCTGTCGTGTTTTTGAGTCCTTGAGCTTAATTAACTCAGGCATACACGTTTCCAAACATGAATGTGCACACGTAACTAAAAACTAAGTCCTAATTGACCTTTTTAACTTAGAAGGTCTGTCCTCACCAGCAAATATCACGTAATGCTTCAAATATTTTTTATACAGGGACATTTGGGAGTCACACTATGGCTGCCTTTCTAATGGGCCACCTCAAGTCACCTTCAGGGATAAGAGAGAGTTCCATGCGTGTTTGTTCACTAGAAAAAAAAAAAAAACAGTTTTCAAAATCAAAGAGAACAGGTGACACACCAAAAATGTTTTCCTCCTCCTCAGTCATTAATATGATTAAAAAACAAACTTGTTTTCCTCCCTCAAGTTTTGTTTTGTAAATTTTGTGATAACAACCATGTCATCAAAATGATACAACTTTAAGTAAATTAAGCAGTTATAGGACAGGCACCAAAGCTACACAGAGAAACCCTGTCTTGAAAAACAAAACAAACAAACAAACAAAAGGGGCATTAAGTGGGAGGAAATATGATAAATAGGGAGTAGGATTAGGCAAAAATCACTTTAATGAGAAACTATAGCCATCTAGATCATGTTGACTGTTTCTCACAACCGTAAGTCAAGAATCCTTATTAGGAAGAGTCTTTTGTTTGCTTTGATAGTCTGTATCACTGACTGGCATGGAACCCATTATGAAGATTGGGCAGGTGTCAAAATCACAGAGATTTGCCTGACTCTACCTCCAGAGTTCCAGGGTTAAAGGCATGCACTCTGACACCTGGCATATCAGGAAGTTTATAGTGAAGAAATACATAAACACAAGCAGAACCCAATAACCCAGAGTTTAGTGGAGTAAATGAACAACACAGCCAGACACGTATGTGGCGACTGACTTTATCAAGACAATGTCAAGGCTAAGCTTCCAGGCTTCAGGGCACTCCCAAAAGAAAGATCACTTCCAAACTTTCCAGAATCTCCACTATTATCCAGGTCTATAAACACTTTTAATTCATTTACATATGCACCTTTACAAATTATACATCGAGGCAATATCATGAATACAATATGTCTGAGTCAATTCATTTGTAGATAAACATCTGAACTGAGCACCATTTGTGTATTTTAAGCACAGCTGACATCTCTTGCCGCCCTCGGATAGGCAGCAGCTGATACCATTTAAATAAACAGAACAGAGAACTGTAAGCAAATTGTGTTTCCATTTTGTTTTATGCCTGAGATAAAAATAAGCAATTTCGAATTATCAAAGCTTTACCATCATAACTGTAGAACTGTAAAAATCATCACATTGCAAAATGAAAACTGAATTGTGATTGCAAACATCTTTGATTTTTACAAGCCCCTAATGAAATGGGCACTAGGAAAAAATGGTTATTCTTTAGACTAAGAAGAAATGTATGTGTAAAAGATTCCAAGGAAATGAAGAGAGAATTATCAATATTGGCATTTATAGTGTAAAGTGTATTTGAGTGTGTGTGTGTGTGTGTGGGTGTGTGTGAGTGTGATATGTGTGTGGTGTGTTAGTGTGTGTGTGTGTGCCTGGTGTGAATATGTATATGTGTGTGTGTGGTTTGTATGTATGTGTGTGATGTGTGTATGTGTGACTCTGGTATGTGTTTGTGTGGTGTGAGTGTGTGTGGTATGTTGTATGTGTGGTGTGGTGTTGTCTGTATGAGTATGGTATATGTGTGCATGTGTGAGTGTGTTGTGGGGTGTGTGTGTGTAGGTAAGTCCTCCCTAGATACTAAAATTCTTAACAGACAGCATTGAGAGAACACCATGAAAACAAGTGATATTCCTTTGCTTCTGTCATAGTTTGCTTGAGCCTTAGGAGGAGCAGCCAAACTTACCTCATTGGGCAAAAATGCAACTAGTTAATAAGACACAATACCTGTTCTCACCATTTATTTCTCTCTAAATCCAAAGCAAACTCAGCCATCAGGTTTAATTACTATCTAAATAGTAGGGCTTGTATAAAGACAAGAAGTATTAAAAGCCTTCATCCGTATCACTGGAGAGGCAAGTTGGGGAAAGGCCAGAAGGGAAAAGAGGACCCAGTTAGGTGGGGTAAAGAGATAAAACAATTCTATCAAGAAAAGAGAAAAACACTAAAATGTGGATAAAGAGGCCGAATATTTAAACATCATGTGTTTATGAAGCAGAATAGATAGCATATATCTTGTTGTTTAAAAGTTACAAACCACAGTTCAAACCTTGCTATATCCCTTTACTAGACTTTGGGTATTCACTGGTTCACGGCTCAGGGTCTCCAGCAGCAAAATGGAGCCAGGTATAAGACCCAACTCATTGATCTGTGAGAACTAAATAAGCAAAGGCACGGGAAACCAACTCACAACATTCCCAGTCTAACACAAGGCTTCCACAACTCCTAAGTGAACACTTATCTGTGTATAAACAGTAGAATCAAATGAACGCTTCTGAGTGAGCTTTTCTGCTTGTCCGTCCCTCTTCTCTCCTACACTCTGTTCAGGTGCTGACTTTGTGTTCCTTGATTTATGTGGCAGTCATGTCTCTTTAAGAAAAATGTGCTTGAAAGAATCTTGGCCTCCTTCTCTGAGACAGTAGGAGCATTAAATTCACTGAGTGCAACAGTTCATGAACCACAGCACTGAAGCTTCACAAGGGAATTTATTGTGGCAATGATTCTTGTTATGTGCTCATCAAAATGACAGTCTTAAGACTCTAGTCTCCAAACTTGTCAATTAAGTATTTTCTGATGAGATCCTCTCAAGAGGTCTAAAAAGCAACACACCAGTGTTGGCGATTTTGTAATTTATGTTTTGCAAAAAGAAAGATGATCTACTGAAAACTTCACTTGGTCCTACTGTATGCAGTTGCAGAATTTATTGAGTATAGAAGCAAGGTGGCCATGAGGTCAAGGTTACAAGAAAAAGTATGAAATATTTTCATTGTTATAATCTTTAATTCTCCATGGATGATAGAACAATTCATCTGTATAGAATACTCAAGTGTGGTTTTTCCGAACATAGTCTATCTCTGGATGAGAAAACTAAAACTTTCCTTAATTTTTGAAAGATGCTTTTCATATGACTAATCAGTCCTTTCCAATAGGTGATGATGACGTACACATTCAAAGCACAAGTGATGGAGGCCAAATCAGGTCTGTCATTAATGAGGCAGGCTACTTAACTTAATACACAATGATTCCTTTTCCTCAAAGAGGAGTAACAGTACCCTCTAACTCATACAATTCCTAGAAGATTGTTTTTAATTATGCTTAAATCTTGAAGAAGATATCCATAGTATCTTGAAAACCAAGCAGTAAGCAGGTAGTTTGTATTTGCTAATATTGCCACAAAATTTAAAATCATAAATGACAGCCCAGGAGAAGCACACACAAAGTATTACTGTCACCTGCATTTTGTATACTTTATTACTTGTTCTTCTCACCTAGTTTTCCATAGACACTATCATCTGCATCTTTTTTTTGTTTGTTTCTTTAATTACAGTCATTTTCAGGATACTTAGTAGTTTACAACTATAGTTTTTAAATGACTAAAATTATTTTTGGCACAATACTCTCTGCAAGAAGAAAGTTAAAGTTTCAAATTACCATATTTGGACGATTGTAAATGAGAACCCTGTCGGGTCTGTGCTGCCCCATTCTCAGGGCTTCTTCTATAAGCGGGATGTATTCTACTTTTCGCCCAGGTTCAATGCCAAATGATGCCGTCACCACCAACTTGGGCTAAAATGGGAAGAAGAAGTGAAAGAAAAGAAAGGTTTTAATAATCCTAGATAAAGCCATTACAAAACTTCAGTGTAGATGGTCAGTTTAATATTTTTGAAAGAAATGTTCCAATGGTTTCTGTTCACTATTAAACAATGGTCTGCAAACCAGCAAGCCTTCTTTTTAAAACCGCTAACACATAAAATCTCATTTACCTATTCAAAATCATAGACTTAATAATGCTAAGGGCTCATAAGTAGAGCTATTTAAAATACCTCCCAAAGAATTCATTAAACCAAATAAAGCTCCCGTGATCCAGAGAAATGATAGCCTCTCTTACAGTCATACACACACAGGTATATACATACGTACAGACCCAAATGCACCTACATGCACATACATGCACACATACATGTGCACACACACACATACACAAAGATCTTTTGTTTATGAGAGTATTGTATCTCTTACGTGCTGAACTCATGAAATGATAATGGCCAACATTTTTAAGTGTATCATAGAAAGCCATAAATCATGTACTAGATGATTTAAGGTCACACCTCAAGAATCTCTCACAATAGTTTTATAGAACTTGTTATCATAGTACCCAATTCAAACATATGAGAGCAATGTTCCAAGAATTCACTATTAACCCTATCCCTTTGTGTCCGTCTCTCTGGGGAGTAATCTGGGGAATAATCATTTATTACTCAGTTCCAAGGAACACGCATAAAGGAATAATTGTTACCCAGATCCAAGGGCTCTGAGTAATAATCTGGGGAATGATAATTTATTACCCAGTTCCAAGGGACACACATAAAGGTATATTTGTTACCCAGATCCAAGGAAAGTTCCAGGGATGTAGGGATGTCTGAGGAGTACGTTATTTATCACTTGTTTTTTTTAGGGTGGGGGGGGTGGGTGTCTTATCCATGTCCGTACATATAAGATAAAACAGAAAGCACACATTTCATCTCCTATTTTGTATTCCTCTAAATACCTAGCAGGATGTTTGGTATGGCAAAAGCTTCAAAATTAATGTGTGGTGAAGAGATGCATACAAAAAAAAAAGAGAGAGAGAGAGAAAGGAAGGAAGGAGTAAAGAGAAATAGAGGAAGGGAGGGCGGAAGGAAGGGAAGAAAGGAAGGATTGATTAAATCTGAGTATTCCGTGTGACAGGAAGATCCTAAAATAATGCTTAAATAGATAATGGAGATCCCCCACTGTTAAGTGGCGCGCTATAGGCAGCTGTATGACTTGACCGTTCAGACCGCACTTACCTTTGCATGGTCAATGCGGGTACTTAGTTCTTTGGATGCAAACCCTCCAAATATGAGGCTGTGGATGGCTCCTATCCTTGCACATGCCAGCATGGTATATATTGCTTGTGGGATCATGGGCATATAGATGACCACAGTGTCACCTTTCTTGACACCCTGCTTGACCAAGACACCAGCCAGCCTAGAGACCTGTTACGGAGATCATCAGAACTCTGTATTATTTCACTAAATTTGAAGTTGAGATAGTAAACCTAGAAGGCCTCCATCTACACTGGGGTAAATTAAAGAAGTGTAGAGAATGTACTTAATAACGAAGATAATGGTTTAGGCATGATTACAACAATAGTGTCTCTCCACTTTAAATGATTGATATGAAAATTTACCACCAAGTTATCAGAAAAACTCCATGGCTTATATTGCTTACCCATTCATCACAGAGCATATTGACTCAGCAACTTACCATGTCTGACTTGCCATGTGTAATTAGTGATGCATAATGAAGAGGAAAACTAGATTTTTGCCATACAGAGCTTATATTCTAACAGTTTGTTAAGCAACCAGAGGGAAAATGAAAGACCTATAAATAAAGCCATATGGTGGATTAACTATGAAAATGAATACATTGAGAGGGAAAACATGGCTATATATGTAAAATCAAATGAAGCAGAGTTTACTGTGCTGTTTCTCTCTTTCATAGGCTAGGTAAATGAGGCTCAGCGGTAAGAAACAGCTAATCAGACATCACACGACTAGTAGACGAAATAGCAAGAACACTGTCACGTTTACTGGCCTCATCTTCTTTGTTCTTTTTAATACCTCAAGCCAATTTTTTCATTATACTTCTTATACTAAATATTTATATGAAATAATTACAGAGTGATATCCTTTTGGACCAAGGATACAAGCCTCTTTTCACATTTATCATACATGTTGAGATCAAATATAAAAATGTCTTTCCTCTTAACACATGTTTTTGCAATTTCTAGTTAAAATATAGCAAAGCAGATCTCAAGCACGCACATAATATAATTTGCTGCAAGAAACCTTTAGACACCCAATTACAGCAGGCTGTGTGCCCAGACTTCACAAAAACTTCAATATTCTATCACTTTAAAACTGTTCTGGCATGCAAAATATTATTTCTCCCAAAATAGGAGAAATTCTATCTCTCTATCCCTCTCTATTATGTGATTGATCCAATCTGTAAATAAAATAAGACAAATAAGACAGACAGAAATCTCTACTGTATCAGTACTTAATTTTATTTTAGCAGAAGGTGTACCTGTAATTTAAAGATAAGTACAAGTGTTTTATTCAAATACTATCAATCTTATGAGAGAGGTAGGTGTAATTGTCAATGAGAGTCAGGAGAGACATCCCTAAGGAAGTCACATTTTAGCAGAGACCTGTCGAAGGCTAAGAATAAGTAGATATCTGTGAATATGCTATTTAAGACAGAGAACCGGAGTGGTCATTGTCAAAGAAGCTGTAGGGCTCAGTGGGCAACCACAAGGATTGTGACTGGCCTTTTGAAACTGATTGTTCAAGAAAATGAACAGAGGGGGCAGGAGGCTATTAGTGGTTCTCTTCACGTCTTTCTACCTCTCATTTCTGATGAGTTCAAACAATTCTGAATTCTGACCATTTTTCTCTAAGGTTAAGGTCTCTGGTAAAAGAAATGGAAAAGAAAAGAAAAAAATCTTTGTGTTTTATTTTTCTGAATGCTACAAACTGTATAGTGGAATGTTGCCCAGAAGAAAGTCATAAGAAAAATACACAAAGGAAATATATATATCACAAACTTAAATTCCATAGACAGCTCAGAAATGGAAGTAAACATTAGGGAGTTATAGGCAAACATTTCAGCATGTAATCCCTACAGAAATCAGTGTGTCATGTCATTACACTGCCCAATAACCATTTAGTGTAGAGTTATGAATAAAATCACCTGTTTACAACTTTAACATTAAAATTTTGATTTTTTTCTTTTTTTTATTAAAAATTTCTGCCTCCTCCCCACTTCCCTTTTCCCTCCCCCTCCCCCCACTCTCCACCCTCGACTCCCCTCCCTTTCCCTCTCCAGTCCTAAGAGCAGTCAGGGTTCCCTGCCCTGTGGGAAGTCCAAGGTCCTCCCCCCTAAATCCAGGTCTAGTAAGGTGAGCATCCAAACAGGCTAGACTCCCACAAAGCCAGTACGTGCAGTAGGATCAAAACCCAGTGCCATTGTCCTTGGCTACTCAGGAGCCCTCATTGTCTGCCATGTTCAGAGAGTCCGGATGAATAACACCTGTTACTGAATTAAAATAGTCTTTAAACGAAAGCTAATCTAGGAACAATGCCGTGAGTTGTATATTCTAGTCTCACCCACAAATGACTGGAAGAAGACCACAGTGCTTCTGTCTATAAAATCAGGAGACCCAAGGCCATCTTTTTAAAACTAAGATCTCATAGAGATAAGTCATTGGCCAAACACAACATCGAAATGAGTTTAAGTTGGTCAGATATTAACAAGTAGGCAACTATTAAATTTGTTAGACTTCATATATATTTTTGTTTGAGTGTGAGTTAGTGTGTCCTTTAAAGGAATTTCGTCCACTTGTGGTGATATGAATTGCCCATGTTTATTTATTTATTCTATCTGTAGTTATTTTTTAAATCTTCATACAATATATTTTGGTCATATTCTTTCCCTGCCCTCTACCTTTTTATACTTCTTTTCTCCCTCCTGATCAACTTTATGTCTTTCTCTCTATTAAAAGTCAAAATAAGACAAAAAAATCAAGTGAATATATTTTGTGTTGGTCAACAATTCTTGAGAATGAGGCATATCCTAGAGTGTGGTTAATATACCCAGTGTCAATATACAGCATTGAAAAAAATGATTTTTTTCCTCTTCTAGCAGCTAAGAATTAAAATAACTTCTTGGATAAGGATGGGACCTTGCTCCCATTTCCCATTCTTGGTGTCAGGAATTTGTCTGATTTGAGATAGGGTAAGTCTCCTGCATGCTACCACAGTTTCTGTGAGTTCTTGTGGGCATCGTCCATGTTGTATTTGATGAGTGCTATTTCTTAGTGTCTTTCACCATCTCTAGTACGTACAACGATTCTGCCTCCCTCTTCCACATAAATCTTTGAGCCTTAAAGTTATGGGTATAACAAAGAGATCCCATTGAGCAGTGAGCACTCCAAAGTCTCTTACACACATTTTCCATTTGTAGATTTCTGTGTAAATTATCATCTACTAGAAGAAGAACCTTCTCTGATGTTGGTTGATGAGACACTTATCTATAGGTTAGCATATATGTTTTTCATAAATTATATGTAATAAATATTAGACTTTATATATATGAACTTATCTAAGACCTACGACATATCTAGTCCCAGGTTCTTGGCCTCTTTAATAGTGTCAGGTGTGGGTTTTATCTCATGGAGCTATTCTCATATCTGATAAAAAGTGGTTGGTTACTCCCATATTTGCCACTTTGTACCAGTGGCTCTGTCATACAGAACAGGTCAGTATTGTTACACTATAAATGCTAGTCAATAGGAGTGGAACTTATTTTTAAACACCAACTCAATTTCTCTATGTTTAATGGAATAAGTACATGGTGTATTCAGAAGCAGGTTTTACCCACAGGCTAGGGTCAGTAACCAATACCATTAGCAACAGCATGCATTTAAAGAGCAGTGATTCTTATTATATGAATATGAATATGAAATAATTATTTAGATCAATATCTAAGTAATATACCCAGCGTGTGTGTGTATATATATATATATATCACCCTGATACCTATTCTTATGGATATATGAATTTGAATGTGAAAGAATCATTTAGATGTATATTTATCACCCTGCATAAAACTCAACTCCAGATGGAATGAGGACATCTAGTTAAGATCAGATAGCTCAATAAGACAGAAGAGAAAGTGGTGAATAGGGTTGAATTCATTGATACAGGAAAAGACTCTTTGGACATGATGTTAATAATGTAGGTATTATGACCAACAATTAATAAATGTAACCTCATAAAGATGAAGCTGAAAAGTTTATGACATCAAAGGACAACATCATCCAAGAGGCAGACCACAGAATGGGGGAAGTAATCTCTACTGAGTCCATATTTGACCGAGGGCTAATATCTGGGCAATACACAGAACTCAAAAACTGAACACTGGGAAACCAATAATAAAATTTAAAAAATAGAATATAGAACCAAACAGTGAGTTCTCAAAAGACAAAATGCAAATGCCAAGGAAGACTTAAAGACATGTTTCCTTAGCCACCAGGAAAATGCAAATTAAAACTGCTTTGAGATTTCATCTTACCCTAGTCAGAATGGTCAAGATCATTATTGCAAATGACAACATTTACTCATTGCTGGTGAGAGAACAAAATAGCTTAAAAACCAGTATGAAGGATCCTCATAAAGTTGAAAATTGATAAATCACAAGATCCAGCTATACCACTCTTGGATAGATATTACTACAGGGACACTTGCTCACCTAACTTTATTACTGTTCTATTAATAATAACCAGAAAATAGAAATGCCCTATATGTCCATCAACCACTAAATGGATAATGCAAACTCAGTACATTTATACAGCAACATGTCATTCAGCAGTTAACAAAAATGAAATTTTCAGGTAAATGGAGCTAGAAAAAAAATCATCCTAAATTAAGTAATCCAGACTCAGAAAGACATACATTCTATGTTTCCCTTTATATGTGGATATTGTCCTTTTAATTGTGTTTTGTTTCTTTTATTCCTCTCTCCTACATTACATTCCAACCACAGTATTCTCTCCCTCCAATCTTCTCAATCTTCCCTACCACATCCTCTCTCCCCCAGATCCACTCCTCCTCCATTTTTCTTCAGAAAAGAGCAGGCCTCCCAGGGATATGAACCAAACAACAGCATAACAAGTTACAGCAAAACTAGGCACAGACCTTCACATCATGGCTGTACAAGGCAACCCAGTAGCAGGAAAATGGTCCCAAAAAGAGGCAAAAGTTTCAAAGACATCCCCCATTCCCATTATCATGAGTCTCTTTCTTTTAAGCATTAGATATGTGCTCCATTTAGAATATTCACAGAGATTAGGTAGATCATAAGGAACAAGCAGGCTGGAAGTATCTTCCAAGGAAGGAAAAATAGAGTATAGTATTATATAATGAGATAAAATGGACATTAGAGTGGAGGAGAAAATAGGTAGGGGATGGGAGGGCAAGATGGAGGAGGGATATTTTCTCAGCATCTTGTAAATTATCTCAGCATTTGGAGAAAGAGACGGGGAGGTGTGAAAGAGCTGGACACAACTTTCACACATCACACGGGTGGCAACAAATGTCATGGAAGCAGGAGTAAACACAGAGGTAGAATGTGTAAAGCCAAAAGAAGAACACCGAGAAGAGGGGAAAAGAGGGGCCAGAGGGAAAAGTATTTCCAGTCAACAAGGGGAGGACGCAGAAGTGAGAGCTGAGTTTCCAAGACTGTAAGATAGTATGAAGAAAAGATGTAAAATATTGACAATATACTGGTATTAATAAACATAGAATGGTGATTACTTTATCTGAAGGAGCATATTTTAGAGAGTTGTAGGGAAGTATTGATTAAAATAGGAAAAAGAAAGCTGCCTATCATTTCAAAATTAAATAGGAATTAAAGGAGTAGCAGAAAGATATTTTTGTTTCGTTATTTTTAAAATTTGAATTTTAACTGATATAGAAAAACATACACATTGTGCTTCCTAACTACATTTCATATGATATTTCAATCATGCGGAGATTATGTACTGATAAAGACAGGTTATGCCTCTAAATACTCAAACACTTACTGTTTCTTTCTGGTACACTACATGGTAGGTGCCCGTGGCACAACCTCCTGTGTATTAAGTCTGGTTTTAAAAGAGTCAGCACTGATTGAGGTTACAAAGGTCCAACAGAACAGCAGAGGAGAGAGATCTCAAAGACTGCTCACCTGGTCTCAAGGACGGAATAATGGTGAACAGAGAAAGTATTAGCAGAGTCATGTGGGCATAGGAAAGTCAGAAGACAGAAAGTCTGCAGGGTTGATAATAAAAAATTTCAATCACAGCTCTCAGGTTGGAAGTTGTTTTCCCTATTATGTTTGAGGGCCTGAGGTAGAAGGTCAGAAGTTTAAAATGATTTTTGAAGGAAGAAGTAAAATTTATTAGAGGGGGTTTAAAAAATATTAAAAGACAGCAACAAGGTCCTGGAGCTTTTGGAGCCTAAATGTATAGAGAAATGTCTTCTGAAACTTTTTTATTTTTCCTCCAAAGTATTAAACACATTGGACAAAGATGGAAAATAATAGGCCTGATCCAAGTCTATAGTTTTGCCAGGCAGTGTGTCTTAGTATTCTATTGCTGTGAAGAGAGAACATGAGCACTGCAACACTAACAGAGGCAAACATTTAATGAGGTGGCTTATAATGGTCCAGTCCGTTATCATCATGGCGGAACAGAGCAGCATGCAGGCAGACATGGTGCTGGAGGAGCTGAAAATGCTACATCTGACACAAAGACAACAAGAAGTGAACTGAGACACTGGGTGTGGCTTGAGCATATGAATATACTCTGTAGCCTGAGGCATAGCAAAATCCCAGAATTTGTTTTTGGAGCAGACAGATTGAAATTAGAAAATGCATGAAGAAAATTTACAACTGGGGTTCAAAACTTTTAATGTGCTGATTTTAAAACTCCGTGGTTCTTAAGTAATAAAACCATATCATGTTTTCAAACAATTTGCATTCTTAGACACAATACTCTTAAAATAACTTTTTAAGTGGTTCTCATGATATATAGTCACTCCAAGGCAACTTATAAAATAAAACATTTAATCAGGGGCTTGTGGTTGTGGAGGGTTACTGTATATGACCAACATGGTAAGGAGTTCTTATCTACTTTATTCCTGTGTGTTCTGCACAGGCATGCGCACATGTAATGGTCATGTGTATGAATGTCAAAGACATATGGCTCCTCTATCACTCTCCACCTTACTTTTTTGAGACCAAATGTCTCTCTGAATGAGTAGCTTGCTAAATATTTTGCCTATTTTATTAGACTGGCTAGCTAGCAATCCCTAAGTTTCTTGTTTCTTCCTCTACTCCCTAATTCTAGGGTTATAAAGCCCAGGCAGTCACCCCAAGTCCTCATTCTAATACAAACACCACATTATCTACTGAGTCATCTTCACACCCTCTGTAAGTTATTATCTTAACATATTCTATCTCAGCATATCCTGCATTCATTAACTAATGCAGACCAATAAAAGCAGTAACCTATGCTGCCAGTTGAAGCCAAATCCCTCTTCTCTTGAGCTAATGAAATGTTCAATTGAGAGTTTCTCTAACTGGGATCTATAGCAATGTAGGTTCAGTTTTCTAGAAGAATATTAATTTTTTTCATTTTTCATTAACATTGAAGCTTTTTAAAAATGAATAAGAAGCTGTATTATCTAGGCAATTATTTAAATTAACTGTGTGCTACTTTTATTGTATCATGTAAATTAGGACAATGATGATGTCATGAAACATTGCATCATCAAAAATTTTATTGATGTTAAGTCTCCAAAATGTGATTCAGGAAGTGAAGCATTAAAGAGAGCATGTCACAAAATCAAAGCTCACTGCATTTTTTTCAGTCGTTTAGTTGTAGGAAGACATTATTCACGATGGTAAATTAATATATTAATATATCAAGTAGTTCAATGGCTTATAGGTTTGATTTTTATCTTATTTATCAGATTGATTTGTGTGTGTGTATGTGTGTGTGTAGAAAGAGATAAAAGAGACAGAGATTTAACTGTATATTTAAACAAGCCAGGCAACACCAAAAGAAAGTAAATTTTGGGGAGGGGAGTCATGGACAACTTCTTTAAAAAAAAAAACAGAAGAGAAAACAAACTATCTCTTCTCATTATACATACCAATCCAAGTTCCTACTACATTCCCACCTCCTATTCCATCCACATATGCCCCCACCCCATCTTTATACACTCATCAGAGAAGGTACGGCACATTGCTTTGGGGAAGGTCCAAAGAAGGTTCCTACTATAGCTAGGCTGACCAAGGTATCCATCCAAAGAGAATACATTCCAAAAAAGCCAGTACAAGCAGTAGAGACAAATCCTGGTGCCAATTCCAGTGGCTCCTCTGTCTGCCCCCAGCCATGCAACTGTCAACCACATTCAGAGGGACTACTTTGGTCCTATTCTTGTTCCTTCACAGTCTGGCTGGTGTTAGTGAGCTCCCATTAGCTCAGGTAGACTATTTTTCAGTGGGTGAATTCATAATGGTCTTGACCTCTTTGCTCATATTTTCATTCCTTCCAATCTTCTACTGGACTTTGGCAGCTCAGTTCAGTGCTCTGATGTGAGTCTCTGCCTCTATTTCCATCATCATATGGAAAAACAAAAAGCCAGGCTAGCCATTACAATGTTGTATAATAAAGGAACATCTGGAGGCATCACCATCCCTGATATCAAGCTCTGTTACAGAGCTACAGTGAGGAAAACAGCTTTGAACTGTCAAAAAAAAAAAAAAAAAAAACAGAGATGTTGACCAATAGAATTGAATCAAAGACCAGGATATTAATACATATACATATTAACACCTGATTTTTGACAAAGAAGCTAAAATTATACAATGAAAAAAAAAAGAAAGCATCTTCAACAAATCGTGCTGGCATAGCTGGATATCAACAAGTAGAAGAATAAAAATAGATCCATATCTATCACCATGCACAAAATTCAAGTCAAAATGGATTAAAAACCTCTATATAAATCCAACCACACTGAACCTGATAACAAAGAATGTACAAATTTTATTTAAAAAAATTCGTGTGTCTCACAATTTTGAAGGAAAAAGATTGATAAGGTTGCCAATTAAAAGATTCATTCTCTTAGTTTTTCTTTTTTTTAAAAAATGGTTGGCATAAAACAAACAAACGACATCATCAGAAACTATTCTCGTTTAGGTCAGTTCTGCTCTGACTATTTATTTAAACAAACACCAGCACTTCCACAACAAGATGATTTCTTTGGGCACATAAATCACATTTTGCAGCACTAGACTAAGCTCCCATTAACCTTCAGGATTTTTTTGCTTGGTACATCCAAAAAGTCAATCAACACATATGAAGTATTCATAGAAAACTATCAGGAAAAAAATAAGGAATAAGGAATGGAATAGTGAAGGGTATCACTTTAGTAATTGAATGTTTTCAATAACATTTCATCACCCAAGCAAAGACTCTGTGTAGAATTTAAAAACCAAAAGTACAGGTATAAAACACAAAATAGCACCTAAAAAAGGTAGATACAGTAAGAACTTACCATAAATATTTTATATACTAAATTTCCCATATAAAACACATATGATTATATAGTTTTGTAATATCATGTATGACATGAAAAATAAGCCATCAATTTCCCCTGATCTATAATCTTGACAATAATTCAATTTACTGTGACTTTACATTACTTTAGTCAAATTTATTTTACTTTATGCTACATCTCTACAAAGTGCATAAATATGAACATAAAGTGATACATAATTTTGTGTGATTAATTTAAATAATTTTAATAACATCATCTCCATTGTGTTATTTTATTTAATTAAAAAAAGGCTTATGAAAAATTCTTTGTTTCATATACTCAAAAGGCATCATTATTTTCTTTACTTTAGCCAGTCAGTGTTGCTGAATATATGTTAATGAGCTTTATCCTGTACTTCTTATGACATTTATGTCAGGAAAAACGATTCTCTAATTTCCCATGTTAATTATTAAAGGTCAGAAGCTGAGTTATTGAGGTGTTCAGCTGTACTATTGCTCACTGTGGAGCAGGTACAAGTGCTAATCAACAGAAAAAGGAATAATTATCCCTAACTCTCTCTAATCCTGCTTATAAAAGTATTTTTTTTGCTCATTTTTAACATGAACATCAGCCTATCTTCTTCCTTTATTCTCTAGCAACCACACATCTTCCTCCCCCATTAAACTTATTGTACTTGTAGACCTAGAGCCATGGCCAGCAAAGGCAGTTTTAGCCTCAGTGTATGTAGCAAATCATTGTTAAACATGACAAAGGCATGTCTTGGCAGGATCTTCACAACCTCTGAACACAATCTTGCAGAGGAGACTTTTAGGGATGAAGCACATATTTCCATCTACCTTTCTTGATTCAAATAGTATATGTATTATTGTGGAGGGGGGCTGCTACACCTCAGTTGGCTCTTTCTTCATGATAATAATGTATTCATGCTTTGCTATATATGCCTTTGTTAAGGAGTATCACAATATATTCAACTATTTCTGTGTAATTCTCACCAGCAAAACAATGAAATAATTTGGTTAAGGAATTAGAACGTAACCATTTTTATAATCTCTTTGTCTACTATAATTTATGATATAAAATCAATTTGCACTATAACTCAGAGTACTATTGCACCAAAGAATGTATTGTTTATTTGTAACCAGCCATCAAATAATATTCTATATTCAGAACCCCCTCATTTTAGACTCATTATTTATTGATGTTAATAGAATATAATTATTTAAATGTGAGATATTTAGTTTATTAATGAAATATTCCCTGAAGTTGATACGTATAATTGTTTATCTAAAGCACCTGACTGTAATCTATTTCCCATCTTTCTTTATAAATAATGGTCAAATGGTAGATCTAGGAAGGCCATCTGTAATATTTCTATGTCTGTTTATTGCCGTGTACTGCGCGCCCGTGTCTGTGCTCTGTGCGCTGGCACCCAGTTTGCGAGCTTAGGACAAGAGGGCTGGAGGTTAAAATACACAAAAACACACAGACAGAGAGACAGCCTCACGGGTCATCTTTGAATTCCCCAAGAATGCCCCCTTTACTGTGTTCAGGGGCAGATTATATAGAGATAGCCACGCCCCAGCCAAACCCACCAGAAACCACTCTCCTGCCATCAGGAACTCCTGAAGGTCTCGTGCTCAGAGCAGCTGTAGGCAGTCAGATCAAGGGATTACAAGAAATTTGGGATCTGGGGTCTCACTGCTCCCAACAGCTTATATCTTTTCTCACTTTTTTTTTAGAGCTGGGACCTGTGTTCTTTCACTCCAGCTTCAATGATGCAAATGGCAGTCATGAAGAACAGGATGAAGGTACAATAGGATTTAGGTGGTGGGTTAAATTAAAAGAAACTCAACCACTCTATTAGAGTGTTTTATTTTTATGAGGGAGAAAAGATTGCTTCTGCCTCACTGTTTGAGAGCATGGTAGGGAAAGCATGGCAGCAAGATAGTCTCCTGGCAGGGTAAGCAGGAGTATGGGTTCAGGATCAAATACAATCAAAATTGAATACTAAAATTTTGGCAGCTTGGCCTTCAGACAGCAACATTTAAGAGATTTTTTTCCAAAGGATTACATAAATGCTTTAAAAAGTTAAATTATTGTAACTAGGCATATTATATGTTTATGATGGTGAATCTATCGTCAGTATAGATACGTATGGCAGAAAAAACAAAAATGATTAATAAGTCATTATTCCAATGGTTCTACATGAAAAATTACCTAAAAACAATCAACCCTTTAGAGTGGAAAAATAGGACCTCATATATGGGAGCAAAGGGGGCACATGCAAGTAACTGATAAATCAGAGATATTTGCAAATGTAGCAGATATTGTCAGAAATGCAAGCTGACACAGAAGTGTGGAAGAGCCACTGGAAAGCCATGACGTGGGCTGTCTTTGCATTATCAGACCAGAAAGTCATAATGCAGACGATCTCCACACTACTTCCCCATTATGTCAATGAAAGCTACTGTTCTGGATTATTTAAGGAATGCTTGCCTGCTAGCGTCCTCTTCTGAACCACTGTAATCTCTTCTTATCCCATTTTTCTTGCATACTTCTACAGAGAAGATAAAATGAGTTCTTTAAGCAATCTGAAATTTTCATTCTCCGGGGAATAAATACAGCCTTGATCCTGGTCTGTACATTTCTACATAGTCTGCCTTCCAATCATGACCTTCTACCACTCTCCTCTAGATTTCCCAATAGGCCAGGTCTACTTTAGTTTCAGGGTCTCTGCACAACAAAATTTTCATGTAAATATTCAAATGTTATTCACTACGTTTTATTCATGACTTGGCTCAGTGTTTATCTGGTCGCTGACAAGCCTCTACTTTGGAAATAACTCTCTAAAGGAGCAGCCCAAGTCCCTCTCTAGCCTTTGTTTTTCTTTTATTTTGTTACAGTGAATTATCTTTTTACTTTATAGTGTATTTTCTTAACCACAATGTGTTTACCCTGTGTACAAAGGCAATATCATTCACTATTGGAACTCATAATGTATCCAAACTGCCACTATATGGGATACCTCATGTGTGCTTTGCATAAATACATTTAGTTCATCATTTTAGTCCAGGGTAATGAATCCAAAGGAAAGATGCCCCTGATTTTGTTGAATTGAGTTGCCTGAAGCTCAGAGGTGAGCCATCCTGTAGATAAGTCATGTAGTAAGGTCTACCAATGAATAGGATAAATTCACTAAGAAAATGTAAGAATAGAGACTATGTACTAGTTTTCCAGGTTTTGAAGATGCCAACAGGAAGGAAATGTCCTAAGCAGAGCTTTAAATAGGGCAGGATATTATAGATCTTCAAAGTTAGGGAACAGGGACCGTGTTCACCCCATTAAAAATAAAAACCCTCATGTGGAAATTAAAATGTGGGAGGACAATGATATTTTTAGAAATAATTAATTCTCTTAGTCGCAGACTAGATTTGTCTTTACTTTTTAATGAACGTTATTTAACGTTCTATTCCTGAACTCTCTCAGTGTGTGATATGATCCTTCCTTGTGGGAGGGCTATTCCAGCTACTGTGTAGGTTAAAAGATGAATAAAATACTGCTCTTACCTACAGGATTCTTTTCTCCATTCAAGAGATCACACTGGGACACTAACAAGTGGAGTAAAAATGGGAGAATATTATGGAATTATAATTATGGAATATTCTTTGGAGAAAATTATGAGGAAGGTGCTTTAGGCCTCGCACTGGTAAAATAGTATCTGATGCAGCAGTAAGTGCAAAGAAGATGATTTTTACTCCAAACAGTAATCTTGATTTCACAGATAATGTCATCTCCAAACACCAAGCTGAGAAAATCAAAGGGGTCTGTTGTATTGCTGCTATTTTAGATTGATGTAAAAATAACAGGCAGCTTTCATTTTGAAAAGTGATTCTAAATATTGAAAATGGAAAACTGGAAAATATTAAACCATTGTTTCTTCCTTTTATTAGTTGTTTCCTGTGTTGTCTAGTAAAATTGTACTTATAATTGTTTCCTTTATTTTTGAATAATTTCCAAATCTAACAATTTTTCTTAGTTTTAAAGCGTTTTGGAGAAATTCAAGTTAGTATTTAGCTTGTTATAACTTGTCTTAATGTAAATACAAGTGCTTCTGCTAAAAGTAATTGTGTGTGTGTGTGTGTAAAACACTACATCATAAACTCACAAAGACAAAAAGGACATGAAAAGTTTTTGGATTTGATCACTCAAAATCAATTATCTGCTGCCCTTTAATATTAATGAAAGGATCATCACAGAATTACCATTGTGGGTTCTTTATTTTTGTTTTTCTCTATCTTAAACACTGGAACCCTTGCTTCTTCTCTTAAGATAGTCTATTGGAAAGTATTCATGTCAAAATTGTTTCAACTTTTTTTCAAATTGAAAGAACTATCATTGTGTAGTTTTGTTCATTATTTACTTTAAAAATAGAGAAAAATAGATTCTCAGCTTCAGATTCATAAAATCATGTAAATCATAAAACTTGTTTTAAATATCTTCATCTTCTGTTCTAAGAGCTTAAAAAATTAATGAATCTTTCCCTTAATTCTGAAAATATTTGTTCCCCCGATCTGAAAACATGGCAGTCCAACAATCCTGTACAAATGTGAATAGGTTAAAACTGTGAGGGAAAACTCTTGAAAAAAGGATGTCAAGGGTGGGTCATCTTGGATGAGCAGGCTCAGCTTCATCAACTTTTGGAAAAAATGGCCTTAGACCACAACGTGCAATTGCCACACACACACAACCTTCACCAAAAGGACAAAATCACATAGACATGCAACTGTCAACAGTGTTGGAAAATTATATTCTCACACAGCATGGAGGCAGAGAAATAGCTACAACCACTGTAAAACAACTAATCACCCTTTGCTTGGGACAGAAGTGAACCAAACACCTCATTCCTAAATGCATCCCAATCCAAACGAATACACATCATCACCAAAATTGGCAATGCTCTTAAACACGAACTTCTCAAATAACCAAACCACGATCTCTGGGGATGAAATGAACTGAAAGTTGGAAGAGAAAAATTCTATGTGTAAAATATTATGTCATTCAATTTGTACAATTTGTAAGCATGGGCTTATCTCATGAATGGTCTGTATGCATCAGAGATGAACTCATAACTCATATAGGAACTGGATGAGAAATAACTGAAGGAGAAATAATGAGGTCTTCTGGTAGTTTTGAAATACTGGGCTTCCTGATCTAGTTATATACAAATACTACTTATAAAAAATGTAATGGTATATATGGATACCATCTTATTTTATTTGAATCTATACATGTCATTACATAAAACTGAATGCACTGCACAATGGGAGGAAATACATGAGTGACTGCAATTTCTACATAAATTAGGTTTACTTATCTACCTATCAAGCATGGAAACAATCATTTCTCTTTTAGACATAAACTTTTTGTGCCATTTTAGTATTTATTTGACTTTTAGTATTTACTTGGGTACCTTGAGATAGAAAAAAGATGAAATACTGCCTCCTGAACAGGACCATCACAAGCAGGGAGAGATGTGAACGTATGATACTGTGCCTTTACTTTAGGGTATCTGCTTAAGAATAATATTGGTGCCAATGATGAGGGAGCATCAGACTGCTTTCCCCTGACCTATTTCTGAGAAGATGGATTTCGTATTTTGAAGAGAGTGTTCTGAAGAGCACGGATTTGAGTGGACTTTTTATGAAACACAGCCCATGATTACAGAGTAATTTTTCTGCTAAATTATTAAGTCTTCATAATTACAACTATTGCTATAATTATTGCAAAAATTACCTTTAATAAAGATAATAGGCACTTTGAGGTGGATTAGATCTGGAAAATTTAACACACACTCTGTTTTTATCAATTTCCCTCATATACCTGTGTTCATGAAAAAATTCTCAGGTGTCCTTCATGGAAGGTCACCTTTTTAACCCAGTGAATACACATAAAAATTCATAATTGCTAGCATAGCAAAAAGTAAAATCCACACACAGAGATGAATTCGACGTTAAATTGGTGACATTCTGCATAATGTCACACATGCATTTGATTTCACTGAGGCTTAATATGATAGTCTGTTAACTTGAACATAGTTAAAATGAAAAGAGTACAATAACTATATGCATGTTTGGTGGCATGCAAATTTTTCAGATGCTTATTTTGAAGAACCCAAAAAGAATCTATACATCTTGGAGAATCAAGCAGAACAAAATTAAGTTAGGAAATCCAAATTCTGCCAGTAATGTACACTAAAGAATTCCATTCAAATAAATATAGTAGACATTAAGATTTCAAATGGTAGTACATTCATTTATTCATTCATTCATAGTTCAATAAATATTCCCTATGTGCCTGGCAACATTCTACAGATAAAGCAAACATGTCTCTCCTTAAAAACCTTACATATTACACGTAGTAGCATCATTCAAAAGCATATAAATAAAACTCAAGGAGCAATATTGAGTAAAAAAATGAAATCAAGAGGGGGCTATTAAGCAGTGTGGACAAGAACACGTGCAGTTAATATGGTCAGGGAAGATCTTAAAGATGATAAAATAGAACAGACATAGCATGAGACTTAAGACACCAGAGAGGGTAAAACTCATTTCAAGTATAAAAGAAGCACCTGAACTAACCAGGAACTTTTACTAGACCCTATTTACTTCTGACCACATTAGGTAATACTGTGGTTTTGAAAAGTGTCTGTCAAAGATATCCGCATCAAGACTGAGCCTCTGAGCCATAGGAGGCGGGGCTTCCTTGGGTCACTAAGGTTTGTGTCTACAGAAGAGGTGACTGTCCTTTGCCTTTTCCCCTTTTTTCTGCTTTCCAGCCATGAAGTGAGCACTTTGCTTCACCACACCATGGTCTCCACCACTGTCATTGCCACACAGGCCCAAAGAAATAGACCCACACGATCTTAAATGGTAGCCCAAAATAAACCTTTTGTCTTTATGAATTAGTTATCACAGTGTCTACCTGGAGAGATGGCTCAGTGGTTAAGAGCCCTGGCCATGCTTCTAGACACCTCAGGATCAACTCCTACTACAAGAATGGTAACTCACAATGGCCTGCCAATTCCAGTTTGAGAGGACCGGATATGCCCTCTTATAGACTCAGAAGGCATATATGTGCACCACCCACATGCTTGATAAAGACAAAAAATAATAAATTAGTTAGCACAGGTAATTGATACTACTGAGAAATTAATAGCAAACACCAATGCTTCTCCACACTTTCCCCACAGAGAACAGAACCTAGGCCTACTCTGACTCTTATATAACAGCTGAATTTTAATTTGTATGTTTTCCCAGCACTGGGCAGTAAGACATTTGTCCAGTTATGGTATCCTTTATTCCAAACAAAATTTGACAATACGAAGGTAAACATTTACTGAATGGAGGCCTGACCTTAAACAGGGCTCTCATCCCTGGACAAATACTTTAGCAAAGGGCTGTTGAAATTAATCAGACGTTCAGATAACAGCCATTTGGAAAGGCTCTGACCCCACCTTTAAAACTATCAATCTTTCTTATCACCGAGGAGTGTTAGCCTAAAATTTGCAGTTTATTAATTAAATAAAAAACATTAAGACACTTGAATCAAGTTTTACCTATTCAAAATGCCAAGTGAAAATGAATCAAGGTATCTGAATTGAGTCCTGGTATGATTGTTCCTTCTGTTTGTTCTCAACGGCATTTCTCATTAAACCTTTCTCTGTCTTTCTCACTTAGTAAAATAGAGATTTCAGGGAGCTGGGAGCAGGTAATCAAAGCAAGAGAACAATGCCTCTCTGTCTCGGTGGAACAGTTCTTCCTTTAATACTTTGGAGAAGAAAGCCCAGAGAATCAGAGGCCGACAGCAGCTGAGAGGAACAGCCCTCTTAAGTACTTTCATATCAGGCTGAACTGAAACCCGTGAACTAGCGCAGAAGTCAAAAGAGTCTCAGAGTCCAGACTCGGTATGTGGAAAGGAGATGAGTTAGCAGAAAGATTTTGAGAAAAACATGTGCACGTGACAATCTTAAACAGTTACGTAATTTAAAGAGAAAGCAACAGAAACGGATACCACGCTTATTGCTTAAGATTTCCTTAAAGATTTTTCTTTGACTCTAATGTTTATATGCTCATCAAATTGAATATGCTAACAGAGATAATACTTTAACAATGCATGAATACACATTGTATTCTGCACAATCTAACATCAATTAAAATGTGCATTTATCGTAAGCTTTCAAATTTGCAAATTTGAGCGTGTGGCAATGTGCCAGAATCTCAGGAATACTTTTTCAGCCACAGATAATGCCTCTTCCAAAATGTGAAAATGCAAACCTATAATAAAAGGTGCAGTACTTCAGACAGTTTCTATTTCCTCTCACATTAGCACTGTGACTCATAAATTATGCACACAATGACTCCAGAGTCAACCCTGCATGAAATTTCATCTCACAAATACAGGTTTTTCTAATTTCAGAACAGCAACCAATACACCAAATCATATAGCACAGCCCTCCTTTTTGGTTTTATTTTTGGCCATGTCTTGGCCTACTCAGCCTGTAATGTCTTTTTAGCTAGACTGAAATTCCTTTAAGTTCTAGAGTGGTAGTTCTCAACCTGTGAGTCACAACCCCTCACACGGGCTACATATCAAATATCCTGTATATCAGATCTTTACATCACAATTTATAATCGCAGCAAAATCATAGTTATGAAGTAGCAACAAAACAGTTCTATGGTTTGGGGTCACCACATCACGAGGAACTACATTAAAGGGTTGCAGAATCGGGAAGGTTGAGAACCATTGTACTATTATGAAGTAGACTCTTAATTGATAATGTAAAACCAAGAGGACAAAACGTTGTGTCCCCGTTTCCTGATATTCCATTAATGAAACCTAAGTTTGGCCAATTGGCGGGCTCATCCAGCACTGCACAATCTAGGGAAATTTTGCCAACACAGCAATGTTTGGGTCCATATTTATTCATCAGAACCCAGGTATGATTGCTACTTGCAAGTAGAGGTCAGGACATCCCTAAACATATTCCACTCTGAAGATGAAGCCGCCACCATTGAAAAATTTTCTGATTCAAAATGTCAATAGTGACATAAAAAATTATGTCCAACAGTTATATTTCCCCTTAAAAGATCATATACAGTGAAATGCCAATAAAAGCAACACATATATAGAAGGACTTGCCACACAATTCCCCCTTTTCTGTTTAAATAAAAAGGAAGCCTTTAACTTTCACACAGAAAAATTACATACAAAAAAAAACAGTTATCAAGCAAGAATTACAGTTATAATATTTATATCTATTTTATCTTTTATTATAACTAAGGAAAACTATAATTTTAACTATCTATTCTTCAACTCCATCAAAGACTTCAGAAGGATACAATATTACCTAAGTAAACAGAAAGTACATTGTAAGCAACTTCCAAAACTCTAGAATTGACAGAGACATCTTGCTGCCTGGACAGTCACCCAAAGTTCTTCTGTACTGTTGGGGCATCCATCTTCAGCCTACAGGCCCATAGTATGTGGCAGACTTTTCCATGAAGCAGGAAATTTCAAAGACAGTTCCGCCTATATTGGCGTTTACCAGTCACTTTCTTCTGTGTCCTGCAGAATGTCTGGCAGACTCTTTCATGAAGCAGGAACCCCTAAAGACCGTCTCACTTTAGGCAAGTTTAGCACCACTCAAATATCTTTGTAATTATTTCTGGGACTTTATGTCCACTTTGATGATAACATAAAAATGTATTACCATCCATTTGTCAACATTATGGTCCACCTAAGAACCACACATAGAAGTAGCACCACACATAAAAAGAGTAAGTGGGACAAAGTAATGAAGATTTGCAAAGAGCTTCAAAGGCACAAATGGTGATGACTCAGCGTATAAAATATTAGCAACACAAAAATGATGATCTGAGTTCATGTCCCCAGCAACTACTTAAAAGTCAGGTATGTTGGCATATGTCATGTCTAGGACACACCACCAGAACAAAGGAGATAAGCAGGTCCCAGGAGCTCAGTGACTATCAATTCTAGCCAAAACAGTGATCTTCAGGATCATCCCGAGATTCCCCTCTCAAAAAATAAGGTGAAGAACAGAGGAAAACACCAAAAGAAACCTCAGGGTTCCACACATGCGTGTGTACCTACAAACCCACGTGCATACACATCTATACACCACATACAAGAAGAAAGAGTAAGGTGAAAAGAAAGAAAACATTGTACAAATGACTAAGAATATTAGAAAATAAAAGTTGGACATGATGCTGTGGCTTGATTTCAAAGTGTCTTGTATGCCATGGGAATCAGGGTTTTACTCACCAAATGACAATATTTTATAAGTATATTTTAATTAAAATATAATTACATCACTTCTTCCCTTCCCATTCTTTTCTCAGCCTCTCCAAAGCATCCCATTAAAGAAGAAACCCACATTGAGCATCTTTGTCAGTTTATACATCTGAAAGGAGATTAATATTCATAATATACAAAGAACTCAAAAACAAGGAGGCAAGAAAACAAATGAGCCAATTAAAAATAGGCCACGAAACTCAACAGAGAGTTCGCAAAGGAAAACATAAATATGGCTAAGAAATAAATTTAAAAGTGTTCAACATCCTTAGCAGTTAGAAAAATGAAAATTAACTTGAAGTTTTAAGGAAAAGGAGAAAGAAGAAAATTTAGATGATGATCTAAACTGGACAGAGCCAGGTGAGAAGGAACATGTGTAGCAGGCCATCTATCACATAAAAATGAGAAGTGGCCTCTTTAGTTCTCGTGGTGACAATAACAATAGACAGCAAAGGACAGAAGAGCATTTAAAAGTATTCTGAACATTTGCTTGCCTTCCCAAGTACAATGAGTCCCTTCCAGTACTATAAAATATGAATTGAAGGATTAAAATAATCAAAATTTGCTCACATATAAA
This sequence comes from Chionomys nivalis, assembly GCF_950005125.1. Taxonomy (NCBI): domain Eukaryota; kingdom Metazoa; phylum Chordata; class Mammalia; order Rodentia; family Cricetidae; genus Chionomys; species Chionomys nivalis. The sequence goes on from NC_080110.1 coordinate 18,549,475, forward strand.
TATGTGTTTAATTCTAAGTTTATAAAAAATCATTAGCGCATGTCAAGATATTTAAATGGCTATATAATGAGAACATGTTGTAGCTATATAAACTTCTTTATACTAACCAACATGGCGAGAAAGTTTGTGACATTACCTGCTCCAAGACTTCCTTATAGGTGATAGTTGCTTTAGTGTTTGTGACAGGACTGTCATAGATGATTGCAGTCTTATCCCCTTGGCCATTTTCAATGTGCCGATCAATAGCATTGTAACAAATATTGAGCATCCCTTCCACAAACCTGAAACACATTGGAAAGAAAAATGAGCGACTCTTTTCACAATATATATATTGTTTAACCACTTTGCTCTGTACCTAGCTGCTATAGATGTCCGTAGGACGATACTTCCTACAGCCCTTCATGCTGGGAAAGGATGATGGTAAAGCACATATTTAATATGACACCCAGAGAACATTTGTACTTTAATAAATATAGATTTATATTCATGTATAATGAAAAAACACACTTGGCACTTTCAACTGACAGCTCTGTGTATATTATTGCTTAAGATGAAAGGGGAGTCTACAGTACCAGAGGAATATATTTATAGAGGTAAAATGAATCCTATGTAAGTGGAGTGCCGAGGCAATAGAGATTATGAAAAGGGAGCTGGAAGATGTCTGGTGGACATTCTGCTAGCTGGGACAGATAGACAAACACTTAAAAAGCTAGTTCTTTGAAATATATTGTCACAGTTAGCTTCGTATGTCAGCTTGACACAACTGGAAAGAGAGAGATTTCACTGAAGCATATTTTTCCATTGGATTGTCTTATTTACATGTCTTTGGGACATTTATAAATTATTAATTAGCAGAAGTGTTTCCATCCCACTGTGGACTGTACCATCCTTGGTCACATGGGCCTGAACTGTATACAAAAACAAGCAAGGGGAAACAAAGCTAATAAGTAGAATTCTTCTGCAGTCTTTCCTATAATTCTTAGCTGCAAGTTCCTGCCTTGGCTCTCTACATGATGGACTGTAACCTATATCAATCCTAACCTTTCCAGAGGCCGCGTGGCCAGTGAGGCAGGTAGTTGATCTTCAGACCTTCACTTGTTTTCATCTCTTCTAAACCCAATCCCCCGGTCTCATGCTCAGCTCTGTGGAAGACTGTTAGCTGTGGCCTTTTCCTGTTCTCTGCCTTCATTCCCAGGGCACTAAACAGATCCTGGTGTCACAACTGGCTTTCTTCCCTCCTGTGGACCCCTTCAAGAACCCCCTTCTAGCCGATCTCCCCACTTAAGCATCAGCTCCCAACTCAAAGAAACATTTTAACAAAACTCTAGTGGTCACACCTGCCGGAATCTCAGAATCATTCTCTACCTGGCAATCCACAGTCACCACACTCTACTTAGATCCAGAGAAGGAAAGGGTAACAAAGGTACGTAATACCAACCCAACAAAAACAAGACCAGATATCAGCACCTAATTTTTAACCAATAAAAACCAGATGTGTAGAAGCTGCAGAAAAACATAACAGCTACAACAGAATGTCCTCCAGGAAAGCCCAACATCCCTACTGCTGCAGGTCATGAGAAATACAGCATAGACAAAGCACAAGACAAGGTTTTCCCAGTAGCCTTTAAGAACATGTTAAAGGCTCTTAAAGAGAAAATGGATTAATTCCTTAAAGAAGTTCACAAAAACACAGACAAACAGCAGGAAGAAATGAAAACAGCTCAAGACTTGCATGTAAAAATAGACATTCTACTGTTTGCCTTGCATGACAGAATGCTGGTGTCCGATTGAACCCCCTCCACATAGTGATCCCATAAAATAGAACTGGATTAGAACTCACAAGGATGAAAGATTTATGGCGGCAGAAACCTGGCAAATCTACTAGTGGGTGGGAGACTGTGGTGTGAGACAGACAGATATGCCTTGTGGAGTGAGCTTGGGTACAGAGTTTATTTAATGGGTATTGAGAAGGCTATAAGGGTAAGGGGATTGTGGATGGAAGAGAGAAATATATCTATATCCATATTTCTATCTATCTCTATCTATATTTATATCTATATCTATCTATTTATCTATCTAGAGAGAGAGAGAGAGAGACAGAGAGAGAGAAAAGGGAGTAGGGAGGAAGGAGGGTAGTCTTCAGAAGAAGGAAGGACAGAAAGAGAGAGAGAAGAGGAGGAGCCAGATCAGCTTGCCTTGGTGGAAAGGGGGAGATTGGAGGTGGGCAGAACTTACTTTTAAAGGGACAGAGTACCCAGGGGACAGGGAAGGTCAGCAGAATTATAACTATAATTTAAAAAATAGAAAAAAAAAGAAAACTTAAACTGGGAGAAGACTGAAAATGAAAAAATAAAGCAGGATTTTCAACAGACATCGCCTCAGAATAAAAGGATGGAAATGATATGCCAAGAAAATGAGCCTAAGAGTTCCTAGTGTAGCCATTTTAATATCCGACAAAATAGGCTTCGACCCAAACTAATCAGAAGATATATAAAAGGATGTTACATCCTCATCAAAAGAAAAACCCGCCAAAAGGACATTGCAATTCTGAAAATCTATGCAGCAAACTAAAGGGTATTCCAGTTCATAGAGAAACACTACTACAGCTTAAATCACATATTAACTCTCACACACTGATAGTAGGAGACTTCAATACTCCACTCTTGCCAAGACACAGGTCATTCTGAGAAAAACTAAACAGAAATGCTGGACCTAACCGACATTATAAGCCAACTGGACCAAACAGATATTTATAGAACATTTTACCCAAACCCAAAAGAGTATACCTTCTTCTCTCCACTTCATGAAACTTTCTCCAAAATTAACCACATACTTAAGACACAAAGAAAGTCTCACCAAAAAAAGTTTTAAATAATACCCTGCATCCTATCTGATCACCATGGATTAGGGCTGGATATCAACAACAGAAAGAACCGAAAAATTACAAACTCATAAACCTGGACTACTCACAACTGTACGAAAAATGGGACAAAAAAGATATAAAGAAGGAAAGTAAATACTTTCTATAAATGGATGAAAATGAACACAAAACATACCCGAACTTATGGGATACAGTAAAGGTGGTCCTAAAAGGAAAGTGCATCAGAAGGGGTCCTTAGCTCAAAGAAGTGGACACATGCTCTGATCACTAACCCACAACCATCTCCAAGTGGATAGTCGCTTGCAAATAAAAATTGGCTTTCTTCGGAAGAGTGCTGCTGGGGAAACAGGCTACTCTAAGGGCAGGATATTAGCAGAGACTGTTTTGTCATTCAAAGTATTGTGTGCTTAGCCTATCACAATGTCAGCACACAAAGGGCCGGAACTTCAGTGTACAAGTGAGCAAAATGTAGACTCGGTAAACCTTTTGGAAACACTAAACAGTATTGTTGTTGTATATGAAAAGTTTGATATGTCCCAAGTGGAACACATACAGAAGGAATTGAAAGTATTCCACCCATAGTTGTATATGAAGTGATATTTAAAGTAATTAAATATCATTCCTCAAGTTTTGGGATAAAATCTTGGGTTTTGGATGACATAAATAACTGACTTGTCTACCCTGCTTCATTTTTCATCAACTGATTTTATGCAATCAAATTAAATTGATTTAAATATAGGTAGCACCTTAAATCCAATCATCAAATAATTCCATGTCTGCACTTCATTTAGTACCAACCAACCGTAAGGATTTCCATAGCTCTACATCTGTTTTTCTATAATGGTACTTGCCACATTATATTAACAGTGATCTGCTTTATCTTTCCTTTGTTACACTATAAACTACCTGAGAGCTGAGACCATGGCAGCCTCCTAACCCAGTGATCTCCTGTGTGTTTTCTACTCACTATGGGCTCAGTGAGCAGCTGACAAAAGAGTGAATTAAAATACCATTAACTCTTCACGTTACACATCCAGGTTAACTACCCCCTTTTAAAAATCAAGTGAACACTGACTTAGGGACACCAAGGGTGTTTATTTAGGAACCGCAGAAAGTCATGTTTGAAATCAAAATATTTAGACATCTAGACTGGTGTCATTGTATATATTATATCTCGCTATAGCCTATTTAAATATAATTTTCAATATTCTGGGTTTTGCTGACACGGTGTGGGTGGAAAGGCAGACACTTCATTCCCATCTTAAGTCTAAATTCTGATTAATATTAGGGTTTCTTGATACCCCTGGGAGATGAGCTGGGGTAAAAGGTCAAGCTTCAACCATGTTCTCATTCTCCATCCACGGTGAGAAGATGGGAGTTTCCACAGTACTTTCTATCTTTTGACCTCCTTAGTTTAACAAGAATGAACATTCTAACTAGCTCAAAACTTATCAAACATCAGTTGGGAAGTCAGTCCTGTTGGGTTGTTTCCTTATAGCCTGATCTCCCCACCCCCAAAATGACCAATTGATGCCTGCTGTGCTCTGCTTTTCCTGGTGAGAACTGTGTTAGAACCAATGATTTCTGTGGTGTTGGGAAGGATTAGGACACTTGTCATTTAGCATGTTCTGTACAGGCAGGGTTTTCTTTTCCTGCTGCTTTTTCCCAAGAGAAAATCTTTGGTTGTAGCTCATTTTTAAGTGTGTGTTCCATAGTCCTTCCAGATTGTCAGCTTCTGCAGCATCCAGACTGGGTTATCGAAGCACAAAGAAAACCCAGAGACCTCATTTCTATGTCATTTCTCATGTTCCCTGAATTCTTAGTTGGCTGCCCTCATCTGTCAGCATTCCTCTTATCTATGCTTGAAATATAAAATTCTATGTGTATCATTGTGTTTAACATAAAGAAAAGGAGAAGTATATTTTCTACTTGGAATCAAAACCAAAAGGCCCTAGTTTTATTTAATCTTTATCCTCGGGCCAATTCTTCACATACACAAACTCATTAAAACATCTAAATGTTGGTGAGATGGCTCAGGAAATAAAAGCCTCATAGCCTATTAGTCCCCAACACACACGGACAAGACAGTCGTGTATCTGCAATCATGGTACTCCTAAGGGAAGATTCAAGGCAGAGACTGTAGGACTGTCCAGAAACTTGTGGGCCAGCAAGCCTGGGAAAAGCAAAAATAAAACAAATCCTGCCTCATCAACAAGGCAGAGGGACTCGAGGTGTAGCTCTTTTGGTAGTATGATTATCTAACAGGCAAAAGGCCCTTGATTAGATCTCCAACATGGCATGGTGACATGTTCATGTCATTCCGTCACTCGGGAGGTGGAAACAGGAGGAATAAACAGTTAAGTTCATCCTTGGCTGCATATTGATTTCAAGCCATTCTGGGCTATATGAGACACTCCTGTCTCATAAACATAAGTAAGGTAGAAAAAGAGAGGCAGCTTCTAAAAATTACTATTTGTGCTCTCACATGTGCAAACTTAGACACACACCTATAAATACACACAAAGACACTAATAATAAAAATGATAAAAGTCCCTATGAAGAAGGCACCATCATTACTAATCACATTTTACGTAAAAGGGAACTAGTGGAAGCTTAAAGAATACCAAGCCCTTCAACATTGCCTGACTTTTATATAATGTTCACAGAATTTGGATTTTTGCCTATTGTTCACAACTTATGAATAGCTTGATATTTGCATTATTAACACTGCTCTTTGAAGAATATGCTTAAAGAAATTTAGGAAAGAATAAGGTCCTTTCGGGCAGTTAGAGAGGAAATCCAAAGATGAGGAAGGACTGAGCTGCACAGGTGAAAGAAGCCCATGGCTCTTAGGAGTTACAGCTACTGAGTCCTTCAACACAAACTGGCCAGACACAGAGATGGATAGACTGCGGATGACTGGACCAAGTGAACTGTGAGAGGCTTTTCAGCTCGAAGATTTGATTAGCCTACTATGACAAGATGCTTATTTCTCTTTAAATCAAATCATCTCAGTAAAGGTCAATTGAAAACCTATGTGCTGTGTCTCTACTGTCACTTCTAAGTCTCTGGGTAGATTTTAAATGAGTCTCTCCAGATTACTAATGCTCTAAAAATTACACTTTAGAGTATTTTTTTATCTTTCAATGTGTAAATATGGCTCACTGTACAGATAATGGGTTACTATGACTTTGTATTTAACATTGCACCTTGAGCCTCCCAAAGATCTGAAATTGTTTTTTAAAGCATGTTGAATGATGGCATAATCTATTCAATCTCTACTCCACGATAAAGCTAAAACTGTGAGCCTGGAAATTGCCTTGCACGAAATCATCATTATTGTAAATTATCTTAGGATGAAGTATCCTGTAGAGACATATTAGCCATGCTGTTTATCTCAAATTATAGCTTCTGGTTGGAGTCCTATAGTTCAGCGTGTGTATACATACATAAAAGTCAGATAATCCAATTGGTTTCTGGAAATGTCAAACTGGTTTACATCACCAACAACATTACCTGCATTTTCACTTCATCAAATTCCTCCAAATACAGCTTATTCTCAATTTCTTTTAATACAATTTTTTTTTTGTTTGCTTTTTTCAAGACAAGGTTTCTCTGTATCTTTGGAACCTGTCCCGGAACGAACTCTTGTAGACCAGACTAGCTTCAAACTCACAAAGATCTGCCTGCCTCTGCCTCCCAAGGGCTGGGATTAAAGGCATGTGCCACCACCGCCCGGCTAATACAAAAATTTAAAAATAATTTTAATTATTTATTTGTTGCTAGACTTAAGCAGATCAACATAGTGATTTTTGAAAATACTTTCTTTAGAATATTGAACTTACATTTGACATTGCTCTAGATGATTTTTTCAGCACATTGATTAATTTTAATATGTGATGTTTTCTAACACAAAAGCATTTTAAAATTGTATATATACAATAAATAATTTTGTCATATCTTCTGTGACATTTCGCTAAGATGATTCATACAGTATGCTTCTTATTTAATATGTTATATAAATCCAAATTGTCTAGTATTTATTAATATGGAAAAGATGCAATTTGTACACGATAGCCAATATATGTTACATGCCACCTATGCATTATATTATTTATTGTATATACATACACATACTGCATAGCCTTACATACATGTGGAAACCATTATTTTACATGTCAATAACTGTTTTCCAAGCATCACTTTTTAAATAATTTTTAAGCACTCTTTCTTGGTCCTCTTCTCTTCCCATGCATCAGTCTTTTTAGTAACATAAATTTTCTAACCCAACTGCTGGAATGTTCTCTCAGTAGGGATTTAGGAATTGATCTCTCTTTTATACTGATTCAGCTTTCAGTTCTGTTGAAGAAAGGAAGAAGGCTTCCATATCCTTTATGATAATTACTGACCCCAAATTCCTTTCAGAGAAAGTGGACAGAAATCTGAATGTGCTTCCTAGTAAAACTGAATAGTCCAAAAAAAAGTATAGAACTGAAACTAAATTAATATTGATTAGAAAGTTCAGTTTGGTGTTACAGTTTTACTTCAAATGTCCGATGTCGTGGGTTTTTCTGTAGCAAGAAAGCAAATGTGAGATTGCTAACAACAGTGGCATAATAAGTAATGCTGACACCACTGGTTCAGGTCAGAGGTAGCTTTTTGATATCTGATGTAAATGGGAGAAAAACATTGTCAAATCCAAAATAAATGACATATGTAACAGAAACAGTATCTCATACTGCAGAACAATTCCACGTGTAAATTTATGGGTTATTTCTTTAAAACAGAAAAATATCTAAAATGCTACAAAAAGAACTGCATCTCAATAACCCTCTCAAACAACTCTAAAATCAGACAGATGGATATTGGATAAATGTTTAAGGACAACTGACTCCTTCTCCAATGTGCACACACACGCACACACATACACACACACAACATATCATATCACATAAATATAAAAATGTTTTCTGGCAGGGATCAGGGTTTTATTAATGAAATACAGGAGTTTCTGAATTCAGAAAGCTATAAAATACTTAACATATATAGAATAGAATTAACAGTAATATAATACCACATGGCCTAAAATCTTCTCTAAGATTCTGAAATATATTGTTGAAGTCTGCATTTTGACACGCATATGAATATATGCATATATGTGCATAGATAATTAAAATATTAGAGAAACAGATAAATTAGACAGACAGGTAGATGATAGATGCATAAATAAAATATACATACATACACACACACATAAAGACTGGGTTTGAGGAAAACATTTTCAAAATAAATTGCATGAGAAAGGATATATTGTAATTTCACTAAGATTTACAGTATCTGTATACATTAATTAATTAAAAATTAGAACCTCCACTGGGCAGTGGTGGCACATACCTTTAATCCCAGAACTCAGGAGGCAGAGGCAGGTAAATCTCTGAGCGTTCAAGGTCATTCTGGTCTACAAAGTAAGTTCCAGAACAGTCAGAATTGTTTCACAGACAAAAATTTTCTCAAAAAAAAAAAAAAACCCACAAAAAACTAAAAAAGAAAAAAATGGAACGTCTAAACAATATTTCTTGAAAAAATACTAACAATGAGTACAAAATACGATTTTCCTATTTTAGCGTCAATCGGGAAGATGAACATTAACATAATGAGATGTCATTTCTCTTCCTGGACTGATGCAAAGATGTTGTGCGAGTAAAGAGAGAGCATCTGTGTCATCAACCGGTTTTCCGGTTAGGATAAATGACAGGCATAAAGCTCTCCATAGCCAGAGATAAACTTGAGGATAAATGAGCCATGCCTTAGCGATTCTAAACAAGGAAGATTTGAAGGCGGCTTCATTTCTCGCAGTGACACTTTCTCTAGCCAAAGTACAGGACTCTTAAAGTGTGTCCGTTTGCCAAATAGAAAAAAGCTTTCAATTGCAATACTTTATACTTTAAGAGGAATTCATCAGCACTAAAGTGAAATCTCAGGCCAGCCAAGCCTGCGGTCACTGCAGAAACCTGTGTTGCCCTGTGTCTTCAGGGATCTGTCAAAAGAGAAAGCCCTTGAAATTCTTTCTGTAGTTTTCTTTTTCTTTTTCTTTTTTTTTTAATATTTTAAAAATTTGCATGAGTGTTTTCCGGCATATATGCATGAATGCTACGTGTGTGTCTGGTGACTGTGGATGCCAGGAAAGGGAATCAGACCCCTGGTACTGAGTTACAGGCAGCTGTGAGGAACCACGTGGGTGCTGGGAACTGAAACCATGTCCTTGCTAGGGCCTGAAAATTAACAGGATGGGCTGCTTTTAGTGGCGACATCTAGTGAGACAACAGTATAAATAGGGCAAAGAATGGCTTCTGTAGGGGAAGTTGGCTCTGAAGCAGAGGCTCTTGTTTGAGACTGGTGTCCTCATGCTGGGACAAGATAGATATGTGTGAGCTTCCTCTCCAAAGCCCAAGCACTCTGTTAATAAACAGAAAGCCACCAAAGGACTTTCTCCAGGGAGCAAAAGCTGTTCAGAAATGGATTTGAGGGCAAACTCCTGGAGAGCTGTGTAGATGTAAGACTCGTGAGCTCCACAAGGAAATGGGATCTGGAAGGATCTATTGACCAGCATGGAAAGTCATACTGAGAAATAAAAGCCTGGGTGTGAGGGAAGCAAGTCAAAAGGAATTGCAAGTATAAGGAAGGTGGCTACAAAAAAGAGAGAGGATTTATGGCCTGCAAATGTCAAGCTGATATGCTTTTTTTCGGACAAGGAACAAGGATACAAAGCAACCGTTTAGAAGTGAGGCGAAACAAATATTTTATTAATGCTGTTGATGTGATAGGTTCTGACTTGGACCATTTATATGCATGCTATGTTATCTCACGTACATAACACCCCTTGAAATAGACAATGGTCTCTCCAATTTACAGAGAGGAAGGAGCTCAAAGACATCAAATAAATTTCTAGAACAGGAAATACGTTTTCTTACTTCAAAGCAATGTTATGGGTGTTTTCCTGTTTTAAGTCTCTGGGTACTGATTTGGGTAATTGTGGTATCCTGGTAGATTCTTAGCTTCCTACAAACAGAGACCTGTTATAACCCCTCCAGGGCATGCATTAAATGTTCCACACTTATTTTTAAGTAAACCCTACAAGTGTGAATCGAGTTGTAGTCTTCTGACACATTAACACAAGTAAGAAAAGAGTCCCATGAGGTAAAGTTTGATGTTGAGGGGAAACAATGGCCAGCTCAAAAGACTACAATTACACAAACAGAGAGTGTTTGAAGCAGATTTGAGAGGGCTCTATTCACACAGTGACATCCCATCCAAATTGCAGACTCTTGGCTTTGGGCAGTATCAACTGGCTGTTCCAGGAAACCCTCCAAATTGGGTAATTGCTTACTTGGAACAGAGTAATAAACTTATGTTAATTTAACCACTAGGGATATTGTTTGTGGGAAATTGTTTGGAAAGTGCTTCCCTTTGAAAGGCAGATAATTATTTTAACAAAGAAACCAGTGCAAATAGAGAGATATTCTTTATTCCGATCCCTTGTGCATGGGTCTCTCTCCTCAGGCTCCATCACCTAAGTTCTGAGCGAGGACTGGACTGCTTCAGCATGAAAGGACATCACACACATCCGCACCCCAGCCAGATCATATCGGATTAAAGCGGGATGAACTGCCAATGGTGAGCGCTGCATCCAGAAGTAAAAAGAAAAGAAAAGAAAGAAAGGCTTTCGGTAAATCAATACCTGCTATCTGAACTGAAGCTACTGCCAATGAAGAGAAAAGGCATGAATAGATGATCTTCAAGATTCTCAGGCTGTGAGTCACGCCTGACAGTAAATTTAGAGATGGGGGAGGGCACAAATTTCTCACGTTTCATTTGCATTCTACAGATAAATGCAGGATCAAACTGAGTATTGAAGAGAAAGAAGATTACGTTAAATGTGAAAAAAAGAATTATAGTTACTTTGATATTAAGGGTCAGAAGTAAGTAAGACCAAATACAATTAATTATTAAATTGCTCATTTATTAAAATAAATAGGAGCTAAATGAACATAGTAGGGCAAGCAAATTTCTTCCTTTAGTTAGCCTTTCCATGAGAGCATGTATAACATGTTAAGAACAAGGGTCTTCTGCCTACTAACTCATAAAAAAAGTCACAAGGTGACGATGAGGCAAATAACAAGTTATTAGAAAACCAGATCTATAACTCAGGATAGCACAGAGGTTCCAAGGTGGGAGTACAAGAAACTGCAGAATAATCCAGAGGAATGGAAGGTGGTCTCAAGTTAAGATATGTTTATCAGTACTGAACAGCATTTGTTGGAGGAAGATGCCATCCTGCATTTAATTTCAAGTGCCAGTAAGAATCATCAAACAATGAGGGAAGAAGAAGGAAAGAGGGCAAAGAGAAAATAAGAAAAACAATAACAATGGCACCAAAGAGGAGCGCAATGCATTTACAGGTTTTTATAATATTCTACTTAAGATGTGGGAGTGAGAAGGGGTCAGATATATAGAGATGGAAATAAATGATCTACTAATGAACGTAGAGTTTTCCTACCATTGTTTGTTCTTGAAGGTTTTAACTCATGAAAAACTGGGACCACAGTCGTTATGGCAAGTAGGGACCCTGGAAATTAAGGTCAGTTGAGCATAGAAGTAACAGAGAAAAGTAGAAACAAGAGATTTATTCACTATATTCATACTAGGAAAAGAAAAGAGAGATCAAGTGGATATCTGCCTTAAATCTATCTTTTAGATCATGACATAAGCCTACATTTTGAATACAAAACAGTCTAAGCACTGGACTGAGCTCTCAGAGTCCAGCTGAAGAGAGGATGGAGGGATTATATGAACAAGCTGGTGTCAAGATCATGACAAGGAAACCCACAGAGATAGCTGACCTGAACTTGTGGGAGCTCGCGGACTCAGGATGGACAGCTAGGGAGTTAGTATGACCTAGGCCCTCTGCATCTGAGTGACAGTTGTATAGCCTGGTTTTTATATGGGGCCCCTATCAGTGAGACCAAGACCTCTCCCTGATGGATGGGCTGACTCTTTGTAAACAATTCCCTATGGTGGGATGTCTTGTTCAGGCTTGATTCAAGGGGGAGGAACTTGGTCTTGCCTCAACTTGATATGTCTTGCTTTGTTGAGTCCCATAGGAGGCCATACCCCATTTGAGCGGAGACAGAGGAGTAGTGGTTGGTGGGGAAGGTGGGTAGAAAGGAAGTAAAAGGAGGGAATTGGAGAAGAGAAGGCAGGAGAAACTGTGGTTGGTATGTAAAATAAATTATAAAAATAAGCAAACAAACAAATAAGTAAAAGATGGTCTCAATCAAGGCGGGGTCTTTCTCATGCCTGATTCATCATCAGGTCAGCTCTAGTCTCTTGTAAAACTGATCTCACACACACTCAAAATTATGTTAACTCCCTTTCAGAGAGTGCACTCCCCCTCTAACTGGACCCAGTCTTCAGGTTTTTCCTTCTCCCAGGGTAAGATTCACAAAGAAATTCTAATACAGAAGATACATTGTTTGCACAATGTGATATTCAAAGAGAGGGCACAGTGTTCCTTTAGATGTCATGGTTCTGGTCAGGATGCTCTTGGAAACAGTGCAATATTCTGATGAAGCTATCTTCTACACCCAAAGCTCCCAGAGGCAAACCCCATTCATTAACTCATCCCGCTCACTACTTAGAGAAATCCAGAGAGATGCTGAGTGCAAGATCTTATTAAGGAAGAAGAATGTGATCCATCAATTTCAAAGGCCTCGGGATGGCTCTTTCCCTTGAGCCTTATACTTTATTCTGTGATTGTTCCTAAAAAAAAGAATGGAAAATTGGAAAAGATTCACAAGAGTTTTGCTGCTACACTGTTTCATTGTCTGCAGTAAAAAGATCCAAGCAAACATGACAGAATGAAGATTTTTTATGCTGTTCATTCAGGATTTCTTGCTTTTGTAATAGTTAAATACTTTATAAAAGATGGTAAGGGCTTATCTTGAATATTAATATCTGACAAATTCATCATGTAAATGTGGTACTTTTACACAATAGAAAACTATTTAGCTGTTAAAGAAAATGAAAATTTCAGGTGGCTTAATGGTTATGAGCACTGGCTGCTCTTCCAGAGGACCTGGGTTCAATTCCCAGCACCTGCATGAGAGCTCACAATTATCAGTAGCTCTAGTTCCAGGGTATCTGACAACCTTACACAGGCACTCATTCAGGCAAATTACCAATGTACATAAAATAAAAATAAATCATTAAAAAAGAAAATGAAATTTTAGGGTAAATGGATAGAGCTAGAAAAAAATCATCTTGAGTGAGGGAACCTATATATTCCCAAGAAGAAGTCTTATGTCTTCTCTTATATATGGATGTTAGCTTCTAAGCTTTTGATATGAATAGTACAATCTGAATAACCTCAGAGGTTAAGTGCTTAGTAAAGTATTAGGGGTAGGAGACAATTTCTCAAGAAAAGCCAAATAGAATGATGAGGTTGAGAAATAAAGGAAAAACTGAAATGGAAAGATGAAATAGGCACGGGGATGGAAGGGAAGGGTAAAGGCAGGAATATGGAGAAGGGCAATAATGGTCATATCAAAAACCATATGGAAACCTATTACTGTAGAAGATTCTAAAATATTTCAAAAATTTAAATAGAGTCGCCAAATATAAGGACAGATAATGTCCCAACTACACATTTTTTAAACCACAAAATAAGACCTCCAGTATCAGGAATGAATTATAATCTGTTGAAGCATTGGCCAATGGAAACCCTATACATCACAAGCTATTGACAAAGCTATTGACTGCTCTCAAAAACCTGATGGTAAGGCTCTACTGTGCAAGGCAACACTTCCTTGTCATCAAACACAGAAATCAAGCTGATGCCTAACTAGAAGCTTCACCCCTAAGACTTAGCATTCACAGTACCAGAAGGCTCTTTGTACACTACCAGATGACTAAAGATAATCATCAATATCTGTATCTACAAACCCTGCAATTTACTGAATGAGATAGAACCCATACCTAACACTGAAAGAGAGTTCAAGAACTTGAGACTAGATAGGTCATGCATGGCCTAAGGGAAAACCTGGTACTATTATTCTGCTAAAGGAACACAACAACAGCAAGACTCTTACTGACGTTCTGCTATACCCATCAATCAGTAAGAACTCGACTCTCGACTCTCAACTCTCCTCAGAGAAGCTTATGTCTGCAGTAATTGGGGATTAACACAGAGGCCTATGATTTGGCAATATGCAGAGAGTGACTTTGTAGCACTCAGTCCTAAATAGGATATTTTCATCAAACCCTTCCCTTTAGGGTTCAGGACGCTATGCAGAAAAGAAGGCAGAAAGATTATAAGAGCCAGAGGTGACGGATGCAAACAACTAGATAGGCCATGGGCCTAAGAGAAAATCTAATACTATTTTTCTGCTAAAGGAACATAACCAAAAAAAAATGACATTTAATGACATATTGCTATACTCATAGATCAGCATCTTACAAAACCTTTGGAGTAGAAACTTACTCAATTCATGGGATAGAAAAACTAATTAGAGGTAGAAAGTTTAGCTGTCAGATGATAAGAACTATATGGTTCCAATAATTCTGGAATAAACAGAAAGAGAAAGAAGCAAACACTGCAACCACACATAAAAATATATCTTAAACATATACATGTGAAAAGACAAATGAGTGGAAAAATGGGCGAAACCACATAACATGTATAAAACCGACTAGGTTCCTCCCAAAATCACATTGGGTTTGAATAATATACTGTAGTTACCAATGAAGGAAACAGAGTGGCAGTACAATTATCCTACCTGAACTATTTTTGAAATTTCTTGAGAGTCTATAGCTACTTCTAGATAAAAAGTCACAAGTCAAACAAAAAGGCTGAGTAGGATTATAATAAATGCACACTATATAAAGTATTTTTTATATTGAAGCATCATGGATTTTTCCTAACACTTTTTTATATCTCGTCATTGTCTGCATAGATTTTAAAATAATACAAAAGTTAAACTTGAATAAAAGTCAAGGATATAAATTTCATCCAGGATTACTTCTAAGTCTAGCAATGTCAATATGAATTAAGTCAAACCTAAGCAGTAAAACCTAAGAGATTATGTTTATAAAACCTCCCCTCTTTTAATTAAACCCCATGACATTTCCATTCAGCCGCCACCTCTCACAGAACTGTCCTTCTACGCGGATTAAAAACATAACCAAGTTACAAAGACAACCGGATTAATTACTGCTTGTAAGTTAAATTGCTAAGCAAAATAGATAAATTCTGTATCCTGCCATTTTTACCAGTTTTATCCTCAGAATCATCAGAGAATAATGCTAGGCAGGACTCTGCTACATGTTTGCTAACTGTCCGAGGTTCATAAAGGAAAGACTTTCCATTAACATGTCAATAACCCGAAGCTTAGATACAGTGCAGCCCACTTAATTATCCAAGAGGTCATTATCCAGCTGGTGCTAACCAAGGCCATTATTTCCCTCTAGTCTCCATTTTGTTACTTTCCCTTCTCACCTCTTACTTTTTGTTAGCACCTCTACCTAAAAAGGAGAGGTTCCCCAGAAGGATAAGACTGAAACGACTTGATTCTGTTATCTACTGAAGGACTCATTAGCCCAGAAACAGCCACTGCTCACCAGAATGAAATCCATGTACATTATCCACATTTCAACAGTCAAAGGAAATTTATAGAAGAGCTAGTTATAAAACAAAATGGACTTCATTACCCATAATTTCACAAACTAATGGCTAGATAGACCCTATAAACCATGATATACTTCTCTTATTAAACAGCTCATCTGTTAAGCTGTCTTATTATAAACAAACTACTTTTCCTTGATATATGAGATTGTTTCTTTAAATTTATACTCTATTTGGACTTTGATCCAGCACCCGGGATACTACCTGACTCATAAAAGTGCTTGATAAATATTTGATGAGTGACCAGCTTAAGAAAGGAAGAGTACAAACAAAAGACGAGATGAATTAAGGAATAAGTAAATTACAGAGCCAAGGAAAATAGTTTCACAAATATGTCCATAAATATTACAAAAATATAAACACACGTGTATGTATACACATGTGTGCACATGACTTTAAAAATCATGATATTGTTATTATAAGGCTAAAATAGGATTACCCTAGGTCAAGTCTGACAAAAAGTAAACCTGATGCACCTTGGAACCTAACAAACATGAGTATGCAGACTAGATCTGCTGTCTGTATGCTGAAATCACTAGCAAGTTAGCTAAAAGGCCTGATTTATTTTTTTAACATGGTATGGTTTTGAGAAATTAAAGAACTATAGACACATTGCTGTTTCCCTAGCATATGCTTTGGATCCTATAGACTTTAATGTACACTCACAACCATGCATATGGGCTTAAACAAGCCCACACATAAATACATAACAATATAGAACAGTCACTTTTATAGTTTAAGAAAATGCTTCTCAATCTGTGCATGGCGACTCCTCTGGAGATAAACAAGCCTTTCACAGGGGTCCCCTAAGAACGTCAGAAAACTGAGATATTTGCATTACAATGCATGACAATAGCAATCTTGCAGTTATGAAGTAGCAGCAAAAATAATTTTATGGTTGGAAGTCACCACAACATGAGGAACTTATTAAAGGTTTGCAGCATTAAGAAGGTTGAATACCACTGGCTTAAGAGATTTTTGATTGTCCTTTGGTTTTTTTGAGACAGGGTTTCTTTGTGTAGCAGCCCTAGCTATCCTGGAACTTGTTTTGTAGACCAGGCCTGCCTCAAACTCACAGACATCCTCCTGCCCCTGTATCCTGAGTTCTGGGATTAAAGGTGTGCGCCACCATGTCTGATTTAGTTTAACTGAGAAATGCTATTATTTCCCTAGACTATAGTTCTTGGAATAATCTAATATCTAATAAGAAAATGTACTAATCCTTATTAAAATTTTTAACCCTTTTTTTGGTTTTTAGAGACAGCATTTCTCTGTGTAACAGTTCTGCCTGTCCTGGAACTAGCTCTTATAGACCAGGCTGGCCTCAAACTCACAGAGAGTTGCCTGCCTCTGCCTCTGAGTGCTGGAATTAAAGTCATGCACCACCATCACCTGGCAAGTTTTTTTTAATTAATCATTTTATGAACAAAGTAAACTAAGATTACAGGTGTGAGCCATTGCATACTTATCAATCGTTTAATATCTTTTCTATATTAGAATGATCTAATATCATGATATCAACTAAGCTCTTAGCTGAAACCCTTGTACTCTAGCATAATAGACTAGTGGTTCTCTACCTTTCTAATGCTGGAACACTTTAATAAAGTTTGTCATGTTGAGGTAACCCCTCTAAAATAAAACTATTTTCATTGCTGTTCATAATTGTAATTTTGCTACTGTTTTGAATCATAATGTAAATATCTGATTTTCAGAGTAAGAGGGAGTCGTGAGCTATAAGCAGAGAATCACTATAGCAAAACCTTCTTCTTCTTTTTTTTTTTTAACCGCATCTGTATGTCATAAATGAGAGGTGGTAGGTACATTTTGGTCTTGATGAATGTAAATACATGTTGATTGTAAAATACCCTCTCCATTAAAACCCAGCTGGGTAGTGAGCAAAGTGAGCCGATAGATTCAGAATAAAGATTAAACCCACGAAGAAGACATAACTTTCAGACTTCGATACCTTTCGAGGGGGTATATAAACCATTTGAAAAATCTGGTTGAATGGAAAATGTAAACACTGTCAGCATGAAATTTATACTGGAGCTCAAACGACTGAGATGATAAAGGAGGTAAATATACACATAAGACATTTTAAGATCATTTCGACTGATGTACCCTGAACATTTTGCAGTGTGGATTTTTAAAAAAAATAGCATCTATATATAAATGATTAGACCTGAATCTGAATCTTCCTCCTATTTCTTGGTATTAATTTGTTAAATTGTTGATGTGAGAAGAGCATCAATAGGCATGAGCTTACACAGCAGATGTCTACCGGCTAAATAAAGATAAATATAATAAGCATTTTTTGCCTAACTAGCAGAAAAGGTAACAAGGTTGTGTGCTTTTTAGGAAATGACTGCTGAAGATCTCAGGCTAAAATCGTTAGTCACACGAGAAGGAAGCATAAGGAAGAGAACATGTGAGTCAGCTCTAAGAAAACAAAAGCACAGACCTAGCAAGGAGCTGATCAAAACATGCGCTCCATAATTGCTACTTTTGCTATTGTCTATTGTAGTAATTATGGTGTGATGAGTGTCATGATTGAGAGGTAACACATCAGCACAGACGAGTGACTCAGCATAAAACAGACAATAATTGCATATGAGCTTCCTTTTTAATTGATTATGGACTCTACTAACCTACTTCTCATGTGGGCTCATCCCTAACACCCTGAAATGTAGCATTTAACCTTTTTGAGATTAGTCGTTTCCCCAGAACTGCCACAATTTTGATTGAATAACATATGAAATTGATAGAGGCTACAATTTGTTCTGAGAGACAGGTGGTAGCTAGGTAGGTAGGTAGATAGATAGATAGATAGATAGATAGATAGATAGATAGATAGATAGATAGATGATAGACAGATGATTGATTGAATATTGATAGATGATAGCTACATAGGTACATAGAAAGATACATATATAGATAGAAAGTAGATTGATAGAAGATAGATAATAGACAGATGGATGATAGATAGATGATAGATGATAGAAGATAGATAGATAGATAGATAGATAGATAGATAGATAGACAGATGATTGATTGAATATTGATAGATGATAGCTACATAGGTACATAGAAAGATACATATAGATAGAAAGTAGATTGATAGAAGATAGATAATAGACAGATAGATGATAGATGATAGATAGATAGATAGATAGATAGATAGATAGATAGATAGATAGATGATAGATGTAGATAGATAGACAGAGAGATGATAGAGATTCTTGTAGCTAAAAGAACTGAATGTAATGAGATCCCTGAGAAATGTCTTTCTGCACTTAACAAAGCATGTCATTTATCAAGGTCTGTCTTGCTTAAATCCTTCCCTCTTGTATGTGCAGAAAAAAAGCTTGGATCAAGATAAAGAGTTCTGTGGGTGGGTGGCAAGAAGGACACATATAAGTGTATTTAAAATTAAACCAAACCAACAACTTTCAGAACTACAAATGTGCTACCGGTCCTAGCATTTTAATGAGAGCTTAGAAGAAAGAAAAATTTTCAAATATTCATAAGTACATGAATTAATTAAGCTATTTATCACCATCTTCTCATAAAACAACATTAAAGCACACTGCACATGATGAATAATGTGGTCATTATAGATTTTCCTTAAGCCAGTAACTAATGGGGAATTCTTAGGAAGAAGATTAATATTGCTTTTGCCTGCTCAAGAAACAGTAATTGTCAGCTGATTTAAAGTTCCCTCCCCGCCTTTGGGTATGTTTTGCTCAGTTCGATACAGTTTTTTTTCAGAGTGTACATATTATTGTACAACTAATATGATATTTATCAAGGTTTTTGAGCTGCAAATCCAGATTTTTTTATTCTTCCTATACCACTCATTTTCATATACATAAATATATTTTATGTACACGAATAAATTAGTACTATCCCATTTCAGTAGAGAACAGGCACAAGAAGAAATCAACCCTAAAATTAATTAAAATTATTACAGAAACAATATAGTTTATTTGGAACAAAACCAGTCTGGATTCAAATCTTAGGTTTGTGTTTTACTTAATAGCTTTTTACATTCAGTCAGACTTGTGGCAATCTTTGTACCTCCTTTTCTACATGCATTTAAGAGAACAAAAGTACTTCTTACATCATATGGTTGTAATAACATTGAACATGTTAAATCACTCAGTATTATGCCTGGACCGTGTGTGACTCCAAAGGTGGGCTGTTGTAATGTTGTGTTGTAAAGTTGTGTTCATTAAGACATTTAATAGTGGCAACAGTCCTATAAATTATCGCCACTCAATCAACAAGAATTAGATAAGTTATATCATAGTAACAATTGCAAAATCCCAGTGGCTTACAAGATATTTGTTTGCTATTCATGTTACCACATCGCAATATTTGTTTGCCATTCATGCTACCTACTGTAGTTCTGGGTACATTCTCCAATGTAATACGTTCTATTCATTTCTGCTAGGTCACCACATTTATGCAGTCCTACATATGCTTACGCAGCAAACCTGGCTTGACTGGGCATATGGCTTGAACATGTCACAATAAAATATTTTGCACTGGAGTGACAAGTCTTGCTCCACTAATTACATGAGCCAAAGTCTATCACACAACCACACTTGTCCATAGAAGCCCAATCTTTGCCCACATTCAGTGTAGTCTAAGGTAAAGAACACACAAGAAAGGAAGACATCAAACATGGAGGTGCATAACATATGTAATTTACCATTTTCCCATTTCATAATTATTTGGGACAAATTAATGTTGAAAGAATGGATCCAGGGTTCTCTATCGCAAATTCTAAACCACTTAATGACTCTCACTTCCATTTTATACTATCTACCTAAATTAGGGTATCTGGGAACCCCCCCATTGGTATGATGAACTAACTCTATCTTACATCGATTGAATGAAGAGTCAGAGCATTTAGTTTAGAATAGTACTTAGCTCTCAATTGAAAATCAAATAAGAAAGAGGACAGGGAAAAACAAAGTGACATTGGACAAAATGTTGACTTAGTCCTCAGTGCCTATGCATTCATTAGCACAAAGTTATTTGGCAAATGATCAATGAAACAGATTTTATGTCTCTTCAACAATGAATAGTGTTATTATTCCATCCTAGTAAATTTTTACAAGTTTCTATATTGATCTACAGTAGAAACTGCAAAGTCCTTTTCTTTCACTTTTCAATATCCTTTTTTAGCGTTATCAAGCATATACATGTGTATATATATATATATGTATATATATGTGTGTGTATATATATATTTAATTCACTGATGCATACACTTATAAGGTATATCTTAAAAGATTATACTAGGAAAGTTTTATTGCTCTAACAACCAATTATTAAGAGAAGGTATTTCTATTGTCCAAAACTTACAATTTTAGTTGTTCTGTCTCTATTTGGTTTATTTATTTATTTAGTACTGTTAATTACTAATTTAATTTAATTATTAAATTAGTAAAGTTAAATTAATTTAAATTAGTAAAGTTTGGTTACTTTATCAAAAGTCATATAATTAAACTCCATTCCTCTCAAGCTTAGTGTTTGAAAGTACTGATTTTTTTTTTTTTTTTTTGGTTTTTCGAGGCAGGGTTTCTCTGGTTTTGGAGCCTGTCCTGGAACTAGCTCTTGTAGACCAGGCTGGCCTCGAACTCACAGAGATCCGCCTGCCTCTGCCTCCCGAGTGCTGGGATTAAAGGCGTGCGCCACCACCGCCCGGCAAGTACTGATGTTTTTGACTGGGTTTTTTGTTTCTTTGTTGTCTTCAACTGGACTCCACACCCAGAGCTCTTGTACTTAATTTTCCCGTGCATTATCAGAACAGCAACTTCTTTTTATACGCCATCACTTGCCTCATTCAGTATCAATACCAGAGAAAGCAAACATAATTAGCACTCTTAGTATAGCAATCTTGCTACACAGTTTAGATAAAGGATTTAAGTCCTACACACACATGTTCTTCTTACCACTGTAATTTCCAGAGTTTATTGTGCTCATATATATATTTATTGCCAAGATCCATTAGCCTCCCCCACGTTCTCTTACAATGACTCATCACAGTGGAAAGCAATGATCTCCTCTATCAAAAGGCTCCGCATTGTTTATGAAAGTGAATTTGTTGTTTAAACGAAACAAGCAACTCCAACCACTACACTTTTTTTTTTTTTTTTTCTCCAGCTAACAATACAGAGGCAGAACAAAGGAAAATAAGCAGGAGGCACTAAAGCCTGGATTTTCTCCCAACACCTGGGAGTTGATCCATCACAGCTGACTGAATTTCCATTGTTCATTGATTGTGCCATTTGCCAGGCAATCCATCCTTGCTTATGTAATTGCAGCGCTCCTGGAGTTCGCCCCGTTCTGTCCTGGAGGTTCGGGAGTGTGACAGGCCGAGAAAATTAGATACCGCACATTGCGAGCTGCTGACCTTCAGAATACCAAATAAGGCCCATCTTTTAAAATTGCTCTTTCTTGATGAGGTTATTTGGAGGGACATGATTTCTAACAGGTGATTTTTCATGCTGACCATGTGCCTTCGGAACTTATATTTATATCTCTAAAGACAGGTCATTTTCAAAATTAAGTGCACCTGTACTGTTATGGAGGAATCCACTTCATTTAAAGCTTGTCAAAAGGGGGCACATGTCTCATCTTTAGATAAAACTCTCTCTTCAAGATAAAATTGAAAATGATTTTGACAATATTTGAAAATATTATTTTTTTGAAAAAAATGTTGAGAGTGGATATCATGTAGACCTAGCACAGTAAAATAAAACCCATGGGAAGTAACGTTTATGTTAATTAAATGTAGTCACTTGGCAATCTGTATATTATTCAGAAAATTGTGCACACAATAAAGACATATTATATAAAAGGGAGATAAATTTGATAAATAGGGATTTTTATATAAGGCTAAATTTAAAACATAAAATAAATGACTGAATATCCCAAATACACTAATGGTAATCAGAATTGTCTTAACAACCAAAGTTCATTAGCAAGAACAGATCACCTCCTGAAGAAGCATACTCTGCTTTGCTGTGCAATAGACTCGGACTCACAGGAATGTTGTAAGCACAAGAGAACTTGCTTCCCACCCAACGACTTTCTCACACAATGCCAAATAACTCCAGAATAATTTATTACCTCATTAGTACAAACAAAGATATGCCTCTTGAGAGCCACAATATAACCATCAGTTTCAGGAAACTCACACTGAAGTATGACAATCCTCAAATCCCATTTAGGTTCTTTAATTATCCTAAAAACTGTTAATTATAAGAAAAGGTATCCAATACTCAATGACCTATTACAAGAAGTTCAGGTCTCTTTACTCTGCTTTAATTTAGAATAACTTCTCTGTATAAAGTCTCCTTTAAATGATTCAAGATTTGGCACTGGACTTGGCAGTGGTTGCCTAAAAACTTGTACAGAAAGATTCTGGGCTCTAGATCAGGACCACTGCAGTTCCATTAACTGGCTTCATACTCTCCTAGGAAGACAAGCTTCTGCCCTTCACATGCAAAAAGCACATGGGCATCACTAACCCTGCAGCATTCAGGGAAGCGATGATTAAAAAACATAAGAATTGTCTTGCAAGGTTCATGACTTAGAGAACAATATGAAAATTAATTTCCTCTTTTTTCTATTTCTTCTGTCAAGATTATCGTGGAATGCTTAGCTATGTAGCTCATCAGAATTACAGGGCATAACAACAACAACAATAGCAGTAGTAATAAACTTATGGATCCTCTAAGAATCTCTGTACCCCATGTTGTAGATTTTTCTGTTCTATTTGTTCCAGGAACATGTAGCACCGAAAAGAACAAAAACAAACGACAAAAAGTTCAGCTTGCAAAATCAGTGAGTTCTGAAGCAATGGGTTTCAAAATAAACAAAATTCTTTTCATTCTTGGTTTCTTCACTTCAGCCTTGAAATACACATTTCTCTTAACAGAGGAGAGAGGGGAAAAACTAGCAAGTGAAGTAACTAACTTTCCTTTGAGACAGGAGCTTCTAAGATGTCTCTCTCTCTCTCTCTCTCTCTCTCTCTCTCTCTCTCTCTCTCTCTCTCTCTCTCTCTCTCTCCTTCCTGTCACTGTCTAAGAAGTCCACAGAATGTTTATTCCTGCTAGCAGGACATTCTGTGATGTGTTGTTCTACCCTCAGCAGCAGTCTCTCCACGGGCATCACCTGATGAAAAGTCACCGAGGGTTTCTTGGTGTAATAACTAATTTCTTGGAGTAATAACAAATTTTTAATTCAATATCCTTAAAACATCTCTAGAGCATTTGAGCACCACTAACTTTCCCACTTTTTAAAGTCTCTTCCCTTCTTTATACATCATTAAATTAAAATGCACGTCTATTTTTCCAAGACTTTCTTGAACAGCCCTCATCTGTTCCCATAGACAGGATTTCTTTCTTGTACTTCTCCACAAAGTTTAACCTTGTGTGTTCTTCTCCTCCTTCGTCTCAGTCTGCTCTTCTCCTTCCTCTCCACCCTGCTGTCCTCCTTCCTCCCCATCCTGCTCTCCTCCTCCCCACCCTGCTCTTCTCCTTCCTCCCCATCCTGCTCTTCTCCTTCCTCCCCATCCTGCTCTGCTCCTTCCTCCCCATCCTGCTCTCTTCCTTCCTCTCCATCCTGCTTCTTTCTTCCCTCTGTCCGTCTCTTGATCTCTCCCTCCCTGCCCTTTCTTCTCTCTACCTCTTTAAATGGTTTGACTATCACCTCTTTGCAATTTATTCTCAAATTTAAAATTCTAAATTATTTCATAGTTTCAGGTGATTATCTTTTATTACCCAATCAATTTGAACCTTTACTCAATTTCTCATGCTACCATAACTTGTTCCCATTCCTGGGGTTCTCTTCTCTTTAACCTTACTGAATTTCCTATTTTCATTCCTCCTGTTTTTTTTCCCTAGTTCACTAGGTAGACCATTTTGTGTCAAGGTTCCTTTGATTGCTCTAACCTCTTATAGTCATCATCCACACAAGAACTACTGAACTATGAAGTCAAACTTGACCTAGAATGATTTTATCGCACTGGCACAGATAATCTCTACTCCAGCAGGCAATGTAAATAAAAATGCTCACCGTGATCAAAGTGAATGACCAGAACAGGCAGAGCATGGTGCAATAGTGTTGGGAATGCAATAGTGTTGGGGATAATAGGCAAAATGTTTAGCCAAAGGTGCTTTCTCTCTCTCTCTCTCTCTCTCTCTCTCTCTCTCTCTCTCTCTCTCTCTCTCTCTCTCTCTGTGTGTGTGTGTGTGTGTGTCTCCCTCCAACTTTTCCTCCTATCCCTCTCTCTCTTCCCTCCTTTCTCCCCCCTCCTTCCTTCTCCCCTCCTTCTACCCATCCTTCTACTCCTGTTCCTTCTTTGTCTCTTATTGTCTCTTAGGGGCAGAGTTTGAGGGTGTTTATAGGAAAGGCTCAGACATTGATCTGTTTCGAAAATTTTAACTTCAGATAAAATAGCAAGACATATTAGTGTTGTAAACTAACTTTAAACACACCACCGGCACCACCATCCCCACAAACACCGCCACCTTGAAGGCTTGGCAGCTGTCAGTGAACATAGTACCAGAGGAAAGTAAAAGCCAGATGGTAGGGAGGAGTGTGATGATGCACTGTCCTGTGAATGGGACATGGCCACACACTCATGAACTCACAGATGCCCTGACTGTGCGTACAGCGTCAGGACAAGACTGAGCCAGTACACAAACAATCCATCATAGGTGAGGAAGGGACTGATCCACCTGGGGGAGCTAATGGCATGAGTACCTACCGCAGGAGGAGGAGAAGTCACTGCCTTCAGTGAGGTAGACACTGGTGTCACTGATGCTCCAGGATATAGCTTCATACCCACGCCTTGGCTAAATGCAGTGGGTCACAAAGCAAGTGTTATAAAATAAAATTTAAAAATTAACCTATGAAAGTAGAATAGAGAGGCTTGGGAAGAAACAGGGATTCACGGAGGTGAGGAAAGGATAAGAGATGATGGAGAGATGATCATGATCATGATTTATAACATACATATACAAAATTGCCAAAGGATAAATTAATAAACCTGCACACAAACGCATAAATAACACATCACCTGAGCAAGTCACACTTGTCTACAGACTTTGTTGTGATTAGGACCAACAGCTTAGTAAGCTGCAAAGGTCTTTGCTGGCTACCTACTCCAGACCTTCCAAAGGCATCATATGGCTATCTTCTCCACAGAGGCACTGTCAACTTAGAAAAAACCTCTGTAAGCCACTGGCGCACTGATAACTATCCTCCGAGGACCTCGGGACTTTCTTTTCTCCGTGGATTTTGCTAGAAGCATGAAAGTGTCTTATTGTCAATCAGAGTTCTACTAGATCTAGAGGCCCAGGGCTATCATTCCCCTTAAGCCCTTCTTGGCACATACTAGCTCCCCTGCCCTCTGATTGTTATCATACCCAGCACTTGCCAGTACAGTTTTGTAATGACATACTTCATGCCTTATCTGGAATCCTTTCACCATCTCTCCATCATTGCCTACACGGTGTAGACATAGTGAGTGCGAGATTGATAGCCTATAATTTTCCGGGGCCTGTTCAAGGCTTTTCAGGACTCAACAATTGTGAATTGAGCAGGAAATCGATCTTGTACCTTTTCCATCCTTACTATTTCCACTACAGGAATGTTAATCTAGATTAACGACTTTTCTAGTAATATAGATTTGCTTTTTTATTTCCAGTTTATAATAAAACATATTTGATTCCAATTCAAATTCCAAGAATCCTTTGAATTATTTTTTGAGTGTAGAACATGCTAAGAAGTATCTGTGGAGATCAGAGGACGACTTTGCAGGGTCTCACCAAATGGGTCCTGGAGATTGAACTCAGATTGCCACATTTGGTGACAGCTGCTCTTACCTACTGAGTCACCATCATCAACCCCCAGATACTGAGAATCTTCATACTGAATGTTGTTTATATAAGACTGAGATAAAATTATGTCAGGGGTGCTTCTAAAGAAAGGAATCTATTGACGGCCCAGGAAGTAGATTACAATTCAAAATGAGAAAAGTGAATTTCCTAATTCTTCAGAAAGAGACACAGTTGAATTTCAATTTCAGGATAGGCAAAAAAAAAAAAAAAAAGTCTCTTCATTGAAAAAAAAAACATAATAACCAAGAATATCCACTGCTGTGTTCCAAGATTAAAGAAATGACTGACTTTCTACTTGTTCCAGTTGTCACTGCAATTCTCCCATAAGTATTTCAAATAGAGACTTTACTCCCCAGAAAGTGGGGAGTCAATAAGAAGCAACGACCAAACCGTGAGGAGAGTTGGTGCTTTGCAAGCTTAAAGCAAGTGTGTAATATCGGCCTTTTCTGTTCAGAGACCTCAGAGTACCAGGCTAGAGAAGTGATTTGGCCACTCACTTAGCTTGCAAAGTCTGCATGTGATCCTTAAGATCTCTGTCCCACGTTTATACACCTGTGCATGTAAGATATTGAAGACGTTATGCCATTTTAGAAAGTAGTCTGCAATGCCACATGTGTTAAGGCTTTGATAAGCCTGCACATTTTTGGGAAAGTCTGCATATTAGGATGATGAAAAGATGGCCTTGCAGTGAAAGAGAATGCACCTGCCTTGGAGGAAGTCAACAAGAACCAGAGAGCGTGCAGCCCATCTCGTCAACTCCCACTGGAGAAACACAGGTTCCTGTAGCAACCCCTCTCGGTTCTGCTGAAGAACTTAGCTGAAAGTGCCTCATATCAATTCGTTTGCCATTCCAAGACATCAGCAGAACTCTTCTTGGCTAAGAACGCTGCCATTTGACTATTGTCTTTAAAAGTCTATGCTGGCTGTGCCCTAGACCACAGAGACATATAAGAGGGCATAGAACATTCACCTTTCCTTGTGATTGGCATTGTTGGAAATCACTAGTCCAACAGGATTATGCGCTACAACAATATGGGATAGTGACCGTAACTAAGCTAAAGCCATCTATTGAATGAAAGTGAATTTTGGCACCCCACCACTGCCCCTTCCTAGAGTCTGCTCTGATCACCAAATGTCTTCATAAGACTGAATCAGATCTTTGAGCTTACTCAGTATAAAAATTTTATTATTCATATTGATCTTCTAGAATGCCATGAAAGAGGTAAGAAAGCGTGACTCTAAGATTACAGAGATGAATAATTCAGGAGCAACATTAGCAAATGCTGGTGCCTTCAGTGTATAGAAATTATTTACATACAAGAACCTTTGTCAAGGTTCTCATTAAAAGTAGATGAATAAGGGGGCGGGGTCAAGTGCATGACCACAGAGACAACTGAACCAAGCTAGTGGTAGCTCACAGACTATGAACTGATAGCTGGGGAACCTTCATGGAACCAAACTAGACCCTCTGAATGCGGGTGAGAGATCATTACCTTGAGCTGTTGTTGGGGTGGGTAGCGGGTGGCTGTACCTACCCCAGGTGCATGAACTGGCTTTTTGGAGCCCATTCCCTATGGTGGGATACCTTGTTCAGCTTTGAAATTGGTGTGGGAGTGGGAGGGTGTTTGGTCCTACCTCAAGTTGGTATGCCAGCCCTTGTTGACTCCCTAAGAAAGGCCTTACCCACTCTAAGGAGTTAATACGAAGAACGGGATGTGGCGAGGGGGGGGGAGGCAGCATAAGGGGAGGGAGGTAGAACTGGGGTTGGTATGTAAAATGGAAAAAAAAGTAAAATTTTTAATAAAAATAAGGAACAACCAGTATAATCTGTGCACAACTTTTTAAAAAGTTAGGCTAAAAACTGGAGTTTAAAATAAGAAAAATATTTACTTAAGAGGAGAGCTGACATCTTAAGTGACCTTGGGCCACAGGCAAGCACTTTTTCTTTCTTTGCTCTTCTGCCTTCGCTGACCCACACTAGCCCCCAGGAATGTCTCTCCCCTCGTTATTGCCCTAGACTTCATTGCTTATCTTCAGTTTTTAGTTACAGTATTCCAGTGGTCTCTTCGTAAAATTATTTTAACTGCGTTTCCTGATTTATTGTGTGTGTGTATTTGTGTGGTATGTGAGTCTGTGTGTATGTATATCTGAATGTGAATGTCTGTGTGTGTGTCTCTCTCTATGTGTGTATATGCATGTACATTGTGTGTGTGTCTCTTTGTGTGTGTGGTGTGTGTGTGTGTGTCTGTCTCTGTGTGTATGTCCCTGTGTAAGTATCTCTCTGTATGTGTCTCTATTGTGTGTGAGTGTCATAGCATGGGTACAAAAATCAGAGGAAGCTTTTGGCAGTCAGTTTTCCCCTTCTACCATAAGAGTCCCCAGGACTGAGCCTAAACCATCAGTATAGGAATCAAGAGCTTTTACCCACCGAGCCATCTCACCAGCCCCCAGTGACTTCTTAACTGAAATCTCTGCATATTGGTTTTGTGGTAAAGGTAGCCACATTAAGATTATTAGAGAATGGTATTTACGACAGATATATGAACATTGAGCTTTCATAACTACCTCAGATGTTAATCTCTGTTGTGATATGAAGGACACTAGAAACACTTCCTGTTTCCAAAATGATTATAATATGAAAATAAAAAGATACCGTTTCCTCTAATAACAATTATAGGGCCTAATACACTAGATCCCTTGGCCTTGGTTCTTTAATAAGCCAACGCTCAAACTAATGATTTGGTCTTGAGGAATAAAAAGAAAATGATGCACCAAGAGGCGCCGTCATTTGACCCAGAGTCCAGGAACTGAGAGGGGAAGAACTCGAACCCAGGCAGACTGTTCCCGAGAGCAATCACTGTTTTTTACCCATTGCTGCGTACTGAATGTCAGGTCGATCATTAAATGTGGGTCAATGAAATAGTACTGGAAAACGCAGTTGAACTGGAGGGGCAAGGTACTCACATTGGAAAGAAACATCATGGGAACACCCCCATAAAACAAAAGGAGGAGGAGAGGAGGCAAGACGAGGACACAGAACAGACTCCTCCACCCAATTTCCTACAGCTTCTCTGCTCTGAGAAGAAAGGCATCCTCCAAAAGGCCAAATGTCAGCCGGACCAGGGCATTGCCCTTGTTTGCCAAGTAGTGCTCATCCAGATTTCCCAGATATTATCCTTTTCTAATGGTTAGCAGATGGCAGCCAACCATATCCTTAAAGGGCCAGACACCTAGAAATTCCTACTTGATTTTCCACAAACCGTGGGCCTTGCTCCTTATAGCCTAACAACATCTCTTATGGTGTATCAATGTATTGTAATATAAAACAAATGAGGTTTGTGAGTTTTCATAACTGAAACTTCAAGGGGAAGCCTTTCTTCCCATCATGACTCCTAACATCACCTTGCCCCTGGGCTACCCTTGCTTGAGTGTCTTAAACAAAACAGGCCTATATTTCTGACTTATTGCCATCTATTTGGCCCATTATTTAAGTCTTTTCTTACCCAAGCCTCTTTCTCTCACTTCTCCAGCTCACAGCTACTTCAGCTGTTTTTCTAAGCCCTTGGACTTTGATAATTAGATCATGTCAGCCTTGAGAAGGTAACATCCCATCCTTCCAAACCCTGCTCAGTTAAGTTTTCCTGAAGACTTTCTTCAGCCCTCTTCCTCCCCGCCAAAGGCAGGTCCTTAATCCCCTAGCCTAGTCCGTGCTCTGTATTTGTTTACACGGTTCACTTCCAGTGTGCGCAGTCCAGCAGCAAGCCTTTGTTTTGGAAAGCCTTTGTTTTGGTCTCTCAACATCCCCACTGAGGCCAAGCAGAGCTACCGCAAGTAAATGCCCTTGCAAAATTGGGATTGCTCTAGATAACCAAGTACTTCAAAAGGAGAATGTAGGAAGGACAGCTAAAAGAGTGAAACCAACGAACAATTTAAGCCGAAGGCATCATAAATTTCTTTGATTTTCTTTCCTGGTAGAACTCCAGCCAGTCCTGATCCAAGACCTTCCAGCCCTTGGCCTCCAAGAAGTTAGGA
Source organism: Chionomys nivalis (assembly GCF_950005125.1). Classification (NCBI taxonomy): domain Eukaryota; kingdom Metazoa; phylum Chordata; class Mammalia; order Rodentia; family Cricetidae; genus Chionomys; species Chionomys nivalis. Next base: position 18,580,049 of record NC_080110.1, read on the forward strand.
GATTTTGGAATTGACTAAATAGTCACTCACCAACTAGTGGAAGGCGGATATCTGCTGTCTAGCGTTTTGGTCCAGGGCTTGTACCAACTGATCTGCTCAGCAGCTTTACCCCAGAATCTCTCAGGGTCGGCCACAGAGGCTGCGAAATGGGTCTTGTACTCGCCACCATTGCAGGTGGCCAGGGCCCTGCAGCCCCGGGCCCCAAGACCCGCCACCAAAGCCCTTCGGGCTGCACTGGCTCCTCTTGCTGAAGGGGACCCTGGCAGGGGCGCCGCAAGCGTCCCGGCGCCTGTTACTTTGCGACATTGCAGCCAGGATGGCTTCATTCTTCCTCACTGTCCCCAGCTACAGGCCCGGGAACTCGCTGTCAACAAGGCTGAGGCTCAGCCCCTGAGGGGAGCTTGCAGGAGGCGGGGCTTAAGTCCGAAGTGAACCCCTAGCCCAGAAGTTTGGAAGTCAAACTGAAGTCCGCGATAAAAACCGACCTGGATCTACCAGGAAAGCAACAGGCTGGAGTGGAGACCTGGGAAAAAGAGGCAGGACACTACAGAAGTTGAGTTCCGTCACCACTTAAATTCCAATCTAGTGCAAATTTTCAACCCATGACAGAGGGTCACTTGCCATTTAGCAGCGCGTCTCCGGACTTAAGTGCCCGAACACGAGTAGAACAAGGCGAAAGGGCCAAATGGCTTATTTTAAACAAAATGTGTATCTCCGGCCCACAGCAGAATCACATAACCCTGGCATTTACACTGGATCCCTGGGGTGTTATTTTCCTTTACTCATTTATTTCTTTGCTTAAAATTCAACTCAAACCCTAGTTAATAAAAACCACAAGCAGCTCCGGGGCCACGTTTGTTCCAGGATTTCCTGGCAGCCAAGAGGAGGGGTGGAAGGAGGGTTACTCGGCAAGGTTGGGGAGTGCTTCAAAGAGTGATTGACAGTCAGGCCACTGGGGAAGGTAGCCCAGCTGGGATCTGGAGGCACCTGCCGGTCCACACCTCTGGATACAGAGGCAGGAGCACACAGGATTTGGGATTATTTCTTCTAATTTGCCCCTTTTTGAGTTTTTATGACATTCTCTCAGAGAGCACATGGTTGTGAAATTTCTTTGAGTTCATAAAACTATTTTAAAACGAAATGTGACAACCACTGCTTCACTCTGAAGAAACTAGGAGCCACAGAAGCGCAGGTCTCAAGTGAATGAATTGTGCAATGTGTGGGTTGTGCCTGAAGTAGCTGTTCTAAATCAAATCAAAAGATGAACTGAATCCAAAGAAGGAGGAAGCTGAGAATTTCCAAGACACACAGGTGGTAGGAATTTCTTGCCTGGCTTTAACTTTCTTCAAGCTCTGTCATCTTGCCCACTTCAGTGAAATTCACAATCTTTTGCTTTAATGTCATGCCAAACACGTTCTGACCTCCTGCCACACTGTTCGAAGTTTTAGATGTAAAGATAATGTATTCCCAGGTCTTAGGTGAGAAATGGCGGGATGCCCTTGACCCTGGAAAGGATAATAAATTAACGCTGTAAACAAATGATCCTGAAGGCAGAAAATGATGTGGAGACAAAGGCTAGACAGAGCAGGCATTAATCTAATGGAAGGCAGAAAAAGAAATGACATTAAGTGCCCACCTCAGCTATTTCCTTTAACTGAGAAGCTCACTTTTCCTACATAGCCACGGTAGTTTCCATCCTCCCAAAGTTCTTAGAACAAGTGGTATCTGGGAGCAGAAGACTGTAGGTCACTTACATCAAAGGCCGTTTTATCTCTTTGCCCCTACTTCTTTCTACTCAATGCTGCTTTCTGACATACAGATTGGGTAAACCCCAAATTATCCCCAGGTTCCAAACATTTAACGGGTGTGTGAGTGCCTACATTATATATAGATGGTTTGAAGGAAGCGATATGAAGGGAGGAACTGACTGTTGCTGGCACACCTTGCATGTATACCTTGGGCTTACCATTTTTGAGAACAATAAGGTACTGAGAGTTTTAAGACTGTGTAAGAAGTGGTTGCTATCGCCTCATGTTTACCAGAGAAGCTTAGCAACAGTAGAACTCAGTACTGGACTCAAGACCTTCAAGAAGAGCAGTGAAAACCCAAACCCAGAGGAGACCCTGAGCTTGAGAGCCAGGACACTGGACTGGAGAGTAAACTCACTGGTTAAGAACTCTTGTTGCAAAAGACCCAGGTTCGATTTCCATGGTCACCCACATCTCCTTGGGCACCAAGCATGTATGTGGTACACAGATGTTCATGCATGCGAAACACTCATATACTCATAAATACTCATAAAATATAAAAAATAACTAAATGAAAATATAAGCAGGACCGGGTGGTGGTGGCGCACGCCTTTAATCCCAGCACTCGGGAGGCAGAGGCAGGCGGATCTCTGTGAGTTCGAGGCCGGGCTGGTCTATAAAAGTTAGTTTCAGGATAGGCTCCAAAGCTACAGAGAAACCCTATGTTAATATGTTAATATACATACATACATACACACACACAGAGGAAAAAAGCTTCAAACTAAGGAAACAAGAGAGCAAAGAAGGAAACAAGGAAAGAAAAGAGCCAAGAAACAGCACACTTAGGCCTCAGACAGTTCAGACACGTTTAACTTGCAACACAATGGGGAGGGGAAAGGACAATCCAGATTGCAGTTTTATCATTCCATACCACACACGTTATCTCTAGACCACACACAAATCATCTTGGCCCAACTTTGCCAGAAACAAAATATCTGACTAGAGCAAGCATCAGAGCTAGCAAACATTTGTCCCATGATTTTACATGCCTACTTTCCTGGAGAGACTGAAAACTCAGTGAGTGGAGGCGTTTCTTGAAAGCACTTATCTGTGAAGTAGGGACAAGCTGAGCTGCAATCAAAACTTGGAGAGACACTAAAGGCTTATCGTGAATCGCCAATGCATTTTAGGTAATAATGCTGATATTTGTGAACTAAAGCAGCTTTCAAATTTCTAAAATGAAACAGAGTATATAATGAAATTGTAAACTATAAGTTTTGAAATTTTCTTCTGTTCTCCACCATAGCAATGGCATTAAGGAAAATAAAGCAGGCTGGATTTTCTAGGGTGGAGGATGGGAGGGTAAGGTAGTGGAGGGCATAGAGACAACTCACATTTAAAGGTCCAGTAACTCAAACAGGACAGAAACCTAGAGAGAGGAACTAAACCAAAGAGGAATGCCTCTTACTAACTTGCTGCCTCCCCATGGCTTGCTCAGGCAAATTTTCTATAAAACCCAGGACTGTAAAACCCAGTAATGGCTTCACCCACAGTGGACTGGGCTTTCCACAGTCATTAATAAAGAAAATTCCCCCACAGACTTAACAACAGATAAAGCTCATGGAGGCATATTTTCTCAATTGAGGTCATGAACCTCAATTGAGGTCATGAGCCAGTGTCAAGTTGACAAAATATTAACCACTGCACCTAGCAAAGGGGTTTGATTGTGGGCATGAATTCCTGCCTTTAGCTGAGGAGCTATTAGCATCTGATAACTGCTTAGAAATGGAGATCCAGCTTTCTTCAATGCTGTGACCTTGGTATAGGAGGGAGGCCCCATACCCAACAGCGGTCTGCCAAAACGAGCTGGACAGGATGGGGAGGAGAGAGAGAGAAGAGAGAGTATGAACATAAGTTTGGTGGATAGGTAGGGAGGAGGTAAATCTGGGAGCTGCTGAAGGGAGGGTGAATATGGTAAGAATATCTTGTATGAAATTCCCAAAGAATTAACAAAAGCCTCATTTTTTAAAGACATTGAAGTAAATACGAATTATTTCACAAGAAAGCTTCCAAGGCATGGGAAGACACTCTGAAACTCCAACTCATCCTTCAGTCAAATAAAGTAAGTGTAATCCCGCCTTCGACCTCCATCTTTAGAGACCCGTCCCCAGTGGCCCTTGAACCTTAACCCCTCCCCAGAAGGGTCATGGTAGCCCTCCAAACCTTGACCCTTCCCCAGGAATCGTCAAGACCACCACTTCCACGGGCTATTTAAACTGCTCCCCAGTAAATAAACACGTGGTTTTCCCTCTTCCTTTCTGGTGGTCCCATTTAGCAGCTTCCCAGTTTCCCTCGGGGATACCCGGAGCTCAGGTGTCTAATCAAACCTGGATATCTTTTAATGTGGTCTGATTTGGTTTTATTGGGATTATTTTGTGTTGGCGGAGTGGCTCGGTTGAGAAATATTCCTAACAGTAAGACCCAGGATACTTACCATCCTTATTTAGATTTCTGTAAAGTATCCAATAAAAACATTTGTGCTTAAGAAATATATAGGGATGTTTCCATTTGAGAAAAACGTGAGGAGCGTCATCTGGGTATCATTTCCAATCATTTTTAGCATCCTTGTTTTCTGTTTGTTTTCTTTTCTCTCTGCTCAGCAATTTGCTACTGCGAAAAGAATTCTCATTCATGTAGCTGTGAAGGCCAATAATAGTTATAAATTTTTAATCAAACCACCGAAATCATCAAGGGTCCCTTTAAATCCTTCTGTAAGGATAGTTCCTGAAGAATTAGACGATTTCTTTTGCATATTTTCAAAGAAAAATCTCTGTGTGACATTAAACTGCTTGTAATCCTAAGAAATGATCTGACAGTCCTGGTAGCAAATAATTAAGAAGAAAATGAGCATCCCTTAATATAATGTTTTGTAAAGTATAATCATAGCCGAGCAGTAATTTGTATATATACATATTACATGTGTGTGTGAGAGAGCATGAGTGTGTGTGTCCATGTGTTTGAATGGTCAGGTGGATATGCATGAAGTTAAACGATAAATTGAAGGGTAAGACCAGTCTCTCCACACAAGAGCTGTAACAAGAAATTGGGCAAGAGTGTGGATGTTTCAGAAACAACACAAAGAACTTAGGTGAAATGTAGTTCAAATCTGAGGAAGTGCAGGTAGAATGAAGAGGTTTAGTTTATGCTGTAAATGAAAGCAGATACATTGTTTACTGGAAATACTGTGGAAAAGAAAAAGAAAATTAAATGAGTAAATATTTGGTATTGGGATGATATGGAACCTGGCCAAGATTAATATGTTTCTCCCTGTTATTATTTTTTAAAAAAATAATATCTTTGAAATTATAGTTACATCCTTTTATTCTTCTCTTTTCTTCCTCCAACCCTCCCATGTATACCTCACCCTGCTCTCTTTCAAATTCATGGCTTTTTAAACGTTGTCAATGCTGCTGCTGCTGTGATTGTGTGTATATGTATGTATTCTTAATGTACAAATACAACCTGCTCAGTCTAAAGAATATTACTCATATGTGTGCTTTCAGGACGATCATTTGGTATTAGATAGCCAATAGTTCTTCCCTGGTGAAGACTATTGCTCCTGCTTTCAGCACTCCTGGGTTGCCGCTAGCGTTTTGTCTAGGGTTGAGACGCCTAAGCTTTCCTCATTCCTTGTTGGTTTCTCTATTCATATCACTCTTGTTCAGTTCAGGCTGAGGTGGCCATGTGGGGGAGATTTCAGATGTGCAGCTTCAAGTATTTCTAGGTAACACAATCTCACAACAAATTTCCTGTTCCTCTAGCTTTTTACCATCTTTCTGTTCTTGCTTCCAGGGATCCTGATCCTTAGGTGCAAGAGCTGCGTTTCAAATGTATCAGTTGTGACTACACTCCACAATCAGTCATTTTGTTCAGCTGTAGGCTTCTGTAATAGTCTCTGCCTGTTTGAAATAAGCTTTCTTGGTGAGGGCTGAGAACAACATCATCTATGAGTATAAAGACTTAGAATATAATAATGAATTATTCTAGTTTGGTAGAGTTGGCTGTAAGTTCTCCTCCAGGATTCGTAAATAGTTGTCTAGATTTCTGGTACCACACATGATTTCTCTCTTCTTAAGTCCATGGAAAGAGCTGTTGGTTACTGCCCAGGCTTTAGTGCCACCATTACACCCTTGGGGTTTGTATATCTCAACAGTTACTATTTATTCTACCACATCTTGGATCCCAAGAAAGTAGCTTGCTGGAAAAAAAATTGAAGTGTAGAGAACTCTGTGGATGCCTTTGCCCATCAATCACTTGAAGAGTGGCTATCATAGATGGCTCTTGAGATACCGCTATTATTTTTTTGCTGATATAACTGCCTACTTGTTTTAGAATTGAGCAGCTAACCACTAGTAGCTTACTAAAGATTGTTGTTTTAATAGACGATGTTGGTGAATTTCATCAACAGGTACAGTTGGTACCAGTTTCAAATTTCCAGTAAATTCCTTCCATCTAAAGCAGAATATCACATCTTTTTTACATTTGTTGGTGCTTTCACTTGTCTTCTTAATTCAACTTGTAGTTTGTGTTGGCATGAGTATGAGATTTCTTTCTCTAGAGTTATGTGTGCATAGAAATTGACGACAGAATTGTACTATGATTTACATTGTAGCTGGCTATAAACTAGCTATATACATCTATTAAAAACCAATTAATTATACCTTACCAGTAAGCAAACAATCTTATGTTTTCTTCTTCTTCTTTTTTTTTTTTTTAAATCTGAATTTCAAGAAATGTCTTTAGACTCTGACAGAATGTTCCAGATGCTGGAATCACCTCTTTTTCTCTCTATTATAGTACCATGATGTAAGATGAAGATTTTTTTTGAAAGAAAATTATTGCACCTTCAAAACTAGCTGTAAAAGTTTATAAATAATGTATATATTATATCATAATAAAATATATATTGTATATGCAATATTCATAAAATGAAGTATATGTATATATAATGGTTAATTTCTGATAATTTTCTTTTTCATTAACATGTCTAAAGTTCATCCCTTTGTCACTTTTTCAGTGACAGAGACAGAAAGACAGCACCCAGCAAGGGCTTTTGAAACCTCAAAGATCACCCTCAGCGACACACTTCCTCCAACAAGGCCACACCTACTTCAACTAGGCCTCACTTCCTAATCCTACTAATCCTTTAAACAACTCCACTCTCTGGTGCCCAAGCATTCAAATATTATCATTCAAACCATCACAATGTATATAAGACTCTTGTCATAGAAAAGTGAATTGCAGAATATATTGTAAAGAAGAAGAAGAAGTAGAAATAGAAATTGACTTAATACACTTCCATCCAAACTGTCCATCACCCAGGAGAGTCTCTCTCTCTCTCTCTCTCTCTCTCTCTCCTTTTTCCTACTGAAATCTAAATTTATCTTCTGCTATTGTTTGAATACAGTATTCACCTCTAAAACTCAATGAAATTTAATCTCTAAAATGAGATACCAAAAGAAAAGGATTAGATTTAAGAGATTAGAACTCTGTCCTCAAATATATGTTCAGCCATTCACATGATTAGTAGGCAGGCTAATGAATTCGGAGAGTGGTTTCTGAATGTTAGGCAAAGTCAAGCTAGGACCAGTTCTGAGCTTCTACAAAATTAAAATATAGATTAAAAGGACAATATTGCTAGCAGATCCAAATTATCTTTAGGTTGAATGGATATATCATACATATTAAAATTAGTAGCAAATGTTTATGGTAAGGGCCGGAATGAACTCAGACACAATGCCAAAGCTGTACAAACGTAAATAAGGTACTGTATAACAGCCGTGCTAAAGTTTACACATCCACTCTTAATTACAGGTAATGTAGAAGGTGAAATATTTTCCATTACCTAATACTTTTCATAATTCAACTGTTCCTATTTCTCAAATTACATTTTTTAATCATGCCGTGTTCTTTCTTTTTAATCTGTTCTGATATCATAGAAGTTCAAACCTGCTTCCCCACTTGACTTCAACTGAAGAACAGGAAACCTTTCTTCTATACCCTGGTTTGTCTTTTGACCCACTGGCTAGACAAGCACTTAATACTTCAAACATTCTTAATCTTTGATAATTTCCTTTTCAAGCCTACAATGGGAAGCTAACAGGAAACGATCATCCATAGAAGATCTTTTAATACCTCAGACCCAATTGTGGGTCTTTTGAAGTTTCAAGATTAGTGGTATTGGGTTTGGTAAAAACCAGAATAGCTGCCAAATTGTGCTTAATGACCTGAGTTCATTTGCCGTCATACTGTTAATTGTTTTGCACTCTGGAGTCCCCTTAATGAACATTCTAGGTTTGGTACATTCAGCCTATTTATGAAAGATCTTAATCGTAGATAAAAATACCAGTTAAAGATGTCCTTTCCTTCTACATCCACCCCAATATATATTTCCCTTACTATTAGAAAGTCAATAGTTTGTCCATATGAATCCCCTGTAATGGAATAATATTGAGTATAAACAGGAAGCCATAAGTAAAGAAGAAGCAGAAAGTTAGCTAAAGGTTCACCTCCTTTACAGTTTATCTTCTTAGGACTAAATGAATAGGAATAGAAAAAAGCCCTTACTTTGGTCTTAGAGCAATGAGGATATGAATGCCATATGAGATACAATAATAAGAGAATAAAATATTAATATTAAAAGAATGTTTTATTAACATAAAATGTTTTCCTTTTGAAGATTACACAAGACAATAGAAAATCAACTAAGATTTATTATGTAGTTGTGTGCAGTATATGTTACAGGAACTCCTCAGTAATTTTAACAGTGTTGCCTATGGTGACAGTTCAAGATTCTATACAGGAAAAAATAATATTGATGCTCAACAATGTACGTGCATTCATGCTGATTGAAAGGAATTAATGATTGCTTTAAGTAACTTGCAATTACATAATTGTAAATTCATTATCAAATCTTTCAATTCCTATGAAATTCCAAATAGTAACTTTTACAGTAACAGTATTAAACCCTTCTAGGCATTTTGATGTGTAATGGATTTCAAATTAATAATCACAGTTATTCACATTTATATAGGTTTTTTTTTTTAGAATGGGTTTATTTTAGCTTAGAGTTCCAGGGGGAGAAAGTCCATAATGGCAAGGATGGCATGACAGTAGGAACGGGATGTAGAGAGACCATATTTCATCCATTTCATCCTCACTCAGGAAGAAAAAAACGAGAACACAATTTTGGGCAATGTTAAAATGATCAAAGCCTGCCCCAGTGCTTCCTTCAGTAGAGGTGTCTCCCTCCCTAAAAGGCTCCATCACCTCCCCAAACAGCATTATCAACTGGGAAACAAGTGTTCAAATACATGAGCCTGCGGGGAAACATTTATGCTTCAAAACACAACATGAGCACACAAACGCATGAAAACAAATGACAGAGATATATTGTGCTACTGACATTTCTTGTTACTGACAAAAAATGTTTATTTGACTCACAGTTTGAGAACACAGTTCATCTTAGTGGGGAAATAGCAGCAGCTGTGGGAGGCAGCTGCTCGCAGTGCATCCAGAATCAGAAAGCAGAGGGAAATACTGCTGGAGCTCAGCTCTCTTGCTCTTTTTTAATTCAGTCTTGACTCCTAGCCTATGAAATGGTTCTACCAATGTTCAGTGCAGTCTTTCCTCCTCAATTAAAGGACTATGGGAACACTCCTTACATACACACCCAAAAGTGTGTCTCCTAGGTGATCCCCAAATCAGTAAAGTTGACAGTCAAGATTGACCTCAAACACACACACACACACACACGGGGGGGGGGGAGAGAGAGAGAGAGAGAGAGAGAGAGAGAGAGAGATTCCATCCACTCTCTATAGAGGCTTTAAGCTTGTCTTTTCCCCAGGTTGGCTTTCTGTTTGAGAAGACCCAAAGTTTCCAACAATCCCATGATTACAGCTCTACTGTTCTGGGTGAACACAATAGACTTCCTTATCTTTTATAATTAGTTATTAATCCAAATAGTCATGAAAATATGACTTGCAGATAGGTATATAAACTCACAATGGATATGTGGAGCTAATTTTATAAAAGAAAAGAAAGAAGACTTTTTTACTGGTGTGAATCTCTAATTGATATGCTACCTTTTGATGTATTTCAAAAAAGCCCAGATCAGTCAAAGTAAAGGTATAATTAGTAAATTAATTACTACAAGGTATAAATATAAAGACAAATGCCAATAATGAATTATTATATATAAAGTTTAAGAAGTTAGACCTTCCATTCAGATCTTGATTTTAACCTCTGCTTTTTAGTTTACTGGTCATGTGATTTTGACCAAGTTTCTCATTCAAAAACTCTGTTTCCTTGAGATGTGTAAAGTAAGGATAATAACACTTATTATCCATGACGTGATTGGAGATCTGGATAAGATCATGCATCCAGTCAATGCAGTGCTTAGTTTAAAAAGTGATGCTAAATTGATGACGACATTCATTCAAGCATCCAACATTTACTAGGGTTGCTAACACAAATATAACAGCATAGAGATTTCCATCATAAAAGTTGCAATTTAGTAAGAAGATGAAGAATGGAATGTATGCCCATTCTAGAAGAGGGTGGGGAATTGAGGCAAAGTAGTGAATGCTGCTTGCAGTTTTGGTTTTTAGATAAGACTGCAGGAACAGATAAGGATCAAGAATCCAGTAGAGAACAGCAAGACTAAAAGTGATTGTAGATCGAAAATTGCACTCAGAAATCACTTCAATCTTTTATAGATACAGCTGGATATATGTTTCATAAGCTTCTTCCCTCTTTCTTTTTATATGCTATAACGTCTCCCGCGAGCATTCTTCTCTGTCCTCTGCCTGCCCAAACTCATCTCATACATTATGGTGAATCTGCAAAGTGAAAAAGTAATCAGGCCTTATAAGGTGAGACTAGTATTCTCTAAGCCACGGGGAGTATGATGACACTTATCTTCAAAGTAACTGGGATTCAGTGAAAGTTTCAAAATGGTGTATGTGTGTTCTTACATGTATATATTTTCATTCTTGTGAACATGTTTTTCTGCTTATTTGTATGTCTGTATGTCTGTATGTATTTGTGTCTGAATGTGCATGGGTGGGCGATACTTTTTGGGGGATACTATTCCCATAACTGAAGCTTATCTAGGGAGCACCAATCTGACTCTAAGGGTAAAAAGAGCACCAATGAATTTTTACAGGAATCTGAGAAAATAGGCACATGGATGGAATGCTCAACACTGAACAATAACAATTTTAAGTTGCAGACAGCCTGGTGGTTTGTGTGGAAATGGGATCATCTGTAATTCTAGAAATTCAATATATACAGAAAGAAGCAAATCTGAATCCAGCAGAAGAGGGTTAAAAGAGTAAATGTAAGACAGCTCTTGATGAAGATGACAAAAGAAACATGGCCGCATCTGCATGGTGACCAAGTCAAACTATAACCAAAAAAAAAAAAAAAAAAAAGCCCAAGAATCCCAGAGACAGAATAATTAGAGCAATGCAGATAATTGATTTTTCCTAATGTTCTCCAGTAGACTCCAAATACTTCCACCTAACCAATGCCCTTTATGGTTCTGACCATCTTAGCCTCTCTTCTTCGTCTCTCATATCCCTTAATTGTTCCCAGTTCACTTATCAACTTAAGCCTACTTCCTTCTCCTATCCCATCTGGGTGAATGAATTATGAGTGAATATCAAAAAATCTCAATATTTTAATGCAGAATCATTTAAATTAGAGGTCCCAAGCAGAAGTTTGAATAATTTGAATTGTATTTGAATTCTGTGTGTGTGTGTGTGTGTGTTGTACACAAACACATGTGAGCTGTCACCCTCCACCTTATTTTTTGAGATAGATTTTTTTTTACCAAACCAAAGATAATGGATTTGGATAGACTGGCCAGCTCACAAACTCCAGGAATCGTCTTCACCTCAACCTTCCCCACAGCAGTGGCAGTATAGATAGGGACCACCCCTCTCAGATTTTCCCATTTGTGTTGAGCATATAACCTCGGGTCCTTATTCTTGCATGACAAGCATCTTACCAACTGAATCATTTATCTCCCCAGCAATTTAATTATAACATTTTGAGAGTATAGGAAACATCCAGTGGTTAACGTAAGTGCCATGTTGAAAATTCAGAACCATCTAGGCATTTTATTTTGCTATATAACAGAATAGAAGGCTAAAAAATATGCTTACAAGTCAGATTCAGTACCAGCAAGGCTTGGGTGAAGCTTTATCTTGTTAAATTTGTTACCAAACGATTGACATCTTATCAATTACATGAGATATTTTTCTTTTTCTTCAGAAACAGGATTTAAATACAATTCCAATTATTTAACAGATTTTACTAAAATTAAATCAATTTCTTTATCGTAATAGTATTAGACCAATATGTACACAAGATTGTAAAGGTTGTCATGCAGCTAACAATAAATAATTTCATATCAATTGTGATTAAATATAAAGAGTGAATACGGCCAAAACATCCACAAAGGATAATATCTTCTTATTTCTTTATCAGAAAAATCCAAGAATTTGAACCAAGTCTCTTGAATTTCTATACAGATAAATAAGGGCCTAAAATTTTCCCCCAAATATCCATGTTCTCTTCTTTGCTATGCTTGCCAATAAAGTATTTTTTTCTGGCTTTGCAAAATTCTGATTCATAAGGTTGCAGTCAATCTAATGTGCACCTGAGTTGTGTGTCGTCTCTGAGATTGTTCCCTAAAGCTTGAATAAGATTTGGGGACCATATTTATTCTCTCTTTCCTGTCTTTTCTCTAGCTGTAGAGGATTTAATGAGAAACTCTTCTATGCAAGAGCTGGGTGACTGCATTTCCATGGAGAGCAGAGTCATAACAGCCGCCATGTCTTATGTAATATGAATGAGAAACAGTGTCTACTTTTAAGGCATAGAGTTCTGGGGATAGTTTCGTGCAAATTATGATACAGGCAAGATAGGAAGAAAGCTACACATTCATCTGTTGTCCTCTCTTATCTCCTAATCAGGACACTCAACCTTTCTGTCCACTGAGTTGTCATTAAAGGCATACCAACCAGTATACCGAATTCTTACAACTGATATTTCTTCAGTTTATGAAAGCAAAACAGTAGGTATCTATCCTTCTAGTGATTTTATTTATTTTGTTTTTATTTGGATTTGTATGTAGCATAGATACAATTAAATATTATATTTGACATTTGCATCAATAACTTGTTATGTATGAAATTCACTTGGTGAAAACAATGTATTTTACAGCCTCAGGTACATGACCGTAACAGGAGTTTGACTGCATCTTTAGAATCCTTTAGGTTCTTATATCGTTAAAACGATAGTTTGCAAAGGCTACTCCAGAGGTATTAAATTCTAACTAAGATTAATAGTGATTATATAATTTCTCAGAAAGCGGACAGTATAGAATAGCATACAGCTAGACCCCCTGAAGATACCTGAAGGGGGTATTTTCAGTTGGTTATTTCTACCAGATATAGTAAAAACACTAAGAAGCTTTGAAATTGTAATGATCTCTATCTTTCCTAGAGAGCTAAGTATAAACATTGAAATGAAATATTATACTAGACTTCAAAAATAGAATATTCTGAAGTGTATACATGTCTTAACATAAGCAGTTATTCAGGACAACAATCAAATCTTGTGCATGCTAAGTCATCCAAGTAGACTGATGGGTTCCTAAGTTCAAGGGCTTCACAAAGTATTGCTATTGGCAAGGTTAATATTTGAATTCAGTCTGAAATTGTAGCCCTGTGGTCCACAGCAGAATGTATTTTCCACTCTGGGTTATATATGCATCATCTCGTTTTGTACTTGTGTAAAATGTGGAAGTGACAGAAATAATACAAAGTGTCCCATCCCTCTCAAGTTATTATGGAATTCAATTTGACTAAAAATATAGGGGGCGGCCTGCTATGTGATTTCTTACAGGTATTTTCTCTCCCTTGTTTTCTACATTCAATATTTTAACTGTCAGATTTTACCAATGCCTACAATAACAAACATACCTATAACTCATCCCAGGTATTTTAAAACATGAAGTTGACCAATTATTTCTGAGAAAAATTTTTATACCCTTATGATTGACTGAATTCTGCGTTTTCCTAGTAATAATATCTTTGAATCAATAATCCTACATTCTCACTGTTGTTTCTATAAGGTGTTCTGCTAACTGTAGTTATAAGTGCAAGTTAGAGTAAAATAAAAAATTTACTAGATGTTTGATTCACTGATTTGTAAAACAATTCAATTCAATGAGATGAAACCCTCCCATCTGTTCAAAATACTCAGAATACATGTGTCTGGAGAATGATCTTCAGTAGCATAAATTCCAAAGAAAAAACGTTTATCATCATTTTTACAACAGTTCTTCAAAGGTGTTGGACTATGAGCAATTCTATGAGTTTATGATTCTTGGTATATGTCTTAGTTTCTGTTCATTCTATACTTTGAATTACAAATATGTCCTAGCTTCCTGGTGGTTTCGCCTATTGTCTTGAACACAAAAACAAACAGACAAAACCAGAAAAAAAAACCTGGTTTCATGAACATAATATCTGAAAACTCAGAAGAATGAGTCTTTTAACACATTAACAATCGAGGAAAAGAGACCTTTTTTTTCTTATAGTAATATAGTACTAAATTACCAAATGGTATCTCCTAGTCTTTGTTGAAAACTTCTGTTTTCTTGGTAGAAAAAATATTTAAAAGAACAAAAATCATGGTACCAAAACAACACCAAACATACCAAAAACATACACACTTACAAGTACTGAGTCTATTTTGGAATTGTGCTGCTCTTTATTCATTTGAGCTAGACTCTTGCTTCATTTGTTTTTTTTTTTTTACAGATGCAAAGAAAACCAAAAAATTTATTGTTCATGTAAGAACATATGGCCAAGGAAAGGCCCAAGACAATTACTAAAATTCCTTCTTAAAACATCTATCCATACACATAAAGACACAAACTGTGTCCAACGATGACCATGGTTCATAAAATGATGATGAGTTTTTGAGTAACAACAAGAGAGCATCGCCAAGAAGAAACCCAGCCCCAAAGGCAAAAGAGCATGTGATATCCGAAGGGAGCCTGCTCATCATCTTTGTTCTCCTCTGACAGCCTCAAGCTGTGGTTTACAAACAGTTTTCTTGCAGAATGTGCTGTGAAATCACAAACCGATTTAAACGTAGCTGCTACCTTGGGGCTTTGTTTACTTTCCCAAATGGAGAAGCAGAAAGATTTAAAAGAAGGTTCTGGAAAAGCTTGCTATATAACATCTTTTCCCAAGTCTTCTTGTAAGAAAAATCTTGTGGTGGATAAATGAGCTGTAGAAATAATCTGACTAAGCAATGGGAAAATTCTTTTTGAGATGGCTCAGGGCTCTTCCTCCACCGATGCATTTTGTGTATCTGTCTGAAGAAAATGCGAGCAAAAGCTTAATTATTCTGCCCTGTATACTCACATCCAATCTTGGAAGCTGTTGCTTGCTGGTCAGAGGTTGCAGTCTATCGTGGCCTGACACCTTTTTCCAAAAGCTTGGTAAAGTGGAGACTCCCTCCCTCCCCAGCAAAATTTCCTGCTCTCTACCTGTCCTTTTCTGGAGAATATCCCTGAGCCTGGAGGAATGACCTTATCTGAAATCTGTCTCTAAACCAGAGGCCTGATTTATCTTTAGCTTGACCCTTGGCACAGATTCCTGCTAAAAGCCTTCCTTGCTGCAAAGAAGATAACTAAGACTTGTGCAAGGAGCCTTTGTAATAGGACCGGCCACTTAGTGCAAAATAGGGTTGGTACCCAAGCTCCCCAATCCTATATATTCCTTATACTCCAAAATAAAGTTGGGCCGATTCACCCAAGTCTCTCTCCTGGAAGGCTGTTTCCGTCATACCCACAGCCATTAGAACCCAGGTCTCTACTTCTACTCCCTCCAGCATAGGGGACCAATGCAGCCAAAACTCCTGAGGAAGAAATCAACAAATCAACATCACAGAATACTCTATAGACATACACAGATTTTACTTGTCAACTTTTGGCATTTAGTTCTAAAGATTCTTTTATCTCAGTGTGTGTATTTTGCTCACTTGTATCTAAGGCTTGAATTTAAAGGAATACACTTTGGGAAATACTAGACTTGTGGAAGCTAATGTCGGTCACCCATTTTAAAGTTTCTGTATTATTATAAAAAGTTTACTTTTTGTATTTTAAGTGTGACATTCAGTGAATAAAACTGGGAGAATTTTGCGCTTCCATTCCTATTGAAATATATTCCATTTTACGTTTGATGAATATCATATTTTTAGAGTGAAATATCTTTAAAAATACTCGAGTAAGTGGATGAATTATCATATTTTTACATAAGGTCTTTATAACAACTATGACATAACACAATTATTCAAACAGATTTTCAATTATTTTTGTGCTGATTGCTACAGAATAATAAAGTTCAAAGACGTCCTTTAGATAATATAGAAATCTGCCTTCGTTTCTCTGGTAGAAGGAATTAGAGTAACTTATTCAGAGTTTAAAAAGAGAAAACAATAAAAATAATAACTACGGAATAATCAATAGGCAATACCTCTCCCATTCGAGGGATCACAGGTTTCTGCTCCAAGCTTTTTAGTTTTATGGTGATAGCTGTCAGGGTTCTGGGTCCAGTGCTATATCCATAACCCTCGGTAACTGCTGAAGTTCTAGATTTAACTGCCCATTCTAGCTAGCAAGAACAGAGGTTAAAATGGCTGAATGCCCTGGATGTTGAATACCTTGTTCTTACATTTATTATTAATAGCTAGGATTCCACCAGGTGATTGACTGGAAAGGTAATCATAGCCATATATCTAGCTAAAATTGAAAATGATGTGAATCGTGATTGAAAAATAATTAGCAGCCCATAGCCGCAGGGAACTAGTTAGGGAAGATCTTTAAAGTTACTGTAGCTTCCTGCCCATCCGTTCGTTAACTACTCTTCCACTGACTGTGTGAGCATACTTAAATTTTCTTTTCATTTTACATGTCTTTTATTGGTTTATGCTTATGATGCCATATATGTATATAATGTAACTTATCATACTCACTGCCTTGCCTTCTATCCACCCCCTTCTCCGGGAAAACCCTTCTCTCAACTAGATTCCATCTAATTCCATGTAGTTTAGGTTTTATTGACTGTGACCCATTCAGTTTAATTAGGTTTGCTTCCACGACCATGAGGTGAAGGGTTATTGCTGGAACCTGGGCAAATTATCAGTTGCAATACGACTGAAGAAAATGTCTCCCACTTATTCAGCAATCAATAGCTACCTACGTATAATACTTCATAGTGGAGTGGGGTCTTACGATCACGACCCCATCCATGATAAAATGTTGCCAAGCACAGCCCAGTGCAAGTTTTATGCTGATAGCCATAGCTATTAGAAGTTAATGTTTTCAAAAGCCATGTCTGGAAGACGTGTTTCTGAAACACTCTTCACATCTTTGCTCTTACCGACTTTCTGAGCCTTCTTCCGTGATGTTCTTAGAGCCTTAGACAAGGTGATATAGACGTCCTGTTCTGTGTTGGAAACTTAGACACATATTCTTTTGTTCTCTGACCAAGGGTGAGTATATTACTAGTCTATGAGCCAAACCAAAAAATTTTATAAGGCAGTTTCCTGAGCACAACACAATTGTTTAGCATAGCAGTCGTAGTAGGTTATATTTCAAGACTTTTGTTCAGGTTCATAGTACCAAGCAACAATGCTCTCCTGTGTAATAGGCCTCAAATTCAATTAAAAAAATATGATACAGTCATAATATTCAAGTACTATTGTACCAGTGTACACAAATCACCCGACAATTCCATTTTGTATGCCAAGGATCTACAGCTGAGTAATATCATTGATGCCTTTTCTCTCTCAACAACCCGAAGTGCGCCTTCTGACACCAGACAAACTAGCCAGAAGGCAAGAATCTTCTAGCACAATTCCTGTTTGTCTCTGGTGTTCTGCCACTGAAGTGTGAAATGTCTTCAACAGTAGGTCTTCCATCTAGCTCAGAGCAGTGACAATAGGCAATGTGTGCTTAGGGACCATGCTGACCAGCAACTCATAGGGCACTAGGATTCTCAGTTCATAGCCTATAGCATCTGTGATCAACATTATTCACCTAACTCCCTGTAAACTGCTTTACAAGGGGAATTTACATTATTTTTAATTGTGTGTGTGTGTGTGTATGCACCTGGGTGTGAGCCCTAGACTATAGGTGCCCTCAGAGGCCAGCACACGGGATCCCCTTAGATCTGGAATTGGTTGTGAGCCTCTTAAAATGAATGCTGCTAGCTCAGCTCAGGTAAACACTCTTAACCATTGATCCATCTCCCCATCCCCTCCTCTTTTTGTAGTAAAATTTTAACTAGATTACAAAGTAGTCTGTTGCCATATGGCTTTTTTCTATACAGTTTTAGCATTGGTTAACCTTCTTCCCATTACCTTTTAGTCCCCATGTCCTTCGTCTCTACCCAGTTTCCCAGTTAATGATTTCTACTCCGTTTTTCACCCTTTTTTTTTATTATGTCCCCTTGCATAATGACCCTTTAACACCTCCATGGTTCCTTTCTCAGGCTAATCCTGTTTATAAATTGTATAAAAGACAGCTCTCAACAATGTAATTCACTATGATCATTATGATTTATCTTCCAAATATCTATTAACACTTAAGATATTTTACAATACATCAGATCCTCTGTGTATATGTTGGAACAGTTAGCTTAGTGTTTTTATGGGACTCCTAACAGAGGGAACAGATGTATCTCTGATTCTTTTGCCTGCTTTTAGGACTCTTTTGATGTATTGTGTTCCTTGTCCACCTTGACATGGGAACTTTTGCTTTATCTTATTGGATCTTGTTTTGTGCTGTTTGTTTGTTGACTGTTAGAGGCCTGCTCTTTTATAAAGGAAAACTGGGGGGATCTGGGGCACAGTGGAGGTAGTAGCGGGAGCTGGGAAGAGTGGAGGGAGGGGAAAGTGTGGTTGGGATACATTGTATGAGAGAAGAATCTATTTTCAGTTAACAAAAACGAGATACTTTACTCTGAAATCATGCCTCAATGACAGTTATGTTCTTTGTGACAATTTTATCAGAAAATTAGGCCCCTCAAAAGCAATTTACCAAAGGCTGGGGCACTTATCATTAAAAAGAACAATTTAAGAATGATGCGAACCATTTTCGAAATAGAAAATTTAGAAGACACTTTAAGGAGTCCAGAATGTTTAAAGGACTGCTGGAAGAGAAACGGAATTTGCTCTGCATGGTCTGGAAGGCATGATTAGAATCAACTAAGAAGAAATAAGAGCTGGAAAAACATCATTAAGCAATGTCCTAGATGCTCTCTTTTGGGGTTACTATATTGCACAGCAAAGCCCCTACTACCAGGCGGCTTATCCAGTTGGTGGAAGTGAATCTGTGTATGTGTTGTTAACTCTTTTATGTTTGGGAATCACAATCTTTGTTCATTTTCCTTCCCTCTGTAGTGAGCATACAATGTTTCATTTTTATCAAGTCAACTCTAATTATATTTGAAATTGATGTGCTTATTATAAACATGAAAGGTGACTGTCTTGTTAGTATAATTTGTAACTAATGGGTCCTAATGATGCTAACATTTTTCTCTCACAGTTGCCGAGAATAAAGACCCTTGCATGAGCGTCCATGTTTCTCTGTATGATTCTTTTGAAATCAGTAAAATGACTTTAGTTTATCAGCTACTTGAAATTTCATATGGATTTTTTAAAGCAACCACTTTAATATTAAAGTTATTGAGTCAGAAAATATACTCAAATCAGGATGGTAAGATGACTCAGGGGGTAAACAACGCTTGTCATTAACCTGACAACTTGAGGCCAATCCCTGTGATCTACATAGTGAAGGGAAGAACAGATTCTACAAAGTTTTCCTCTGACCTCTACACATGGAACCCATGGGAGGAAACCTGTACAAACACACACACACACAACACAGACACACACACACACACACCCATAAGTACTTGATCATGGTGGATAGGTAAATAAATTGAATAAAAATTTAAATACATTTGAATGACTAGGCTAAATTAATTCCTCCACCTCAAATCATCAATATTTTCACTTATGTACCAGTCTTTCTCTATCTATCTGACCCAATTTGAAATTAAAAATATAAAAAGATGTAATTGAAGCCATCTGGGTTTTCCTCCAATCCACTCACCTTTCTTTCCAATTTGCTTACCAGTAAATGTATATGTATCACACAACATTCAACTGCTTTTTTCTTAGTCAAAGTTTACTTCTGTTTTCTGAAACAGCAAATGCCTTCCAGGTATTTCTTTCCTTGTGTAAACATTTCAATAGTTTGTGGAACACCTAAGCCATTCATACGATTCTGAAATAAATAAGCAAGAAATGTTAGAGAAAAAAGTTCTCTGACCGCTGTATCCCAACTACCTACTTCATCCTCCTGAATAGGTACCCATTTCTACTAGTGTCTTGTGTGTTCTTCCAGAGACATTTTAATGTGTGAACAAACGGCAGCATTGCGTGTGTTCTGTTCTACACATGGCTTTTAATACTTAGTGTGTTATCTTTTCATTTCAGTACACAAAGCAAATTCCTCTTCTTTATTCTTTATTAAATATGATAGATATTTTAAAAAATGGTAAAAGTCAGATAGAGCAGATAAAGGTCGAGTGTCATCTGCAGTGCGAAGCACAACTGTCACAGCCACAGAGCAGGAAGCAGACTTACCCAGAAGAGCCTGAGCAGCAGGCAGGTGTGGGCGCAATAATAACTGATTGCCTGTTTAAACCACTGAGTTCTGTGTTGCCATGGACATAAAAGATGCACATTAATTCAAATTTCTCTTTTTTTTTTCTTTTAAATCATCCTTAGAACAGATGAAAACGCTGATGATTCACTCGGTCATTTTGATCTTAAAAGGCCAACATTTAAAAACGAGGTCTCTGGGTTGATTTAAGTATACTTTAGTTAATCCATTTATTTTAAATTGTAAGAATATTCTCTGCATATTGTAACCTGCTAACCCAGCCTCGTCTTTGTTGAACGTTTCCATTGTTTTAAAGTTGCATTATTTAAAACATATGTGAGGAGTTAGCAATTACAATGCTGGCTTTGTTTATCAATCTTCTCAAATTCTTACCAGGAAAACCAGGAAAAGTGTATGTTGAGAAACTATAAGCAACTTTTGAAATAAAAATAAACTCTGACAAGATGTAGGAAATACTCCCAATACAAATGAATAGGAGGTAGACGAGAGGGAGTTGCAAAATCTGTGTATATATGCTTTCATTACCATTTAAAGTTAGCATGCAAAGTAATGAGTTTCACTGTGACATTTTCATACATGGAATCATTATACTTTGTTCTAATTCATTCCTCCACTGTTCTCCTCTATCCAATTTCTCTGCTCTTTGATGGTCCTCTGTCTTGTGCTTTCATGTCATTTATATTCAAAAATCTTCTCTTGCTCATCCTTCAACCTTACATTACTTACAACCTTACTTGCTTCCCCCTCATCCTCCGATTTCTAATATCATGTCACATTCATTTAAATCTAGATTCTGTACATGAGAGAAAATATACATTTGTCTCTGTAAGTATAATTTACTTTGCTTACCACAAGGATCTATATTTTCACCCATTTCCAACATGTGTCATAATTTAATTCTGTTTTAAAACCACATAAAATTCCATTGTGTGTATATACCAAGTTTTCTTTAACTTGTTTATATGTTTATATGTTGATGGACATATAGGTTGGTTCCATATCTTGTGAATGGTGAAGCAATAAACGTGTATATGCAAATATTTCTGTGGCATGTCTTTCAAATATTTACCTGGGAAGGTTATAAACAGCTGGATGCATACAATTTAGGTGTTTTTGTGTTTTCAGGTAGGATGAAAAGATGAGCCAGGCGGTGGTGGCGCACGCCTTTAATCCCAGCACTCGGGAGGTAGAGACAGGCGGATCTTTGTGAGTTCGAGGCCAGCCTGGTCTACAAGAGCTAGTTCCAGGACGGGCTCCGTAGCTACAGAGAAACCCTGTCTCGAAAAACCAAAAAAAAAAAAAAAAAAAAAAAAAGAAAGAAAAGATGAGCACTGGGGAGAAAGAAAGAGAGTAAAGCAATAAGTTCACAGATAAGATTAAGGTAAGAAAAACAACCTTGAGACCAATAGGTTTTCACTTGAAAGTACTGAGAGACAAGCAACCATCAGAAATTACTCTGGAAGGAGTTTGCTATGGCCAAGTGGAGATAAATACAGGAGCTTGTAGTAAGGCAGTCCACCGTGATCTGAGCAGTAGTCCTCCCTATGGTTTGACAATGATCTGCTGAGAATTCCAGGACAGGGGCCCAGGAAGTAATGCACAAATTAGGTCAAAGAAAGGGAGGAAAGAGGATATTCAGGTAAAATTCAGGAAGTCTTAGAGGCAGGAATCCTAGGAAGCAAGCTCCTACAGGAAACAGCAGAGGGAGCTCTGCAAAATGAGAAAAAAACGTAAGTTGCAAACAGACAAGGTTTCGAGAAAGGTAATTTCACATAAAAATATAAATGACAACTATAAGGAACTATCCACACAATGCACTGTCCATACAATGAAGGGACTCAAAAAAGATGTCCTTTGGACAGGTACATACATGTTCACATTTACATACGCATTTGCAAAGAACAAATCCCAAAACTGTACCTATTATTTTGAAACAGATCATGAGTTCTAACATGTAATTCAACAAGCATTTCAGCCACCGAATGCAGTTTCCCAAAATTACATGTAATAATAGCACAATGTTCATTTTGTTCCTGTATTTTTTTATTGCCTAAGCTACCTATTATATCATGTTTCATCAAAAATGCTTGCATATTTATATCAACATTCTGTTTACCCCTTTGATTATTCATGCTTGAGTGGAGTGTCAGCTGCAGAGATAGGAGACTTAATGAGCTTCATGGGGATACCTCATTCCAAGAACAAAAACTGGAAAAAGAAAACACAAGTGTCTGCATTCTAATTTGGCCCCTTGTTAGAGCTGATCTTGGAAGTGCCAAATGATAGTCCCCACATGCTGTTCCTCTCTTTTGCAGGAGCTTGTACCTCCAGCTTGGTTTTTCAAGTCAGTTTTCCGCAGACACTTTGCTAATGTTAAATATGTAAACCACAAATGCCCACAGGAAAAGCTTGCCATAACTCTGCCCTGAATACTGTGGTACTCTGCACCTGCTCACATGTTCTTTTCAGCTACTCCTTTGGTCTGCCTATCTTTTTCTTTATTGATTTTTTCTTTAAAAAATCAGGATTGTTTGTAATAGAAATGCAAAGCTCTGAAAACAAAACATGTGACTTCTTAGCATTCTGTACATACCTTCTGTCTCTTTGAGAGGTTTTTAATTTACTGTGGTGCAGAAAATGCATTATAAAGTATCATTTTTACATATTAATATATGCTGCATCATAATCTACAGGGAGAACCAACAAAGTTAATTTAAAAGAGTGAAATCGAAGGTTGACTGAAGCATATGAAAAATGGAAACCTGAAACAATTATTTATGTTATTAAGATGAAATATTCCAGTATATAGATATATTGAAATGTATGTGTATTTAGTATTGTTAATTTATGGAATGTCTCTGTGTGTGGTTGCATGCAAACATGCACATGAGGTGAAACCGCATGAAATGATTATTTATGCAGTTTACTGCTTAGAACATTTGACATTAAATGTTCAGGAAAAAATAAATCTGCAGAGACTTCCAAAGAGCCCTAAATTTATAGGTTAGGTGAAGTTTTTGAACCACCAATTTCTGGTACTATACATAAGTTCATTAGTGTATCAGAAGCACAAGAGACCTAGTTCTTGATTTCATTTCAAACTTCTCTTTGAACTAGGTTTCCAGATTGATGTTTCTGTTTCCTGACATTTCTCAAATTTTAAAGCAAATAAATTTCAGTCACTAAAAGCATGCTGCTTTTTCTACAGATAAAAAAACATTCAGGTGTGATGCTGCAGGGATGACAGGGAGAGCCAGGCAAGAAGAGAGAACTGAACAGACTTCAAAGCAATTCTTGATGTATGCAAGACTCTTTGCATATTCTCCTTATGCCAAGGTTGCACTTAAAGTTATCTGTTATCTGTTTCTAATCCTTGCATTTATTCCACAAAACCATACTCTCTGTTTTTGGCAAATGACACGAGAGAGAACAACAACTTGTGCACTCAGTAGCTACCAGAGTTAAGGATGGAACTCTGTAGAGTGTATCTACACAGGCAAAATCCTTTCCAATACACCATGCAACAGAGAGATAGGCAAAAATGTGCATATATGTCCAAAGTAAGTTTGCTCTGTGTGTTCTTCTGTTTTGCTGAGAAATCACACGTACAGTCAGCAATGTTTATCTAAATATTTATAAGATACGATATTTATATAAATGTTTATACTTATAAAAATTATTGCCTAGGTACTTAAAGATACTGCTCTCAGTAGTGCCTTATTACAAAGTTTTTATAAAATATTTTATAATTTAGATCCTATTTGTTGAGGTATTATTTTTTTACTACTAGGAGTTGTATTATCATGTCTCAGTGGTTCAACAAGCAACTGAGTATTATTAACTAATTATAACAGAGGGAGATTCTGAAGTTCAAAGCTGGTTGGTACCATGGAGCTCTTCAGGGATTGTTCATCCACATAGAGGTCTCCAAACTTCAAAGAAACTGAACTCACATCTTCCAATTTTTTAAAACAGACTGCCTGATGCATGAATGGTGGAAGACACTTAGAACACACCAGTGATTTCCAGTTAGAGAAATTGAAACATTATTCATGTTTTACATGAATTGCCTTTTTTCTACATTTTTATTAAAAATTTCCACCTCCTCCCTGCCTCCCTTTTCTCTCCTGCTCCCTCCACTTCCCACCCCCCATTCCCCTCCCCCTCCCTCTCCAGTCCAAAGAGCAGTCCTAGAGAAGCTAAATAAGAAGGTGAACCCAAAGAAAAACATATAGTTATCCTCCTGGATATTGGAAGTAGACAAGATTGCTTGGCAAAAATTGGGAACTGGGGCGTGGGGTGGGATGGGGGAAAAGGGAGATGGGGAGAGAAAAGTGAACTGTCTTTTTAAAAACAGAGTCTGGCTTAACTCACTCAGGATATTGTTTTCAATTTCCATCCATTTGTATGCCAAATTCAAGAAGTCATTGTTTTTACTGCTGAGTAGTACTCTAATATGTATATATTCCATACTTTCTTCATCCATTCTTCCATTGAAGGGCATCTAGGTTGTTTCCAGGTTCTGGCTATTACAAGCAATGCTGCTATGAACATAGTTGAGCATATACATTTGTTGTATGATAGGGCATCTCTTGGGTATATTCCCAAGAGTGGTATTGCTGCGTCCAGGGGTAGGTTGAAAAAAAAAAAAAAAAAAAAAAAAAAAAAAAAAAAAAAAAAAAAAAAAAAAACAGAGTCAACCATGTGTTTGAATTTCAAAATATCCAATATCCATTTCTTTCACTTTCCAACAAATTAACACTTGCCTCACTAACAAACTGGCAAATATACACATCAGAATTTAGTTCAGTCACAAAGGAGAACAAATTATGACATTTATAGGAAAATTGATAGAACTAGGGATGACAATCTCAAGCAAAATAAGTCAGTTTCAGAAAAAATAACATTTCTTTTCAAATGCAGAAAATCATATATACATGTCTATTCTCATATGATGAATTTAGAATATACAGAACACACATACACAGGTGCATTTACATGTAAATATAAAATATATGCATATATAAGACATAGGAATAGAAGGCGTACTATCTGGGGACTATATTTATTGGAAAAAAGCTAGCAAGGAGGAAAATAGAGTGTATTAGGGGACAAAACCAAGATGTATATCACATTTCATTTATCTTTAGACTCAAGATTAAAGCACACACACACTAAACATAAACACAGAAAATGGTGACAATGGACACTACTATCTATGTATAAAATATCATAATGGAATCTATTATTTTGTATGTTACCTTAAGAACAAATAAAATTTATTTCAAGTATATTGAAAAATGGAAAAGAGTTCTTTAAATATGTTGATAGTACAATGTGTCTTATGGCCTAGGAATGCCATCTTTCTAATCTGCTTTGCTGTTTTCCAGAATAAAAATATTTAACCTAGGGATTATGACTAATTTCTCAGATGATCACCTAACACTTCTGAAATTTCATTTCCTTGTCTGCATGCTAAGGATAATATGCAATCTGTGATACTTAATTATATCACAAAATCCAGCTCAAATAAACCTTAACCAAAATACATTTGATCATGTAAATAAAAATTGCAGGACTTTTAACTATTTTTTTAGAATATCAGGTGATATCTGGTTCTACTTTCTTAGATTTCTGTCTGAATCCTAACTGTCCTCAAAGTAGTCCAACGGTAGTAATTGTGTCGAGCCTTTCATATTATGGTACCTCTGTAGAATACGAAAAATTGATTTTTGCTCAACTGTCAAATAAAAGCTTATAGATAGAATTGTCTGGTGCAGTGATTCTCAACCTGTGGGTCATGGCCCTTTTGAGGTCTCCCATCAGATATTCTGCATATCAGATATTTACATTATGACCCATGACAGTAGCAAAATTGCAGTTATGAAGTAGTAATGGGATAATTCTGTGGTTGGTGGGCACTATAACATGAGGGACTGCATTAAAGGATTGCATCATGAAGAAGGTTGAGAAGGACTGGTCTAGAGGCAGGTGCCCATAAAAACATTTTAATGGCAGAATGAAAATGAATAAGTTTGGACTATTGTTGGTCATGTAAGCTTAATTTTGAACTGCATAATGCCTTAATGACGGTGGAAGAGACAGGAACGACACGGCACGCGCAGAAATCAATGTCCACCTGAAGAGAACAGTGACAGTGAAACAAGCAAACAAAAACACTGGGTGTGATATCTAGCTGAGATTCTATGACACGATAAAACTTCATAAACCTTAAATAGGCTTCTGATATTTCACTTTGGATTTCTTTTAATAGTAACAGTGTAAGACCCCAAAGCAATACATTATGCTCTATGTGAGAAATAATGTTTGTGGAATATTTATTCAGGATAACTAAATTAGACTGCTTTTGCTTTATGTCCAGAATATGGTTTACAATAAAAAGTTATGAATATCATATCAGCTCAAGTGGTTTTTACAGCACCATCATTCATTTTCCATGAAAAGTGAAATCTAATCACTCAGCAGCACTTGGTTTGTCAGTCGTAACTACAGACATTGCCTAAGCTTATGCGCTCACTCTCAAGTGGCGGGTGCTCACAGTTACCTTCACTGCAACAATTTTGAGACACATTCTTAAAAGAAAATGGGCACTTCTCAACAACTTAAAAAGCATATTTCAGACAATTGAGAGGAAGAAAACTCCTTACTGGACTGTGACTCAATCATCCACTTAAGGACTGGGCTACCTCAGGGTTCTGTTTTCTGTTCTGAGAACATTCTCAAGAACGTTCTGATGAACGTCATTTATATGTTCCCCACTTTATTTCTTCCCCCTCTTCTTATTTTCATTGCCAGGGTTTCTGTTTCCCTTCATCCAACTCCACTTTCTATAACATCTGTTATTTGTCAAGGACTGTCTGAAGTCTCTCATATGCATTAATTCTTTTCATCCTGAGAGTGACATTTATTGTTAAAGATTTTAATGAACTTTTTAAAGTGCACAACAATGTACACCAATCATTGTGCAACACTGAACAATTCCATCGTTTACAGCAAGGCATTTTTCATAATTACTCTTTTTCAGTTTAAATATTTTGCCACAAAAGAATGCACACACACACAAAACATGCACATTCTCACTGTATTCTACATTTGGAGATCTGGAGTTCTTCAATTAGCGTGTCTATGATTGTCCATATATAGAGACCCCACATCTCCAGGCCATAGAATTTGAGACTCAATTATACACAGACTGCCAACCTCCATGAATCAGAGTTTCAAATTCCAAGAAAAGAAAATTTGATTACATTAGATGAGGTTAAGTGTTCATGAGTGATTCACTAATCTATGTTCAAGATGATGAATCTTATACTTTATAACTAAAGAATAAAGCATATTACAAGGTATTAGTTTTGCTGGTACAAGGTCTCTGATAAAAAGAAGGGATATCACATCAGGGCTTAGGAGGTTTGGAGATAAAGGGGACATGCCGAGATCAGATGTCAGACACAAAGGAAGCAAGCTCTTTTACAGACAGTTTTTTTAGCTAATGTCTGGAGACCTCAGCAAATGCGTCAGTAATGAGCATAAGAAATCTATAAATTACTTATAGTTCATTAATTAATTTTGCTGCGGGACCAATTGAATCATTCTCATTCAGTTGCTTATCCTTTGAATCAAAGAAATCATTCCGTGATTATTGCATTATGTCTGGATGGGGACTTTTATGGGCAAGAATTCAGATTCTTCTGCTCAGCAGAGTGAAGATCATGTAAGTGGTCACCTTCACACACAACTGCAGAGAGATGAAGTATTGTAGCATGGAAACATTACTGTTATACTCATTAATTTAAAACACATAAACACACGAAAGAGAATAAAAATAAACAGCAACCATAACGCATTGCATTTTACTCAGAAGTGTTTTAGTCAGTTCCTAGGACAAAATGTTCACAAAAGTTCTTTCATAAAAGCTAACTTAGACTATGGGTGGCTTTTCTGTGACCCGTGCCTGCCTGGATGTATCTGCTATTCTTGGCTATTCTTTATTACTCTGAACAGTGCCACAGTGTCTCTTGTTATGGTGAAGAATGGCAGAGTTTCTTTCAAGGAGCCAACTGTACTGTCTTCTCTGTGAATACTAAATCTTCATTACCAGTTCAAACTCAATCTAAAATCAAGAACCTAAATCATCCCAAATATGCAGTTTCTTTGAAAGGGGTGTTTATGGACTGGGGAGATAGATTAGGGGATAGTGTTTGACTCTCAAAAATAAGGACCTCAGTTTGAGCCATAGAACCCACATAAAAATGGAGGCATGGTGTGCCCCAATGTAATCTCAGCAAAAGAGAGGCTCCCTGAGTAGCCAGTTCAGCCTAATTGGTGAGATCCAGATAAAATAAGCCCCTGTCTGGAAAAGGTGGATGGTGTTTCTTGGGATAACACCTGAGGATGTCCTATGTTCTGTGAATATGCAATCTCTTTCTCTTTTCCTCTGACTTTCTCTACTTCTCTGACACCCCCCACACACACACACGTGCACACACATACACACAGTGAAAAAGGCAAAGAAAATAGGTGTAAGAATATTGAATTGGTATCATTAGTCAACAATTGCAGCATCTGTGCAGTGAGATCTCATTACAGTTTCAAATTGCATTTCCCTCAGAACTAGTGATGCTGAACAGGTTTTCATGACATTTGACCACCCAAATCTTACAATTTGTTGAACCATTGTCTTCTATACTTGAGATTTATCTTTTTGTTTGTTGATAGTCTTAAACTCATTATCCGTTGAATGGGATATGTATTCTGTAGATGAGTTCTGTCTTTCATTATGTGAAGTCATTATCTCCTTGACAAAGACTTATATTTATTTACACTCTCATTAAGTCTCCTTTATAGAGGATATATTCTTAATCTCAAAGAGGATCCATCAATCCTTTCTCTTATATACTGTTTTATGTAATTGTTTCAGATATATAAATATACATACATGTATATATGTTTGTGTGCATGTATGTATGTATATAACCCCAAACACATGAAACCTGTCCATATTTTTATTCTTGAAACTTTATTCTCATATATGTAGGGCAATGATCCAAGAAAATTACTTTTTATGTGTTACATAATGGATATCCATATTTTCTATATCTATTTGAACTTGCATCATTTATTGAAAAGATAATGCTTTCATAAGACAGTTTTGTAGTGTATTGCAAAACAGATGAACATATATGGTGGATTAATCTACGTCTTCTATATCATCAATTCCAGCCTGTGTTCAAACTGATATCATATACAATTAAAGCAGTTTTGTGATGCTTTCATGTTTGGTGTTATAAATAACTCAACTTTGTTTTTCAAAGTTTCTTTGGGTTCCATAGATCCCTTGTCTTTTCTTACAAATTTTAGAATTAAACTGTTAATAATTTTAAAAACTAATTTTTCTTGGGTTTTGATTTGTATTGCATATAGTTTATGAATTATTTGGGGAAAATTTTTTAATATTTAGTGTTTTAATTTTCTAATACAGTAAAAACAAATGACAACAAATAAAATATTAAAACAATACTCATTTGTTTTCTTACATTTTCTGCACTCAGAATTCTAGGCACGGATTGTCTGGCTTCTATGCCCATAGTTCATGCATAGCATTTAGACTATTAGCAGGGTCTTGAGTGACAGTGAACATCAGAATCTATTGTTAGCATTTGTACTTTGTGTGTATGGAATTCACAGCAGCTTCAGGATGAGGAGACAAAAATTTTTGACTTTGTTCTGTGCCATCAAAGTAGTCCTGAAAGAACTCATATCTAGGCTAACTCTCCTTTGTACTTAAGCTCCTTAAAAGCCTTTATTATGTCTGCAGGATGCCTACACTATTACTATATAACATAACTTAACCATTTCTCATATAACCCTCATCTTTGCCATATTCTGACAGGTAAGATCAATTTAAACACTCTGTCCATATTAAACAGTAAGGAATCATTCAACTTAATTTTAAATTCTTCCTACTATAAAGCAGTAGTCTCCCAATGGAGAAACACCACACTGTACATACATTACTTTAAACTTCTCTCTGCTTAGCTTGCAGTTACCTTTACATCAGATTCCTGCATCTCTTGAAATATTTCTTTCTAGAAATCTGAATTTTTAAAGCTACAATAAGTGACATTATAATTATTTTCTAAGTCCTCTTTAACACAGAGAGAGAAATATATATGAACTGGGAGCATAGCAACGTTGTTAAATTAATTGTAATAGCTTAGCAGTGGAAAATAGAAGTTTCTGTGTGTATGAAATCATGGTATCTGTCTTACTTTACTTCTTCACCTAGTCTTATCTATGCGCTTTCCCACTGTATATAATTTACAGTTTAAGATATAATAGCAGTGCCCAAGCAGCATCTCTGCCATGTTCCTAGTCTTAGTGGAGAGCACTCAATATTAATAGCATTAAATATTATGCTAATATTGAGGTTTCTAAAGGGAGCTCAGATGGATTGAAAAAAAGAAAAACCTAGGACGTTGTTCACGCTAGGCAATTGCTGTACCATTGAACTCTTCCAGGCACTTTTGAGGGTAGTTTTTTTTTTTTTTTTTTTTTTTTTTTTAACTTATTTATTTATTTTTATTCTTTTTTAATTAAAATTTCCACCTGCTCCCCATTTCCCATTTCCCTCCCCTCCTCCCAAATATTGCCCTCCCCCCACTTCCCTCCCCCTATCCCCACTCCTCTTCTCCTCCCCCCACTCCATTCCCCCTCCCTCTCGATACTGAAGAGCAGTCCAAATTCCCTGCCCTGCGGGAAGACCAAGGTCCTTCTATCTACGTCCAGAAAGGTGAGCGTCCAAACAGGCTAAGCTCCCACAAAGCCAGTTCATGTATTAGGATCGAAACCTAGTGCCATTGTCCTTGGCTTCTCATCAGTCTTCATTGACCGCCATGCTCAGAGAGTCCGGAATCAACCCATGCTTATTCAGTCCCAGACCAGCTGGCCTTGGTGGGCTCCCAATAAATCAGTTCCACTGTCACAGTGGGTGGGTGCATCCCTCGTGGTCCTGATTTTTTGCTCATGTTCTCCCTCCTTCTGCTCCTCATTTGGACCTTAAGAGCTCAGACCGTTGCTCCAAATTGAGACTCTACCTCGATCCATCGCCAGATGAAGGTTCTAAGGTGATATGCAAGATATTCATCAGTATAGGATAGGGTCATTTCAGGTTCCCTCTCCTTAGTTGCCCAAGGTACCAGCTGGGGACATATTCCTGGACACCTGCGAACCCCTCAAGAGTCAAGTCTCTTGCCAACCCTAAGATGGCTCCCTTAGATAGGATATATACTTCGCTGCTCCCGTATCCATCCTTCCTATATCCCAACCATCCCAATCCTCCGAGCTCCTCCCATCCTCCCCTTCTCATATTTCTCATCCCATTTCCCCTTTGCCCCATGCCACCTCACCCGCAAGTTCCCAGTTTTTGCCCTGGAATCTTGTCTACTTCCCCCTCTCCATGCGGATGACTATATGATTTTCTTTGGGTTCACTTTCTTATTTAGCTTCTATAGGATCACACATTATATGCTTAATGTCTTTTATTTTATGGCTAGAAACCGATTATGAGTGAGTACATCCCATGTTCCTCTTTTTGAGTCTGGGATACCTCACTCAGGATAGTGTTTTCTATTTCCATCCATTTGCACGCAAAATTCGAGAAGTCATTGTTTTTTACTGCTGAGTAGTACTCTAATATGTATATATTCCACACTTTCTTCATCCATTCCTCCATTGAAGGGCATCTAGGTTGTTTCCAGGTTTTGGCTATTAGAAACAATGCTGCTATGAACATAGTTGAACAGATACTTTTGTCATTTGATGTGGCATCTCTTGGGTATATTCCCAATAGTGGTATTACTGGATCTTGGGGTAGGTTGATCCCAAATTTCCTGAGAAATCGCCACACTGATTTCCAAAGTGGTTGCACAAGTTTGCATTCCCACCAGCAATGAATGAGTGTGCCTCTTTCTCCACAACCTCTCCAGCAAAGGCTATCATTGGTGTTCTT
This sequence comes from Chionomys nivalis, assembly GCF_950005125.1. Taxonomy (NCBI): domain Eukaryota; kingdom Metazoa; phylum Chordata; class Mammalia; order Rodentia; family Cricetidae; genus Chionomys; species Chionomys nivalis. Next base: position 18,612,666 of record NC_080110.1, read on the forward strand.
GATTTTAGCCATTCTGACAGGTGTAAGATGGTATCTCAGAGTTGTTTTAATTTGCATTTCCCTTATCGCTAAGGAGGTTGAGCATGACCTTAGGTGTCTTTTGGCCATTTGAATTTCTTCTGTTGAGAATTCTCTGTTCAGATCAGTGCCCCATTTTTTTATTGGGTTCATTAGCATTTTAAAGTTTAGTTTCTTGAGTTCTTTATATATTTTGGTGATCAGACCTTTGTCTGTTGCAGGGTTGGTGAAGATCTTCTCCCAGTCAGTGGGTTGCCTTTTTGTCTCAGTGACAGTGTCCTTTGCTTTACAGAAGCTACTCAGTTTCAGGAGGTCCCATTTATTCAATGTTGCCCTTAATGTCTGTGCTGCTGGGGATAAACGTAGGAAGTGATCTCCTGTACCCATATGTTGTAGAGTACTTCCAACTTTTTCTTCTATCAGGTTCAGTGTGTTCAGACTAATATTGAGGTCTTTAATCCATTTGGACTTGAGTTTTGTGCATGGTGATAGATATGGATCTATTTTCATTCTTCTACAGGTTGACAACCAGTTCTGCCAGCACCATTTGTTGAAGATGCTCTCTTTTTTCCATTGAATACTTTTAGCTCCTTTATCAAAAATTAGGTGTTCATAAGTTTGTGGGTTAAAATCAGGGTCTTCTACTCGGTTCCATTGGTCGACTTCTCTGTTTTTATGCCAATACCAAACTGTTTTCAATACTGAGGCTCTGTAATAGAGTTTGAGGTCAGGGATGGTAATGCCTCCAGACGATCCTTTATTATATAAGATTGTTTTGGCTATCCTGGGTTTTTTGTTTCTCCATATAAAGTTGATTATTGTCCTCTCAAGATCTGTGAAGAATTTTGATGGGATTTTAATGGGGATTGCATTGAATCATTGTTTTAATGATATGCTTTATCAGACTTTGGAAGGTTTCTTACTTCGATTTGGAAAGTAATTTTGTCATTAATGAGTCAAATGGAGATTATCATGTAATTTTTATTAACTATTCTCTTATATGGATAGTCATGATGATAAATTTCCTGAGAGTAAATACTTCCTTAGTGAATAAATCCTTCCTTGTTACACAGCACATTGTTTATTTCATATATTACCTTATTGACATGGTAGTATTTTTTCCTTCGTGTCAAGGGAAATAGTGGCCTGCAATTTTTCTTTATGGTTCTTGTCAAGCTTTAGTGCCAAATCTATTTCACGTTCATAAAATGCATTACAAAGTACTAACTACCTAGAAAATGTGTTTATTTTAATCTTTTTTGTTTGTTTGTTTGTTTGTTTGTTTTGTTTTTCGAGACAGGGTTTCTCTGTAGCTTTGGTGCCTGTCCCGGAACTAGCTCTTGTAGACCAGGCTGGCCTCGAACTCCCAGAGATCCGCCTGCCTCTGCCTCCTGAGTGCAGGGATTAAAGGCATGAGCCACCACTGCCCGGCCTATTTTAATCTTGATATTATTTTTCTTGTACGTTTAAAAGAGTTTGTCAATAAAAATCTGGAGTTTATTTTTGTAAATACTGTGTTTATTTTAAGCAGTTTTGTTAGACTAAATTTTATCGGTAATAAATTATGCATATTTCTGTATTCAGATTTTTAAACTTGGTATAGTCCTATACTGTGTAATCATACCAAAATGTTATAGACATAGCCATCACCGCTTCAAATTGCTTCGGATTCTTGTATATAAGTATGTGTTTTCTCTTTTATGGTTAGAATACTTAGAATAAGAACTACTCTCTTAACATTGAAGCTTTAATGTTAAAAATTCAAATTCTTTAACAGATAAAGGACTTTTAGACACTATTTGTGCTACATTTGATAAATTCACATTCTTTGTTTTTGTTTGTTTATTTGTTGGTTGGTTTTAGTTTTTTGTTTTTGTTTTTGTTTTTTTGTTTTTTGTTTTTTTTTTTTTTTTTTGAGGCAGAATTTTTCAGTAGAGCCTTCGCTGTCCTGGTACTTGCTCTGTAGACCAAGCTGACCTTGAACTCACAGAGATCCACCTGCATCTCTCTCCCAAGTGCTGGGATTAAGCTATGCACCACTACCACTCTGCTTAAGTTTACTCTGTTAAGGAATTTTTCTAGTGCATGTTCCAGTCTTCATTAAGTGCAAATCTCTTCACTGTCTCCAACTAATAGAATCAAATCAAATTAATATAGACTTCTCAAAATCTCACCACCTCCAATTACAAACAGTTAACTAGTTATTTGCACAGACTTTCTTGTTATAACTAATTAGATATAACCAATGATCAAATAATTAAAGTTTTCATTTGTGTTCCGTGTGCTACCATTGGAGATAGAATTGAGAAACTTTTGTATGCTTAGTGAGCAGTATGCCACTAACCTATGTCCCAGTCCTAATTTATTTTTCAAAAACACTTTTGTTTCTATACATTTCACTAGTAAAGTCTCATGCACTACCATTCAGATTTAGAAAATATTAAATTATCTCAAGCTGCTGTCTACATGGCATCAGAGTAGTTCTCTCCCTAATTGGCCTTTTCATTATCTCTGCCATCATTCATACATCTGTTACAATGTATACATTTTTCCCAAAAAATGTTACACTGAGGTTTTCCTTATCTTCATAATATGAAAGTATTCTAATCTAATGTGACAAAAATAAAATCTAAGTAACCACTTAGATTTCAGTATGGTATATCTTAAAAATAAGCTTTTTTTAAAAAATGTTTTTATTCTTTATAATAGTATATTTTGAAATATCCTCTAGGCAGTTAAACACAAATGTACTAAGATTTTAGCAAATATATAAATTCCAGGAGAAAATAGAATTTGCTGTGACATAGTTAATTGTTTAAAGAATATTCATCTTGAGTTTTAAGTAAGATTTGAATAATCCATGAATTGATCTAATTGTAGTACTAGACTGGACATCAGGCTCCTTAGTGTGCTGCTATGAAGATATGTAATTTATGACAGATAAACCACAATTTCCTTATCTTCATTGTGGAATAATAAGATTAGATTAAATAAACTCAAGATGCGAGGGTTATGAGTTTGTATGAGTTTATAATTTGCACCTTTAGGGTGTGTTTATGAATATAAATAATAGTGCCAATTCCATAATTAGAGAATCACAAACCGGAAACTCTACCTGATGATTGAGAATCATGTAAATTTTCAATTGTTACTGACATATGTGGTAATGAAACGGTAGAGGAGTATTAAAATGAAAATCAATATCTCAAAGGAATAATCAAAATAATATGAAAATGTAATGTCAAGCAATCAATGAGAACTCTAATGAATATTTAATTTGTCCATTCAAATCTTTCAAGTATAAACCAATTATATCACTATTTGTGGTACACCAGCCATGAATGTGAACCTTTCAGACCTCCCTTCTGGTTGTTTGTAGCTAATTATGGGTATGGTGACTCATCCCAGTGAGAGTAAGGGATCTGCTTCTTCTTTCTGATAGCTTTGCCTTAAGGACAAGTATCTACTTCATCAACCAGAACAAACCTTTCTTGGAATTGTGTTATAATTTGGAGCTCTTAACCAAATTCTCTTTCCTCCTCTCTGGTAGATATTAAGCTCAATCTTTGGGGAGTTGGGGTGTCTTAATTTTCTATTGCTGTGATAAACTACCATGAACAAGGAATGATTAAAAAAAAAACATTTAATTTGAGGCTTATGCTTGCAGAGGGCTAAAGCCCTTGACCATCATAGCAGGCACGCATGGTGTTGGAGCAATAGCTAAGAACTCATAATTTGATCTGAATAGGAGGCAGAAAGGTATAGAGACACTTTGGGATGATGTTGTCCATTGTCTACTGAAACCTCAAAGCCAGCCTTTGGTGACATGCCTCCTCCCATAGGGCCACACATCCTAAAGCTTCCCAAATGTCTCTGCCAAGGGGAAAATTATTCAGATATATAAGCTTATGGGAACATTCTCTGCCATGAGATAATATTCTTGGACACTGTAGAGATTTGCCACTCATATTGGTTTCATAAAATGCTGATTGGTCGGTAGCCAGGCAGGAATTTTAGGTGGGACAGCCAGACTAAGAGAATTCTGGGAAGAGGAAAGACAGTCAGTTGCCACCAAGACACAGAGGAAGCAAGATGAGAATGCCTCACTGAGAAAAGGTAACAAGTCATGTGGTTAAACATAGACAAGAATTATGGGTTAATATAAGTTATGTCGTAAGAGCTAGTTAGTAAGAGTCTGAGCAATAGGCCAACCAGTTTATAATTAATATAAGCCTCTGTGTGTTTATTTGGGACAGAATAACCGTGCGACCAGGTGGAGCAGAAACTTCCCTCTATCATTCTCATTCCAATCACCACAAGTCTGAATTCTCTGCTAATCTTCTCTTTAACTCTAGCTCCAATAATCTCTTTCAGCACTATTCGGCTCTTGATATCTGCTTTGTAAGATACCATATGCTTTGATTAGTGGTAATTGCCAACTTGATAGAATCTAGACACATAGAAAACAAGTCACTGGATGCACCTGTGAAAATTTATCCAAATTAAAGGGAGCCTTTCAGAATGTCTGGAGGTATTATCATAATCATGTTAGTTATTGTGGGAAGATAGGTAATGATGGTAGGTAGGAAGATTCCTTCAGCATGAGATCTGAAGTGTATAAAAAATAAATTCTAGCCAGGCGGTGGTGGCACACGCCTTTAATCCCAGTACTCGGGAGGCAGAGGCAGGCGGATCTCTGTGAGTTCGAGACCAGCCTGGTCTACAAGAGCTAGTTCCAGGACAGGCTCCAAAACCACAGAGAAACCCTGTCTCGAAAAACCAAAATAAATAAATAAATAAATAAATAAATAAATAAATAAATTCTATTCTATTTCCCCTTACCAGGGAGATTTGTGCATACTGCCTAGACCTCTTCTCTTTAACTAACTTCTCTGGGTGTGTGAACTATAGCATGATTATTCTTTACTTTATAACTGATATCTACTTCTAAGTGAGTACACACTTGTCTTTCTGGATCTGGATTACTTTATTCAAAATGATTTTTTTATGGTTCCACCCGTTTGCCTACAAATTTCATGATGTTTCTTTTTCAGAAAACAGAGTAATACTCCATTGTGTGAACTTACCCCATATTATTTATCCATTCTTCAGTTGAGGAACTTCTAATTTGTTTACAGCTATTATGAATACAGCTTCTATGGACGTAGTTGAGCAAGTGTCCTTGTAGTAGGATGTGGTATTTTTGGGTATATTCCTAAGAGTGATAAAGCTGGAGGGGAAGTAGAATAGATTTTGTAGGTAGACTGGCAATGGAATAGAAAGGATCATCAGGTCAGAAAGAGAGGAATGGAGGGAGTTAGTACAGGGAGAGAGGACTGGAGTAGGTGGACACTGAGGGGGTGATGTGAAAACCTATCCCAACTAAAGCTTCCTGGGACCTATGAGGATGACCCTAGTGAGGAATCCTAGCAATGGAGGATATGGAGCCTGAACTACATCTTCTATAACAAGCCAAGGCTCACAACAATGAACTGGTATATAAACCAAGCCACTGAATCTATGATCTACAACCTGCCCTGACTGCAAGATGCATTGAGGTAATAGTGGGTCAGAGCTTGTGGGAGTGGTCAATCAATGACTGATCCAACTTGAGGCCCAAGTCATGAGAGGAATGCAATGCCTGAGACTGCCTGGATAGCAGATCCAGAAGCTAGATGGCTCAGAGAACTAGGGTAGAGCCAAACACGACTGACGAAAAAAAAAAAAGAAAGAAAATCAATGAAATGATTCTTAGTGACATTCTGCTATACTCATGGATCAGTGCCTATCCCAATCATCAAGGAGGCTTCTTTTAGTAGGGTATGGGAGCAGATACAAAGACCCACAGCCAAATATTGAGTTGGACATGGGGAGACCATAGAAGAGGGGAAGGAAGGACAAAAGAATAAAACAATCCACTGAATCAATTGAGCAGTACTCATAGAGTCTCACAGAGACTAAAGCAACAACCACAAGGCCTGCATGGGTCTATAGTAGTCCCTGTCTATATATGTTGTGGTTGTTTCGCTTGGCGTTTTTGTGGGACTCCTAAGAGTGGGAGTTGGGGTGTCTCTGACTCATTTTACTACCTGTAGGATTCTTTTTCTCTTACTGGGTTGCCTCACCCAGCCTTAATATGAGGCTTTGGGCCCAGTCTGATTGTATCTTCTTATGCATGTTTGGTTGACATCATTGGGAGCCCTATTCTTTTATATAGTGAAATGAAGGAACAATTGATATGGGAGACAGAAAAATGGGTGGAGCTGGGAGGAAGGCAGAGAGGGAAAGTTGTCATCAGGATGTATTTATGAGAGAAGAACAAGGAAAAATAAAAAATAAAAATAATAAAGCTAGGTAATCAAGAATTTTTTCATTAATATCTGATTCTTGACTGTTTCAAACTCCCGTGGCTTTATATCACAGCAAACTGTACCTTAAATTTAGAGCCCCCAGTTCCCTTATCCTGATTTTGTTTCAGGTATTACTTATTTATTTTTGATCATTTCATTCATATATAAAATGAATTTTGATTCTATTCACCTCTTTCATCACTTACGATTCCTCTTCTTTCCCCTTTGAACCCTTTCATCACCTCACATAATACTCCAATTAGAAAAAAAGAAGTGGCACCCCATCCTCCAATAACCAGCAATAGTCACTAGTGTCTGGGGAACGGACAGGACCTCATCTGTCTATGGGAAGTTAAAAGGCCCAATCTTGTCATGTACACACACTGCCAGGTGTTCACGGTTGCAAGGGCAATGCCATATTTGGATGGCAGTATTTATTGATGCTTTTCTCCAGCCTCTGGCCTTTAAATTCTCTAGAGTCTTGCTTATGCAGTGTTGCCTGGGCTTGGGAGAGCAGGCCATGCTACCAATGTTGACTGGTGCTCATCAGCTACATATTCTCAACACTTTGACCAGATAAGAGTCTCGGCATTAGCAGTCATCCTCTACAAGACAAGCAGAGTCTCTGCCCTAGAGTTTTGTACTACAATTAGCAAATGGATATAAACATAAGAAACATATTTTAATTATGTATAATTTGTTCAGATCTTGATGATGTGAGATCCATGCTCTGCAGTGGACTGATAGAGATGTTTATTTGTCCTCTATAGGCTGTTATAAAAATATCACATTAATTTATTTATTTAGTATATAAGTATGTTTGTATTTGTATGTCTACAGCTATGCGTGTACAGCATAACCAACTTGTGGAGGTCACAGGACAACTTGTGGGAGTTAATTCTTTCTTTCTTCCATGTGGATCCCAAGGATCAAACTCAAGTTATCAGGTGTAGTGACAAGCACCCTTACTCATTGAGCCATTAAATGGTTCAAGCATCTCACAAGCACACATGCACACACACACACACACAACACACACAACACACACACAGATATGTTGAAGTTCAGCATGTTCACTATGGAGAGTTATGGTAGTATGCTTCTCCCTCTGGCCCATGCTCTCCCTAGCCATAAGCTTTTGAGCATGTTTTTACTACATGTGAATATCCTCTCCACTGGCCTCAAATCCAAGCGCCAACACCCACTGTATACAGCTATGTGAGACTGCTGGTGAATCCCCCCACCCCAACAGCATGCACAGGACCTTCAGAATTCTAACCAGCAGGAGGGAGATTCCAGTTAAGCTCCACCTTGATTTCTTTGTGCCCTATAACTGAAGTTGTGTGGTGCTGTTGGTACTTGGGTCTTATTAACATTTCACTCTAGAGACGAACCAAGAACAATGACAATAGCCCCTATTCTTTTGAGTGGACTTCTGAGAACTCTGCCAACAAGGTGATAATCTACCTCCTACCAAGGTTCTGTTTTAGAAGCCTATTCCCTAAAGTTTCAGATAGTAACAGCTACATTACAATGCATCAGTTTCTTTAATAAACAAGATTTATGTTGCCCAAGAGCATTATACACACAAGTTGTGAGATTATAGACAGTTACTAATTGAAGGTCATTCATCAGTAAATGTAAAACTGATAATTGACTCAAATTTATTTAACCTAACACTTTCGTTCTTAAGTATGATACAATGCATTCTAGTGATTTTAATAGGCTTTAAAAATTCTGTCAAAATATTCTGAATTAACTGTTTTATTTTTCAATTCTTTCATTTTTGAAAATATAATAAGTATGTCATTTTATTACTCACTCTAACCCCTCCTATACACTCCTCCTTGCCTTCTTCCAATTCATTCACTCTTTTTTCAACAATTGTTGTTACATACATATATGTATTTACATATATATTCCTAAACACATAAGTACATCTTAGTCTGTATCATGATATTTTCCAGGGCTGACCATTGGTATTGTATAAGTAATAGGTGTGTTCTTCTCAGGAAGACTGTTTCTCTTACACTCACAGTTCCTGAGTCGCCTGTAGCTCTTTGTCTAGGGCTGAGGCCTCCTCAGCTTTCCCCTGTCCATCTTATCATGTCTATTTTTCAGTTAAGGTTTAGACAGTTAAGGTAAAGTCATGTTGGTGTGACTTTATGAGCATAGCTTCTGGTACTACTAGGAGACACACCCTCACAGTAAATCTTTAGGGCTCTGGCTACTACAATCTTTCTACCCCCTCTTCTGCAAGGATCCGTGAGCCTTAAGGTGCAGGTGTTGTATTGTAGATGTATTCATTGGTGGGTTCCACAGCTCAGCATTTTGATTGATTGCAGTTTTCTGTAATGCTCTCTATCCGTTGAAAAGAGATTTTCCTTGATGGGGACTGGGAACTACATTTATCTGTGGATATAAAGACACATGTTTAGAATTAGTAGTTAGGGATTATGTTGATTCAATAGCATGTAGGTTGTAGATTCTCCTCCAGGATTCATGATTTCACTAGACCAGAGTTGTTGGCTAGTTTTCCAGTACCAGGCACGATTTTCCTCTGGTTGAGTGGGTCTTAAATCTAATTAGAGATCTGTTGGTCGCTGCCAATGTATGCGAGCCACTATTGTACTTTTAGTGCTATCATTTCAGGCTGTGGTTTGTTATGGCTCATAGGCATATCTTGCTTGTTCTCTCCTTTGGAACTTGTGTCCTCTGGTACCATGAAAGCTAATCCCCAGGGAGGAAGCTTTCAAATCTGTTATGGATCAGAGGTCTCTGGCCCTGTTTCTGAAATGCATAGTGTCTTCAGCAAAAGGGACTGAGGGGTAACCCTCAGGAATATCTCTGTATCTCTTGAGAGATAATCAAGGGCAATAGCATTAGTCTGTAGTGTTTGCGGAATATCTTGGTCAACCTGACCACCACCACCACCAAAAAAAAAAAAAAAAAAAAAAAAAAAAAAAAAAAGAGTATTCTCTTGCCTGGTAATGGGATTTTTGTTAAGTGGTCTTTGACTGTTAAAGGAAGAATCACCAACCCAGATGGGAAATTTTTATTTAAAGTATATATGTCTATTTATACACAGATTTGTGTGTGAGAGAGGCAGTTTTTTTTTTTGAGCTTTAAAGTTAATAGTTAGAATTCTTAAGATTTTTTCAAACATTCTTATTGCTACGTTGCCATTTTGTGCTTTTCTCTCTCTCTCCCCACTAAATTAGAACCCCTTCATTATTCCGGTTCCTCCATGAGATCATTAGTACCATGCTATTCCCCTCTTTATTGCTTTCCCACCTCCCCCAAAAGAGGCAGTGATCCTCTATACATTCCTGATTTCTGAAGTTACTGAAGTAACTATTTTTGTAACTCATTAATATGAGGATTTGTAAAGTGCATCACCCATCCCAACCTCCCACCCTGTGTGTCACTTTCTTAATTGGTTGCACAGTTGAATAGGTCAAAAATATGCAAATTGAAGAAAGTAGTTTGCAATTATATGGCTTCTACACTGAACATAAAAACCATTACATTACAAAATTATTATTCTGAAAAACTTACATCAACACTAAGAGATACATAAATAAGCAATATCACACTGCATGCTCTGCAGTCTACGATTTAGTTTTAGGAAATTTTAAAAATTATTTTTAAGGAACACAAAGTGATGCATTCCATTGTGGCATTTTCTTTTTTGTGTGGAGAGAGGAAGGTTGGGTTTCAAGACAGCGTTTCTCTGTGTAACATTCCTGGCTGTCCTAGAGCTTGTTTCGTAGACCAGTCTGGGCTCAGACTCACAGAGATCCACCTGCCTCTGCCTCCCAAATGCTGGGATTAAAGCATGCACCACAGCCACCTAACCTCAGGGTGTCATTTTCATGAATACATTCCATTGCCCTTTGTTCTTATTTGTCTTCCTCCTGCTGTGTCCTCCTCCTGGTCTCCTTGCCCACTAAACTAGTTCCTTCTTTTGTGCTTATGTCACAATGCCCCGATTTCCCATCCCTTCATTTTGTTTTATTTGCCCTAATATGACCCCTAAAATTTTCATGCCCTACACACTCAAAGATATCCATGTCCAAATTCCACATAGGTCACTTATCTTTCTGAGTGTGGCTAATTTCATTTATCTTTAGTTTCATCCATTTTCCTGTGAATGTTAATATTTTATCCTTCTTTACAGCTCTGTAAAGTCCTATTGTATATTGGTAACACAATCTCTTTACCAATCAGATGACCAACTAGGCTTTCTCCAACTTGTAACTATTGTCAATAGTGTGACAGTAAATATGGATGCACAAACACATATGTGATAGGTTGACTTATGTGTTCTTCTTTATGTGCATTTAAAAAAAAACAAATGATCTCGTTTCTTTCTCTTTAAGTGGTGGAATTAAAAGATGAAAGCAGAAGAGAAGGCAATGAAGACTAGTATAATAGTTTGAAGATTTGCAATTTAATACTTAGTATTTTTTTTTTGCAAGTACCAAAAGTCTTGTCTGGCTCCAGATAAATGTTTCCATCCATGTAACAAAACCAAGTAGCATATTTAATTGAAGAGTTTTTATTGGGAATGAAAGATTTACTTTGTGAAAAGTATAGTCAAATTAGTACTATACTTCTTTAGCATCTTCTGTATTCTTTGTGTCTCTTTGTTACATGAATGTAACATTTCTCTATTAAATTTATTGTAGTTTTTGTAGTACCAATTTTCAAAACAAAATTTTGTTATGTTCACTCACATTTTCCTCTTTATCACTGTCTTCTTGCAGTCATTTTTTCTTATATACAAATGTATAGATAAAAGAGTGCCAGGTGGAACTATGATCCCTAAAATGTGTGTTGGTTGGAACAGAGAAAAAAAAGTTGAATCTGTGAATCTGTGCATTTACTATTCCATATTACATCATGTATATATCTGTGTGACATATATAAGTATATGTAGATACATATGCTGATACAAATGGTTATGTATTAGTGCAGAAGACAAAGGAGAGACATTGGTTGGCCTGCTCTCTCTTTGTTTTATCCCTTTGATATAAGAATTCTAACTTAACCTGGTCTTCCACATTTTATATGCATTCAAGGATCTGAAATAAGGTCCCTGTGCTTGCAACAAACTCTATTACCCACTGATCCATCTCCCCAATACAGGTATCTCATGCATTTAAGAAAATCTATCACCAACATCTATATTTGTATTAAAATCTTGGTATTTGAAATTAGTTTTATAAATACTACATTCTCTCCTTATCTAATTTAAAAAGATACTTATTTAATAAAATGTAAAGAAAAAATTTTCACTTAGTTTTATTAAGTGATGGCAAAAAACAGGGAAGCATAGATAGTCAAATTGTTCATCTATTTGGGGTATTTTTGAAGCATGTGGGAAATTAGTGGAGAAATTAGTTCAAACGGAGGTTTCTGTTTAACGCAGAAACAAGGCTTGTATTCCACGACTATGGATTAAATGTTTTCAACTATGTGTTAACCACATTTCACCCATCATATCAAAATTATCTTGAGTATTTTTTTTTCTCTGCTAGATAAGTACCTGTGGATGTTTAAGGTGATGAGAATAATGGATATTCTTCATACTACCAAACAGCCCACTTCATACACTGTAATCCTTTATTGCATAAAAATTTAACATAATCTTTTGTTTTCATGTCTATATGAGTAGGGATTTGTGCCCAAAATTCAAGAGAGAAGATTTGAATAAATTTAACACAAATCACTTGGGTGGCTTTTCCTTGTAGCTGTTTTCTTGCTTGTGTGATGATAGAAAGCAGGACTAAAATATACCAGAATGTGGAAATGTTGTCAGTTTGGTATTCAGTGGTTTGAGTTCCCAGAATAAGATGCACGCATCCATCACTAGTTAACTAAACCTTAAACTGTTGTTTGCTGTTCTACAGGAAAGGGTCAATTGAGAAATTGTTCCAGGAATAACTGGGAAAGATCACAAGTGCTTTGATTAAAGACATTGGGAACAGTGGAAGGATATACTCAGGAGTAAACATTTAGCTCAGGAAGACAACTCCTGCAGATTCTTTACGAATCTGCTTATAATTTATTATGAACATGTTTGTTTGATTTATAAGTGAAATCCACTAGAAAGTATCCATTACATACAAACTAATAAATGGCTTTTTAATTCTTCTTTTGAATTGTTCATACACAAAAAAAAAATCCTCTCTTCTACTATATTTTAAAGGACTTTCAGTTAAACAGGAATAACTTTTTATGAATATAAAGGACATCTGTGAAAGCTAAGTCTAACATAGGGAAGGGAAAGAAATAGACAAGACACAACTTTTTTTTCTAGCAAAAACAAGCTTTGTATTTTCCACTCAGTGTTGCTGTATACCTCAGAATCTAGTATAAGAGTGGTGTGGGATTTTCCTCTGTATACTGTGATTGCAATTAATGAATAAAGAAACTGCTTTGAACCTATAGCAGGGCAGAATTTAGGTAGACGTGGAAAACTAAACTGAATAATGGGAGAACCAATGGCAGAGTCATAGAGAAGCTATGGAGCCACTGGAGGCAGATGCTGGGAATTTTACCTGGTAAGCCACAGCCATGTGGCACTATATAGATTAACAGAAATGGGTTAAATTAATGTAAGAGTTAGACAATAAGAAGCTAAAACTAATGAGCCAAGCAGTGATTTAATTAATACAGTTTCTGTGTGATTACTTTGGGTCTAAGCTAGCCAGGTGGCCAGGAACCAACAAGCTTCTCTTCTCCAACATAACAGCACAAAACTTTAAATTGTCTAAATGTGGACTAAGCTAAATACCTCATTTCTGGGGGCTGATCAAGGCTTTCTTTATTTCAGCTCAGAGATAGCCTTATTGTTGTGGAGTATTTCTTTAGACTGTGATGTGTCCTTGCCAGGGCACCTTCTGACTGGTTTAATAAAGAGCTGAATGTCAGATAGCTAGGCAGGAAAAGGTTAGGTGTGACTTCCAGAGACAAATAGGACTCTGGAAATAAGAAAGTCAGAGTCGTCAAAAGACACTAAGAGGAGACACAGAAGAAGCAGGATGGGCAGCATGTAACAGAATGTGGGTTAATGAAAATGGGTTAATGTAAATTATAAGAGCTAGTGGGATAAGCCTAAGCTAAAGCCAAGCTTTCATAATTAATAAGATGTCATCATGTCATTATTTGTAAACTGGCAAGGCAAACTAAAAGCTGTTTATATCTCATGATATTCAAATGCTGTTGTATCTCTAGTTTGTTTCTCAAGTAAGTCGTAGAACACATTCATTCTCTAGTGCTTCATTTTTCACTTTTCTCTGTAGATGTCTTCAGGAATAATGCTGATAGACCAGAGTATAATGCACTGGTCCATCATGGTAATAATTATCTTGACAATTTCTGAATCTGCACATGATTTTAATAGTCATGTTGCATTTTATTTGAAAGCAAATAGCTATATCCATGTCCTGTGGAAATATCAAAATAGCATGAAAAGTATTGAAGGATATAAATTAATATGAAACCTAATCAAAATTCCATAGCTAAGTAGGGATAAACCCCAAAATCACACACATATTTCCACTTGAGAAAATCTTAAATTCAGCCCTAATATGAAAAACAGTCTATGTTTAATAAGCATTCAAATTGTTTGCACTTTAAAGCATGACACTTCAGAGAACATGTTTCTGTTAAACTCAGTGTTTTTAATTCCATGTAGCACTTATGTATGGATTGTCCTTTAGCTCTACTTTGTTTCTATTCATTAAATCTGCAGAGTGAGTCCCAGGACAGGCTCCCAAGCTACAAAGAAACCCTGCCTCAAAAAACCAAACAAACAAACAAATAAAAAATAATATGGGTAAAAGAGCCTACACCTTGCAGGACATATAGCTGTATTGCAATAAATAGTGTCTAAGTAAATCAAGAAGGTATATTTTTTCCCAACTGACAAGTGAATATATTAGTGTTAGATTTTTTTTAGAACTTTAAAAAATGTACCTTACTCACTTGAACTTTTGCATTTAGAGTATGCAAAAATACCCCCAAGCAAATATTAATTATCAACACAAAACACACTCTTAGATGTTTGAAATTACTATTATGCCTGTAAAGTTTTACTAGTTACAGCAAGATTTACTTATTATTGGAGAATGACCGGTCTTTAGATATGTTGTCCTTTGTACCACACCCATGATTTTTGTTCACTTGTTTTTAACCTCCATGGCTTCAGGGTGGTGTGCATGATGAGAAATTAAGTCTATGGCATGAAGTAACTATCTTTGTAAGCACATGAGCAATATCCTGTACAGTAGCTGCTCTCTGATCATTACTTGCTGTGCTCCAATTATACCTTAGGACACACTGAAAGACTCACTTCTTAAATCACTTTCTACCCCTTAGCCTTTTCTTCTGATTTATTCTAGTTGTCTTCATTCTGAAATCTTAAGTGTTCATCTTGTTTTAAGGTTTCCCTCTCTTAAAACTGACGCTATTCTCATTCATGTGATATTATTATTATCTGCTACTGTCTTCATGTATGTGAACCTTTCATATGAATAAATGTTAGCAATTTTATGGAATTACAACTAAAGATAACAAATTCTAAATTATTTTATGTGTTCTTTTGAATGTATTATTATTGGATTCCATCTTGGTTCTTTATGTACTTTTAATTGTGTTGTATACAATTCAAAGCATACCAATTTCTAAATTTTATAAACTCTGGATGAAAAAGACTACCACGTTTTTTGTTCATAATGAAGATAAACATACAGAGAATATTTAGAGAATGGTTGCTAAATTAAAATAGCAGTACAGAGGGGGTTTATTCAGTTATTACTTAACAAATGAAATCAACATAGTCATTGTTCATTTGTAGCATTTTTTAAACAGTTTCTTGTATAAAACATAGTTAGATGAGCACTAAACCACATAAACTTTGACCTATGACCTTGTAGTCTAGAGTTATGGATAATAATCCATTCATTCATTGAGTGTAGTTAGCATATTTAGACACCATAAGAGAGACAGAAAACAGGCCATCAAAGATCTCTTGTTCCTATGTGCCAAGAACAATTAAAAGGTTTGCCATGTTTTAAATACATTTATTTATTTATTTATTTATTTATTTATTTATTTATTTACTTACTTTGACAAATTCATAAACTGCAAACAATGCATTGTGATTGTATCCACACCCCAAGCCAGTACTCACTTTCTCCCCTTTCCACCCCTATTAATAGTCTTCTTCACAATATTCCCCCTCCTATGTTTATGTCCATCCTTGCCCTTCCTTTAGTTTTCCTTCCTTTGGTCTGCTCTGGATTCTTTGTAAATGTGTAGGTGGAGTATTCTGTTACATTCATTTATGCAGTGGAATATTTGCTTAAAGATACAAAGATGTGCTACGTTCTTTTATGTTGCTTTTGTTTAACTCTGTAGAGTTGTGTTACTTTGCCTGTCTAAAACACTTGATTGATCAATTAGAGTGCTAAATAACCAATAGCTAGGTGGGAGAGATAAAGAGCTGCAGCTGACGGGCAGAGAAAATAAATAGGATGAGAAATCTAGAGAACAGACAAGGGGCAAGAAAAGGAGGAGAGGAAGATGCCAGACGTCACCCACTCTGCCACACAGCCAGCCACAGAGTAAAAAGGAAAGAAAGATATATAGAATAAAGAAAGGTAAAAATACCAGAGGCAAAATGTACTTAAAAAGAAAATGGATAATTAAAATTAGAAAAACTGTCTAGAAACAAGCCAAGTTAAGCTGGTCATTCATAAGTAAGAATAAGTCTCTGTGTATTTCTTTGGGAGCTGTGTGGTGGGCCCCAAAGAGTAAAATAAATCCAGCTACATGTGTGTGCTTTTATGTAGGTGTGCGTATATGTGAGGTGTCTGTTTATATGTATGTGTGTGTTGTGTGCATGCATAACTTATGTTGGTGGTTATAGTTATTGTATTTCATGATTACTTGGCATGTCATATCCAGAAGATAGCTCTTCACTTTCCTCTTCCCCATCCTCTGGCCCCTCTCTCCTTCCACTTTCTCTTTCACAGACATTTCCCATTTAGGGCTGAGCACATATGTCCTCAGAAAATTTAAGTGATTAACTTCCTCAAGCATGAACAGATAAATGGCTCAATAAACAGAGATGAACTCTAAACCTTAGAAGCTAGTTCGAGATCCATTCCCTGAGTTCACAACTGAGACTGCATCTCACCATAAAATCTAGACACCACTCCTACGAGAGATGTATCTAAAGCATTCAGCATTTCACCCTCAGACTGCCAACCAAGGCCTTGTTTGTGCCTTACATAGGTAGAATTATTAAATGAACAACTTAAAAGCCTTCCTCTAAAGACAGATGGTGAACAAGATCAATACCAGACACTCTTTTAAAGTATTGTGGAAAATCTCAGGGTGAAGGATGTAATGCTGTCAGAACAAAACAGGCCACGTTTTTGAAGCAGCCACAGGAGAGTGGTATTTAAAAGCAATTAGCTGCAAGAGTAGCCCTGCTGTGGTAAAGAGCACTTGCCAAAACTTACAACCTTGATATGAACGAGATTCTACTGCTAGCTGTTAGGAGAACAAAACAGGAATGAGGACGATATACAGACCATCTGAGTGGGGCAGTGGGAGTTGAATATAGGGGTTGTATATCTCAGAGACTGCTTTGCATGCTATGGTTAAGTGCAAGGGTATTGCTTCCTTCGGTTTTCTACCAGTTTGAGTGGACAGTAGTTTCTCCTTTCCCCCTGAAGACAATTCTTAACACTCTCATAGGGCCCAAAACCTCTAATCACAAATCCCGCTTGGATAGTGCATTATTCCTTGCCCATGGATACCTATGATTCAGTTTAATTTATAAACCAGGTGCCATAAAAATTAAAACGTTAGTAATAAAATAGAAGAATTAATTCTAGTAATATGTTGTAATAGATGTTAACTGAATTAATGCATTTCCACTTTTGGAATTTTTCCAAGCAATGCTTCTAAACCATAACTGGTAGCTAAATTCTGGAAAGCAGAAAGAAGGCTCGGGGAAGACCACGGAAAAATTTTCAAGTATTTCAGTCCATGAGTAATGCACATTTCCTCTTGCAGTTTCTCCAAAGCCTCCACCTGGACTTCACATGTCATCATGAAACCTCTACACTTCAGATGTTAAAAGCGTGTATGAAAATAATACGCAAATTTCCACAATGACCACAAATTTCACTATTTATTAGAAAAAATACCATTATAGGAAAACAAAACAAGGCAGTTCGATACCTTTCCAGCACAACGAGTAACAAGGAGTGAAAGGTACTATTTTCACAGAAGTCACAACATGTGACTCACTGTCAGTCAATGTTAAATATAATGTAAAAGGGTCTAAGGTGACCACAGTGTTAGAAACAGCAGACAGGGGATTCATAGGAGCTACTGGGCATATTTTCAAGGTGTCTAACAACAGACTGTAGAGAATAGAAGATAGTAATGCATAGCAACTGAAATTAGCTGTCCAAAGTTAGGAAATAGGCTTAAGAAAAATCAAACAAACAAAAGTCTCCGTGAATTTTAATAAATACGAAATCTGACATATCTGGAACTGGGGTTCTATAAGAAGAGGTGAAAACAATAACACAGACAAGATTTGGAATTTTTTGATAAATTTGGTGCAAAAAAGAAAGGCAATTCAATACAAAATTATGTAGACAATACACTCAGTAACAACATAATTAAATCACAAAGGACAATGAAAAATGAGCACAGTATTTTGAAAATAGAGAAGACACATTACATTCAAAATAAAAGCAACAAGAATTGTGTGTACTGCTTTATCATCAAATTGGAATATAGGGGGAAGTGGGATATTATCCTTAATGCTACAAGCAAATCAAAATATTGTGTCCAGAGTAAACATAATATACAAAAGAATATAGGAATAACTAAAAAAAATTAACCACTAAAGGAATAAATCAACCTAAAAGACTACTAACTAGCCAGGTGGTGGTGGCTCACGCCTTTAATCCCAGCACTTGGGAGGCAGAGGCAGGCGAATCTCTGTGAGTTCGAGGCCAGCCTGGTCTACAAGAGCTAGTTCCAGGACGGGCTCTAAAACTACAGTGAAAACCTGTCTTCCCGCAGGGCAGAGAATTTGGACTGCTCTTCAGTATCGAAAGGGAGGGGGAATGGTGTGGGGGGTGGAGAAGAGGAGTGGGGATAGGGGGAGGGGAGTGGGGGGAGGGGGCAATATTTGGGAGGAGGGGAGAGAAATGGGAAACGGGGAGCAGGTGGAAATATTAATAAAAAAAAAGACTACTAACTAATGTTTTCGAATGAAGAATTATTAAAAAGCAATAGAATCATAAAAAACTTCAACATTTAAACCCCTGGGAAAATATAAATCAAAAAGTATGCTGAGATTTCATTAATCCCTGTGACAATAGTAATCATCAAGAGGAAGAATTCAACAACAAATGTGGGCAAAGGTGTCAAGGAAAAGAAACACGTAGCAATGCTAGCTTCTTAAGTTTTTATGGTAAATTGCAATAGGCACTATAGAAATGGGTATATAGCTTCCTTAACAAAAACCTAAAAACATTACTATCATATGATTTCCCCCATACCAAACCCAGTATACACTTAAAGGAATCAAACTTACCATTGATAGAGATTCCTGTCCCCCCATGTTTATTGTCTATTTGCAATAGACAAGCCATGAAATCAGCCCAGAAGTCCATCAACAAATGAAGGTACAAAGGAAATACACTTTAGCTTGTATACAGAACGAGGTACCACTCATCCTTTAAGAGAAAGCAATCACGTGATTAAGGTGAGAGTTACTGAATTGTAGATTATTATGTTAAGTGAAATAGAGCAGACACTAAAAGACCAGTGTGAAGTTTTCTTTCATGGATGGAATTAACATGTCGTAAGAGTAGAAGTGGAACTATTAAGGAATAATAAAGAGATGAGAAGAGAAGCCAGACACCAGAAGGGCAAATATAACCACAGTTCTTTCTGATGAGACTCTTTATTTTGTAGAGTTAATAAACACTAATAAAAAGGGGGAAGATTACAAATTTGCTGCCATCTCAGCCGGTTATGTTTTGATAAGCTCACAGACAAACAAACATACATCTTTGGAGTACTTTCTCCTCATTTTTTCTTATCCTTGCATCCTGCTGAAGCTATCAACCACACAAGGTTTTCCATATTACTGTTTACAGGATTTCCACCTTCTGCAGGGCAGTGGCTTGCATTCCATCTGTACCATATTTCAAATTAGTGTCTCACTCCTCCCAAGTCCTCACGCGCATATTCTAAGTGTCTGTTCAGCACTTTTGCTTCATTTTCTTCCTAGTCCAATAGTTTATAGGCATGTAATTATATCAGAGATAAAATTTTGATATAAGTGGTTTGAAATAGATTTTCTAAGAGACATTGATGATATCAGCATATATTGTAGTAGCAGTTTATCCTTAATTATGAATAACTGTAAATGTGTAGCTATAAAAAATTTTAGTTCATTAAAGTTTTAATAAATTTCATTAACTCCCTATTCTTATATAAATATAAATATATATTACTCATAAGCAGGTTCATACAAATGAGATAGAAAAATTACTACATTTTTGTCTCATAAGTATCTTAATTTTAAAAATGATAGGAGGTCTGTAACACCTCTGTTCTTAACTACACTCTCCTTGATTTTTAATACTGATTTTAGGAGAGTTGTGGAAAGAAAAGCCATTGCTATTGCTTTAGGAAGATTGAGCTTGTAGGATACTTATGATGCGTTACACCTGCTAAGAAAAAAGATATTTTTCTCCCTGCGGAGGTTTCTACTCCTTGAAATATATTAATATACTTTTTATAGCACCTTCTTGTGGCCTAAGTTAATGTCAATTAAACTTTCTCATCAACTAGTTTCTTTTAAGTTAATTAATGTTTAGGTACCCTGAGTCTATTTAATGTGTGATTAAAATTTTTAAAGTGAAATAGATCTTATGCCTAAGGAATTGGTTGTTGAATTGCATGATGTTTGCAGAATAATGATTAAAAATAAACATGAATCTAAAAGAAAAAACCACAATGAGTTATTTCAACAGTTTCAATTTTTAGAATCCTAAGGAAATCGCTGTATTGGCCTAAGATTTTACCAGGTTTCAGTCTTTCATTTAAATGACATACAGAACTACTTTTGAGTTCTTTTATGAGTTTGAGAGAGCTAATTAATATGTGTGTGGCAAAATCAAAATTTTAATCTTGTACTCTATTAAGCTTCAAATAGAAATGTCCTCCAGACAACAAAAATTGACCAAGAAAATGAGTATACTTTATAACCTCTCTCTTTCCTTTAAATAATGTCTGCTCTGTAGCATAAGGTTTCCCTTAACTTGTCACTATCCTGCCTTCATTTAAAATCTGTTTCTGAAATCACGAAAATTTGGAACCTTGACTATGTGTGTTTCTTTTCATTGAGATATATACTAAATAAGGCATTTGGGTGCCTATCTATAATCCTAGCACTTAGGAGATGGAGGCTGAAGAATTGAGATGAAAAACTGGTAAAATCGCAGGTTCAGCAAGCATTACACTAAACTTGTTTATGAGAATTAGCAACACTTGTAACAAAGTATTAATATAATATTGTAATTAGAATGCTAATATTTCCATGGTGTTAACAATGCTTCATTTAATATAATTCAACTACAATCCCACACAGTCAGTCTGTTCCTTATTAGTAACTAGTAATGAATTGTGATTAATTTCTTTTTCTAGACTTTATATTTTATTTTCTTAGCTATTCTTTCTACTACCATCCTATTTAAAAGAACATATGCTTCATATCTAACTGAGTTATTTTGCTGTATTGCATTTATTG
The DNA here is from genome assembly GCF_950005125.1 of Chionomys nivalis. Taxonomy (NCBI): domain Eukaryota; kingdom Metazoa; phylum Chordata; class Mammalia; order Rodentia; family Cricetidae; genus Chionomys; species Chionomys nivalis. The sequence goes on from NC_080110.1 coordinate 18,633,900, forward strand.
TTCTTTATATACCTTACTGATGTGTGTATTATCTGTCTCCCGTCACAAGAGTAGCAAGGGGAAGCACCATAAAGCCTCATGACCACAAGGACATTGTCTATCTTTGCTGATGATCTAGCAGCCCATACTAGGAGAATTCCTTAAATGGATTAGGTTCTCACTAAAAGTTTGTGGCATAAACAGGAAATCAATCCTTGAGTGAGATTGACATTATAGGATAAAATGTTCATAAACTATTGGAGGAGTGCATCAACGTATAATGAAGAATATTCCTGATAAAACATTTTCATTGTGTTGGGTAACTGGTGTGGGAAGTCCTTCTGTATATGTGTTGCTTTTATTGGTTAATGAATAAAGCTGTTTTGGCCAGTGGATTAGAGCAGAATAGAGCAAGGAGGGAATTGCAAGAAGATAGAGGGAGAGACAATAGGTGGAGTCATAGAGACTCCCTGTAGCCACCGGAGGAGAAAGACACAGACACAAACCACCAGCCGAAAACTTACTGGTAAACCATTAGCCTCATGGTAAAATATAAAACAATAGAAATGGGTTAATTTAAGATGTAAGAGCTAGCTAGCAATACACTTAAGCTTTTGCCCAAAAGGTATTATAATTAATTAGTTTCTGTGTTATTATTTCGGGTCTGGGCAGCCAGAAACAAACAAACAGCCTCCGCCAACAGGTAACATAGCACTGAAATTAATTTACTAACCGAAACAGTTTTTTTTTTTGTTTGGAAATTTGTATATCCCATTTAATACACATAGCTTTATTAAGCTACATTTGAAAAAAAAATCTTGAAACAGAAGAAGAATGCACACGTCAGTACTCTGGACTCAGGTGTATAGGGCAGATCTTTAATTATCAGTGTAATGTTGAGGTGAGCATGAGCTATGAAGTCTGAGGGTTTGGAGAAGGTAAAACAGTAAATCAGATGTACTAGCAATAAGCTCCTAGTTTCTCTCTGATAAAGGGCCCCATTCACGCATCCTAACTGTGGCCCATTCCTTATTTTTCACCATATATATTTTATATGTAGATTATTTATTATATGTATATTGGAATACATTTACATTTAATAAGCTTCAAATAGAAAAATCCTCCAGACTTTTATGTTTGATTAGTTATATTATCTATATCATATCTTTAATATATAAAATCAATAGGAGCAAAAATGTCAAATATTTTTGCTTCCTATTAATATTCTGATTGATACATGTAGTGCTTGAAAACAAAGGCTGCAAGAACAGCTGGGTTCTTCGAGTTAAGGTTCATCTTGGTGTCTAATGAAGCAAAGCACTCTACGCTGTAATAGGTGGAGACATCAGTATCAAAGCAGCTGGCGTCATAGCTCATTTTGGCACTTATGACTGATACAGGGTAAAGAAAGTAGCTATCTGCCAGGTGGAGATAAGTCATTTAGCCAGCTGATTGCATCAAATTGCTTGCAATATAATCATCCAGGACACATTTACCAAATTGGCATTTCAAATCATTGTACAGAAGGTGAATTAATCACCCAGGTATATGATTTCATAGTATGTGTTCCGTATGTGCTCATAGAAGGCACTTAATAAAAGTTCATTACAATAGATAGACAGGAAAATTAACCAACAAAATCACAGCTGATTTGGGTAATGTTAGATTTATTTTTACTCTGTGAATTGAACTTTGCCTCAATCAAATACTATTTTACTTACCAATGAATTCTTAAAATGTATACTGATGTATGATATGAGGAAAACATGGAGCATTAGATTATAATTTGCAGTATTTCACACCTGATTTTCTTTGGGGCATTTTCCATTGTGAGTCAATCAGAATTAGATTACAACTCATTTTTAAATTTTTCTTACTTCTCTATGGCTATGTACTTGCCAGTTCCTGGGTCAGAATTCAGCTGTGTTATGTCACACACACATTCTTCTTGATTAAGATATGCTGTTGGTTGGTGTGATGAGGTTTTACATAGTCCCTTGATCCTACGGAGTTCATTTAAACTGGCTTGCTATTTTCACATTTCATTACATAGAGAAAATGAAACATGGGCAGGATTGCAGCATAGTGTACATAATTTTCCCAATCTTTGAAGCTGATGACATGATAAATGGCAATAAAGTGTGCTTTCTATCTTAGCAAAGTAGCACTGAAATTAACATGAATGGTGGAATTCTGTGACTATCTCCCTCTTATCTATAAAAAGAAGACAAATGTTGAATACTCATGCCTGAGTACTGTAACCAAGTTGTTGTTTGCTGTTTGTTTAAGCTATTCTGTGAACTGAATGATTCCTTTTCTTAAGAACTTTAAGTCTCTGGCAACATCAAAGTTAGAGTTTCTGTATCTCATGATGCCTATTGCAAACAATTTTGTGTGTGCACTGCAAAAAAATTGTCAAGATGGCTGATCTTACATTAAGCGTTCTTACCAAAATAAAACAAACAAAAGAGTGTTGCTCTCCTTTCTTCAAATATTTTTCTTACATTCATAGCATTGTCATATTTCTTATGACTCCTGTGAAATAAAACTAATAACTTAGGGTTTAAAAGATGAGTTAGTTAAGCATGCCTGCCATTCTTCTAAAGGACCTGTGTTCTATTCCCAGCACCTATGTCAGTGGTTCACAATTTCCTATAATTACAGTTCCAAGGAATCCAATACTGTATTCTGTATGGGTGCTGAGCATAAGTGGCTCTCTCTCTCTCTCTCTCTCTCTCTCTCTCTCTCTCTCTCTCTCTCTCTCTTTCTTTCTCTCTCTCATGCACACACGCATGCACGCATACACAAATAATTATAAATATGATCTTTAAAAATCAATCTCTGTTAAAAATAACAGTTCACAAAATTGGCAAGATGTATTCTTTACAATTTCCAGCTAAGTTGGCCAGAATATCTTGGAAAATATCACCCCAACACAGAAAAACATGCCAAAATAGTAACAACACACTTTTCCATTATGTGTGTGTGTTGCATGTATGTGTTTGTACATATCTGTATGTCTGCATATAGGGGCTTGATCTGAGAGTTGGGTCCTTGAAAAGATAAACAGGATCCATAGACCCTTAGCCCAATTAACCACAATAAAAATAAAGGATACACAAATTAGCAGAAATAGAGATGAACAGAGAAACACCACACAGCACACTATAGAAATTAAACATAATGAAAGAGTGTGAAATATCGCTACTCCACTAAGTTAGAAAGCCTAAAGAAATAAACTTCTAAATACATCCAAACCACCAAAGGTAAACCAAGATAAGCCTACAACTTACATAGACCCACAACAATTAAGGAAATTGAATCCATAGTAGAAAGCCTTCAAACTAAAAGAAGTCCAGATCTAGATCGAATCACAGCAGAATTCTACCAGACTTTCAAGATCTACAATCAGTCCTTAGTTTGTTTGTTTGTGTGTTAGTTTTGTTGTTTGATTTGTTCAGTTCTGTCTTGAGACAGGATCTCACTACGTAACTAGCTCTGGCTGTCCTTGAATACACCTTGTAAAACAGGTTGACCTGGAACTCACAGAGATGCACGTGCCTCTTCCTCCAGAATGCTGGGATTAAAGGTGTGTAGCCCTACACCTAACCCATATGCAATATTTCTTTAATTGTTTTAAAAGGGGAAAAAGAACTAACGTAATAAACATGAGCACTTCCAGACTTCTATGAATCCAATGTTACTGTAATCTCAATCCATGTAAAAAATATAGCATAAAAAGAAAACTACAAGCCATCAGCCCAAGTGGACATTGACTCATAAATTCTCAATAAAATACTTGCAAACTGAATACAGGTATATATCAAAATGATCACCCACCGTGTTCTTGTTGGATTTATCCAAGAGAAAAATTAACCTGCTGGATGTTCTTTTGAGGCAACTCAGCCCTCAGACTATGGTGTGGTTACTATCAGTTGCTTTCATCCGTGAGAACCAGGAGACTAAACCAGAGAAAAACCTGAACAACTTGAAGTTCATGTCAGAAAACTCCATGTATAATTGGGGTTACAGAAGCGATGGTTCTGAAAATATTTTCATTAAAAGGGACCATCAGGAAATGTGAAAGATGCCATGTCCATATGTCAAGAATTGATCAAATTTCTCCCATTGCAGATTCAAGAGTATGACATAATAAACTCAATTGAAAGACTTTTCCTTGAGGCGAGGGTGCTGCTTGGCAACCTTTTCTAAGAATTGTGGTCTACAGGTTCATTCATTTAAAATGCCAAAGGCACTGTGTTTTTGTTTTTTGTTGTTTTTTTTTTTTGTTTTTGTTTTTTTTTGTTTTTCGAGACAGGGTTTCTCTGTGGCTTTGGAGCCTGTCCTGGAACTAGCTCTTGTAGACCAGGCTGGTCTCAAACTCACAGAGATCCGCCTGCCTCTGCCTCCTGAGTGCTGGGATTAAAGGCGTGCGCCACCACCGCCTGGCAGGCACTGTGTCTTATTCCATCTACTGCTCAAGCCCAACCAGATGTTGGCATGACCCAAATTATGCTTATTTTCCAGGTAAGCAAAATTTAAAAGTTGTAGGTTTGTGGAGGCTTCACTTAGACTTTGAGGATAAGCCCACAGGGCCAGGCAATGCATTTTGAAAGCCGCTATTCATGCAGACAGTATAGTGACTCATTAAGTTGGGATAATGACGCAGTCAAAGACCCTACGAAGCCGGAGACATCACAAATGTGGAGCATCTACTAAAGGAAGACACAGGCAACAAGCAGAGCCAACCTCAGGTGGAGATCTTACGGGGTTAAAATGGCAAAGCCTTAGGGTTAGGATTCAGGTGTTATGCTGGCCCATGTCCTGTCAGCTGGCAGGGTGAGCCTCAGGGTCTTAAAGCCGCGCATGAGCTTATCAGGCAAATACTTAGCCCAGGCCCCTACACGTCAGTCACCATGTCGTGCGCTGTGTGGGTACATCACGTGCAGAGGCTCTGTACGCATGTGAAAAAGGTTCTTTATAAGCAAGCTCTGCCTGCTCCTCACTCTCTTACCACTTCTGCTTCCTGGTTGACTGTCAAGGACCATCCCCCACCCACTTCGTGCTCTATTGATAAACTCCCATGTGGGTTTGTTGTGTATTGTGATTCGTTCCTCTTTGCCTAACTACAACACTTAGGTAGGCTGTTTATGCTGTTCAGGACTCTCATTACACCGCCGTGTGCTCCAATCGCCGGATATGGATCTCCAGATTTATATTTATATTTCTTTCTGGTTTCCAATCTTGCTTTGGTCCCATCCCTCCTTTTTATGCCCTGATTCCTTCCTTTGGAAAGGGTAATGTTTATTCTGAGCTATTGCATGTTCCAAGTTGCTTTTTAAAATTTTACAAGGACCTATAATTAAGTTTGCCTTGAATCTTAAAAGATACCTGGGGCCAAACTTTTGAACATTATTGGAACTATTAATACTACCTGGGCTCCAGGAGGTGTACCAAGTGCATTGTGCATTAGGAAATGTAAATGAGCCTTTTAGGAGCCTGGGATATATGTTATGATTTGGATATAATGTTTTCCTTACAAAGTCTCATTTGTTGTCTTAGTGCAGCAGGCGGCGCATTAGTCTCAAAAAGCTAAACGTGGATCTTAATTGTACGTATAATTTACTGACAACAGGACCGTGAGTGAAATATGTGAAATATCTTATCCTGTGGCTCTCTCTCTCTCTCTCTCTTTCTCTCTCTCTCTCCCTCTCTCCCTCCCTCCCTCCCTCCCTCCCTCCCTCCTTCCCTCCTTCCCTCCTTCCCTCCTTCCCTCCTTCCCTCCTTCCCTCCTTCCCTCCTTCCCTCCTTCCCTCCTTCCCTCCTTCCCTCCTTCCTTCCTTCCTTCCTTCCTTCCTTCCTTCCTTCCTTCCTATCTACCACGAGGGAATAATTCTACTACTATCAGAATGACCTTCCTCAGTATAGTCTCGAGCCAAAGACTACAGACTGAGATCATAAGCCATTCTGCCATAGGCAATTTAGACTTTTTTTTTTGTTTGTTTGTGGCGGTTACAGATTGTGATTAAAGCAGAAACTAGCATGAGGAATTTCAGAACCTTAACAAATCTGTAAACATGAGTGTTTATAAATGAAAGCCGTTGCTAGGAATATTTAACAAAGTAGGAAGTAATGAACTTTCAAATTGTTATCAGCACAAGAGCATATCTTGGTGATTCGCGACTCTGTGTATTAGCTCAAACACTGGGCTTAATTAACTGTTTCCCTACACATACGTGTTAGCACTCATCCCTGGACCTGCACCTTGGAGAAAGATTTGTCCAGACCTTCCTTACACTAAACCGTCTTAGATTCCTAGCTTCTGAAAGCCATGCCGCAGTCCAGCAGTGAAAATGAAAAGTGATTGCAATTAGAAACATTGATTACAAGTTATTGGCGTTTTGACCCAAGCCTGCTTTTTCATTGACCCTAAGGACACTGGCTCACAGTAATTTTATTTCAGATGTTTCTGAAATACTTCTACCAATTTCATTTCTACTAAAACAAACCACAGTTCACTTTTCCTTTTTGCTAGAGAGGGTACTTTCTATAATCCAGCTGGTACAAATTTATAATACTTAGTAATCCCTTTTACTTATTGGTACAGGAAATCAATCCAGAAAAGAATCCACCATTTTTCCTATCAACTTCGAAGCTGGTAACTGTGATTTTTTGTCCCCTTACCTGTGAACTCTGGATATCCAACTATCATTTAGATTCCTTCCAGGTTTTTTTTTTATACTGTGAGGTTTTTAAATTTTGCCTTAATTTACTGTATTGCACACACGTGTGGAATATAGTTCACGTGCAAGTGTGGAAGTGAGAGGCCAACTTTTGGAAATGAGTCTCTCTTTCAACCATGTGGGTTCTGGGGAGGAACTCGGTTCCTCAGGCCCCTGTCATAAAGACAATGCCTTTGCTATCTAGGCCATCTAAATGTAAAATGCAGTTTATAATTCAGGATGGTTTACATCAAAATTGAGTGTGTATACAGTAAATGATTCCAAGCAACTTTGTTATATACCCTTGTTGATTGACAGCGCTTAAGTAAAATGCCTGCATGGCTAGCATTCTTAAATCCTGTTCTAAGCCTGATGACTTATTTTATGGATCCATTAAGAATCTGAAAAAAGAAATGCCATTTTCAGTTTTTCTCCTGAAAAAAATTAAAATGCGCCTTCACTTTCCCTTCATTCTACTATGAGGCTATAATCGCCCACTGTTAACTTGCAGAAATTATGACTAAGCCAACTTCCTTACTCTATAACACAATCCCCAGGCCAAAGAAGACGGTAACTATGTAATGAATGGTTTCATAAACGCATAGCGATTGTGCTAAGCACCACAAAGTGGCGTAGAAAGTGATGAGAACATGTAATGAGGCGCTTGGAGGATAACTGCCTGGGAAGGAAGCAAAATGGATTTTTAAGAGGTAGCTAATGATGAAAACCCAACCATATTAAGACTGGTAGCTGTGGATACGGGGCAGAACTTCAGCCAGCGTGTTCAGTGCAGATCAAACTGAGACTCAGGGTAATGTGCTCCTGGTAGAGCTGCTGACAACCACACATCTTTGCCTCTCAAGGATGTGAAGCAGAAACGTCTTCCAGGATGCAAACCCCCACACATCTCCTCAAATAAGTGCTCCACATCACTTGACAAAGACCACAATGAAGAGACAAGTCAATGTCTCCGGTTGCTTCGAACAGTGAGATAGATGTAAAACTCTGCCTTAGAAGTAAAGAGGTTTTCATTCTCTAAGTTGACTCCATTTTTCTTTTAAGTTAGGGGAATAGCTGGGCGGTGGTGGCGCACGCCTTTAATCCCAGCACTCGGGAGGCAGAGGCAGGCGGATCTCTGTGAGTTCGAGGCCAGCCTGGTCTACAAAGGGAGTTCCAGGACAGGCTCCAAAGCTACAGAGAAACCCTGTCTCGAAAAACAAAACAAAACAAAACAACAACAACAACAAAAAAAGTTAGGGGAATAGAGGTTTCTTTGTGCGGGAAATAAATCCAGAATTTTTGAGAACCAGGAGATCCTCATAAAGTCACTATCCACACAGCCGAAAGTAGATTTTATTTTAGGGTACTGTCCTCGTTTTCTTTGCCACTTTAGTTTAATTTAGGTCCTGAGTATGAGTTCCTTTTCACAAAGGTATTTATAGAGAGGGAAAGAGAAAGGAACTTAAATTTGGATTTATTCAATCTCTTGAAGAGATTAGACCTTTTTCTAAGGAACAGAGAGCATTTCTTTCATGGAGAAAGATTGGGGAGGATGCTGGACAGGCAAGTAAGTGCCAGGCTTGCCCTGACTGGGCCGAGAAACCATTTCATATCATTTTTGTGTCATTTTGAACAGGCAAATAAATCACCTAAGCCTCAACCGCTCAGTCTGTAAAATAGTTAGGTGTTACTGAGGCTGATACAGAACACATACACGAATTGCTTGGTGCAATGCCTAGCCAATGCTTGCATCACAAATCTTAGCTGTCAATGTAGCCATTGCATTAATGGAGGTGAGATGATGAATGGCAAGTTTATATAGTCATGTTCCAAAGCAACCTCTGGAAACTTCCATTTATAGAAAACCTAATCATACCTGTGTGATGCACTTTAACTTTTATCTACTTCTTTTAATTTTTTGAGATTATATTTACATCATTCTCCCCTTACTTTTTCTCCCCCTTAAACTCTCCCATGTATTCCTTCTCTACCCTCTTTAAAATTCATGGCCTCTTTTTCTTTAAATGCTACACACACACACACACACACACACTCCTAAATACAACTTTTCAGTCAGTATCATGTTATTGGTATGAGTGTTTTCAAAGCTGACCAGATGGTATTGGAGAACCCATTGGTATACTCTATACTCTTCTCAGGGGAAGACTATTTCTCCTGCTCTCAGTATTGGTTAGCTGCCTGTAATTCCTGTACAGGGTTGAGGCCTCAATAAATTTCTTCCTTCTGCATTAGCATTGCTATCAGTGACTGGTGTCATCCTTAAGTCACTCATGTTTAGGCAACCATGCTGGTGAGACACAATTATAAAAGATCATCAACTCCCCATCTCACAGAGGGCTGATCTCCAAAATATATAAAGAACTCAAGAAATTAGACATCAATACACCAAATAATTCAATTTAAAAATGGGGTACAGATCTAAACAGAAAATTAACATTAGAAGAATCAAATGGCAGAAAAAAACATTTAAGGAATGGCTCAACATCCTTAGTCATCAGAAAAATGCAAATCAAAAAAACTCTGAGATGCCATCTTATACTTGTCAGAATGGCTAAGATCAAAAACTCTGATGGCTGGTTAGGTTGGAGAGGATGTTGAGTAAGGGGAACACTCTCTACTGCTGGTAGGAGTGCAAACTTGTACAGTCACTTTGGAAATCAGTATGGTGATTTCTCAGAAAATTGAGGATCAATTTACATCAAAATCCAGTAATACCATTCCTGGGCATATACCCAAAGGATGCTCAATCATACCACAAAGAGACTTGCTCAGTTATGGTCATAGCACCATTATTCGTTATAGCCAGAACCTGCAAACAACCTAGATGCCCCTCAACCAAAGAATGGATAAAGAAAATGTTACACATTTATACAATGGAGTATTACTCAGCTGGAAAAAAAACAAGAATATCATGAAATTTGCAGGCAAATGAGTGGAACTAGAAAAAATTATCCTGATTGAGGTAACACAAACCAAGAAAGACAAACAGTATGTACTCACTCATAAGTGGATGTTAGATGTAAAGCAAAAGATAACCAGACTACCATCCACAGCTCCAGAGAAACTAGGTAACAAGGAGGACCCTAAGAGAGACATGCATGATAACCCTGGGCAGGGGGCATAGATGAGATCTCCTGGGTAGATTGAGGGTTAGGAGATAAGAACATGAGGGAATGGGTAGGTGAGTTGTGGGAAGGACAGAGAGGGAGAGCACGGAATGAAACATTTGATGTAGAAAACTGCTGTAGGGTTAGGGAGAAACCCAGTGAGAGGTAAATTTCCTGGAATCCACAAGGATGAGTTCCTTTCTCTATGTCTCTGTGGTCATATATTTATGACAGTACCTTTCACATGGGGTCATGGCGAGGTTTAAATTAAATTACAGTGCACCTGAAGATTTCATGGCAGTGTAGCACTACATCAGGGCTCAAGAAATATTTCTTCAATGCAATTATATTATAGAATACAGGTTTGTGTATGTTCTTTTGTGTGTGGGTGCACTGGTGTGAGACAGGTGCGTGTAATCCTTTGTGCATGTGCATTTGAAGACCGAAGATCATCAGCCTCAGTTGTCATTCCTGACGACTCATCCACTGTGCTTTTGGATCCTCCCGTTAGGACAGGCTGGGTGACTGTTGAGCCTTGAGGAATCACCCCTCCCACCTACCCAGGACAGAGGTTATAAGAATATGCCACCATGTCTGGTTTTTTTTTTCTTTGGCTCGAGGGAATTGAAACTAGATCTTCATATTTGTACATCGAGCCCTTTACTGTCGAAGTCGTCTCCCCAACCTAAAGCACAGGATTTTGAAGTTACTTCCCATCAATCTGTTGTCACTTCTCATCCTGTAATGCCTGCTTAAAAGCTTCTCAGTGTGAAAAGTTAATCTAACAATTCTTATTGAAATTGTATAGTTGAATTTACTACCATTGTCAAATTTAAAATTTTCTGAATTGCTTTCAGTAGCGTCATTATACTAGTTAGATTTTAAGAAGGTAAATATACCAGTGCCCATTACAGTAAGAAGCATCCCTGATCAAAGTTAAAAGCAGCACAGGTCTATGGTCCTAAACTTACATATTTAGAAGAATTTTTGACAACATGATTATTTACCAAAATGCCAGCAATAGAATCCTCCCAAGGGCTGATGTCCACACTATCCATGGGGTTTGACAATGCTTACAGTACCAGACGTGAAATCTCTCCTGTGGAGCTGACTACAAATTGAAAGAAATATTTTTTGGCTACCCAGATTGTCCTGCCACTATTTCACTAATGTGCACGTCAAGATATAATCAGGATACATTACACACATACATGAAATTTTCAAAGTAAAATTAAAACCTCTTTTTTTTAAAGGAAAGAAAATTTCAGTTTAAAAAAAGTAACTGTACATTTGATATTGTAAATAAGACGAAAACTAAATGAGTAAGGCAGGTGGTTAAGGGCTATACAAAAAGGGCTGGAACAACAGAGGCCATGCACACACAGTGCTGACTCTTTCTCAGTTTCATTGGCTGCTGGGATAAGACTATTATTACTCCGGAACCAGAGGAATCTTCCCCCAATGCTCTTAGTTCTCTAAAGCAGCAAGAGAATAGTTCCCAGGGTTTCTGGTTACAAAGGGCCACAATTTGATGAAACCCACAATGATTCTCTACTGGATGAAGAATAAGTTTCTTCTTGTCTCTGACCCTTTGAAGTTTTGGGCCTCTGTTTAGTAGATTCTAATGCAGAAAGCTGCCGGCAAAGCATTCTGGATAATGTGTTTCTTAGGCCTCCAGTCCCTGTGAAATGAAGACAGCCAGAAAAAGAAACCACGGTGCATGCTAATTAAGTACTTGAAAATGTTATGTAACCTACTCACTACTGCGGCTATTCAGAACCTATGTACAACAATGAAACGACAACCTCAAATCTAGTGTGTTGTAACTGCTTCTTGTTCAAACAAAGAGGGCTTCTGTCTACAAAGAAATGAATCTAAATTCTATCAACTATTTAAATCAGGGTGTTGGTTAATAGCAAGACATTTTCTTAAACCTTAACACAAGATACAAGGCTGTTCACTCCCAAATTACAGCACATAAAATTATGTAAGCTGACATACACAAATAAAGTTATAGCTTACAGAAAAAATGGCTGGGTACTATAGTTACTTCTGAAAGTGATTAGGAAGCAATAATCGATACTAATTATCTTACTTGTTTCTGATGGTTGTGTGCTGTCTCCCTTGTTCTCAGTGGGTGTCTTCACTGCTATGGTTCTAACAGGGTGGGGTGTCCAGACCCTAGAACATTATCGACATCAAAATCCTATAATCTCCTATTAATATCCCCCACTACAGAAAGAGGCAGGAAAAGTTTTCAAGAGAGTATTTTCTATTTTATATCCCTTACTGTTTCATAACAACCTCATTTTCTCTTAATAATCAGAATCATTCAGCCCCAACTGTTTAGTAGGACCTTTGTTGGGCTATTGGTTCATTACCATGAACCATTAAGGATGTAAACTTAATTTCTAGCTTCATAAGAATGCTGCTCTGTCCTCACATAGAGTTCAGAAGGCACTGAGATAACGGTCTAGAGATGAGCTACTCTGCTCATTGTCTCAATTCCAAGCCCTTATGCTCTCTCACTGTACTTCAAGGTGGGGAGCGTAAAATCAGTAATCCCATGGGTATGAGTTTACCCTCTCATTTACTTAGACTCAGTGGGAATCTTGGACAGATGTCTTATTCAGTGATTTAAGTCATTGGCTGAGCCCAGTGATGAGTCTGCTGACAGACTAAGAACCCTAGAAGAGATGGACTGTCATACTCTACCGCCAAGAGTTCAAAAAGCCCCATTTAACCTGACAGAGAAATCCTGCTTACCTGGGGTAACTGATGTCATTCCACGACATGGAGGATGCTCCCTGCAAGACCCAAAGATTATCATCAAAGAATGACCCCAGAGCCTTATAGAATGGAGAAACTGGTCAAAATTTCAGTGAAGTATTCTTGACAGAAGGGAACCAAAAGACTAAAGCAATCATGATAGTTGAAAAAAATGCTACTAGCTATCATTTAAATTTGTTTCATGGCAGCGTAGTCAAGAGTCCTTCTACCTATCACTATTTGCTTCACTTTTAAATGAGAAACAATCAAAGAGAAATTATTCAAATGATTATTTATTAATTATTGGTGAAGAAGAAAATCACATTTTTCTACAGTGCTTAAGGGAAGAAAATCAGAGATTTAATTAGAAATTTAAGTGTTTAAAATATCTATATATTTAACATTCAGACCTGTGGTTGTTTTATTTGCACTGAGAGTGACCATGTTCTGGGAACATCAAAGCACTTCTGTGAAATAATTCTCATTGTTCTTTCCTGATGGAGTTAGTAACATCACACTATTGTTTTCAGTTGGAAAACTATTACTTGTTTTAGAAGCAACTTTCTTCAACAGCAAGTCAATAGAAAACAATGTTTTTCTCGAAATTCTCTCCAAGTTAACACTTTTAGTAATTCTTTTTGCACCTTAAAATTTGCATTTTATGACCTTATTTTATGATATTTTACCTGTGTTTATTTTATAGTTCATTTTTTATGGTTTGTCTTTTATAGCACATATTTTATGGTGCATATTTTATGTAAATGTAATGGATTTCTTAAAATTTAGAATCCTCTGCCAGGGCCCTAATTTCACTAGGTTTAAATATTAGCAATTCTTGTTCCAAAAACAATGTTGCAGGTGAAAGCAGAACCATTAGAATTATGTGTCAGGGAGCCACAGAGTACAGATGCCACATTGAACAGAGGGAAAAGAGCACACAACCATTGTCCTGTGGCAATCTGTCATCTACTATGTCAATATGCATATTATATATAAAACATATTATCCACTGTATCATCTAATGTATATTATCTAATGTATAAAACAGTCTAAATCCTCATTTTACATACCTATGAAGACATTTAATCTTTTTTTATCATTGTATGGTATTTTCTTCATTTTGCAACATAGATATCTTATGCTAGCTTGTTAACATAAGTTAAATCATTATACTTCTAAGAATCTTTTCAGATTTCAATACTTCTATTTCATAAAGGCAGTGGCCACTGAAATATCACTCATATATCATAAAATTCAATCATTCAAAGGGTGCACTCGGTTTTAGTATATTCTTCACTGTGTGATTTTAGAAAAAAATTATTTCTCCCCAAAGAAATCTTACATCACTTATTATACATCCATTTCCTCTTCACTAGACACCACCACTTAACTTCTGCATGGTTTTACCTATTCGAGATAGTTCATAAAAAAAATGCAGATTTTTGTATGATGTCATTCAAACATGACAATGTTCGAGGGTCACTTATACTAAAGCATGGTTCAATCTTGTTTTCTTTTTAATTAACAAATAACACTGTATGGGTAAACCTTATTTTATCTGAAATCCATCCATTTATTGATATTTAGTTTGAATCACTAATATAACTGTAATAATCATGCATATATACATTTTATGAACAGATGTCTTCTATTATCTTGAATATACACAGAGACAAAGAATTGTTGTTTTATATAATAGTTTTATATTTGACATTTGGGAAAATGTCAATCTACTTCTCAAAGTAGCTAGGCCATTTTACAGCAACCTCAGTAGTGTATGCAGATTCCAGTTTCTCTACATCCTAACCAACACTTGGCATTCTCTCCTTTCCCTTCAGCCATACAAGGATATGGAATGTTATTGTCTTCTGTTTTGGGTTTATATATCCTTTATGAGGGACATAGGTTGAACCAATTTTATACTCATATTTTCTTTTGAGATATGTTTTACTAAATCCTTTGCCTATTTTCAGTTTAGATCACTTGAAAAATTAATAATAAAGTCTTAAAAATTTTATACATTCTAGACACAATGTATAAATACTTTGTCAGATATGATTCATGTATAATTCGACCCCAGTGTCATTATTTTACTTTATACATTCATTTGAAGACAAAATTTCCTTTTAATTTACTAACTTTAGCTTGTGAAGCTTGTATTTTTCTCGTGTTTAAGACATAGATTAATCCAAAGCCATAAAAGTTTTCTTAAAAATTTTTAGAGTTTTAGCTCAATTGGTACCTCACCTTTTAAAACTATTTTTTTTCTATTTAAATTTCATTTTATTATGATAGAATGTTTTGGTTTGACTTTACTTGTCTGCATGTGACTGTCCAGCTGCTCCACCATATTTGTTGGAAAGACTGTCCTAGCTGTCAGTGTCAATGAGAAGCATTTTTGTTTATTGTTCATCTATGGGGCATGCATATATTTAGTACTGAAAAATATATCAAAATCACACAAATTAATATCAAATATCTCACTATTCATTTTTTATAAAGTCATCAGCTAAAACGTTTGTGATTGTTATAAGATAGCATACTGCCTGAATTAAAAAATTATTGTCACATTGTTCAGACCTTAGCATTCTTGACCCTTATTTTCTGTCTTTTTCTCCTTGTCTGCATGATACTGCCCTAGATTCACCAATAAGAGTCACTCATGTGGGAAATGAAAATTGGAGAACAGGCTAAAAGTGTCTATTGCTCTTGAGGCAATAGTGAAATACATATGAGTTAAAACCAATGTGAAGTTTTGTGAGAACCTCTGGGAATACTCCAGAAAACACCTGTCCTGGGGCTATAAGCAGCTGCAAGCAGATACAGTGGATTCCTGAATGCTCGTCAATTGTTGAGAAACCTAGTGGGGACCTGCCAATTATGGAGGCATTTTCGGTTTTTCTTTGGTGTTGTGTTTTTTGTTTGTTTCTTTGTTTGCTTGTTTCTTTCTTGCTGTTGTCTCTCTGTGAGAGTCTTTTTTCTTTTCTTTATTTTTATTGAGTTCTACATTTTTCTCTGCTCCCCTCTCCACCTCTCCCCTCCCCCTCCAACTTTCTCCCAAGGTCCCCATGCTCACAATTTACTCAGGAGATTTTGTCTTTTTCTACTTCCCATGTAGATTAGATCTATGTATGTCTCTCTTAGGGTCCTCATTGTTGTCTAAGTTCCTGGGATTGTGATTTGTGGGCTAGTTTTCTTTGCATTATGTTCCAAAACCACTAATGAGTGAGTACATGTGATAATTGTCTTTCTGTATCTGGACTACCTCACTCAAAATGATGCTTTGTAGCTCCATCCATTCGTAGCTGAGGCTGGTTTCAAACTCTTGGTTACGATCTTACACAGTTGCTTTCTTTTTCCTGCTCTGACCACCTATCAAGTGAGTGTTGAAGTTTTTAAGTCCTTGAAGCAAACAATTTTTGGTTTCCTTTCCATTGTTTGTAACAGGATCTCAAATGATGTGTGTATGCTGGTGCATATGCCATCTTTATAAGTATTAGGGGATTAAAATCTTGTGCACACATATGTTACTTTTATTTTATTTTATTTTCTTAGATCTCCTGCCCCATGCCAAGCTCTATTAGATCTGTTACAACTCATCACAGCACAGGCTTAGCAGGGGAAAGTTCCAGGGCCATCAACACTGTTCTTCGTATCTTTTCTGATTGTGTCAGGAATTCACTTAGGTACATAATAACATATGAAGGCTTTAAATAAGCAATACAGTAATAAAATATATCGGTGTTCAGTGGAACTTTTGGCTCCAGAAACCCCCAAACGAAATAGACTAATACCATTGATATAGTAGCCCACCATAGCTAGATGGCTATTGACCTTATTTTTGAAGATACAACACACTTTGTTTGCAAGACATAAAGAAGTCAAGTTGGAGTTGACCCGAAAATCTCTCTGCTGGCTAGCTGTCACAGTGCTGGAACATGATATGCTGGCTGAGTTAACTTTTATAAGAAATTATTGCCATGCATTTTTCCTTTCTCATGACACTATCTTCCTTGCCTTGATAGCTGTTATTGTTTTCTGTAACATCTTTAATGTGGGAGGATTGTTCATTTGGGATGTCTACAAGGCTCCTATCTTAGTGCCAGTGACATGTCAGGCTTGACTCCAAATCCACAGACCACACAGCTTTGCTTTCGCTTTCATCTAATTGCTCCTTCTCCACAACCTATGAGAATTTCTTTGATCTTTTTAAGAGAGGGGTGGGGCTTTGTATGGGTACATGGAGGAGAAGGGATCTTACTTTCTGTTTCTTCCTGTATGGAAATCTTATTTGTAAGGGTTACTTAATATTTGTATTTGTTTTCAGCCTGGTCTTTGAATACTCTCTTTGCCATACACTCTGCTGCTATTAAATAATTAATCAGATTGATAGAGACATCAGTGTCTGTACAAAAAGAAGTTACCATTTCCAGACACACACTAGGTGTCTAATACTATGTGAAGCATTCTTACAATAATGATATTTCATGGTTTCCAACACAGAATATTCAATGTTCTTGTCTAATGGTTTTATAACTAGTATCTTTTACAATTATCAAATATTTCCATAGGATAATAACCGCTATCATTGTCATTTTATTCCTAGAAAAGTGGACTTAAACATGTTATATAATGTTTTCATGGTTACAAGGTTATTATGTTAAAACTTGTTTCAATCCCAGCACGTGTGGCTTCGAACCCTATGTTTTTCATATTAGTTGGTTCTGCAACCTATATTCATACAGCATGTTATAGAACTTTGCTTTCCTTTGGTACAACAAAAATCAGTCTATTTTGCTGTGGGTACTCTTCATAAGCAAGTATTAGAAAGACATATTTTAATCAGAATTGTCATATGGTTTCCCAACACCAACTCTGCAAAGATAGACTCAAAGGAATCATCTAAAATGTGCTTTGTAAGTTTATTCTTCTAACTGACTAAGTCAGTTTCCTGGGCTTGCTCTAATGCACATCTTTTATGCATTTTTGTTCTACCTAGAATGTGTGATTGGAAGAGGCAGGATACCACTGGGCATTCTGACTCAAAGCTTTCTGTTCGCTGTGAAGATCATATGATTTGATTTCTACAGGAAGAGTTGTGAGAACTTTACCTCTTGTTTCTTGAGCATTTATAAAAATACGCTCTACTACTGAGATCAAAGATTATGGTCCTGTCACCAGCGCTAACACGAGTTATTGCATACCTTGCTTCTTCACTTGTCACCTTTGGAATGGTAACAGGCTCTCTGCATCAAGACTCCTGTGAAGATTAAATAAGACTGTCTGAAAAGACCGTCACACAGGGAATGTCCCTTAAAATGTCAATTACTGTATTTTATTATTAAGTCTGTCCAAATATAAAGTAGTGCATTCTACTATTTTTATTATAGACTCATTTTTAAGGGTCTGCATTTTATACTTTAAAAGTTTTTAACATAAGATTTATGTTTATGACCAGAGAAAATTCTAGAGATAATCTATGCATGATTTATTAACTAGTATCCACCTTCTGCTGCGATTCTGTTTATGTGGTCACTAAACCAAAGCTGAAAAAAAACCAGTTTATTCATCAAAATTAAAACAATCTGTCAAAATGATGAACACATGTACTTAAGTAAATGTGATTGATTGGTAAGAAGTGATTATCCGAGCCATCTCTCATGATTATAAAGAGCATTTTCAAACTGCATTTTCAACTGTTCACTGTTCAGTTGCTTAAAACTTAAAAGCATATGGTTTCTACTTGGAGGTCATTTGATTGCACATATAAGCACTTTTGCTGCTGTTGGTTACCACAGTGTGTTAATGATGAAATTGTCTTCAGACATACACACACATACACACGCACGCACACACACACACCAAATAGTCAGTGAAACTGAGATGCACAGGCTGTGGATTTAGTTTGTCTGCTGTTGTTGTGTTGGTTTTTTGAGACAAGGTTTCTCTGTGTATCCCTGGCTGTCCTGGAACTCACTCTGTGGACCAGACTGGCCTTGAAGTCCCAGAGATCCATCTCTCAAGTGCTGGGGTTAAAAGCATGTGCCACCACAATGCAGTTCTCCTTTGACCTCTTGATTTATCAGTAGGAAAGTAAATGTTCTGTGCACAGTAAAAGTCAATATTGTGGGATAATCATTGTGTACACTGTGAAGATGTGTCACTTGGATTGGTTTAATAACAAGCTGAACAGCCAATAGCTAGGCAGGATCTTCAGGGCAGAGATATTGCTGGGGAAGAAGGGCAGAGTCATATGAAGATGCCAGAAGATGCAGAACAATCAGAATGGGCTATACAGAGATGAGGTAATAAAGCCATGAGGCAAAATGCAAATTAATAAGAGAAAGTTAATTTAAGTATGAAGAACTAGCTAGAAACAAGTCCAACCTTTATAATTAAGCCAAGCCTTTATAATTATAATAAGCCTTTATAATTATAATAAGTCTCTGGATCATTATTGGGGATCTGATGGTTCCTACAAAAACACTAACTACAACAATTAACCAGTCACATATTTTCCAAACTAAAGTGAGATGAGAATGTGAATAAGAAGGAAAATGCATCTTTTGGAAGCTGTGATGTCAGGTTGGCTTATTTGGTTTCATTAAACGTGAGAAGCGGTTGAACGTGTCTTTTCCTGATTTTGATAGAATTTCAGAATGGACAGCCAACATCTGTGTTCTCTTTCCTGCCAAAGCACATACAAAAGCTCCCACTTGAAACTGCCTTTACCAACAAACTACACAAACTTTCCAGTTAGATCTCTGTGTTATCGTATTCAAAGTTCCAAGGCTAACACAAGGGGGAAGTAAACAGTGATTTATCCAATTAGGATTTTTGTGTTTTTCCCTGTATCCCAACTTTCTGAATAATATTGAATATCAAATATCTAAATTATATAGATAATATACAAGACCTAAAACAAATATTAGGTCTCTCAGTACCATAAAAGATGCAACCATATCAACTTGTTTGCAGAGAAGAGCAACTTCCTAGACATGTCTCTCTCAGTAGGTCGTTTGCTTTGGCTGTGTAGGTGATTGGCTACAGTGAGTTTTGGTTTCCCCTCATAGCATCATTGTTCCATATTGTCCTATATCTTAGCGTTTTGACAGTTTTACCATGAACAGTATGACTCAGCAGATAAAGGCACTTGCCACACAAGGGGCATGATTTTGATCAACAGACCTCATGGAAAAACGAAAGTAGCGGTTACTCCCTTTTCTCAACTCCGGGATCATCGTGATTGAAGAAGTGGAAATCCCATAGTGGAGAATTGCCTTGAACCAGTGTTTTCCAGTTACGGCAAAGCCACTGCACACACAATTCACAATGATTGTGACGATATGCACAAGACCTATGGCAGGATCATACCAGTCAAAATTCCAGCATGGATGAGAGAGGGATTCACTGAATCCTACCTGGAGCTGAAGGGTTTTTAGCAACTGATGAGGGAAGGAGACTCTGTTTTCTTCAGGGATGTAGCCCCTAGTAGGTTACTTATGCCTCAGTGGCTAGACACTAACAACATTAAGTGGTCTCAATGCTTTGGTTTGCTTTGTTTAAAGAAGTTGAGAGGGAAAGGTGATGGTTAGGGATTATGTGCAGAGTTGTACTTCTAGAATATATGTTGTATACATGTATGAGGTTCTCAAAAATACATATTAAAAGATGGAAAGAGAGAAATGACTACACCATTTTTTTTTTTTTTTTTGGATTTTTTCGAGACAGGGTTTCTCCGTCGCTTTTGGTTCCTGTCTTGGAACTAGCTCTTGTAGACCAGGCTGGCCTTGAACTCACAGAGATCTGCCTGCCTCTGCCTCCCAAGTACTGGGATTAAAGGCGTGCGCCACCACTGTCAGGCTTACACCAATTTTTTTATCTGAGCCTCACACGCACACCTCGGCACTTGTGCCGGAACACACACATGCACACACATGCATATACACACACACGTACACACATACACAAACAAACAAACAAAATAATGTGTGTGTGGAGGTGGGGCTGTTTTCCACCTATCATGGGATCTGAACTTACAGGAACACCAGATACAAAACTAGAAAACAAAAGAAAACCAAATAAACTTGGAAATGTTAAAAGGTGACAAGATGAAATGATGGGTTATGCAGGGCTTGGGAGATGGGGTTCACCTTAGATTATGAGTTCCAAGAACAACTCTTCCATCGTTAGCATGATATACATATACCTATTACAATATAACCTCATCTGAAGCATATGTTGTAACAGGGGCTACTCAGAAAAGGTAAATGAATTAAAGAACAGTAGCAAAAGAGGGAAAAGTGCTTAAAAAGATGATAGTAGTTTGGGAGAATAAAACAAGCAGCAAGCCGGATTGACCCCTGCAGAGGACCTGGTTGGCTCCTTTCTTTATTCCACTCCCCACCAACTTGCAAGTCCTCCAGTATTCGGCCTGCTTCAAACCCAGTGAGGATAATTTCAAGCAGAACAATGGGGTTTTAGGAATGCAGTGAGTCTCGCCCCATCTGATTCTCTGCTTTTGGCTCTGAGCAGCGTTCCAGACACAGAGACGTGTAAAGCCAATTCACTCCAGATCTGAAAATGTCATCTATCTCTCAGTCACCAGACACAGTGTTTCTACTAACGGGCGGAAGGAAAAGCGTTATTCCCATCAAAACCAAATTGAAGAAGAGTCAACCAGATGACACTCAAGTGTCTTGGAGTGTCCAAGGTATACTGTTCCATGCTAAGGACAACATGGAAGAGCACTTTGGAGAAGCTAGGTGTGATGCAGCTCTCCACCCTAAAAAACAGAGAGTTTTAGTTTCTTGTCTGTGCATGGGAGGGCAGCTCTTAAGCCTCTTTACACAGGAAATTCAACCTGTTCCTTCTTCACCTCTGACACATGGAAAGGCAAGCCAGGGACCATACTCTGACATATAAAGTCCAAAGGGAAAAGGCAACCAGGTTTCTTTAGACCCTTAAATGTGCTCCTCAGAAGAGATGTTGGGTACTTATTATTCCTGTGCCCTTCAATGTCAGAATGACAAGCTTGTCTAGGCATTAGTCTCTGTTGTTCTGCCGTGTTTGCTAGGAAACAGACTTGGAGGCTCCACAGCTGCAGACTGTGGAGTTCATCAGTACAGGAGGGCAGTCTGCAGATCTGAGCAGAGAGTTCTGTGCCTCTTGTGGCGCATATTTAACTAGGCACAACCGGAGCACTGTATTGAGAGAGACAGTCCATGTTTTAACCATACGTAAATTATACATATATGTGCTCTTCTTTAAAAGGGTACAGGGAGCAAATAAACAAGGGATTTTTGTCACCTTCAATCAGGTTCTTTAAACAGAAATTCTTATATTTATAGGTCAGTAAAGAAAGCAGGGTCAATGCTGGGAAGAGCTGGAAGAAAAGGGACATGGCTGAAAGACTCTTAGGGAACCCCCTTAGATGAGGACATAAATTAATCTGTACCCCAAGGCCAGCCTTCCAAGATCAGTCAGTTTATTAAGGCAAGGTTTTCAAGGTTCTTTATTTATTGTCTAGGCTTTTGTTGTGTTTTATCTGTAACTAAAATATATTGGGCTCTCCCCTCTCACAGTGTTTGATTTGATCCAAGGTTATAAAAGTAATTTGAATTGTATATGAGCCGTTTTACATCCTCATGAAACCTTTCAATATGACACATTTGAAAGTGAATGATTATGTGAGGTACATTCAGAATAGTAAAGCCTCACTAGAAAATGTGAATTGCATTGCTGACATTTATCCATAAATTAATTACTCAGATGTTCCTGCACATGTGGAAATGATTGAAATTTCTCTATTAGTCAATTATTGATCAAAGTTCTATTCGAATTTAGCTACACATCATGCAGGCATTATTTTCTTAGGTGGATTGTATCTTGTAAAATAAAATGAGTCTCTCAAGTAACTGAAAAAAAAAACCACTACAATTTACAATTATCAGATAAGGTCTAAGGTGATAAATATCATCTTTAGAACATCTGGGAAGTCATATTTCTAAAAAATAAACTGTAAAATAAGCATGATTTCATTTTGCGGGCCTTCAGAGCTATAAATCAATCTATGGTTGCCTCTGTTCTCATAAGCTATTGTTATTTCATAGCCCATGTTTCTAAGGACTTGTAAACAAATGACCCCATTGTGCCTCTAGGGCTATTGTGAAGCCAGTCCGATAACACATGTGAACATACTTTGAGGTACTTAGAAGGATGTGTGTGCATATGCGTGTGAGTGTGTGTGTATTTACATAAACATGTGAGTTTGACTGACGTTATTGCTTTGAGTAACTATAGAACAAACATTTAATGAGTTATTTACCTCTTATTTAAATAGAATGTCATAAATGTTTTCAGTAAAGAAATCAGTAAATTATTATACCGTATGATTAAGGTTATTCAGAAATACTACTGATATTTTTTCTTCCCAGCTTCACAATTTTTATTACTATATTAAGTCATCAAGAGTGATGACTCACGGGCACGTGTTTGAATGTCTTGAGCCTTAGCTCAGGAACACAATGTCTTGCTCTACATAAGTCAATGGCTGTCTAAAGCTAACAAATTACATGCTTAGAATTAGTTTCTAAAACCCTTTTTCACCCCTAAATAAAGAGTAGCAATGAGGCAAGTTATCAGAAGCCACAGACAATCCATTGATCCAGCCATGAGATTAAGCAGTTGTGTGCCATAGGGACAGTTGTGAAGATTACAGTTATGTGGTTGTGAGTGAGTTTGATTTTTTTTTTGTCCCTTTGTGGCTTTAACACATCATTGAAGGGGAGTTCCAGCTGAGATCAGCCCCCAAGTTGAATTGTGTCTATTCATGGCTTCAAGGTTGCCAATAGTCAGAAAAGAATGCAGATGAATGTGGGGAATTGAATTTAACTCTCATTACCCTGGAGAAATAGCTCTGGGAATGCATGCTAATAGTTCCTTCTGTGCTTCCGGTGCACCTTATCTACAGCAATCTCTTCACCGAGACCAATAAATAATCCAGAAAAACGACATATCGTTTTAAAAGACCAAAAGCATAGATTGTGTACGCTTACCGCCAGCCACTAGAATAATAGCTGGGACGGAGCAGATGTGGTTTAAAATGTGCTTCTACAAATGAATCACGTAGAACAATCTCCCATTAACCATTTCAGATTATCAGCTTTGAAAAATCTACTCATATTCCGATGTCAGATAACATTAGAGTGGAGCTTGAAAAGGAATCGAGGTGACGTGGTTCACACTTTGGAGGATAGCCTACGTGACTGGAGATTTTTATAGGCATTCGGTAATATACAAATAAAGCAAGCATGTTGCCTCCTCCTTATTCAGTTGAGTCTTTTAAAGAAGAATTATTTTCTGCATACTTTCCTTTGTTCAAAATTAACCTCCCCCATCCCATCATTCTCCTCAGCAGGATGTCCAGCACTAGCTGTCTTCACGAAGATTGAGGGAGTAATTTTGTTTAATCGGTTGCTCATGAAACAAAGTATTAGTTTTCAAAGTGAACCTGGCTACCATGTCCACCCTGCATCCTTTAGTCCCTGCCTGTTACAAAGCCCACCTGGCTGGGATACCCACCACCTGCTGTAAACTCTCCAGTCCTGAGGTCTGGGCTACTCTTCCCTGTATAATCCAACCATTTTGGTTACCTACTCTTTTTGTTCCTTTGGACCTCCTGGATGTTGCACCTCTTCCCTTCCCCCTCTCCCCACATGGCATAGCTCACTGGACTCTCCCAGATGTCCTGCCTCTGACTATGCCTCCCTTTTATTCACAATAAACCTTCTCCACCCCACCTAGGAGTGAGCAGTAATGTTTCCTTTTCTTTTTATTTCTTTCTCTCTCTCTCTCTCTCTCTCTTTTTTTTTTTCTTCTTAAAGGGCCTGAGTTACAGAGCTGGCAGGCACAATCATCTGAGTTCTTTGTGAATTCACTTGTGAGCCATCTGCGTTTCATAGACACTGATTGGAGCCCATGAAGGGCTTCTTTCAGCCTTGCCCTTCATTCAAAGAGAACTGTCATTAAGCTTCCAAGGTGGCATCTTTTTTTTATTAATTAATTTATTTAATTATTAAAGATTTCTGCCTCTTCCCCGCCACCACCTCCCATTCCCTCCCCCTCCCCCAGTCAAGTCTTCCTCCCTCCTCAGCCCAAAGAGCAAGCAGGTTTCTCTGCCCTGTGGGAGGTCCAAGGACCACCCACCTCCATCCAGGTCTATTAAGGTGAGCATCCCCAAGGTGGCATCTTACCCTCCTTTAGAAGGTAGAGACTGTGGTGAGAGGTATGATAAGCGAACCTGCCAGATCCCTTCTCTCAGTTACGCCATAAGGTTTTTGATGGCACCATTTTGCTAATACCAAGAGCACTGAGTCCCTGTCCTGTTTTTTCTTATTTCAACTTGCAACTTCAAAGATATCTTCCAACTGGGAGTCGCTTGTCCAAGTCACTGATGAAAACTGAAAACACGATGAAACATTAAATTTGCTCCTGAATGTAGATTAGTATAGACCATATACTATCCAATATGATACTTATTAGCCAAAGTGCAAGATATTCCATAGACTTTTTTTGAGAATATAGCATATATTGCTTTACCTCGGTTACATGTTAATATATTATCTTAGCTATCTTGGATAGAATAAAATACATTAAAATTAATTTCACCTTTTGTTTTTGTTGCTTTGAATTGAGAAAAAATTTTCCAAATGCTGTATGTATCACATATTTCTTCTAGGTGTTGCTTTCTATATTTAATATTGGTATGTTACAGAGATCCCTGGCTAGACAGCAACTAATTGATGTGTGGTTTAATTCAAATATTAAAAATATTATTTTAAAAAAATTTCAAGGGCAAGCTTATTAAATCACAGTCAGAATGTGACTAATATGTATATATATATGTATGTATGAACACTGTATACAATATATACATATACACTAGCCACATATATATACACGATAGCCACATACAATCGTGCAGCTTCGTCACTTCGTTAGACTTCTAACAGTGAGAGCAGGACCTCTCCCTGATGCTTAGCTGACTTTTGGTAATCTGTTCCCCAGGCTGCGTTACCTGGACCCACCTAAACATAAGAAGAGGAGAGCTCAGTCCTACCTCACCTTCATTACCATGTTTTGTGCAAGCCCATGGGAGGCCTGTTCTAAGTGGAGGCGGAGGAGGAACAGATGGTCCTAGACAGAAAGGGAGACAGGTTATCTCATCACTGAATGTAAAGCTCAGCAGGTCAGCTACACTAGCTGGCCAAGAGGCTGAGGAGATCTGCCTGCCACCCGATCCTCACCCAGCACTGGAGAAACAATGTATGCTGCTACATACCAGATTGTAGTGAGCGTTAGGGATCCAGACTCAAACCTGCACAGCAAGAATGTTATCCATGGAGATAGATGTCCTGAAAATAGTCTTCCAAATATCAAAGTAAATACTAGATGACACTTTCTAACCATTCCCAGACAAATTATAAAAGGGGGTCTGCTTCTATAATTTCAACCACATGCTGCAAAAAGTTAAATACACAAAAGGAATTAAGAAAAAATCACAGAAGTTTCCAAACGATGAATGTCAAAGCCACACTCTGAACTCAAAAGATGCTGAGGAAGGTGATCCTTGCACAGTTGACTCTATTTTATGAGGGATTTGTGGAATCTCTGAATTCTGTGCTAAACATTGCAAAATGTTTTCCATGTTTTCCCCCAGATTTTCTAAATTACTGAGACTCTGCCATAAGAATGCAATTCTCCTTTGACCTTTGACCAGTTCAGTGGTAAGATGTGTGATGTGGTAGGATCTGATAATCTTATATGATGTGTTTAAGTATAGAATTGAACCTTTAAGATAAAATAAAGATGTTTTTATTGTTTCATAAGAAATTTAAAGATTCAATATTTATCAGTTTTAAGTATGTTTTGAGTCTGAAGACAATAAACACATAGTGCTCAAAACATTTTTTCAAGTTAATTATTATAATGATCAAAGAGGCATGCAATGAATTCACTATTTGTAATCTCAGTATAACATGTATGAAACCATACAATATATAGACTTGCATTTGTAGGTCTCCAGGGGGCACAGAATGCAGGTGTAAACTTGATGTTGAGATATGCTTAGAAAGAGAAAGGACATTTGTTTTTTACCTAGTCATTAGGAGTGGCAAAAACACTTTTCTAAAAGTAAGGATTGGAAGTCATCCAAACATAAAAGCATGCTGTGTGTGAGTTAAAACCTTAATAAGAGACTATGCCTAAGGTCAGACTGGTTCAACACGTTACAAGGAGAACAAAAGTCTGTATACTCACAGAAAGATAAAAGTGATGAAAGCTTTGCTAAATTAAATACCAAAGCCATTAATGTCCCCTAGTACCAAGACCATAAAGCGTGACCTTTGGGATTATTTTTTTCTATCAGACAGAATCATTTGCATCTCAACTGGACAAAAATCATTTACAGTTGAACAGTTTTCTAAAGGTTAAACCTAATTGCACAGTCTGGAATTTTATAGATAGTCAATATAAGTCAAATAAATAAGAATTCTGAGAGAATCTTATGAACTTGGAGAAAGGTGGATATGTGGTCATCATCTTACACCCCAAAGGTTGAAGACTGATGCTTTGTAAGAAAAATAAAACAAGACCTGGGAAATCCCATCTCGTATTCAAATGGAAGAAAGGGTGTTCTCAATGACTAGAGCATGTGTCACCAGCAAAGACTGTTATAAACATAGATAAGAAGTCATTCCATGTAGGTAGCCACCACCTGGCCCCAGCTATGTGAGGGAAGGGCAGAAACTAAGCGTGTGACTGAGACACTCAAGAATAGACTTTCATTTTCTCCCAGTCTGATTAAATTATGGCCAGGTATTTATAATCTTTTCTTTACTGGAGTGCTGCCTGAAACTAAATCAAGGGTATGTTCCATTTGTATATAAGGGATTTGCAATAGTCATGGATATAAAAGGTGCAGAAGAGTGAATGCTTAGGTAAGGAGATCCTATGATGGTAGCAGCAATACCTTCAGGGAAGGTGATGAAGAAGATGAAACAAATGTAGAATTATTTATTTTCATTGTTGAGTGCAAGTATGATACACGTAATTAGCCAGTAACAAGGAAACGAGGGCCATCAATTCTGTGAGATAACCAAGCAGATGCACAATCCAAAAACATTTGGAGAAGGTCCTGAGAAGAGTTGATTTTTTTCTTCAGTCAAGCAACCAAGAACAAAGTATCAATGTGTTGTGGCATAGTATTTGAAAGATGAACATTACATGCACATTGTCCTAGTTTTAAATTATGATTTTGCTTATTAATAACTATAGTTATTTAATCCAATAAGAAAGCTATTTATGCATCAGTTTCCCAATTATTTAAAAAATGGATTAAAACATATTTTCCACAATATTTGTTGTGAAAATTGAATGGATATCATCTATATGTCTTCCTTGCTTGTTATCTGTCTGTTTATATCTGCTGTGTGTCTTCATATACTTAAGAACAAATATTTCAAATACACGAGCATATATATCCGTTTTCTCTAGTTAAAATACTGTGTCTTTCTATGCTCACCTTTAAGTGATAGGTGTGATGGCTTGCAGACTACATGTCATTTATTCTTTGCTCTGAGATTGAAAAGAAGGGAAAATCATAACACTGCTACCTTTTCTTGGCAAGCATTTTGGCAGATGTAGTATTGGCGTAGAAGTATTGGCTCCCACATTCTCCTGTGATGTTACTATCACTGGGACAGTCTCCAACCAAAAAAATGGCAAAACAGAACGAAGCCTGGGATAATAACAGCTCTGGACCAATATCTGTATCCTACTCTCTTTTGTAACTAATTCCTTGCAGCAACTCAGCCCACAGTTAAAATGCCTAGTTTCTGTCCTTCAGACTGCACACTTCAGTCAGCAGCCTCTGCTGCTGTTAATATCCACTGTAACAGTATTGTTATACTGCTCAGAAACATTTTCCAGAAGCTGAAACCTCTCTCAGAATAACCTTCCTACCCTGCTTTTGCAATTGACTTCTCCCAGGCTTTTCTGCAGAGATTTTGTCCTTAGCCAAGAAGTGCCCATAGTAGGTAATTAAAAGTTACATGAACTGGTTTCATTTAACTCCCCTGTAGGTTTATCTTCATCTCCGATCAATAGCCTAATGGGAGGAGAGATTTAGTCCATTTTAAAGAAGTCCATGATCACTGGCATTTTGGAATACGGATTTTTAGACAATTATAAAGATGTATAATCAATAATAGGAGAGCCTTTCTGTACTATGAAGCAAACTTGTCTAGAAATATTGTGTGATTTACCTTTAACACATTATCTTTTCAGCTCTTTATTGATTGGCCATGACTAATAACTGTTTGAAGGAGAAAATATATACTGCACAGACAACATTGTCTCGCAGAAAAACAAAAGTGGTTTGTTTCTTATAGCTGGTCTATCTGGGTAAAGCCACATTGTACATCCAAAATATACATTTATATGAGTATTTGTGATTGTGAGCACTTAGGACTAGATAACAGTTCAGAGAATGTTCCAGAAAAATTATATTGAGAAGAGGGAGTATATTTGTCCTAGCAATGAATTGAATTAACAATATCATGGTGATCAGTCTATTTCTTAAATTATCTTTGATTTTCATTTTCGCCTTTCTTTTTAAGGGTTTGTGTCTTTAAATTGTTGTGATCATCATTCTTCATTGTCTTCTCGAGTTAGGCTCTGGAGAGCACATTTGTTGAACTTGTCACCTTCTACGCTGGCTTGTGTTTCCAGATAGCAGACTCCTTGTTATGCACTTAGACCTATAAATATCTGGACATTGAACCTGTTAGCTAGAAGATGCCTGCACTCTGAACAACTCTTTTTCAGCAATATTTTTAGAAAATATGCTTTTGGGAAGGTTTATCTTTGCATTAATGAACTAGAGTGTTTGACAGCACAATAGAAGAATACAAATAAAGACTTAGTATTCAAGTGCAGCATGCACAATCAGTGCCATTGTCACCGTTTCACCTCTTGGGATATCAGATTAGTACATCCTCGAGTCAGTCTATTACTTTCTGAAAGCTGGACAAAGAAAAATACATGTCGCTCCTGGAATGTAATTTGAAGAGTCAGTGGCAGGGAGAGAGAGAGAGAGAGAGAGAGAGAGAGAGAGAGAGAGAGAGAGAGAGAGAGAGCGAGCAAATAACAGGACTAATTCTATAATCAGTGCATTTAAATCCAACCCATAACTCTTAATCCCCCCCCCATCTCTTCTCGCCCTCCATCACTGTCCTCTCCTCCCCCCGTCACTTTTCCCTTCTTCTCTCATCCCCATCCTCATCTTTGTTCTTCTAGTTCCCTTCATGTACATACAGAGAAGTCACAGAAAAATACCAGGGGAATCACACTGGGAAATGTGGGTCAAATACACCACTTATTGGTTTCATAAGGAAAGTATTTTTGGAACATAGTTGCATCCATTTGTTTGCATATTAACTCTGGCTGTTTCTACTGCTTCTAAAGTTGTTTAGGCATAGAGACAGAAACCTAAGGCTGCCTAATCTATGGTAATTGGCATTCTACACTTTTCAGGAAACATTTACTGACCTTCAGTTTGGACTATGCTAGAAACTATTGGCCTACATCTCATTTTTCCTTTAGCTTGAAAGACACAACAGAGTACCTAATACCCGGATATTGGTTAGCAGCTTGAACAAGAAAGTAAGTAGAGCATTTGGGGGAAAATGCCTTACCCAAGGACTAGGATAAAAACTATGCACTATCTGCCTGTGGATCCCTGTCAAAAAACAAAGAGCATGCCACAAAATAAAAGCAAAAACAAATAGCAAATATAAATAGGCATAACAAGAAGAAAAAAGAGACAACTGACAACCTTCCCAGTAGCTAAAGCTGAACCAAGCTGAGAAAGAAAAGAAAGGCTTAAGCTCTAAGATACTGGGTTCTAACTCAAAATATAAATACATCTTCATGAACCCATGCTCATATAAAGAAATGACTGAATAAAGAAATAATAGAGATACCAGACACATTTCAGTACAGAAATCTGAACCCACTTATATAGCCTGTCTAACTTCTGGAAAGGGAATCATAACTGTCTACATCTTATGTCTGAACTAGGCATGGTCAGCATGCCCAGTTATGATGACTTCAGCAGAATGGAAAGAAATAGTAGTCACTTTGTAGTTGGAAAATCCAACGGACACTGTCTCAGCCAGGCGATTAAAGCTAACATCAACAAAAATTAGGCTGACAATATATACCTGGGTATACCAGGCTTTTTCTCTTGGGCCACCAACCAGGTCTAAATCCTGACACAGAAACTTATTAATTAATTATAAATGCTTGGTCTTATTTTAGCTCTTATTTTAATCTGTTTCTCTTTATATATGTTTTGTCCTACGGCTTTTACCTTCCTTACTTTCCTTTCCTCTTCTCTTCTCTTCTCTTCTCTTCTCTTCTC
Source organism: Chionomys nivalis (assembly GCF_950005125.1). Taxonomy (NCBI): domain Eukaryota; kingdom Metazoa; phylum Chordata; class Mammalia; order Rodentia; family Cricetidae; genus Chionomys; species Chionomys nivalis. Next base: position 18,664,982 of record NC_080110.1, read on the forward strand.
TTCTCTTCTCTTCTCTTCTCTTCTCTTCTCTTCTCTTCTCCTCTCCTCTCCTCTCCTCTCCTCTCCTCTCCTCTCCTCTCTCTCTCTCTCTCTCTCTCTCTCTCTCTCTCTCTCTCTCTCTCTCTCTCTTTCTGTATATCTATTCTGTGTATGGCTGGTAGCTGCCTAGCTTCTAGCCTGAGGTGTGTTTTCATCTCTTTTTTTTTCTTCCCCTTCCCCCCTTCCTTTTCCTCTTCCTCTTTTTCTTCTTCTTCTTCCTCTTCTTCTTTTTCTTTTTCTTCTTCTTATCCCCCCCTCTCTCTCCCACACACACACACCTAGATTTCTTCTCCTCCTACTTATTCTCTCTGCCTGTCAACCCCACTTATCGCTTCCTGCCTAGCAATTGACTGTTCAGCTTTTTATTAGATCAATCAGATGGCTTACGTAGGCAAGACGACATAAATATAAACGCAACACTTATTTACAAAATTAAACAAATACAGCAGAAACAAATGAAACACGCCTTCGCATAGCTGAGTATTCCATGGCATAAACAAATGGAACACATCTTTCCCTAGTTAAAGTAATCTCCACAACACCCTTGAAATGCTGTGATGAAGGAGTTGCTTTACGTTTGTGGTCTTTCTCCACAAAACACACAATCCAGGTTTATTCAACAGAAATACATTAGACAAATCCTAGTTAAGAAACAGTATGCAAAATCCCTGAGTGCTGCTGTTGAAGTCTGAATCTGCCTTGTCTCTCAATGACTAGTTTATTACAGCTTGGCCTATGGCAGGTGGTGCTATTGGGGAGCGGCAGAAACTTTAGAAGGTACAGCCACAAGGAAGGACATGAGTCACTAGGGGCATTCATTGGAATGTGTCTTTTCTCCCTGGTTATTTTCCTCATTCTCTTGCTCATTCCTTTTGGTTGTCGCCAAGTGAGTGATTTACTGCTCACTCCTCTTCCCTGATGCTTCTGGCTCACGATGTTTACGAGCAATATAATGAGCTGACAATGAACTGAAATCCCTGAAACTATGGACCATGAAACAAACAAAACAAACAAACAAAAACAGCCAGAGGTATTTTTTAATAGTGCCCCCATTTGGTATTTTTATTAATGGAATGCTAACAACACAAGTACTCCTTAAAACTTCCCAAGTCCTTCAAAACTTATAAAGCTACATCAAACCTAGCATTCTGGAAGACATGGGTGAAAGAGTTTTATTCTGATGAGTTATTTGAATAAAGGTGTGAAAGCCGTATCCTTGGCACCTGGGTTCTCTGTTGACAATGAACATTTTCGTTACTGTTTCATGACTCTGATTTTGCCACTGTTTGAATTGTAACATACATATCTGTTTTCCAACGGTCTTAAGTGACCCCTGTAAAAAAGGTCATTTGATCCCCGAAAGGGTCTCGACCAACAGGTTGAGACTATTGTAGTAGAGGAATCTTAATTAACAAATTTTAGATAATGTTATCATAATGGTATTTTATCTCATTGGCTGTAATAAATGTATCATAAAGTGCAAGATGCTAATAATAGGAAAGGGTAAATATGAGGAAAATCAAAATCTATTGTTTTCTGTAATCTAAATCTGTCAGCAAATCTAAAACTATTTTTACATTAAAGATTTTTTTTTTTTAATTTTGGCAGAAACACCTGAAATTTAAATTTATTGGGCCTAGGCAGGTGTGTCTTCCGTATTTCGAGGGAAAGACTTGGCTGCTTTAATAAAGCAAGATGAAATAAATACAGAGTTAGAAACCACTTCTCTGGAAAGCTTCTGCCCTCTTCCTATTTATTACTAATAGGCTCCTATCCTAAAAATTCAAGGAAAACGAGGGACTCTATTTCTAGAAAAGACAAAAATATTGAGAAATGACAGTCATGCTCTGGATACATGGAAGTAATTCAGAAGCTCTGCATAAGAGCAGTATAAAAACAGAAAAGAATATGATTGTAGAGTGATATCTACTGGGGACACAAGGATTCAAGTATTGTATATTGGAAATAACTCAAAAGCAACAAAAATATTAGTACAACCTCTTATAAATTACAGCAAGCAACACAATGACATGATATGTTCATTTGTATTTTGGAGGGAAATCAGCATCAAAAAGAGAAAATTCCTGTGTTTGAAAGGAGAAACCTTTTAAAGCAAAGTATATTTCCTGAGAAATTGTTGCCGGCTGGAATTTCTGTGCCAAGAATAAACCTAAAATTGACCCAAAGTTCATCCTAAGTGCCGGTGATGTCTGAAAGCTTTGAAAGTTAAAGGAAAGTCATACAAAGCTGCCGTCCATGAGGACATACATAAAGTGCCAATTCTAAGCCAATTAATCATGCCAATAATCTTCTTAAAATGGAAGCTTATGCTGTAGAAGGTCTGTGTCTAGTTCTGTCATGACAGGGGTATCATGGGAACCCTGGTTGTCTGCTGTCAGAAACAAAGAAATGGATTCTTATTCAGTCCTCAGGAAATCCCATTTTCAATCTATAGAAACATAAGTAAGCAATCAAATGCTTGGGAACCTAATGGTATGCCCAGCAAGTGACACGCTGTTATGAATATACTTAACCACAGATCAATACTTTCAAACCTTCTCCTGAATAACAGAAAAGTTTCAAAAGTCACTCTGACTTTGATCCAAAATATACATTTTAAGAACACTGCTAGTCTTCACATAGTTTATAATGTATGCTAAATAGAAAATATTCAAGTTTATTCCAGTATTGTACATGGCAATTAAACAGAAAATCAGTACAATCTGTAATTGTCCTGTAATTGGCAAAATAATTCTCAAAATGAGATTATGTTGATTAACTCAAATTGAGCACACAAATTAAGCATGTGTGCTTCTGCCCGATAGCATTGCTTGGAGTGAGCAACGAAAAGAATTACTCCTGAAATTTCTGTCAATGAAGAGGAAAATACTGATGGAGAGCTAAGCCAACAGACAGGTGCCAGTGATTGTTTATGCCTGTCTCAGGGTAGCCTGGACACAGTTCATTACCAATATCCGATTTCGTGAACATTCATTGATCTCTGCATTTGCATTAGATAGTGTGCAAATACTCGGAGGTCAGAACTGTCATGAAAGTCATGGTCTGAGCCCACACAAAACTAGCAGTCTGATATACATGAATTAACCATACAAATTGAGATGAAATTTCTTAAGTAATGGTGTAGAAAGAAGGCAGGTGTATGCTGTTCTGTTGCTCAGTGTGGAAACTTGGATAGGCTCCTGAGGGATCCATACTTGAGCTAAAATTTAAAGGCCTCTATGTGAGGAAAGAAATAATGACAGAAGGAAATATATAAGGAATTACTGTATGGAAGAAGACAGTTGAGACCTTGAACGAGCTTTAAAGATGATAGTAACATTGCTTACTTTTAAGAAAACAGGAAACACTGAAAATGTAATAAAAGCACAAATGATCAGCTCTGTGCTTTACAAAAAGCCCCATGGTCTACAGTGTGTATCTAAGTGGTAGTCTGGGCTGCTGTGGGTTCAGGCAGGTCAGAGGGTAATAGGGAATTGAGGAGTCAGAATATGAGAACTTTAGCAATGCTGTTTGCTCTGAAGATGCAGAAAAGCGGGTAAATATGAAGAGCATTTAGAGAATAATATGCACTTAGTGATGGATTGAGTATAAAGAAAGGGAAATAAGAGAAGCAAGTAGAAAAGGTTACCTCAAGAATTCTGGGGCTGGAGAGATGGCTCAGCCGTTAAAGGCTAGGCTCACAACCAAAAATATAAAGAATTCTGGCTTCTGGGGTATATACATTGTGGCTATGCCTCGAGGTAGACTAGAAAAATCAATATGATTTAGATAATGACAATGTAGAATAGAACAACTCTTTTTTAGAAGATTGAGGTTCTTCTGGAACATGAGTGAAGGCACATCAGGATGGTGTAATATTTAAAAAAAAAAAAAAAAACCCTGACAAATCATACGCCGAAGAAATGGAATACAAGCAATTAACTACTTAAAACTTTGAAAATTAACCCAAACCTCACAATTGTATGGAGAAGAAAGATGCCTGACAGTCAGCAACGATAAGACACATCGTGGCATTTTGCTTTGCGCTTCCTCCATCACTGCCTTCATAATTCCATAATAGCTCTGACAGTCAACAAGTTCTCAAGTCTGCCGTGGGAAGAGCCATCACACCAGCAGAAAATAAAGAAAGCAAGTCGATTTGGAGGATTCTAAATGCTCCATCCTGGAAAGTTATTTCAATTTTATCTTCCTAGCAATTCCCAATTAAAGGTTAGTCTTAGGACTTGCTTTTATTGGACATACACTCAGAAGTCTTTCTGTATAACTCTTATCTTAAGGTATTAGTGGAATGGTAGGTGGAAAGAAAATTATATTGCAGGTAGATGAAGCAATAAAGTCATTTACAACTAACAAGAGATTTACCAAAAAATATTTTTAAAGGAAAATGGGAATGAGTTGCCCACTGGGGAGGGGGCGGGGACATATCTCTGGAAACTGAGACCATATCTTAAGTAAATAGTTATATGTTTGCCCAGGGATGACCTTAGAAGGTCCCAATCTCTCGCTTTCATTCACACTCATGCTCTGCTCAAACAAGAAACAAAGACTTAGGAGATTTTAAATGTGCTAGAACACTGGAGGTATCCACTATAATGTAAATACAGAAAAGATTTGGCTATTGGTTCACGGCCATTAAGGAAATGCCTGTTTAATCATTAGCTAATCACTATGCTAACTGAGAAGAAATTCCAGAGCTGCACAGAACAAAGAGCAGAAACTTTGCAAACCTGAGGTAAGAAAGATATTAAATAAACAAACAGCAAGTGTAATAGTGATTTTTAAAGGCAAAAAAAAATAGCAAAAATAAGACCCAAGTTATGAAGTAGTCTTTCAGATCTGGAGTGTGACTGGCTTATTTTATTTTACATGTGTAGTTTTATTAGAAAGATGCAAAATAAAACAATCAAAGTTCAGGAATACAGAGAATACTTACATACAAACACAGTCAATAGGAAGATCCCTATCAAGCACTGGTCTATAAATGTCTCTCAAGTGTAACCAGGGACTTCTCATTCGTTTCCCAGCTGCCCAGACCTGAATAATCACACAGAAGCTATATTAATTACAACACTGTTTGGCCAATGACTCAAACATATTCCTAGTTAGCTTTTATATCTTAAATTAACCCATTTATATTACTCTATGTATCCCCACAAGGCTGTGGCCTACCATTTCAGCATGTCTCCTTCAGCAGCTACATGGCATCTCCCTGACTCTGCCTACTCTCTCTATATAAATCCCTTCCAACTTAGCTATATTCTGCCCTTCCATAGGCCAAACCAGCTTTATTCATGAACCAATAAAAGCAATACATATTCAGAAGGACTTCCTACATCACTCAAGAATACTTCCATTGCAAGATTTACTGATGGTATTGTGAGATGTGAAAGCTTTAGTAGTTGGGTAACAGAAGTAAAGTCAAGGAGAACAGTGTGTCTCTGAAAGGTAGAGTTTGACCTGCTCTATTTCCTCTCTCAGTGTTTGGTGCAGGTTACCAGTATCTGTACTACTGACTCCAACACATCCTCCCTCTAACATGACCATTCTGCCCCTCCATTGACGACAAAGCACCAAGACGCCAACCATGGGCTGAAGTCACTTACAAATGTAAGCGAAAGTAAAGATTTTGAAATTATATTTATTTACTATTTGCTGTGCTATGAATGTGTGTAAGTGTGCACACATGTGGGTTACGGCACGTGTGTGGAAGTAAGTGGACAACTTTGAGAAGCTGGTTCTTAGCCTCTCCCTTGTTGAGGTAGGGTCTCCCTTGTGTCTACTGCCATGTTGCTTTTACAGCCTAGCTGACTTGAAAGCTTTCAGGCCATTTTCTTCTTTCTGCTTTGGGTCTAGAGGTGACAGTACTGGGGTCACAGGTGTCCACTATCACATCTGAATCAAACTCAGATCTCAAGACCTTTATGGCTAGTACTTTTATCCACTGATCTATCTCTCTGCCCTTGCTGAATCCCCCCTCCAAAAAATTAAATTTATTTATCTCAGGCATTTTGTCACGGTAGCAGAAAGGCAATTAATGCAGAAAAGTAATAATAAGAAATAGGGTCATTGCTCCGATTACATGCCATGCAATTCAAAGCCTTTCCAAATTATTTGCAGGGGGCTTCTGGGCAGACTAGAGAAAAGGACAGTTGAAGGGGTGGTTATGGTCTGTGTTCAAGCCAGAATGATGATGACAATGTAGACAATAAAGGCTCTGCTCATGAAGTTTCGGAGTGAAATGAAGCCGTGAGCTGTTCAGCTGAAATAAAAGCTGACTGTGTTACAGTCCGGAGTAAAATAGCTCGGCTTTGTTCAGGCCCTCAGTCTCCAGGGAGCTATGTTCAAAGGTGTCTGGTGAGTTCATCTGGTAGAAGGCATGCAGAAGTAGCACAGCACTCAAGGGGTGCTGGGGGAATTGCTGGTTCCTTTCGGTTAGATGTATGGTGAGTATCAAGAATAAAATTCTGAGTGGAAATTTTTGAGAATCTCTTTCTTTGGCTGGGGATGATTCCTTCTAAAGTTGGAGCCAAAGAAGCTGTGGTTTCTAAAGATCAGCACCACAAGAAAGAAGCCAGTTCTGTAATTTAAGCTACTGAGAGGTCAATGCAAGATGATTATAAGTTAAACGCCATCCTTGGCTCCACAGCAAGGGAGTCTGAACAGCATGAGGGAGGTCTTGCTTCAAAACTGAAAGTAAAAAGAAGGCTGGGTAGGAACTCACGGGTAGCACACTTGGCTAAAATACTCATAAGCAGGCCCACAGTTTAAATAAACCCAAGTACCTTCCACCTCGAGAACACTTTATGAATTAATAAGACCGCACTTATCACAAGCTCAGTGGTATAAAAAATGTAGACATTTCCGTTCCAGTTTGGGATGAGGACTTTTATGGATGCCCTGCTACAATGGTGCCAGCCAGGGACATTGTTCCTTAAGATTTATTTCTCCATATTCAGCCACTGGGAAACTCAGAGAATGCTGAAACTGTGATACAAAGAGGCATGAACACTGTATCTATGCCAGCCGGAATGAAGACATTCTAAAGAGATACTTGTGCCGTTCCCCTTGTTTTCAAACTTTTGAAACATTGGCTACCAATAAGTTGAAAATTCCCCAAGAACCTTATTCTAGAAGAAGGAAAATGCTGAAGTCTGGGGCCAGGTAGAGGAGGAACTCGTCTCCTAGGAGGAGCTCGTACACAGTTCAGGGGATTTGTCAGATGACTTTGTAGAACTAACTGAGCAGGAGACAATGACAAGCCAATGAAGACTAGGGCTGTACCTTAACTAGGACTGCTCAGCTGTTGGGAACTATTTAAACCCAAACTTTATGTTAGAACACCAAAGATATAAGGGGAAAGTCATTGAGCATCTTTATCATACTTCTCAATATGGTTAGAATGAAAAAACTTTTTCCCCTTTCTGCCTTTTAACAGTACTTTTTGCCAGGTGCTGGTGGCATATGCCTTTAATCCCAGCACTTGGGAGGCAGAGGCAGGTGAATTTCTATGAGACCCACCTGACCTACAAGAGCTAGTTCCAGGACAGGGACCAAAGCTACACAGAGAAAACCTATCTCAAAAACAAACAAACAAACAAAAAACTACAACAAAAGATCCTAGAACTTTTCTTTATAGCTGGCATACTGAGGATGGATAGCTGAGCCTCACTGAATAGAAACGCCACAACCCAGCTATGACCCCAACATCTCTAATAACAACATTGTTCAACTTTGTGATAAGCATTGGCATTGCCCATGTGATACTGGTTTTGCAAACAAGAAGCATGGAAGAACTATGGTGTCGTGTATGCTTTCACTAATACATCAAAGGCAAACAAGGAAGAAGAAGCAGTTTAGGACAGAGTCAGAGGCCCTACAAGAAAACTGAGTAAACAATGTTGAAGCTGTAGAAGTAAATTTAAAGTTAGAACGGAGACTCCAGGAAATTGGACAGGCCAGTAATGTTGGATTCTTGCCAAGGAAGCCGCAGGCAGACGGCATTGTCTACCAGTAAGGTCATAAAGCAAAGACTAGCGCTATACTTTATGTGGTACTTTAAACGTATTAATAATGAACCCAGAGTCACCAATAATGCACTAGTGTCTCGTTAAGGAAAGAAATCAAAGCACTTCCCCTTCGTGTTAGTTAACAATGAAAGAGTCAAGATGTAAATTGTCTGCTGTGCACTTCAGGTGTCTTCCGTCCTCTGTGTCTGCCTTTTGAGTCTGAATCTGTACCTGCCTGAAGGCTGTCATGCGAATCTGTCCCTGTTCCTGTATCTGTGTCTGTGCCTGTTACTGTCTGTCTGTCTGAATATATCTGTCTCTAAAAAAGGACCTTGTCCTCTCTCTAATTAAACAGCACATAAAGAACCAAATGCGGAAGAAAAGAAGGATGTTTTCTCGAAATCTTTAGTAGAATTTTACAAAGGATTAAATCACTGACTCCAGCTGACCCAGATAACAAACAGTACCCCAAATATCAGTGCTTATCAAGCAATATCCATGTGTTTTGTTTACCATTTGTGGTAGCTATTCATTTTATAAGACTGCTTTCAGCCTACATTTGCTGTTTTCAGCAAATGACTGTCATACACATAATGGTCACTTCAGGGTCATAGAAGATTCCATCTATGCATTAGTTTAGCTTGTAAATGTTGGTTGTGTGGGAAATACGAGGCAAGCACAATTACTGTCACATTATTCCTCTAAAGGCAGGTTAAACAAACAGGCTGAGCATACTATAGGACAGCAGTCTTAAGTGTTTAGTGACTTCAAGGTATACCATTTACTCTGGCTGTGAGGTTCATCCAAAGTTTCACTTTCGCCAAGCAGTGGTGGTCTTTAACCCCAGCACTTGGGAGGCAGAGGCAGCCATATCTCTGTGAGTTCAAGACCAGCCTGACCTACAAAAGTTAGTTCCAGGACAGCTGGGGCTGTTACACAGAGAAACCCTGATTTGAAAAAACCAATACCAACCAACCAAAAAAAAAAAAATCCCCAAAGTTTCAGCTTTCTTTGAGTGTAAAAGGTATTTTTATCACACTGTGAGGTCCCAAAATTAGAACTCCCATGATATGGTGACCACTGTGTAATTAATCTCAATGCCAGAAAGGGTGTTAAAGATTTAATATTTATACTTTGGGGTCTTACTTTGATCCAATTCTTCCATATTATTTGTTATTCCTTTCTTGTGAAACAGGGAGATTTATTTGCACAAATGGTCATTGCATGGCCTTCAATATCCAACTTTCAGCCATGTATATAGTAAAGAGAGAGGGGAGCGCAAGGAACAAGATCAATTACTCAAAGGAACACTGTCAAAAGCCAGATAGAAATTTAAACCTGAAAACAAGAGAAGATATGAAAAATAATATCAATATCAGACACAATGAACACATGCAGACTACTTCAGTAAATAACAGCAGGATGCACATTTATTTCTAATCAAACTCAAACTTTCAACCAGACAGTGGTGATACACACCTTTCATTCCAGTACTTGGCAGAGGCAGGTGGATTTCTGTGAGTTCGAGCCCAGCCTGGTCAACAGAGTTAGTTCCAGGACAAGTTCTAAAGTTACACAGAGAAACCCTGTCTCAAACAAAACAAAACCCTCAAACTTTCTTCAGTGTACATTATATGCTAGGGTATCAAATAATTCTCTGTGCATTTAGGAAGACTGAAATCATACAAATTTTGTGTATCCAATTAAACATAATTGAAATGCAAGAGAGAAAAGGAAAATTAGGAAATTTGCAATTAGAAAAATGTTAAATAAGACATGCCTCAACAACCATTGGCACAATGAAACTCCAAAGGAAATTATTTTTAGACAACAGAAAAAAAAACCATAATAAAACTCATGAGGTTCTGACATGTTGATTAATGCTACATTTGTATTTGTAAAAATCTATATTTGAAAATAACAAATGTTTCAGTGAATAGCCTATGTTTTTACTTTGAGAAACAAGATAGAAAGTTAAAGCCAAAATAACAAGAAAAAAATTACATAAGAGAAATGGGAGTGGAAAATCAAGAGAGAATGGAAAAGCAGCATTCCAATGCAGGAAATGAAACAGTTCTTTCCTAAAAAGATCAACAAAATGTGTGAACTTTGACCAGATTAACTAGAAGAATACTGAAGAAGAGTCAAATGGATGAAATCATCAGGTGGTAGAATGCTCCTTATTACTAATAATCATACTGAAATACAGAGGGCACAGAAAAGCGAAAACATCCTGAAAAAGAAGGGCATTGGAAATATTGCTCTCTCTGACTTCCACATTCACTCCCAAACTATAGTAATCGAAGAGGGGATGCTTTTTAGAAAGTAGAAATACAGATAAATGGAGTAGAAAGTCCAGGAGGCAAAAAGAAACTTCAGATTTATGATCAATTTATTTTCAACAAGAGTGCTAAGACAATTCAATGGAAAGGAATTCTTTTTGAACAAATGGTGCTTGAAAACTCAGTGCCCAATCTCTTCTGTCTTCCACAGTGACAATGATAAAGGTGGGTTAATATGTGTGGATATTGGAATCCTGTGTGTTGCAGGGGTGATATTAAAGCCACTTTGAAATACAATTCTTCAATTCTTCGAAATATTTGGTATAGTGGTCACAAAAAATGTAAAAAACTCTCCCTCCAACACTTCATATCAAAACATAAATGTTCTTAGATCATAGTCAATGTAACAACTGAACTTATACATTTCTTAGAGAAATATCCCAGAGCAAATCTTTGTGACCCTGAGTTAGACAATAGTCTCTTACCAAAAGCATGTCAAGGAAAGAAAGAAAATGAAGAATAAATTGAACTGCATCAAGATAAAAACAAAATTGTGTTTCAAAAGCCATTAGCAGGAAAATAAAGAAAAATTTCCCAAGTGGGAAAAGGTGTTTGAAAATATGGAAATTGTATTCAGACATGTGAAGGAATGCTTATTTAAAAAAAACAGAAAACAAGATTTGAATTTAAAGAAAGTAAAGTATCTGAATCCAAGGAACCTCAAGCATATCCAAGGAAGATACATAAATGATCAATAAATACATGAAAAGATGCTCACCATCAACACTTATTAGAAAAAAGTGAAAATGGAAAGAATAATGTGGTACCACATCCATCTCAAATCAGTGGATAAAATAAGCAGACAACAGCACTAATGAGCTCTGGCTAAGGGGTCGAAAAACTGGAATCTTTATATGTTGTAGGTGAGGATGTGTTTCAGCACATCAATTTCACTCTCAGTTTTAGGCTCAAGGGAACCAAAAAAATAACCACAGAAAAATTCATACATTGATAGTCATGGCAGCATTGTTACGATGACAAACACACTGGAAACAACTGAAATACCCATTAATTGAACAGTTAATTGAAATTATGCCATATCTATAAAAAGGAATGTAGTTTGGTCACACACAAAAATAATGGCATCATTATAAATACTATAAAATTGTAAAAATCTTTAAAATACTATCACAATAAGTGTGAAAGGGTTTGACAATGTATGTATATTGTAAACCATATGCAAATTAACTGTGCAGAATAGCAGATCTAGATGGAGAGACGGGTTAAGGGCCAGGGTCTGTAAGAATAAGAAATGAGTTTTAATTGGAATGAGCTATTCATTGGGGACAATGAAACATCTAAAGTTAGATGCAGTACAAATCCTACTATTTTGTTGGTACATTTCAAATTGGTCATCGTGCACTTTAAGTTAATTTAGGTTTATAGTAATTAATCATCAATAAACTCATAATAAGAAGAAATCATAATAAACTTTGATGTATTGTTTTTATAGAACAGATGATAACTTGGGATGCAAATTTGACATTTTTCTGTCAATTTTCAAATATGTTATTGCATACAAATTTTCACAATAAAGTTACGGTACAATTTTTTAAAGATTATTAAAAATAAAAGAGGAAAGCTACAGAGCCCCAAGGCTCCGAAAGGAAATGGCTACAAACAAACCGCTTTAAGACACTATGTTCATGTCTGTGGTTTACACTGGCTTACAGCTATCATTTTAGAGAACAAAAATATGTCAAAAGTCCCTTTGAAACCGGACAAGCAATATTACTAAGATAAAAGGAGCCAGCTAAGATGAAAGTATGTGGTCCTTTGCTGTTTTCCAAACTTCTCAAAGTTTTCAAAGGCATTTGGAGAGGGGAACAAAGCATCAAGATGGCAAAACCGAAATGGAACCATTACCTGTAATAGGAATTGCCAAATATAAAGAAGAAGTAATGTATAAGACCTTGCGTTTATGCTTTGAGAACTCGTGAAGACTGTTCATGGGAACTTAATAGAGACACAATTTAATGAAAATGAATGAATGATGAATGAATCCACTTCTCTTCATGTATGTTAGGTATACTTGAACCACCACTTGGTTCCTAGAGTAATTACATATACACGTGAGAAAACCTAAAGAAAATATATGTGTTAATTTTCAGGAGAAATATAGTGGAGCATCAAATAAATATAACTACGGTCTCATTATTTTAGTCATGGTAGCTTAGTTGCTTTATTGACATTAGAATTTTAATCGAAGTAGTGTTGGTATCAATTCAAAGACTTGACACAAGGCTGACTTTTAGGCAATTGCTAACCTTGAATAATCAGATCTGAAAAACTAACCAAAACGATACTGTTATGGAGTCAGATGAAGTGGTTTTTGAACAGTGAGTTCAAAGCTATATTGTCCACAGTAGTCAATGTCGTTGGACCCAGATTCAACTAAGGATCGCACCTCTGGATGGGCTCTTGAGTGCCTTTCAACAAACCACTAACAGATACGGGAAAGATTCCCCTATAGTGGGCAACCCTTTCTGTCAACAGAGCAGATATTGGTAAGATCAAAGAAGAGGAAGGGCTCTTTGTTCGTCAGCTTCACTTCTTGGTAGTGAGCCACTTGCCCTAGTCTTTTGTTGCTGTAATAAGCGCCATCACCAAAAGGGACTTACAAGTCAGAGTCCAGCAACCAGGGAAGCCAGAGCAGGAGGGGAAACAGGAACCTGGGGCCAGGGACTAAAACAGAAGTGTGGAGTAAAGCTGCTTACTGTCTTACTCCTTCCTTCTTTTCAGTTAGCTTCCACATATGACCCAGCACTCAGGGGTGGCGCTGCCCACATTTATCCAGGGCCCTCTCCATGAATTAGCAATCAAGGAAATGCCCCCTCAGATATGTTCATAGGTCAGTCCAATGAAGAGAATTCCTCAATTGAGATTTCCTCGTTCCAGACATCTCCAGTCTGTGTCACGCTGACAAAAAATTAACCCAGCTCAGAATCTACTGCTGCCTCAGCCATTGTCGCCAACATCAGAACCCAGCTTCTTCAGCCTCCTCAGACAGACTGTAGTCCAGTAACTCTTGCCAGAATCTTCAGGTCACTAGTGACAAGTTAGGACTTCACAGGCACTCAGCGTCAGTCAGTTCTCAAGTCTCACTAGTGTGAAAATGGCCTCCCTAAAGACTCCTTCGCCTGCATCCTGTAATCCCATTTCAAATCTCACAATATATATTGACTGTGTCAGTTCTTTTCCTCTAGAAACCCCTGTCTAATCCAGTCCACAATAGATTTTTAAATGTAATTTTCTGAAACATGCGATAGCGAAGGATAAGGAAAATAAGATGAGCTTTGTGACGTGGCTCACCAGAGAAAAGTGGCTGCGTTCCTTGTTCTCCCACAGACTGCATTCCTTATCTGGAAATAGAGAATGTCATCTTCACAGATATGCAAGAATGGTTAAATAAAACCACACTCTGAAAGACTCTTTGTGTCACTGGAACACAAGCTAAGTCCTCAGTCACGAGAGTGCTCACCTTTTTCTGTCAACAATGAAACTTGTTTTATAACAATGTAAACTGGGTTTCAAAATAAAACATTGCTGTGACATTTTAAAATGGCCAAATGTTTGCTAATGAATGATTTCAATACTCTCGTCAACATGAGATCTAGTATTATTCATTAATGAAAGTAAAAGTGATGAGAAAAATAACAATTTGTATTTAAATATGACACACGGGTCAGTGTTTGAGAAACAAGGTTTTCCTCATTGTCCTGTTTCAAATAAAGAGAAGAGGCTGACCTCTAAGTGATCATGTAACAAACTGTCAGAATGGGAAAAAATAATGAAACCTGACGGACTTTTACTGACCTTCCCCTCACAGAGAGAAGTGGGTAAGGAAACAATGATTCATTTTCAAATCACCATCCTTGCCATTCAAATTAGAGTAGTATACATATTTAAATGCACACAGATATTTCCTATTTATGTAGGATGTGTGCTTTTCTTAACAATCTACAAAGTAGGTTAGTATCAGACTCTTACCACTAGCATATCGTCTTACGAAGTTTTCTTAATATACCTTAAATTTTCCCTTCCAGATCATCAATATCATGAAATCAGTGTGTCTTGCTCGCCTGTTGTTTTGTTAAGGGTGCTCTAAGATCTCCAGTATTGCAGTCCTGAACAACTCTTGGTTGGCTAAGTGTGCTAATCAGACTGGTTGTGTCAGTAATATAATCCACCTGCCATCACTCTTCCAGAAGGAAAAGAGAAACCTTACCTTTGCAAAAACAGACTGAGAACTCACAAATGCCGCAGAGACCAGAACAAAAGCTGTAAAGACTACAAAAGGCAGAAGGGTCAGCAATGAGTAGAACAGAAAGAGTATATCTGTCTGTGTGTCTGTCTGTCTCTTCGGTATGTATGTAAATGTGTGTACATGCATATGTGTGTGTGTGTGTGTGTTTGTGTGTGTGTGTGCAGTCTTGGTAATAAACTTTGGAAGCTCCAGAGCAAAGCAAGTAGAAAAATCATTCCTTTGGGGATTTTTAAATCTGTGATATGTGGCATGAAAAAGATTTCAGTTGGATGCAGTTAATTGGTCTTAGAGAAGTAGAGTTACCTTTTCAGAATATTTTAATTTTAAACTAAATTGAGAATCTCACCTGACTTAATCTGCATTTTATCCTTAAAGCCATGGAGCTGATTCCTATTTGGTAGGGTTCTCCTAATAGCACTGATAGATTGGAAAGATCAGAAGCAAGCAGCCTAGTGCATCTCCATGTTGCTACAAATAATGTTCACATCAATCTACTTGGGCAAAATTCAGATTAAAACCCACTAAGCATCAACAAATGTGCACTGGGCAATGTTACCTCTTCCCAAGAAACATTGTATATGTGTTCATTAAGTTTACAGGGTGTGATTTATTAAAATGGAATAGAGTAAATTCTTTAGGCATCCAGAGCTTTTTAAAAAAAATTCTGATCTATCATTTGTCCACTATTAAAAATTTTATAGTCACCATAAAGTTGGGAGGAATAGCAAACACATTTATTGCTTGCCAGATACTGCATCAAATCACTACATAGATTATCTCATTTGATTCCCCTAGTGCATCTTACTCTACAGGTGAAATTATACTGCAAATTTTTCAGACGTGGAAATGAAGCAAGAAATATTAGATGATTTGACCAACATTGCACAGCCACTAAATTATGGATCAGGGACTCACAGTAAGCAGACTCATTCCCAAGTAGGGATGCCCTTAAAGCTAATTTCCAATGAGCAGGGTTTTGACATAACCTCAAATTTTAACATAGTCTCACATTCTTATATAAAGAATATATATAAAGATATAAAAGTTCAACTCCAGTTTCGTTGGCAATATTTGGGATTTCAACAGCATTTTTTCCTTACTAACTTTAGAAATTAAGCCTCCTATGAAGCTATCTTACTCATATTTAAAACTGCATACACGTTGCACGTGATGATGACAATGCTCCTTAGCATAGTGCTTATATACGTTAATCACAGATAACTTAAATTCAAAATGGCCAGACAGTTTAGTAATAATAGCCAGCATAAACTCTTGTTACTATATGATATATTCAGTTCTTATCCCTTCCTGTTTCCTTTCTTTGACTCTGTTCATAACTCATTCATAACCATATGCAGGGTTGTGAGCAAAGCAAAACAAAACCTGCACACGGTCATATCTGTGAACATCTCACTCACTTTCCCCAAGCAACAAGCTTTCCTATCATATCATTCAACATTGAATTAACTTAAAATCAGGTTGAATGCTAACTGACAGAATTAACTTTCCAAAAAAAATCTGTGTATGATGTGGATGTGTGTGTGTGTGAGGTGTGCACATGCCACACACATGTGAGGTCAAAGGACTAACTTGAAGTCAGTTCTTACTTTCCATCCTATATGATGAAGGGTCACTTCATTGCTTGCTGTTATATCCAGGAGCTTTCTGGATCTTCTTGTCTCTTCTAGATTCTACCTATCTTATCTTTGGAGTATCAGTATTACAGACATCATGTAGCATCCATTTTATGTGGGTTCTGGCAGTTCAAACCTTGGTCTTTACTCTTGTATGATAAGCACTGTTACCCACAGGCTAATCTTCTCTCCCCAGAACTAATTTACTTTGTAGCCACATCATAGTTGTGTGCACTGAAATGCCAGTACTAGGGAGTCAGAGACAGACCTTTGGCAATTTACGGGCCCCTTAAGATACCCGGTATTTAAGGGGGGAGGGAGTAATAGGAAGGTAGTTCAACTGGTAAATCACTAGCTGCTCAAATTTGGATCCACATAAAAACTGTGTGGGCATGACCATTGGCCTCTAGTCCCAGGCCAGGTGTGGAAAGAACAGGAAATACCCCTGAAACAAGATGGCTAATGAGAAATGAGACTAGCCAAAATGGAGAGCACGGGGTTCATCAGAATAGCTGGCTAAATAAATGGTAAAGGTGGAGCATTATCAAGGGAGACACAACATCATCTTCTATCCTCTATTTGCACGGGTATACCCACTCACATATGAATGTATGTATACACACTTTTAAGTATACCACCCAGACATACACACACAATTAAACAGAAGATTGGAGACTGGGAAAATGGCTCAGTGGTTGGTTAAGGGCACTGACTGCGTCTTTTAGAGGGATGCAGGTTCCATTCCCAGAGCCCACACAATAGCTCAGAACCATCTAACTGCAGTTCCAGGGAATCCCCCACCCTCTTCTGTTCTCTGCAGGCACCAGACTTGCACATGGTGCACAGATATAGATGTAGGCAAAAGAGTTATATTTTAAAAAGAAGTAAATAAGATTGATTTCACCTTAGTAATGATACTAAAAATGTCCTATGATTGCCACGTGCACACACACACACACACACACACACACTATATATATATATATATATATATATATATATATATTCATGTGTGTATGTATATATATATGCACCTGCACACATACTTGCATGTATACACGCTCATAAACACAAATAATTAAAAAACAGTTTATTTTTGGTTTTTCAAGACAGGGTTATGCTGTAGTTTTGGAGCCTGTCCTGGAACTAGCCTTTGTAGACCAGGCTGGCATCAAACTCAAAGAGATTCACCTGCCTCTGCCACCCGAGAGTGCTGGGTAAAAACAATTTTCACTTAAACCCACAGATAAATTTCAGATGCATCAAATTATATCTTGATGTATAGAGTTTAGCAATGCAGTGGGTAAATTCTAGTGCATGGTGAGAAGTACAAGCATCTAATTTGAATATGTCATTGTGGTATTTTCCGTTTATGAGGAGATAATTAACATGGCGTGTTTAGCTTGAATACATTCTGTCTGTCGTCAACCTTGGGAATCAGTTGTGGTTGCTTCTGTTCTGCCTTTATATTTTCACATTTGTGTTTCAAGTAAAAATTATTGGATTTTAACACTCCAATATTCCAGCTCTACGAGTAGAATAAGCCAGTGGCTTGTTGCCCAGTGTACTTTATCCACGTGAAAACACCCAAATCATGAGTAATGCCATGACATTATTAAGCAAATTCTTGAGGAAGTGGGAATTTCATGACAAGAAGATGAAGTTCAACTTGAATGTCTTCTTCAGAAAAACAAAGACATTTGTATTCTCGTTGCGATGATGCACGTCTGAGCTCACCTCATGGCCATAACTGTTGCTGAGGCTCAGATAGATAGATACCTTAGCATATTTTAATTGGCTCAAATCATTTTAATATGCAGAAAAATGACCGAATAATTGCACTTTCCATACAGACAAAAGAAAGTCGACAAAATTACCCGTGAGCTTAATGAATTAATATAGTAATATAAGCATTTCAACCTCACAAAGCCCCCAGGCTCTAATAAGTACAACCACAGTTTAAAATGATTTCTTTCCAAAACAGGATTGATTCCATCCAAAAACATACTTGTGAAGCAAAGTAATTTCAGTCTTGAATATATGTTATCTCAGAACGTTCTAGATTTACTTTCAAATTTATTTCCACAAAATACCTCCTATAGTTTGTAACTCAGTGGGAACTGGGTGGACAGAAACCACGGTCAATACTCTGGGTTTGTCTATGAGAGTTTAGTTCAACTGAGATGAGAATAGTGACCTAATTGGGTAGCAGTATTCCATGGGCTGGGATCCTAAACTTAATAAAAAGAATAAAATAAGCTGAACACTAGTATTTTATCAGAAAAGCAAGAAAAATAACAGAGGGTGTTGTGTTTGGCAGGAAAGTGCCCCCAATGCTCTTTTGTACTTAGGGAATACAGCAATTTACAGTTCATACAAGATTTTCTATTACATTTTTGCTGATTACTGTTGTCTCGTCATATGTGTAAACTATTTCCAAACACAAGAATAGGATGCCGAGTTAGCTTTCTGTTGCTGCAACAGAATATCTAAGGAAGACAGTAGGAGCAATGTGGATTGACAGTGTCAGAGATTGCAATTGATAGGGCACTACCAAAGCAGAAACATCATGATGGCAGGACATGACAGAGGAAGGCTCTCATCACAGTTGGGAAACAGCTGAGGAGAAAGAGGTTAAAACTGAACATAAAGTACATCCTTCAAAGCCATGCCTTACAATTAGGCCCCATCTTCTAGTTTCTACCTCCTCTGAAAAAAAAGTCATGAAGGTATGAGCCCACCAATAGTTATTTATCAATGAATTAGTCCACTGGGGATCTCAAAGCACTTGTGATGCCATGATAATCCAAAACCTAGTCAGAAAATCACCATACTTTTAACCTATGACCCCTGAGGGAATATCAGAAATAGACCATGAGTTTCTCAAAATAGCAAGAATGGGCAAAATCAGCACTAATGCTGATTACAAATATACAAATAAAAACATAGATGTGAGCTATTTTGAGAAAGAGGACATGAAAGAAAGTAATACGCAGTAAATAATAATAATGGTTTAACTTGCACAACCAGGAACTTTGTCAATTAACATTTTACAGTAAAATGAAGGAGACTTCCAATCTGGAGTTGGTGTCATTTTAGGGTATAGTGTCTTTGACACATGATTATACCATAATTCATCTCTAAGTCACACTGTAAAGCTGAATATTCCTTAATTATGAGAAATATTACATTTGAAGACAGAAATTCATTCATTACATAGAAGAAACATCCATTATCATTCACGGGAGAGGGTTCTGAATGGTTGGAGGTCTACTAAGAAATTACATGTCAGGTAATAATTTAAATTACCCACAGGCTTGGAACTCCTGGTATCCATAGCAAACCACGGACGCATCTCATACCACCCTTATCCCTTCAAAAGATCTATTCTTAAATTAGATATTTTGACAATATCGTCCCCGGAATTATCCTTTCAATTCTATATGGAAAATAAAGAGATGGGTGTCACTTTCTTTATTTTTCAGCCACCTGGAAAGGTTTTTTGTGAACTAAATTCTTTCCAAAAGAATCCAGGGAGAGAGAAGAGGAAAAAAAATCAAACACGAGATCCAAATAAATAATAGAAACAGAAAAATAAAAACAATATAGAGATGAAGGAAATTTGAAAGGTAGGGATATAAATGCTACAGTTTTATCTCCACGATTTTTCTTCTGAATGATATTGAATGCAGCAATTAACCTGGCAGTCGCTCCCACCCACACTCCCATCGACTCAGCTTTAGCTCCTCACATCACTGTAGTTATGAGCTACACTTACAGAGAACTGTTAACTAACTCATTTGCCACTCCTACCCCCTAAATATATTTACAATATCAAACAATTTGGAAGTCATACTGACATCAGATATATATGGACTATCCCAAGAGCTCTAACATTTTATATACTCTACATAAAAATGAAAGGTGGGTCCCATAGATAAATCCTTAAGATATGCTGTACACATATAAATCATTGATTATATCTCCAACACTCTGAATAAAAATGTCAGTCTCTACACACAAGACCACTGTTGTGGGGTCACTCGTGGTGAACATGTGAAAAGTTCAAGGTGTGGAAATTGAAGCATTCCCACTCGATAATATAGTTTCTGTGGGTTCACTGATGTGCAGGCTCAGTTGTCCCCTGGCTTCCCTGGAAATTATAAGATTGGTGTTAATGGTAAAGGTGACAGAACTGATGGCTCGTCATAGTCAAACTCTCTTAGTCTAGTTCATTTTCCTCTAAACATTTCAACTGAATGAACGTATCATTATTTTAAAATCCATCTTCATTCTGCAGTGAAAATGAAACTACCTTCATTCAACTGGAATGAAGCAGCCTCTTCATTATTCCCCTGAAGTTTCCCTTGATGAATACCTTTATTCCTGGTGAAATATCAGCATTTTGTCTCTATCTTATCCTCCTACCTCTACCAGATATCTTCCATTTCAAAACGGGGCTGTAACTTAGGGGTAGATTACTTGTTTGGAGTATGTGAGGTTCTGGATTCAATCTTCAGCAACATACACACACACCACCACCACTACCACCACCACCAACAACAACAACCACAATGATAAATACTTCAATTTCAATTTCAAATTACAATTAAATATTTGTAATTTAAAAACTATAGTACCTAATCTATTTGAGATTTCACAGGCACCATGTTTTACTATTATTGGGAGATAAGAGGAACCAAAAAAATAAGAATGATTTCAAAGAAAAGTGGAATTATTTCCAATTATATATGGGGATATTTTAAGAAAGTCGAGGGTGCTGAAAAATCTTGAGTGTTTAGAACCAGACCCATAGCTACCCATATTCCTGTATACTATGAACTTGATCTACAGACATCAAGCTTGCCATGTTGGCTCTTTGTGCCTCTGAACTCAACATCTGGAGAATTAATAAACCACAGACAGAAAATATGTTTGTAGATTGAACCTGTCTTGAACATGCCATTAGTCCAGAAACACTCATATAGCAACTCTTTCTGGTCCAGGTCCTTTCATTTCTGTCCCTACCAGTCTCTTTCATTTTTTTTTAAATATTGTGCTACCTTTTATTCATGTTCTTTTCCAGTCAAGTAGACTGTGTCAACAATTTTTTTTTTAAAAAAAAATGCTTGTCAGAACTCCCTAATGGAACAGATCTACATATTGTATAGTCCTGCTGAAATGCCTGTCTACCCCATCTAAAAACCCATATCATCGTGAAAACCCACTGTAATGGCGCTACATTTCTAAAACCTTCTGTACTTTGTTCAGTTCATTATTCTTCTGCCTTCTATGCTGTGACACATACAATATTCCACCTGTTTGTAGATAATTGAAATAATGAAAGGAGTATGTAGGGCAGGGCCATGTTCTCCTTAAACTTTTCATGTAAATACATACAGAACATAGTTGAGCAAATGCCTTACACAAAACGAACAGTCAAGTGATGCTGAGTCAGTTTTCCATACTAAAAATATATTTAAAATGCAGAGAGTCTGCTAAGTGGTATTGTTTTGGAACATATTTTCTTTCTCATGCCCAAATATTTACTAAATATCAGTTCTATTCTATTCACTGAGTATATGTTGGAAAATCAAGCTTTGTCTCTCTACTTATATAATTTAAAATCTAGTATAATAGCAGTGTAATAAAATGCACTGGATTTATTAATACACGGTCTTAGTCCTGTTCTGATTTAGCCAGGAAAATTCAGGGAGCTAAATAAAGTGTTTTCTCTGAGTTTCACTTTCCAGTGTTGACCAAATTTGATATTTTTTTTTTACATTTTACAGCTTAAAATATTATTGGACTTCATGAGATAGTAACATTTTACATTAAACTTCAGCAGTTTCCTTTACGTATATTCTCCATTCAAATAATTCTATTCTTTTCAAATTTATAGCTTTAGCTCAGAACTCTCAAAACTACAAAATGAATATATCACCAACACCATAACCATTTCCATGCCTCAAAGTCACATCAAATGCCATGCATTCAAAGATTAAAACTATCTTCTCTTTTCTCTCTAAACAATTCCTTCTTCTTTATTCTTAAGATTATTTATCCATCCTTACATGCCAGAAAACACTAGGAAAGTTTTCTGCTATCTTGTCTCCTTTGATTTGTTTTTCTTGTCTCCAAGATCTTACCAAGACACGTCAGTGATAGTTTCCAAACAGGTCTGGTAAGCACTCATTTTCCTTTGTTCAAGACACTAAAACCCTCTCACCTGGGCTCTTGAATGGCTTTTTAAATGGTTCTCTTCAAATGCATGCCTTTTCCCTGTGCTCTAATCACTCTACACATTGCATTCAAATAATTCTTCCTGAAATACATCCGTCCCATATACTCTCCTCTATAACCTCATTATCATCTTCCATTCCTCTTGAGATGAAATCATAAATCCCCAATGCGTTTTCCTGGACCATGTGAATCCTCAGATCAATTACACACTAGTGTAATTTACACCACATCCTTTTCCTGACTAAACAGCAATGGCAACCGTTTTAACTGAGTAATAATTCCACAAATATTAACAATTCCTTTGGGATAGTGACTGTCTGCAGTACTCTTGAATGCCGTTTTGTATTTATTGCTTGTTGTAGCACCTAACACGGAATTACACAATGAGTAAGAGAATTCTCTCTCTCTCTCTCTCTCTCTCTCTCTCTCTCTCTCTCTCTCTCTCTCTCCCTCTCTCTCTCTCTCCCTCCATAATTGTTACAATTAAAATGTTCCCCTATGCATTCAAAGAGCACCAATGAAGTTGTTGGAGGGAGACGATGCAATTTAAGGAGAGAATGCAAATAGAAAGCAAGGGAAGCAGGAGTTCATTGTGGCGATCACAGCAGCGTACACCTCTGAATATTCATAGCCACTCATCCTGCACTTTAGAGGTCTTCACTTGTTTCCAGACAGAAAGTACAAGCAAGCATTATAGCCATTGCCACAGTTTATTAGCTGAACTGAAACACATTATGCCTTAGAGTTTACAGCCTACAGCCATCATTTTGTGGTTTTAGTACATAGTTAGCTGTGTGTTTGCTAACTACATATTTACAAACTCCTCAAACAAATTCACCATAAAAATTCAAGGAGTATTTATGCAAACCTACACATGTATACATGGCCACGTTGTATAAGTCAATAGAACTTAAAATTCTATGAGTCCTTTGAAAGAAAGAGAGTTCACCACTCCACATAACTACAAATATGTCACTGATTATGGTTGCAATAACGATAAGGCCAGTAGAGAGCAGTGTATGCACTAGCTTTTAAAATGCTCTTTGAATTACAATTAACAAAATCATATCCCTTATTATTTAAATTTTATATTTTAGCTACTTAATGAGCCAGGCTTCTTCTTACTTGAAAACGAAGGGGCTACAACATCTTCCTGCCGTCTTCCATGTCCTTTCGACAGTCCTATAATGTTTCTATTGGCGGAAATAAATAGTCAACAAAGCCAGTATGTAGATGCTGCAGAGATGGCTCAGTGCACAAGCATGAAAACCTGCTTCAAATGCCAGTGCCCACATAAACGTTCAGATAAGGTCAGGCACATTTCCTTAATAACCTTTGTGCGTTGTGAGCAAAGGCAAGAATGCTGGGTTTGTTGCCATTGTAGCTCCAGGTCTAACAAGAAACTCTATCTTGAGGAAATAAAGAAGAAAGCAATTGAGTAGGACATCTGATATCCTCCTACACATACATGCACAGGTTTGTACAGGCATGCCTTCACATACATGCACAGATATGCACTTCTATGTGTACATATGCCAACACCTCATACCTACAGAAATCACACAAGCACTTATATACACAAATATCTATTCATGAACTATTGTACAATATGGAAATTAAAGTTGATGACAAATAATATATTTTTTTCACCCAAGCCATGATCTTGGATATAATAAAATCTTTTAATTGTAAAAATACTATGTGAGACAGTTTGTATGTTCTTTAGGTAGAACACACACACACATTCCACAATGTTGATATACTTTAAAATATAATGTGAACATGATAAATATATGCAATTTTATCCATAAGCTTAAAATTTTGTGAAGTTTTAAGATTTTAGATTTTATGTTTCTTCAAATTTTTACACTATTGGCTTCTTAGCAGAAAGCTATCGCAATCACTTTGACATACGCTATTCCTGGAAGGTGTAAGATAGACATTTTAAACAACAACAAAAAAAAATGGTGCTCATTCTGTGGCATCCATGTTTCCTTTTAATCACTTCGAATTTTAAAAATTAAAATCTCTGTGATATTTGTATAGATAAGAAGAGTCAACCATCATACAATGACATGCATATGGGAAGGGGGCAATGATCCAGAAGTACATGAGTGGAAAGGGGCACATTCAAGGCCACAGATGAGTAGAACCCATGTTCCTAAAGAAAACATAGAAAGAAGGATACTGTGAGTGCATGGGTGTGTGTGTTTGTGTGTGTGTGTTTGTGCACTTGTGCGCTTACACAGTCCACAGAAGGTTGTTGGTTATTTAGTCTATAATTTTCTGTCTCATTCCCTTGAAACAGAGACTCTCTTGGAACGTTAGGCTGGCTGTTGTTTGGGTAGGCTGATAGCCAGCAAACCCCAGTGAGCTTGTCTTACACCCCCTCTCCAGTGTCTCCAGTTATAGATGCTTCCCACACTCCACATCTTTCATGGATTCTGGGATCCAAACTCAGATCCTCATGTCTGACAGCAAGCAATTTTAACCCCAAGCCATTTCCCCATTCCAGCATAAAGAAAAAACTAGGTTTTTTTTCCTTTGTTTGTTTATTTTTGTTTTTTATACTATTTTAGAGTAAAATCCTAGTAATAATCTGAAAACACATGAAACACTTCTTTGATGAATTATTTTGAAATTAGGCAAGAAAGACTACGTGGTTCTACTTATGTAAATAGAGCAATATTATTACAATTAAATAAAACATATCTATCCGAATCCTATTTGTGTTTTTTATATGTAGGTGAACTTGTCTATATGTGTGTCACACATACAAGCCATTGTGTGTGTGTGTGTGTGCCTACGTGTGTGTATGTGTGTGTATGTGTGTGTGTGTGTATAATGAAAAGGCTTTGTTATTATTCATGGTGAGTGGGCTTTTGGAACAATCCTTGAACTGTTTACCACATGCAACTTGTCCTTAAATTTTCAAAGCAAAGCCCTTATCAAAAATAGAATTGACTATGCCAGGCATTGATGGTACATGTCTTTAATCCCAGCACTTGGAATGCAGAGGCAGGAAAATCTCTGAGTTTGAAGCCAGCCTGGCCTACAGAGTGAGTTCCTGGACAGCCAGGGCTAGACAAACTCGATCTCAAAACAAAAGAACACTCCCCCAAATGAAACAGATAAGATAAATATAAACTTTCCAGAATGCCATAACAGCTTCATTTTACCTAAATATGGGCACGAGGTCTGCCAATTCTCTCTACTTTGGATGACAGCTTTGGCTTGTGAGTTTAGATAAAATTATTTATATACTTGATATGGCATAATTGACCCAAACCACATCCCAGATAATAGGCACCTTGAGACACTAACCCAGAGTTAAAACTATCATTTGTCTTTTTCTTCTCCTTCATCGTAAAATTCCCAAGAAGCCATAATAATCCTTAAGCAGATCCAATACATGATAAAATGGTTTGAACAAGAATTAATTTCTTTCAAAAAAAAATCTCAGAAGAGGAAATTTTTAGAGACACTGCATTCTGGGAGACAGATCTGCCTTGAATATCTCAGTGAGGTATGAGATGCAGGAGAATCAAACTCCAGAAAATTCTGCCTGCATGGACAGAGCTCAACTGTGACCAGAAGAACCAAGAAGCTAAGAAGCAGAGAAGCCCAGAGAGGGAGCTCTGTTTTTAGAAACAGAATTTGCTCATACTAGTAAACTTGAGGAATCTTTTAAGCTTCCTGTTTGGATCCCATTTGAATTGTAGCAATTTCCCCCTCCAAACTATAGCAGCAGGGGATAAAAACCAACCGTGGGATTCTTCTGAATGTGCCATCCATGTCAATGGCGCATTTAGTTCTTAACCGAGCTAATTACTGACATGTATGTTTCCCAGCATGCCTAGTGTAAATTCTGTTACCCAATTACTGAAAGAATGTGCGAAGAATTTGAAAATGGCCTTTATGTCTATTTCCTCCTAATATCCTTAGTTAATACGATAGCACTAATGTTAGAGAAAAATT
The DNA here is from genome assembly GCF_950005125.1 of Chionomys nivalis. Classification (NCBI taxonomy): domain Eukaryota; kingdom Metazoa; phylum Chordata; class Mammalia; order Rodentia; family Cricetidae; genus Chionomys; species Chionomys nivalis. The sequence continues at coordinate 18,691,512 of NC_080110.1, forward strand.
ACAGTGCCAGCTGAAAGAAGGTAAGCTAGATTTAAAGTTAAAGCCTTAAGTTGAGGTGGTTTCAAAGAGAAAACTATTTGAATCCTCTTTTAAATAAGGCTAAAATTGGGATCCAGAGATTTTAGTGTGAGTGGCAGAGAGGGTGTGTGTACCTGTGCAGTTATACAGCATCCACAGGAGGTTGTTGGTGTCTTAGTCATCATATTCTGCCTCATTCCTAGGGCAGGTGGATGTGTTTGCAGACAAGCCTGATGACCTGAGTTCATTCCCCAGGGCCCACATGGTGAAAGAAGAGAACGGATCTTCTACAGGTTGTTCTTTGACCTCTGCTCATGCACCCTGGCATCTTTTGCATATCGCCCTCTACACATAAACACCCCACAATTAAATGAATAAATGTACTGGTAATTGAAACAGTGCTAAAATCCAAAACAAGGCATGGAGGTCCTTGTTAATAATCAAGGGAGCAGTCACAGTCACCATGGTAGATTCTCAGTGTCGTAGGAAATCCCAAGGAATCTTCACTGCCTTCCTCAGTTTCCCATGAAATCCTTAGAAGATCTTGCCTGCTTAATTAGATGTTGCTAATCAAAGTTTGAAAACATATCTCTTCATGCTCAAAGGGAAAAATTATCTTCTTGTCTCCATGAAAGAAGGAAAATATCCCTCGTTTCTCCGGAAAGAAAATAAACAAGTTCCAAAACAGTTTTCAAAACAGACTTTCTTCCTTTTGTTTCTGTATACATTTTAAACATACAAATTTATAGCATCATTTCTTCTTGGGAATACATCATATTCTAATTCTATGCTTCTGCCTCCTTTTCAATTATCTCATAAACTCCTCAACAAATAGGAGGGAGATTTTTTATTTCTTACTCTATTCCAAGTACAGTGTCCTGATCAGTAAGGGATACATCAAAGATAGTATGGATATGTTGTTCAAAACTCAGTTCTATCAAATACAATGTAAGTCTTTTGGGGACTAAAGTCTTAGTCACTGTTCTGTGGCTGGGAAGTGATACCATGACCACAGCAACTCATATAAAAGAAAGCACTTAATTAGGGTCTTGCCCACAATTTCAGAGGATTGGTCCATTATCATCATGGCAGGGAACATGGGAGCATGCAGGTGTGTTGCTAGAGCTGTAGCTGAGGGCTTTACATACTGACCACCCACCAGCAGGCAGGAAGAGAGAGCAGCATTGGGCCTGGTATGGGCTTTTCAAACTTCACAGCCCACCCCAGTGCTACACTTTCTCCAACGAGGACACACCTCCTCCAACGAGGACACACCTCCTCCAACAAAGACACACCTCCTAATCCTTCCAAATAGTTCACCAACTGGGGACTAAAGATGCAAACAAATGAGTCTATGGAGGTTATTTTCATTCAAACCACCACGTGGGCCATGTTATAAGTGCAGAGTCACTGGCTTTCCTAGAAACACAGAGGAACTTTCCCATACAGTATTTGCTGTCATCATAGCTAGTGTAAAATTACCAGTGAGACATTTCTGGAACTATGTCTCAGATAAAATTCACAAAACCAAGTCATACAGGATCAGTGTTTATGATTACCTCTACCTAAGTTTGTCTAGTTTATTGATGGTTTCTATTTTATTTTTCTCCCTTTATCAAGACTAAATGAGAGCCATAGATTAGTGTTTGGTATACAGCAGGTGCTTAATGTACAATGAATAGATGTAAAATCTTTGACTCTGTCTGGGACTGGGGCTTGGTAGGCCCATCATAAAGAATATGGCTTTCAAGTGTAAAACCCTATACCAATTGTGGGCATCACTAAAACAAACAAACACAATCTTTTACTCAGAATAAACTATAAACTTTAAGTTCATAGTGATAAAAGTTGTGTTAAATATTGTTAAGCCCAAAAGAGGATTAATATGGAGAAACTGTGAGAGAAGATATAATATATAAAAAAATATATAATTTGTGCTTAATGGATCTCTTTTATCTCCTATAAAATATAAGTATGAATTTAAGAAAAGGTGAGGCTGAGGTGCATAAGATAAAAGAAACTTAAAAACTTTGAATTTAAATTCCTTTATTAAAATATCACCTATTATTTAAACTGTTAATTCAACATGAAGTCCAGCACAAAAATCAACCTTTCACTTTATGCCAATTACAAAGTAAACTAAAAACGATAATTTAAAATAAATTATTTACTATTATTTGAACCAAATAGACATAAGACATTCACAAATCAGGAAGGCTTTAAACTTATGAGTCATGGTATTCCCACACAGAAGCAGAGTGAAAATATTTTATTTATGTGTTACATAATAATTAATGATGTGATAAAATATAGATAAGATCCTACAACTAAAGAATAATTATTCAGATTTCATCTTTCCTCCCTTTAAAACATTTTTTTATTAGTTTGGGGTAAATTAAGAATAATGAGAATTGACTTTTAATATTTTCATTTCATCTTTAATTTTCTGATATCCAACTCTAAATTAGTAACTCTTCATTCTGCTGTTATCAAGTTTTATTGTAGATGTTACTAATATTTCCCCTAGCCTTCTTTATCATTTGTTATTTGCTTGGTAATTGGCATGAAGCAAAAGGTTCATTATATTTTTTTAAAATTATGTTGTTTTTCACCTTTTGACTCTCAATGGGTTCTAATTTCTGATAGTTTACAACAACTCTTGATTTAAGACAGGTATATCTATCTGCCACCCTGGCTTGGCTTGATTATTCTCTTAAGATGCTGTGTGTTGTACCTCTACCCTTAGTGAACCGGAAATTTTCTAGAACTAATTTAACTGCCAACTTTTTCAGTCTCTACTTAGTACTTAGTCCCTCATTACTTGTCCTGTTTCTCCTTTGTAGTATAAAAAGTAAGGGAAAATAGAATTAATTGTTTCATACACTTCATTTTGCAAGTACCTAAGACAGTGTCTGGAGAATAGCCAGAAACCATTGAGGCAATGGATAAAGAGTTACCAACACAAAATGAAACGACAATAAATACTCAGATTTTTTTCTAATGATGAGTTAAAACGCTTACATCCTGAAATATAGATTGATTCTCCCTCCATCTTCATTTAGTGGCAATTTGACAAAACCCGTGTAGTTGGGAAAGCTATCATGATACCTTGAATCAAAAAACAATGTCTAACACTCGGACTGGTAGAGTTTCGGCTAGAAGGTGCTGTTTTTCTCATACGAAACTATGTTGATTATATCCCATTGAAAGCTTAACTAAACATATTTTCTTGGTATGCTAATGCTTTCTGCAAACCTTTTCTTGATTCTACCATGTAATTTCAAAAGATTCAATTAAGGGAAGAAGATTTAACTACCTTTGAATGAAATTTCCAGCAAGAACACATTTTACATTTCAAAGCAGACAGTTGTTTTATTACTAGCTGTATCGGTTTACACTGGAAACAGAACATATGCCTCCATCCATTCCTGCCTCTTTTTGACTGTGTCTCAAGCCCGAGAAGAATGCCTGGATGTAGGGGGAGAGACGATGAGGGAGACTTACACCGGCAATTGTGAAAGAAATGCCCCAAACACTAAATGTTCAATAAGCTAAAGTGTTGGGTTTTCTTCCCAGAAAACATAGTGGGTCTTGGGTCTCGGTGCATTACTGCATAAGTACTTTAACATGTCTGGGCTTAGTTTACTTATCTCCAATGTGGAGTAAAATATCTAGTTATCAGGGCTGGAAAGACTGGGATAACATCACAGTACCAACCATTGAACATACAAGGTGCTAATAAGGTATTTATTAAATTAAGTTACTAATATTGAACTATAATTTACCTTTTAAGTAAATAATAGTGACTTGGGTAACCAAACATCTAGGACTGAAATGTAATTTTATATATGTGCATACATATATACATACATACATATCAGCAACTCTGATAGAAACAGAAAAAGAATGGCATATGAATAAGTCAAACACACTGACTTTGATAAAACAAAGTTTGGAACTGAGGTAACTAGACTCTGTGCATAAGATCTGATCATAGACACATATATCCAAACACAAGGAGATATTCAGGACATTTTCCTGTGTCTCCCTAGGTCTCAGAAATATGACGGCAAATTCTAGTTCACAAGTAAATGTAATGAAAACAACAGATTATGCATGCTGACATATTAGTAGTTTTCCACAAGTGTTTAAACATAATCTAAGGACATTGAATTTGCCAATACTGGGAATAATAATGGATGGATACCTGCTGAATGATACTTCCTCTCTTAGTTCCTGAAAAAAAAAAAAAAGGAGACAACAAAAAAGAAAAAAGGTCGAGCAAATTTTCAATTAAGGAACTCAAAACATAAGTTAAGAAACCTGCTATAAAATGTTGGTTCTGGAGACTCAATAGGAAACAAAAAGCCAGAAAACCTGCCATCACAAACTTCACCATCTGAAATTTATGTTGAAATAGGTTCAATTAAGGCTTTGAGATAGGTGAATCAAGCTGCTGATTTATGTATTTCTAATCAAGAATTTAAAAATTTACTTTACTGGCCAAAGGATTGTTTTTTTGTTCCATCCTCAGTTATTGAATGAGTTTTGATATTTTGTACAAAGCCCTGAAATACATTCTGCTATCGAGATACACAATTGTATTTCTTTTTCCTGTTACCTCCTTTAGTACCTGTGTTTGCTGTTAATCACTTAGAGTTGCTGGTTGCTTCTCTGCCTCCTACAAAGCTTTCGATATTGCTTAAGGCACTTCATATACAGAATTTTATGCTTTGTTCACTGTTTGTCATGTAACCAGGTAATATACTAGCAAATAATAATAATAAGTAATACTAAACTACCAAATAGTTGTAATAAATAATTAATAATAATTTAAGATATTAACTAATAATAAATTTATTATTAACTTAGTAACTACTAAATTAGCTTTATAGAATTCACTCTTCCCAAAGTATATCCATTGTTTAAGATTTATTTTACTTTTAATTGTGGGTCTGGTTATCAGAGTGCAGATGCCTGAGGGGGCCAGAGGAGATATCAGAGACCCCTGGAGATGAAGTTTGAGGCAGCTATGAGACACCTAATGTCTGTAATGGGAACTGAATTTTAGTCCTGTGCAAGAACAATGTGTGCTTTTAACTACTGTGCCATTTCTGAGCACCACAAAATATTTTTCTTTTTTTCATTCTCCTTAAATTTTAATTAATGGATAATTACATAATTTTCCTGTTTCCACCTTCTAATCGTCCCCATGTACTGGCTCCTTGGTCTCTCTCTCTCTCTCTCTCTCTCTCTCTCTCTCTCTCTCTCTCTCTCCTCTCTCTCTCTCTCTCTCTCTCTCTTTCAAATTCATGGTCTCTATTTCTCTCATTGTTGTTGTACGTACAAACACACACACACACACACACACACACACACATGGGAGCATATCTCTTTTTCCAGCCCATGGGCAGCTCACAAATCTCAGGGACCTTGCAGAGGAGACTCAGTTTCCTCCTGTTACCAGATCACTGTGCAACTGAACGAAGTTTTTCTCTTGTTTGGCAGGTGAGGAGGCTGGGTATCTACAAAAGACTGTGAGTTTGTCAGATAATACATGCAATAAAGAGCTGAATTTCATGATCAAACTTCTTCCTAGAAGTAGTCAAAGATGGTCAGTCATCTTCGACTATCTCAGTCATTGGTGAAAGTCTACTGCTTTCTATCTCTTGGCGTCATTAAAAGAACATGGTGTTGATTGTATGCAAATACTTTGCTGCAACCCAAGGTCTGCCCCTGAGAGGTACTTGGGAGTCACAATGATGAGTTAGCTGTCATAGGGACGGGCAGCATTGTCATCCAGGTACTTTTCCTAGTCACCTACGTTATGCCTATAGGAGGCTTATCCGTGCTTCTTCATCGTTTGATAAGGACATCAGGCTTGGTAGAAATTTACTGAAAATTGAGATAAAGAGGCTTACAGTACTTGAAGGCTCTAGCAACTGAATGCTGGGCAGCTGACTCTGAAATAAGCTCTTTAATATTATTCCCCCCCCCCCCAATCAGAGGATGCAGGGAAAGAATGAATCTAGGGTGCATAGTAAATGTATGTGACTCTCTTGGCTCAATTCTTTTCACATATGCTAATTAATCAATAAGCAACACCCCTGAATACATGCTTCTCCTAGATTAATGTGAAAAGGTCCTAGATAGGTATTTTTTTTCAATGACAGAGACCGGTTTTTCATTTTAAGACATTGTTAAGAAGTTTGCTTGTAAAGGCAGGTTATTTCCTAGGCGATACACCCAACTCCTAAGTGAACACTTACCTATAGAACCCCGGCCCTCAGTCAGTTACCTCCTACTGTTGGGAGGGAACATTCTAAAAAAGCTTCAACAGAAATTAACAGCAACTACAACGATATAGGAGCATCTTCCATTGCCAGTGGTGCTTTCTATCTACAGGGGTGTGGGATTAGTAGGTTGAAAATTTTCTTAATCTGAAAAGCCAACCCCTCCCCCAGAAAAATCGCTCCCCAGAGCACCAACCCTCTATCCCCACCACTCTCTCCCGTTTCCGTGCCCTCTTTCTCTGTGTACAAGTGTATTTTGACCATTAACGCTTGGTTGGAAAGTTGAAAGACATCTAACCAGCTGTACCGAGCCAGAGCTCATGGGCGGAGGAGCGAAGTTCTAGGGCTGAGCGTTCCCTTTTCAGCGCCTGGCCATGCAGGCGCTCGCGGATACCTGCTCTGCTTGGCGCCGCGTCTGAAGATTCGCCTCGGCACAACAGTTGAGTCTCCATCTGGCTACCAACCCACCCGAGCTTTCTTCTCCTCCATCACCACCTTCCTGCCTCCCCCTCCTCCCCCTCCTTTCCGTCTTCCCTCTCCACCCCCGCCCCCAATCTCCTCCTCTTTTTCTCACTACAAGCGGTTGCTGATGCTGAAGCCGAGCGTCACTTCGGCTCCCAAGGCAGACATGGCGACATTGACAGTGGTCCAGCCGCTTACTCTGGACAGAGGTAAGGGAGCGGCTGGTACATCAGGCCACAGAGTCCGCACAGCTTTCCCCTTCGCCCTGCCCAGTCCCACTGGGACAGCAGGATGCGCTCGGCTAGGGGCAACTGGGCGAGGACGATCAGTCTAGGAGGCTTTCGCGCCCGGAGCAGGACACTTTCTACCCCTCTCTCCTCGCCTCGTCCCTGCCGCCCCTTCTCGCAGCGCTCGCCGGGGCGTGGATGCCTTGTCAGGGCTCCAATGCTCCAGCCACCAGTCCTAGTCCCTTGCCGGTCGCTTCTGGGCCCCGGCTTTGTTGGAGAGGATGTGCAGGAACCGCTGAGCACTGGTAACTGGAAAGGGGCAGAGAAAGCTCTTCAAGCCAGAGCAGTAAAGGGACCAATGGGGGAAACCAGCTAACAACTGCCGGCCCGAGGACCAGGAGGGAGGAAGTTTGTCCTCGCGCTGGAGACAGGATCTGTGCTGCTGCGGTGACTGTGAAATCGCCCCGGGGCCGTAGGGCGCTTGGCAGGGTAGCGGGGTACACCGCCGCCGGGCTGCCGAGCCAGGGCGCTGCCCTCGGGCAAAAGGGCAGAGCGGAACCTGGGCAGCCTAGCGAGCTAGGGGACGCTGCATCCCGGAGGCAAGCTGGCTTGGCTCCGGCTTCCCGTCCGGAGCTACAGCTTGGGTCTCTGGTTCGCAATGCTCCCTCCGCCTGCAGTTCCAGGCTGGTAGCAACTCCTATCTCCTGCTCCAAACCAACCTTGTTCTTTGCCAACCAAGTGCACCTCCGTGCCTGGACTGCAGACAGCGCGGGGACAAAGCGCAGGCTTGGTAACAGTTTAACTTCTAGCCTGTGACCTGTGCGTCCTACTCTTTGGTTGCATGGGAAACAGCGTTTGCCTCCTCCTCAAACCTTCCCAAGCCTGGTTACTGGTTTCTCCTCTAAGCTTGGGGCCTGCGTAGTGCACAAGAGTGGTACCCAACTGTGAGGGGGAGTTTCCTTTCTCCTTCCCCACGTCCAGGTAGAGAGCGCCAGAGTCCCTGCTCTGCAGAGAGAGGGCACCTCTATCTCTGGTCCGAAGCGGCGGGGCTTAGGACCCGGGGCAGCCATTTGAAAATGCTGTGCTCAAAAGAAAATGATTTAGTCCTTGTCCCCCTAAAATTTCTCTTTCTGGGGGATTAAACTAGCGGGCCCAGCAAGGCAAAAAGAGCATCCTGCTGCGCAACACAGTGGCAAAGCTGGTAAACTCTGTTTGAGGTTCTTAATTTAGAGTGATCTCCGGTGACTTTACCTCAATCTGTTGGTGCCAGAACAGATATTATGTGGAGCCCATAGCAACCTCACTTGGGGTGAGAGTTGAAACATAATTGATTTTTATGTTGGGAAATGTTCGTTTACACGCTTGCAAATTAATAACAGTAAAGAGCTCAGAAATCTGCCGTCTAATCTATGATTTTACCCCCCAATATCGTCTCTACTAAGCAGGATAAATCCATTGCTGGTAAAAGCCAAGCAGATGGCAAGCTATTAAAGACGATGGGTTTCCCAAGTATTTTTATTTTAATGTGATGAGTTCTTACATAGCCCCATTACTAAATTACAGTCGTTAACTATCCCAAGTTTAACTGCGTTCAACAGTCCACGTTCTAACTCCGTTAGAAGCTAACAGTCCAAGAAGAGCACATACCCAAGCAAGTTCATATCTCACTGCTACTATTACTAAGACAACTGTCCCACTTTGGGGTGGGTGGTATCTTAGCCCTTAGGTGCCCCAGTCAGTTGTTCCGGGGAGGTGTTAAGCAGACAAAGATTTAAAGTGCATTCTTGTTTAGACTCAAATGGCACCCGTCCGTGATTAGATCCACACAGTAACCCAGGAAGTGTTTACGTAGGTTAACTGGGTGGATATTTGAATGAACCGTCTATCCATACTGGCTTTAACTGTTTGGTGAGTGAGAAAACTGTCAATAAAGTATCTTCCCTCTATTTAATTGTGATAGTACCTTAACATGATTGAGCAGGTAATTTTATTATTATTAGGTTGATGGATCGTGGGATTCTAAACATTGTCCTTGAACAGGGAGGGCTTAACTCGGTTGTTCGTTGGGGACGTGGGACTGGTGATTGCGCTACTGCAGTTTTACCCTAACTTAGGCTTCAGTGGCCACCTACTGGAGACTAGATCACACTAAGCTCTGGGGTGCCGTTTGATATACTCTAAACTGTTCCACCCAAAGTCTTTTGGTCCCTCCAAAGCGTTTACAGTCGGTTGTTAGTTTTGTCCCCGCCCCCAGTGGGTGGAGCTCCTTGAGCAAAAGGCCATTTCTGAATCCATCTTCGATTTCCTCATAGTCCGTGGCTTGTGGTGGAAATCTCAAACTGATGTAGATTGGTGTTGGTGAACTAAAACCTGAAGTAAATCAAGATCAGTTGGTTATGGGGATTTCATACTAAACTGAGATATAACCCGTGGTCTCAGCACTGCAGAGCTCGCAGGGTTGGTAGGAAACGCAGAGGGAGGCTGCTAGGAACCTTTCTCCTATTGACTTGGTGGATTTTCATCAGCCACAGCTGCTACCAAGGCTTTGCCTTTGGTTTTTGATTTTTTCAAGACAAGGTTTCTCTGTGCAATCCAGGCTGTCCTGGAACTTGCCTTGTAGACCAGGCCGGCCTTGAACTCAGAAATCTGCCTGTCTCTGCCTCCCGAGTGCTGGGATTTAAAGCCTGTGCCACCAGGCCCCAAGCAGGGTTGCAGCTGGGAAGAAGGAAATAAGAATCTTGTCAGGGACAACAAAGTGCATCCGGCAAATGAGAATACACACGCTATGATTTTAGGGCTTCCGGTTAATTTCTAGTACTTTAATTTACACAAATATAAAACACAAAAGAAATAAAAATAGATGATTTTTAGGCTATGCTACCTCAAAATGGGAGATTTAAATCTTGCTTAGCGTCCTTTGACAGCATATATACAAGCATACATACATACATACATCCATCATGCATGCATAATACACATACCTGCATACACATATGGAATCTTGATGGAAAGTTTTTAAGGAAACAAATCAAAGCTACAGGCTTTAAATTGAGATTTACTCACTTTGAATTCAAACGCGATAACTGCAAGTAAGACTGATAAGTCATATTCATCTTGGTTTTTGTCTGGGAAGTAAGACTTTAAAAGATCCAGGCTATCCGAAAGAGATAGACAGGGTGACTTGGGGGCTTTCACATCTCTGTGAATATCCAAAGATTATTTTCTAATGTCATCAAGACATTGGACTAGTCAATACTTCAAACCTTGGGGGTCTGCAATGGGCAGAGTAGATTACTGTTTAGTGATTCTTGATATTCTTCATTTACTTACTGAGGTCCTACTATAAATCACATTTTATTTGGGATCAGTGTATATTGAAAAACTAGAAAATTCTAATTTCTGTCATAAGTAGGAGCCACTAGCCAAAGGTTTCTTTTTTCTTTTTTTTTTTTTTTTTGATTTTTCGAGACAGGGTTTCTCTGTAGCTTTTGGTTCCTGTCCTGGAACTAGCTCTTGTAGACCAGGCTGGCCTCGAACTCACAGAGATCTGCCTGCCTCTGCCTCCTGAGTGCTGGGGTTAAAGGCTTGCGCCACCACCACCCTCCAAAGGCTTCTTTTTTAAGCTACACAAACAACTCATTCATCCATTCGTTCAGTATATTGTTAGCACCTGTTGCATACCGATGCTATGGGTATGCAAGAAGAAAGGGTTTTTGCCCCAATGAGTCTTAAGAGGCTAAGAGGAGACAAATGGGGAATGGATTTACTAAAAATTACTGAGTGTCACCCTTATTCCACATACTGCTCGAAGCACTGTGGTAGTGCCAGTTGAGCAAAATAGGTAAAATCTAATGGTGTTTGCATGCTAGTGAGAGGGATACAAGGAATACACACATACAAGTGTGAGGCTGATGGAGTAAAAATAAAAGTGAACAAATGACAATAGGTCACCACACACACACACACACACACACACACACATACATACATATGTCAAGGAAAGACCCCTTGTGACCGTGACATCTGAGAAGACCACTGGGAAAAAAAGGGAGAAACAAGCTTTGTCGATAATTGCAGGTTTTTAAAAGCCTCAGGAGGAAGAATGGAAGCCCCCAGCACATCACATTTTTTTATTGTGAAAAAGCAAGCAAAAGAGGAGTCTTAGCGAACGGGTATTTGATGGTGGTAGCCAGAGGCTCAGATGACGTGACTCATAACGATGATGTTAGAGTATATGATTATGTAAAATGATCTGAAGAAAACTATCTGAGAAAAGATTATGGACGTGAGAGCTACTTGGTTGGTATTGATTAAGAATGACTCCCTGAGAGAGGGAAAATTTCAGTTGGCCTTCATATATATTATTATTATGATCTTTACAAAAAGCAGTCATGATGAAGGAAGTACATAAGTACATATAACACCAGTTCCAGATTTACTACTTGGTTACCATCTAGTTAATACACTGAGAAAAAAAAAAGACAGTCAAAAATTAAAACTACCGAAAAACAATTACACCAGAAGGCTACTTCATGAGTTAGAAATTTGGTGATATAGGCCAAGTAAATCTACAGATTAGCTTTACACTATGTTTTATTGTCAGATGATAATATCATACGGTAATTTGATTTTCAAGAACGCACTAAACCCTTGTTCTTATGGTACTATACTTAAATCTTTATCTTTAATACCAATGGTCTTGATAAGGGATGGCTAGTTCGGGGTTAGACACCCGTGTAGACAGCAGTACATGTAATTTACCCCTGTGGCAGCGTGAAGCTTCTGATAAGAAGATGAGCGTGAAAATCATCTCTTCCCACTTTTAAATGTCCTCAGACCCTCTTCCTGTGTTCAGAGATTGGCTTGGCAAGATTTTAATCTCTAAAACTAGGAATGACTTTCAGCTAAACTCAGGGCAGCAAAAGAGAGTTCAGACCATGATACTGAATACTGCCGCCTTTATAGAACGTAGAAATGCCTCCCTGTGTTAAACACTGAACCCTTTCAGGCACTTTCCCGAGGGTGCAGTAGCTTCCACTCTCCTTCACGTCCCATTTCAAGGTCAGAGAGGATAATATGAAAAGCCCCTTTAAATTGTGACCTTTGCTTAACCTTTCCCCTTCAAACCATTAAAGCAAAATGGTTTAAAAAATTATGACCCATAACGTGATAATACAAACCCTATGGTAGAAAAAAAAGGAATAATTTAATTTTTCTCTGGGTCTAGAGAGATGACTCTGCACTTAAGAGTGAGTGTTGATCTCAGGCCCCAAACTTGGTTCCCTGAACCCATGCCAGCAGCTCACAACCACCTGTGACATCAGCTCCAGGGGACCCATGCCTCTGGCTCTCCTGGGCAATTGCCCTTATACGGACCTAGTCCCCACATAGAAAAAATAATTGAAAATAAAGTGAATATTTAAAAAAAATTTCTAGGAGTTAATTAAAATTACGTAACTTACAAATCAGTGGTGTTCGATGACCTGATCAATAGACTACGACCAATTTCAGTGTGTCCATAAGGCGAATTGTTGCGGCTGCCACCATCTAACTTTTCTGGGTTTCCACTTTAATTTGAATAAGTTGCAAAAATAGAAATGGAAACTGCAATTTCTTGGCTTCTTTTAATCATAATTTAAATTATTGATTAAACTAGTCTTAAGTGCATTCCCTCATTTTAAAAGATCAAACTTTTGTCCTTTGAAGTTTCTACTGGGAAACCAAGAAATATTATATTATGGATTTCAATATTATGGGGAGAAAACAACACAAGAACAAATATTGAATGTCAATGAGAATCCCATGGTGCCACGGTTTTTGTTACATTTCGTACATATTAGCATTTTCTCTTTTCTTTTCACTTTTAAAGGCATACAGAGCCCATTTCTTTATGTATCTCCAATTCAAGCCCTGGGCAACCTATAGATTTTCTAATCAACTGCATTCACAGCTTGTTAGCTTTTTTGGTTGGTTGGTTGGTTTATCGAGACAGGGTTTCTCTGTAGCTTTGGAGCCTGTCCTGGAACTAGCTCTTGTAGATGAGCATGGTCTCAAACTCACAGAGATCCTCTTACCTCTGCCTCCCGAGTGCTGGGATTAAAGGTGTGTGCCACCACCACTCAGCTGCATTCACAAGTTTTCATAAAATCTGTTTTCAACTGAAAATTGCTCCTTCTCTTGAACCTCAGTTTTCTGTCTTTGTTTTCATTTGGAGGGATTTTTATGATAGAAAAAAAATGAAGAAGAAGAAAAACAAGTGTGATAATTTTAACTACTGTTTCAAAGATGCATGCCAGATGATCTTGATAGAAAAAAAACGGAAGGCTAAGAATGTTGTATCTCATCCTAAAGCCTCACCAACATCAACAGCCTGGTACATTTTGGCTCATAAACATTAAGTACTTGTTTACTTTAAGCGACAATTTTCTGGAGGCAGCAATAAACATTTTACAAACTATTTTTGCTGAATGTCTTTTTTGGTGTGATCCTGCCATTCAGGAAATTAGTGGTTTTGTTTCGTGGGTGTACTTTTAAGACTCGCTAAAGGTTCCTAGCCATATAGTAGAGCGTAAGGAACATTTCCTGAGTGATATAAACAAAATAATGAACAAGCCATGGCAGCTTTAGGTTATCAGTTGTGTGTGTATGTGTTTGTGTATGTGTGTGTGTGTATTCTGTCTGTCTGTCTGTCTGTCTGTGTGTTCAGCAAATGGCCAGAAACAATGAGAGACCCCGTTGTTGATATTCACAGTCTCCTCTCCATTTTCTGCATTGATCTTACTGTTTTAGTTGGTGAATGGACCAAACATTTAGTCACATGACAGGACCATGAAGGCTTATCTAATGTGAAGAGTTGGCTGCAGAATCATCTGCCCCACCCCAGTATGCAAAAATGAGCTACTCTGTGATTTTATTTTTCACAACCACCAATTAATGAATGATAGAACTATGGCATGATAGACAGGTTAAGACAGATTTATTTTGAAAGCACTCTCTGTTGACAAAAATGTCTTTAAAAGTCACAATGATCCCACCAATTCATTACCTCTAATCAATGGGCTCAAGAAGTTTTTAAGACTGAGTTGTGCTAAGTAATGTGCTTGCTCCACTTGAAGACTTGCCTAGTGAAAGCAAATATGCCTAAAACCACTTAGAAGCCACGTGGGACTGAAATTTCTTTTGAAGTCTTACTCAGACATCTGTCTGTGTTGCACAGAAAGCCCAGAGCTCCCGGTTTAAACTAATCACCACGTCTAGAAACATGGGAGCAATTTCAAGTCCACCTGGTTCTGTTCTTTTTGTTTACTTGCTAGCTGTTGTCATAGTAACATTAATTCTGCATAAGATCTTCTAGCAAAGAATTGCCATCACCAAAAAAAAAAAAAAAGATGATAGATTAATAAAAGTCACAGAATGTTCACTGAAACCCCCAGGTTAGATGGCGGAGAAGTGAGAGCACCAATTGACAACAGCATCTATTGAACAGCAATGAAGGGATTGGACACTATGAATAAGGGACTAATGGAAGTGATGCTTAAGAACAGGTAACATGAGTTCGGGAAAATGCATAAGGATGCTTTAGGGAATGACAGACCAAACTCTTTGGTGATATCTCTGAGCAGAACATAATAGAAGGCATATTATTAGAATGATAAAATATGGACCATTAGAAAAGAAAGCAGGGCTTCTGCAGCAGGTACATGGGTCGATGAGAATGGATTGGATAAATTTCATAGGTACAGCACAGCTGTGATCCATCCTCCAGATGCTATTAACTGTGCAAGAGGCCTTGCTGAAAACATGGAGCTACTTGAAGTGGGCTTCTAGTGGTTGAATGCAGCTCTGAAAATGGACGGGTCTCAGTCTTCTGCATTGTTATTGAGATTTCAGCTGAGTGCCATAAATTATATTTTAATCAAATTTGTTGGTGGCATACAGATTTGGAAAATAAGAAATAACTGAGCCAACAATATCAGCATTCTAAGGTTGTACCTAGCAAAAATGACAGCTTACAATGAAGCAGATAAAATTCAATGTAGTTTTCATTCATTACATGGAATCAAGTCAGAACGTGATTAGATTCGTATTGATGGCACTGGTACATGACTGGGACAATCTTATTTAAGAGTAATTGATTTGGAAAATATTGATCAATTAATTTAATAAAGTCAAAACAAGCTGTGTGATTAAATCATCAAAATATTAAAAAATCAATCTCTTTAAAGTTAAGTGTAAAACTTGTACCAATGCTGTAATAAAATACTAATATTCCATAATCTACGGGGGATTATTTTAAGAATTAGCAAATATTATTGAATCTAGGCATCACTCTTGTTTGGTATGTTCCTCAGGTTAGTGATGTTTTAGGACACAATGAAAATGATCGTGCTCACAGAAAAGTTAGTCAACTGAGATACAACAGGTAACAGAAGGCCTAAATTTGTTTGTCATGTAGAGAGTTTAATATCTAGAATCCCCAAGAGCAAAAGCCTGTTTAAAACTCATCACCTGCATCGAGGTGTTAGCTAGAAACATGACTAAAATATCAAGATTCCCTCTTGGAAGGAAGTACACCCCACTTAGCTTTGAACCTCTGAGGATGGCAAAATGGTAGGATTTACTTTACTGTAATGCTTTACATATATCATAAAATGTAAGCTTAGTATGTGATTTTAAGACACACACTTGTAGTGACCTGTGAGAAGGGGTTTTCTTCAACATGATAAAGATTAGCTATCAAATGCAATGCTCAATGCTGTATTTAAAGGTGAAAGATGGAACAGTATTTTTAAGCTCAAGAACAATACAAAAGATTTCGCCAATACTCGTAAATAAAAGTAAGCAAAAATTATGAACACAGAGCTGTCAAATTTTCCTGTCTTCAGAGTATTTGATTGTCAATTGAGAAGCTATTAGAAGGCATAACTGAATTTCCCAGAGATAATCACTTATCCCATGAATCAGTGCTCACACATCCAAATAGTAATTAAACAGCAATCTCATATCCAAATAAAAAAGCTTAAAAGGTCAGTGAAAAGGTAAGCTACAACAACAAAGTACAATAAAAAAAGGCAGGAATAGAAAAATGCTAAAATTTGACTGCCCTTTGTGACATGCCTGCTATGTATTTGAGAAAGGGAGATAGAAAGAAGAAAAGACAGATGAGGTCTCTCTCAATGATGTGAGTGACTTTCGGTTAGGGTGGAAACAAACATTTAAATAGGTGAGAAAACAATGTGACTTCGGAGAGCAATAAGTACAGAGAAGAATACACTGAGAGAATGAGAGAGACTTATGCAGTGAGTCCTGGAAGGCTGTAAGAGTATGCTTCGTCAGAGCAGAAGCAGGCACTGTGCAAAGAGGAACAAGTGAGAGCAAAGATGATAATTTAAAGAGTAAAAGCAAGGGAAAGAAGAAATCAGAGCATAGTAAAAGAGGGGGATGGTAGAGAAAGAATACAGAGCGGGAGGTAGCAATACCTGCTTTAAGGACCCAAGGAGATGATGGACAGCAAAGACTGTATAGACCATAAATGCGTATGGCAATATTATTTTCCTTTATTCCCTACTGTTTTCTCCATCACTTCAAGGGCACCATGTTATTTAGGAGGCAGCATGATGCTTATAAGAACTCTGAGCAGGAATGTCCTGCCTACTTTTAAATCCTAGCCTTTCTTACTAACTCCACCATATCTTCAGAAGTTGCTTAACTATTTTGAGTTTCAGTTTTCTAATCTGCAAAGTTGCAAACTGTAAAACTAATACCGAAGACGTAGATTTGTTGATTTTAATATTCTAATACGTATAAAATACTCAATCTGAATCTGACACATAAAAAATACTCAACAGCCATCATCATTTCTCCCCTGAGCCCTGGATGTCATGTGATCCCAACATAATGACAGGGCAAGGATAGAAAATGCTTCCTTTACCATAGTACACAAAGAACCTGGGGCTACACTTAGTTGGGGATTCGAAAGTTGCAGGAAGTTGTTGGAATGCTTAGATATTTAAAGGTAATATTTCCTGTATATGTAACTTACTTTATATATACGCTTTCCCGAAATTGTTCATTTCTTGATTGGTCATCAATGTCCTAACTCCATTAAGACACTAATAAGAGATGAATGAAAGAATTGCTTTGCATAGCTATCACCCTAAACCTCCACAATTTTCATATTTTTTTGTGGATGATGTATGTGTGTGTGTGAAGCTGAGCACACATGTGCTGTGATGCTGGTATGGATGTAAGAGGAGTTGTCACTCTACCTTCTACCTAGTTTGTGACAGCATCCTTCTGTTTTGGATGCTATTGTTCATCAGTCTCTATTACAGGCCAGCTGGCCCCCAAGCCTCTAGGGGATTTCCTGTCTCTGTTACCCATCTCATCATAGGAGTACCATTGTATATTTTGGGGTATCATAGTAATACAAATTTGTGTTCCCCCAAAATTTACTGAGTTAATTATTGTTTTGGCTTGCATAATTTTTTTTGGTTTTCATAATTTTAAGCAAAAAAAAATGAATCAAGGACACAAGGGGACAGATTTTTTTTATTAAACAGAAATATTTCCAAGTTTGTTTCCTTCAAAATTAGAATTAATGCCTTCTAAAACTATCGAGTCTTGTGTTCATGCACATTATACAGGGAAAAGATAATTAACAAACTTTCTTTTTTCCAAAACAGACTTACATACTCAATAATGGTTTAGGGTGTGCTCTGTGGTGTTTTTCTAAATATAAGTTAGCCATACACAGATACAAAAATATGTACTAAGAAGATGAGAAGAAAAACTAACAGTGATTTTTTTGCTCCCCCTTTTTAAAGCAGCTATTTAGTTTTAGAGGGACATTTGGTTTTCACAAGCAAATGTGGTAGCTCACAGGAGAAGGTCTGCATCCAGAGGGCTAAGTCTCGGTTCAGTCTCTCTTTCCAGTCACAGTTATGGACCGCCACCTCGTTATGCTTATGAGCTATGCATGCTGGGTGGGTTTGATCCACTTGACACAACCTAGAATTTCCTGGAACGAAAGTAACTCAGCTGAGGAATTACTGTCTCTAGATTGGACCGTGAGCCTGTCTTGGGGCATTTTCTTAATTGACAATTGAAGTGGGAGGGCCCAGACCACTTACTGACAATGCCACCTGTAGGCAATTGATCTTGGATTATATTATTAGAAAGTGAGGTAAAAACTGGCTTGGAGGATAGACCCACTTCGGGTACAGGCATGAGATCTCTCTTGTAACTGAAGCAAGGAGACTATTTTAAAATGTAAACCATTGTTCGCATCTAGTTTTTAAAGCAGATCAAGAGAATATCTTAGATTTTGTGAAACAAAAATCTTTGTAAAATATGAAAGAGTAATAAAGAGAGGTGGGAGAGAGAGAGAGAGAAAGAGAGAGAGAGAGAGAGAGAGAGAGAGGAGAGAGAGAGAGAGAGAGAGAGAGAGAGAGAGAGAGAGAGAGAGAGAGAGAGAAATATGCAAACCATGAAGAGCAAGCCAGTAACCAGTGTTCCTTCATGGTCTCTGCTTCAGTTCCTGCCTCTAGGGTCCGGACCGTCCTTCCCTTGACATTAACTATACAAGCTGTAACGTGGAATAAATCTTTTTCTCCCCAAGTTTCTTTGGGGTCATGACCTTCATCACAGAAACAGAAAGAAAACTGGAGCACTATGTATCCTCGTTTTGCTGCAGTCCTTTTTGTTTTCTCTGTAAAGCTGACAATAATGAGACTCCATCTCATTAAAATGTGGGAAAAGCAAACTGAGAAGACATACACCAACAGGTGTACATGTGCACATACTCAAACGGGAAATGGTCAATAGCTGGGGTATCCCCCCCCCATTCCTTCCTTCCAGGGTCATGCTTACCTCCCCAGTACAATAAGTATAAAAGCTTAAGATTCAGGTAAATGAGTATTTGTTCTACAGCCCTGCTGCTTACTGTTTATGGCTTGGAGTGGTGCTTAATTTCTGCATGCTTTGTCTTGTGTCCCTGTATAAAAGTGATGGCGCCTACCTTACATGGTCATATATTTCTTTGGTTCTGTGTTCCTTCACATAGCCATTCAGGAAAAAGGCTGCCATCTTACAGCTGACAAGTCAAGAGTTCATTGTAGTAGCTGCTGCAGAAGAAGACCACTTGGTAGATAATTTAGGAGTAAGCATTTTGAGTCGTATGGCCATAGCTCATACACATGATCACTGATGGCATGTCAGGCAATCTTCCTAGCTCTTTATGAATTTTATTTCATTCAATCGTCAAACAAAACTGTGAGGTAGGTGGAATTGTTATTTTGAAGAATCAGGAGTTGAGGCACAGAGAGTATTGCAGTTAAGCTGCATTGATTCTTAATCCCTTGGGTTTGATGGCTATGCTACATTGTCAGGAACAAGTTCATAGGTCCATGACATGCACCGAGGAACATGAACTTGTAAGGAACAAATAGAGATAGCAATGCTTGCAAAGGCTTCAAAGGAAAGACAGGTCATAGGAACACAGGAGAGTGCACAGCAGCCACAGAGAAAATAAGAGCACAGATTTGCTCTTTACTTACAAAAATATTATCTATTACAACTAGGAGAGATTGATTTAAATCATATATTTTAAAATTGTAACATAAATACTTGAAAAGAGCTGGTGGTTAATACATGATTGTGCTCGCTGTTTACAGCAGTTATTCTTTGGGTGAAAAAGAATCTACAAAGAGAATTATAGGAATCCACCAACAATATCATGTGTCTTTCTCCTAGACTGTACCAACGGAGCAAGAGATGGTGACAACCTTCAGATGACCTTTCAGTTATCTTTAATGCACAAAAAATTCATATTTTGGAATTTGATAGGTTCTCAAAAAGGTTTCAGGGCCCCAAGTTCTCTTTTCCCTGTAGCTGTTGCCTCCCAGCAGGAAAAGGAAAAGGGATTTGGGGATAAATTGCGACCTGAACTGCATGCTTAAGAAGGAAATTGTAGCATTATTTTTCCTGGCTTCCAGAGTAGTTTTGGGTATCCTAAAGGGCATAAACACACCCTGCTTACCCATCATTACTGAAATACATGCTCTGAGGTTATAGTATGGATTTCCTTGGCCCAAGTTCTATACAGTCCATCATTCAACGTGGAAGAGGTGTTCTGCCTAAGTCAACTTTAAAGCAATCCGAAGCATCGTTCTTGTGTAGTCTCCTTTGGTTGCTTGCTTTGGTTTTCTGAGACAGGGTCTTATTCTGTAGGCCAGACTTGCCTGACACTCACTGTATGCACACTCACTGGCTGGCTTCAAATTAGTAGCAATCAGTCCTTTTGCTTCTGCTTCCAGAGTGCTGAGAACATGTACATGATCTGCCCCTCACAGCCAGCCTTAAGCTAAATATTTTCATTAACCGTTTCCTACTACACTTGTGAGATTAATATAGTTTTCTTCTGTGCTACGGCATCTATTTTCTAACAAATGAAATTTGACTAAGTGAATAGTGGAACATATCGTAAATAAGACAGGGAAGCTGAAGCTATAACACAGATGGGATGTTGACAGTTATTTTGAAAGTTCAGAGGGAAGTTCTGCATTTCCCCAGTTTCAATGTATTTTAGTGAGTTGAGGTTGATAGTCAGAAGCTCTGGCTGAATGTTGCATTCTGTGGCCACTTGAACATCAATTTCTTCTATTGTCAGACATCTAAATACTGCCATTTAGGTGTACTAGAGATTGCTATCACTGTGGAAATGTTACAACGACAGACTGAAAGTTTTTTCTTCCTTAAAATGTGTATGTTGAATGCATATTTGCCAATGTGAATGTGCTCCTGGTTGGAATTTGAGGAGGATTATTTGGTTTATATTATGTCAGGATGGTAGGGTTCCCATTTTTGGACTGCTGTGTCTATAACAAGACAAAGACTTTTCAGTATCTCTCTCTCTCTCTCTTCCTCCCTCACTTCCTCCCTCACTCCCTCCCTCTTTCTCTTTCTTTCCCTTTGTGTGTGTGTATACGTATCTCTCTCACTGTTTCTCTCTCTTCCTTCCTTCTTTTTTCTTCCTTCCTCCCTCCTCTATTTTTTCATTCCTTCCTTCCCTCCTTCCTTCCTTTTCTCCCTTCCTTCCTTCTATTTTTCTCCTGCAATTTTGTTATAACCCCCTCTGCTTCACCTTCTTTTTATCACTCTCCTTTTACCTCCGTTTTCCCTCCTGCCTACTCTCCTCCCTTTGGACAACCCCAGAAAACTCCTGTGTAAATACAGAGGATCGTCTTCCTGTCAGACGTGCCAGAACCTTCATCTAAGAAACCCCAGGCTCTATAGAGAACTCGTTCTCCGCTCTTTAAGAACACTGTCTGTGTTGTTTGATTACAATAGTCTGTTTTGGCTCATTCAAGCGGCTGCAACACGATGCCAAAAGCTGGTTACTCTATGAACAATAGACATCCATTGCTCACAGGAGCAATCTGGAGGCTTTCTCAAGTTCAAGGCACCAGTAGAGTGTTTGGTTCTTGCCATTTCCTCACAGATGGCATTTTATTTTTATGTCCTCCCTCAGTGGAGCGCCTCTGCTCTGTGGAGTCTCTATTTTTAGGACACGGGTCCTATATATGAGGGCTCTTGTGGTTGTGACTTTGTATCCCAAGTCTTACACCTCCGAATACCATTACACTCATGACTTGGTACAAAATACAACTTTTGGAGGGATGGATGTCCTATGGTATGAAGAGAGCTAAGACAATGTTCTCCTCTTTCTCTGAAAATAGCCTCAGAAAGAGTATCTGCTACTTAGCTGAGCAGATTAGCCACGACATGACGATATATGTAAGGTATACATTCTTGCCTTCACACATTCCATCCTGGGCTTAGCAAATTATCCACCATACACACTGAAACACATTTCGACAAGTTGTTTCTCTTGAGCCACTTTCTGCTATTTTCAGAGCTTTAAAAGAAAATACACAGGGTGTCTCCTCTTAGAAGCTTCCCTGGGGACAGCGTATGTAGCTTGGTTTGTGGAGATCTTGCCTGGTAGCCACTAGGCCCTGAATTCAAGCCCCACACCCTACCTCAGCACTGTGAAATAGGAGAAGACAAGACCAATGAAGGGTCTGCATGATTGTGCTTTGACTTGAAAGGTTTTACTTTCTGTAAATGACAAATTCTTTGGATGTAAAATAGTTCTGACCCTGATTGGTTTCCTTATATGAATTGACATTTTACTGATGTTATATAATCTCCTGATATTTACTTGGTACCCTTCATGTTGGTAGCCATGCTGCGATCTAGAGTGTATAGTGTAAATTTGTCTAGGTTTTTCTTTCTTGTTTGTTTTTGTTAGGTTTTTTTTGTTGTTGTTGTTTTGTTTTTCGAGACAGGGTTTTTCTGTGATTTTGGAACCTGTCCTGGAACTAGCTCTTGTAGCCCAGGCTGGTCTCGATCCGCCTGCCTCTGCCTCCCGAGTGCTGGGATTAAAGGCGTGCACCACCACCACCCGGCTTTTTTTTTTTTTTTTTTTTTTGAAGACAGGGTTTCTCTGTAACAGCCCTGGCTGACCTGGAGCTCACTCTGTAGACCAGGCCGGCCTCAAACTCACAGAGATCTTCCTGACTCTGCCCCCCGCCCCCTGCAAGTGCTGGGATTAAAATCATGTGCCGACACTGCCCAGATTAAGTTTTTCTTAAAATGATGTTACTATGCATACTGTACTTCTAATCCCTCCTTCCCATAAACTGCAGCGCTAGAACACATATGCTTGTGACTTATAAACGCTGTCTACATTTTCAATGTTTGCAAATTCCAAAGACTGTTTCATGATACATGAAACTGGATTGTTTCCATTTCGCTGTCCACATGTAAAGCTGCCCCAGAACCACACTGTGTTCCACCATTCATGCTTGCCTATGGCTGATTTTACCCTAGATTTACCTGTCGACCAGCTGATACACAGACAGGAAAGTCTGTCAACCTAAACTGTCTTGATGTTCAACAGCCCCTGCTTTTTAAGGAGTTAAGGAAAAAAAGAGCAGTACCAGGTGGTTGTGGCTCACATCTTTAATCTAATCTCAACACTCTGGAGGCAGAGGCAGGTGAATCTCCATTTTTGTGGCTAGCCTGGTCTACAGAGTATGCTTCAGGACAGCCAGGGCTACACAAAGAAACCCTTTCTCAAGAAACAAGAGAGAAAGAAAAAAAGAAAGAAATAAAGAAAGAAAGAAAGAAAGAAAGAAAGAAAAAAGAAAGGAAGGAAGGAAGGAAGGAAGGAAAAAAGAAAGGAAGAAAGAAAAAGAAAGTAGAGAAAATGGAAGAGAGAAAGAAAAATGTATTTATTTACTTTCAATTTAGCCATGTGTGGAGATTTACTCTCAGCCTCAGTATTAACCATGCCCCTGTCACAGAGGGTTTCTGTCTTCCTGCCACCTACCTACATTTAGGAACAGATTGTAGTTGCTTGTTAATTGGCCCTTACTAGTCTGGTGGAGGAACAAAGAGCCTCCCTGTAGGAAAGGCCTTTCATGCTGAGTCTCCCCTTGGAACTTCCTTAACTCTGCTTCTTCTTTGGCTGCTCAGTCATAATTCCTCTTGGGTGGGGTAGTTCTTGGCCTCTTTTGGCCTCTTCCTACTGTGAGGAGGCCTGTTGCAGTATCGACATGGAATCTGGGACAAAGGACAATGTTGGGTCCCCTCCTTTTTTTTTTTTTTTTTTTTTCCGAGACAGGGTTTCTCTGTGGTTTTGGAGCCTGTCCTGGAACTAGCTCTTGTAGACCAGGCTGGTCTCGAACTCACAGAGATCCGCCTGCCTCTGCCTCCCGAGTGCTGGGATTAAAGGCGTGCGCCACCGTCGCTCGACAGGGCCCCCTCCTTTTTCACCTCCCTCCTGGGACCACATGATTTTCTCTCTCCTCCTGCTTGTAGTGCATGTTCATCAGGCGTCTTCTGTTGGTGCCCTTTCTTACTCAGGGAAAGGACATGGAAACAAGATTTTTCAGGGTCTGCCTTTGAGAAATGAGATACTTTACTATCTGGATCACACTTAGATTGCTATCAATTTGTGGTTTTTAAAAAAAAAAAAACCCTGAGTTTTTCTTGCCTATTTGTACAGCTCTGAGGTCTCTTCCTACCACACTGTGCCTCCTTTTTGCATGGAGGGGTTTCTGTAATCTTCACTATTACATTTTGAAAATGCACCCCATTCTCCTTAAGCCATAATCTATCAACAAGTCATAGAGTTAAAGTGTGTTTTTAGCTGAGAAGGCAGAGCGAAAACATTTTTGATCTCAGGTATTTATTTTCACACCTGAACCACTGTTTTCATATGCAGACTATTTATGTTGTTTCTCATGTTTCAAATTAAGATCCAGTCTAGACGCTAATTTAGGTATCTATAACGTGGCAGGCTGAGTTATCACAGAAGCGCTCCCATTACAAATGTTGAGGTATGCCGGATAAATTTCAACAACCAAAGCCCAATCATCTCCGCTTTAGAATACGAATGAATTGTAATCTCCCATTGATGGAAATGAAGAGATGGAGGAGAGCTCTAAAGGCAGGGTTATATAAAAATTCAGGCAGAGGCAGAGAGGAAGGAGATGAAAAGGGCTCAAATGGTCCTCATCTTAGAAATAGGCCTCACGGATAAGCCACAAGAAGTGGAGGTAAGACCGTAGATCTACACTGTTGCTTAGTGAAGTGTATCACTTAGCCCACAATCTGTGTGGTACCCATGCAGTCCAGGAAACGCTTGCTCAAGATACACCCATCAAAGGATTCCTAGGCTAGAGTAGATAAGAGGGAACACCTGGCTACCCCAGGTTCTGGCAAGTGTTCCCTGCAAATAGCCTTTGTCAAATATGTGATCACAGCTGAAATATCTATACACATGAGGTGAACAGAACATGAACAAGAGTCAGTGCCTGGAAAAACAGCACAGGAATGAGCCTGTGGCACAGGCAGAGGCAACAGAAGTTCAGAGCAAAGACTGCTAAAAAAAATTCAAAGTCAGAGGCATAAATATACGTATGACTAAAATATGTATTTTCAGAAATAGAAGGTGCAAAGTAAGTGCATAGCGTTGAAATAATAACAGATAAAATTGAAAAGGGCTCATGAGTACACACACCGACACACACGTGTTCTCGAACACGCCAATGTGCATACATACCGCGTGCAAAAGAAAAAATAATGCCAAATGATATTTTAAATATGAAATTAAATCGTCTGTTAAAGTTTTAGAAACTCCAAACGGTCTCTATGTGTGATTTTGTTTTGTGTGTAGTCTCACCCAGCTAAGGTGGTCCTCCTAAGAGTCAAGTGCACTTTAAGCAATGAAGCTCTCCAGCCTTATCTTTGAAATGACCCGACTGTAAGCGCAGCTACTGTGACTTTAGTGTTAAAACTGAGTGAGCTACGGTTAGCTTTCGTTTTTCTGAGACGCGGGTCTGTTCTGTTCATGCTGTCCCTGACACTGGAACCTTCAGCAGCATCCTGGTGTCCACCATCCTTAGTGCGGCCATTCTGCAACATTTTCCTCCAACTGGGCTGATAGTTCCGTCTCCAGCATCCCTTGTCATCAATTGTTAATGGCAGCATTTCCAGTCCCTTTCACATATAAACATATTCTTCTCCCTCTGAACTTGCTGTTGCCCAGCTTAGAGGTCCTTTTCTTCAGGAAAATACCTTGTTCTAAAGTTCACTCTCTGTCTTGAAATGTCATCTCCCCTAGTGTTTTCTACCCAATGTAAAGCTATCTTCTCCCTCCCCCGCTGCCATTTTTTCTTGTCTATTCCAGCTTCGTTTGTTTCTTGGAATTGTTATTAATTTATCGTGTTAGTTTCTTTCCTCATTTTTGTGACAGCACACCTATCAAAAGCAACTTAAGAAAGCAATTTTTTATTGTGGCTCTGTCTTGGTGTTAAGTCCATATTAGTAGGAGCTTGAGACACCTGGTCATGGTGTGTCTACATTCATCAAGCAAAGAGCAATGAATGCTATTCATTAGCTCATTTTATCCTTTTCATTCAGTCCAGGACTCCGGTCCATAGAATGTTTCTGCCTACTTTTAGGAGAGGTCTTCCCATATCGCTTAAAATACTCAAGATAATCTCTCACCAATGCCTAGAGCCTAACCTAATTTAAATAGTCCCCTACAGGCATTTCCACAGGCTTGCTTTCTAGTTCATTCTAGATCTTGTCAAGCTGACAATCAATATTAGTGATTACACTATGTGCCAAGTATTTATTTTTATTTCTACCCTTTTCTCCCTACTACTTTTATCTCCAATGACTAAACAACCATCTGGCACACTGTAGAGGTTTAATAATTTTTTTAATTAATAAACTTATGATCTGAGCATTGTAATTCTTGTGTAAGGGAGAATTCCTCTCCCTCATCCCCTCATCCTCCTTCTCCTTCCTCCTCCACACAATCCTTTCTCTTATTTGTAGATTCCAACCTGTCTTCTTAGCTTTTAAGTTTCAGTCTTATCAAGGAACCAGAGCCTTCTGGCCTATGCTTCCATAGTCCCTTCTAAAACACTTTTGTAAATTCATTCCATCACCATTCAAGAAATAATGAGATTCCAGCATATTGAAGTGGTTCTACTGGGTTCTAATGTTTCAGCAGTAAGTGCGGTAGACACAGCCTGGTTGTGTTCTCCATTAGGGGAACGGCGAGAGACTCCACACTTCCTATCATTGTGGCTGGCCTGAGGTGGTGATAAGGGTTGAAGAGAATGAGTGTGGGAAGGGGAAGCAGTTGAGGTCAAGGTTTCCTATTTTAAAGACTTTGTGCTCATCTCTCAGATACTGAGCCACGAGAAGAATTTTGTGCGAGAGTTTCTTTATCAACTGATGCTTACATAACCTCACACCTACGTTTGGGACACTGGCTAAAGCAGAGTCAGAGAAGAAAGGTATTAAATGGTGCTGTGTTAAAGGTGATGGTAATGAGGGTCAAGGTAGCAGCAGAAAAACAAAACAGTGTCCTTGTTTGGACATATTCAGAAGACAAAGCCAGCATAATTTGAGGAAAGAGAAGACGTGGAATGTGAGAGAAACAAAGGAGCCCTGGTGAATCAGGTGTCTAGTCTGCGAATCTAAAAATAACAAAACCACAACTTACAAACTGGAAACGACATAGGTGGGGAGTGGCTATAGTGTTGAGCAACACGCATTTTGAACACGCCGAAACATGTATAAAATATCATGTTGAAGAGTCTGACTTAGCAGTTCTATGCAGCGTTCTGGAACTCAGGAGTGTCTGGAGTGAAGCCATAAATGCAGGAGTTATCAACATATAGATGACATTTAAAACCATCTGGAGAATGAAAGGATGTAAAGTTTGTGAGTTTATTTCTGAGCAGTTCAAACATAGATAAATTGGAGAGATTGTCCAATGGGAAAGCCAAGAGGGTGGGAATGAGAAACCAAACACATGAGTGTTTTAAGAGATTGGAAGGAACGATGCCAACCAGAAATCAATTATTGATCTAGCAGTGTATAAGTCAGTGATGGACTAACATTTAGTTGAAAAGGTATACAGTGACTTCATTCGTGTGAGGTGACAAGAGTTGGGAACACATATGTTAGGGAAAAGATAAGGAACTCATTAGAATATGCTCTTCACAAAGATCAGAGAATGAGGAAAGCGGCTAGATGAGAAATAGTACTAAATCAGCTTGAAATTCCTATCTGTAATAGTGTTAAGAGCTGTATCTTGTGGTAACAACTATGCCTGTCTTCTTGGGTATGAGACCTACCCCAAAGCAGAAGCTCAATTACATAAATTTGAACAAATAAATATAAGTTAAAATTATGACCTAGGATGTTTTAGCTATGAGATGGTTTCCTTTACATTTTCTTTTAAATTGGACAAGAATATAGATGATAGATAGATAGATAGATAGATAGATAGATAGATAGATACATACATACATACATACATACATACATACATACACTGGTGAAGAAATACAATCACAGGTCATATGATTTTTCTGTGACTAGTTGCCAATTCTCCAACTGATCCAGTTATGTAAGTGCTATACACCATCACTATTTTTTTAAAAAAAAAAAGCATGCAGTTTGAAAATAATTTATTAAAGATCTTCAAGAAATGTAGCTTCCGTCAGCTATCAGACTTTTTAAAATCATAGATAAAGACAAGGAGTGTGTTTTTCTTTCATTTGTATCGTAGGATTTGCTTCACATTTTCAAAACATCTGTACCTGTTCATTAAAAGAGATTGCCCAGAGTTCATAGTTATGTGTGAAAAGTCCATCCATTACTGAGCTACGGTGCACATTTATTTAATGGAACATTTTTATACAATATGATACTGGGAAGTTGTAGTATAACAGATGCTAAGCACGGCATCTGGGGAGCTACAGTCATGAATGAAATAAGGAAAGACATGCTGAAATGCTGGTTTGTTGACTAACTTTCTTTGATGGAAATTAGCTGGTACCATAATTGGGCAGGGAGTGAGAAACATGTTTGACAGTGAATTTGAACATTAATGACAGAGTAGATTAACGGTATGTGAAGAATCGAAGTTTTTACAAAAATTACCCTGGGAGATTTTGTTCAAGGAGCATTACTGAACAGAAATATCTATAATAAAATAAATTAGAAAATAGTTTTTTTCTGAAATTAATAGATGTGTCTTTACCCGGTGAGACACTTTCGTAGGTCTCCAGATTGTATTCAGTATGCAGACAATGGGACATTGTTTAATGTGCTCAATTATTCTTTTAATTATCAATGATTTTGACCAATTTCCTGGGGTATCTGGATGACCTGGCCAGACTTTGAGAAGTCATGAGAATCAGAAAGAGAGATGAGCTATTAGGAGATGTGAGACTGACTAATAAATGGTGAAAATACAGATGGGAAAATACCAAAATGAAACCCATTGCTTCACGAAGTTGATGAGGTTAGTTTAGTACTGAGGGAGCTTCAGAAGCAGGGCATAAATTGTCAGGGCTTTTACCAAAGAACACTATTCAAGACTGGGACAAAATGTGAGAAGCATAAATACCACATAGTATGTGTTGTTGAAGAAAAAGATAACAATATGAAGTTTACCTTCAGATCTTGAGAAGTAACAGCTCCATACACCTTAAATACTTAAAAGTAAGTATTTTGGGCTTCCTGGGCATATTTTTTAGTATTCAGATTAGGATATATAAAGAATTCCATATGCCATGTCAGTAAAGTGAGATACCTCCTCCTAAACCCTTGGCAAACACGAAGTACCTGCACAGTCAGTGTGTGGAACAAAGCAGAGTTTCGCCTCACCATTTGAGCTCGCTCTCCCATCCTGTGCTAATTGCATGACAATCCTCCTTGTGAACACCTGAATTCCAATTCTAAATTCCCATCTCCTCTTCCCTCCGTTCTCCAGGGCTCACGCTCTATGCCACCCAATTCAAAGCGGCATGTGCCTAGAGCCCTACCTGTCAGCAATTGCAGGCATAGGCAAGGGCAGGGGTGGGTAGTGGCTGAAAGGCTGGAGCGTAATAGTCAGAAATTGGTTTGTTTTTTTTTAATTCACACAAACTGAGATGACATGAAATGCAACACACAATGTCCTTTCGTTGTATTTAAATTTACTGCATAATTATGCCTACCTGCATCTCTGTTCAGAAAATACGTGTAGCAAAACATGCAGATGCACTCTCAAGGTCAGAGCTTGGAGTTTGGAAGAGAAATATGGAGCCAGACGGTAAGCTCATAGGAAATTTAAGTCAGCCAGCTTTCCCCAGATGGTCACCTTTATACTGTTTTTTGTAGCTTGTGAATTAGGCACCTGTGTTTTCTTCAATGCACTCCCTGCCAGGTGAATTCTTGCATTTGTCATTTTAATTGCAAATAAAAACAATAAATCCTGATGCTTTTTTTGTCTCCAAGAAAATTATATTTTTGTTGGCTGCTTTTGATCGGAATGAAATTATTATTTTAGAATCCCTTAAATGCTTGTTTGAATTTTAGTTTATTGGTGGATATAATCAAGAGAGAGACATAGTGAAGAAACCTACATCAAATAGTTTCATTTTGTTCTTCTCTAGAGGCTGACTTAAGTGACCTCTGCTCTGAGACTTTCGCAATCTTAAGTGAGCTATTTATTTTATTTAGAATAGACATTTTTAAAGTACTATTAACAATGATAAGAATAGTTGTGTGGATTCCATATCTAATTGGTTTACACAATTTCTTGGAATGCATTCATCTAAGCATTGCATTGGGTGTTTCTCCCTACCTACATCTCCATGCAGGAGGAGAACATACTGCCTTTTTATATAAACAAAGTGGTAAGCAATGTGCTTTTCTTAGTCTGCTTTCAAACTCGTCTGGCATTTGAGTTGGCATTCTATTATTGAAATGTCAGATGAAGATAGGAAGCCAGCCCTCCTATCTGGGTTTCCTAAACCAGCACAATGCCTTTCTCTTTCTTTTGCATTACGTGAATTAATAAGTGCCGATCCATGATTCATGTATGCAAGAAGAGACTCCTAAGAGACACATAGTACATTTTTCATCCCTATCTGCTAGAGTCATCCTCAATAAATGTAGCAGAATTATAAATGCACTGATAAAATGTGGTGAAGTACTGGTACACAAGTTTAAATATCCAACTTAGGTACCACTAAGATAAGATAAAAATAATAAGTTATAGCGGGAATGGTTTATGTTAATGTCACTTGAATATTAATACCTTCCAAATAAGGTTTATGTATGAGCAATTTGTCTTGTATTTTAAAAATGGATTATGTAGTGGGATCTTAGCTATCTTGCTCAAAAGATAAAACAAATCTAAGATGATTTTAATCTTCCCCCAAATGAAATAAAACCAAGCTATTTATTATAAGTTTAAAACCTTATTGAACAAGCCATTGTAAGTTCATTGCATTTGCTTGTTTATTTTGAGTGAATTAGAAAGTAATGGCTCATAAATCTGAAGAGCTACAAGTATAATTTGAATGGCATTTAGTGCTTTATAAGTTGAGCTTTTCCTCATCAGTCAAGAAAATATTAAATTACTTTACAGTAGGACAGGAGGTGTCCACATTTACATCTAAATATTTTATTTATAAAATGTAAAATTAACTACGCAATCTTGCTGTCTTCCTAAATACCAAATGTGAAGCTCCTGGGACTTTCTTAAAAAATGTTTGTAAACCTTCTAATACTTTTTATGCTTACAAAGACTGAATTATGATTACAGAGCTACAGAAAAATATTGAATAACACATGTTGATTGGCAGTGGATGAGAAAAGTGCTCAAAATGTTGCTTCCAGTTTCTAGACAGGTGTTTTCTTTGACTCACTTATTTATTCACTGTGTAATGGCTTGAAGCTGAATCACTAAGAAAATTATACTCTTGGTTATTGTTCTCAAGAAGTTTATAAGCTAGAAGATAGTTATTCATCACCTAATGATGACTACAAGTGTTAAATTACCACCATGAGAGCATGCAAAGCTAAAAATAGGTGGTATTAGGAAAGAATTAAGGCACACATTAGCTAATATGAGTTGGGTGGATTTACGAAAGTAAAATTGAATGATGGGGATAGGAATTACACGAGGGAATTGTCCCAAAGTAAGATCTAAAAAAGAAGAAGAAAGAGGTAATGTTTTTCTTAATATGTGAAGTATAAGCAATCATAAATGGTTTTATATATCATATATATATATATGATAGAATGTTTAAGACAAAATGAAAAAAAAAGAAAGAAAGGAAGAAAGAAGGACAACTTTGTGACCAAATAGTAAAAAGAAAGTTGTAAAACTTTAAAGAAACTCATGGTGGCAGAAGACATTGGAGTGGTAGATGGGGTTTATAAAGGACTTACTTTTGCATAAAAAAAAAGTTTAGTCTCATTCTGAAGTCAATGCAAAGTGTCTGAATTTGTCTAAAATGGAAAATAGTGTTCATCAAATGAGTATTTTGTAGAGAAAAGAGATTCTAATATAAGCCAAGTGGAAATATAGAAATTAGAAAACCATCAATAATATAGACAAGAGAAGAGGAGGGAAGAAAGGAAGATGAGTGGAAATAGGTAAGCTGATAAGCTATCCCATGCAACAGTCAAATTTATAAGGATGTGATCAGGGCAAGCAGAATTCACAAAGATAAGCATTATATTCCTGATTTCCATTTCTAGATCCTGAGACAGATTATTCTTCAAGGGATAAGTCTAAAAAATAAAATTTAAAACTGGGGTGAATTGAGTACAAGCTTTAAAAGTTTTGTTTTGGACAAAAAATATCAACTGAGTTTGGACATGCCACAGTCAGTAGCTTGCTACATTTTGGCCGTTTCATGAATTTCTGGAATGGTCTCCATCTGCAGCGAAAAGAAGCATCTTTGATGGGTGGTAGAAGTTACCCTTATCTGTGGGAATAGGGATAAGGATACAACTGGGAATTATACTGTTTTACGGAAGTGGTAGTAGTTGGTTCTCCTTTGCAATCTGGCCAAGGTTGTTGGTTTGATTTGCAGTACCAGACATGACTCCTTTCCTGATGATCAGGTCTGAAGTCTAATTAGATGGCCTTTGGCTACTCTAAGATGTAAGCGCCACCATTATATCTTTGGGAATATATTGTCAGGTTAGCCATTGTTGTGGTTGAGGTTCATAGCTACGTGTAAGGCTCAGGAAAGGTTATGGATGAGGAAGTGGAGAGATAAAGAGCCGGTGGATCAAGATATCTGCTGTGACATAGCATCCACTATACATGACAGTCATGATATCTACACTCATAATACTTCACTAGCATGGTTGCCTAAACAAGACCTGCACAATCACAACACCAGATGATATGCCAATATGGGTAGGATAAATTTCAGAAGGCTCTACACTTAGATGAAGGGCCACAGGCAATTAATTGCTGCTAAGTGGTGATATTAGTCCCCTGATAGGCTATCCAATCCCAAATGGTCAGCCCTTACAAAGAAGACTAGCTGGACTCAGCAGCTTATATTTGATACACATACAAGTGCAAGCACATACACACACACTAATAAGAAGAAGAGTTTTGGAGGGGGAGTGAAGGGGAAATCACAGGGCAGTCCCAAGGGGGGATGGGTGTAGGAAGAGTTAGAGGAAGGATATAGAGGATTGGAAAAAATGAAAATTGAACATGTAAAAAATTATCAAAAAGTAATTTAGAAAGTTGAATTTCAACTGCAGTTAAATGGCTGTAAAATAGCTGTGAGGTAGACTTTCTCATTGTTTGATGTGGGTGTCAGAAGAGATATTTGAACTTAAGATGTTTGTGATGCAGTAGTTATGAGATACATAACGTTAAAAACATTTGGGTATAAATACCTCTGTAAAACTTAAACTCAGGTGACAGGTAGTGGTCTCTATACAAAAGGCAGAGCGCCTCTAAGAGAACAGCTTTTGAGGCAATAGAGAAAACTCTGGGGGCACTGTAGTAATAAGGAGAGGGCATGTTAAATGATTCAGGATAATGAGATAGGTAGAAAAACTGACCTACACGGGAGATTCTGAACATCAGTTTCAATTGACTTACCTTATGCTTCTACCTGTACTGTCCTTATGTCAGCCAGCTTTCAACTGCTGTAGAGAAATACTTGCACAAATAAATTTATTAGCGAGGCTTATTTGGTTCACAGTTTAGAAAGTAATCATGACCAATTGTCCCCAGTGTTTTGGGGTTATGTGGTATGAACATGCAGCAAATGAGGCCCAACCACTGAGAGAAAATGGGCAGAGGAAGAGGTGGGGTCCCACCATCAACCTTGAAGGCATACTCCCCTTGGTGATCTAATATCGCTTACTAAGGCCATGTCATAAAGCTTTTACCTCTGATAACATTACTAACTAGGGACAGAGCATTTAATAAATGGCCTTTAAGCAGCACTTATCCTATGTCAGTGTTTATAAAACAGAAGAGCCTTCATTTAAATTAATAAAAAAGATGATTGTAAAATAATTTACCTTCACTGTTAAACTCTACACCAAAAATAAAGAGAAAGGAAAACATAAATTACTCATAGAAGGTATTAAGGAGGAAGCATAAAATATAAGATAGGCAACATTTAAACAAACTTGTGAGGACAACCAGTAACTTATAAGAAATAAAAATTTATTTGAAATGAGGCAATTCAAAAGATAATGACAGGTATTTTCAAAAATTGATTGATCTTTAATTAAAAACATTCTTGTCTATGCACACAAATGCCAGGTTGCTGCCTTGACAGTGAAATGGGAAAATTTTACCAAATATGTAAGTAACAAATTTTATCAAGTCAATGCAAAGTCTAGTAAAAATATTATAAAATTCTTCCATCACTTTAATAGTAGAGACTTATCATAAATCTCCAACTAGACAAAGATAATATTAACTAAAATCTCACTCACAAAAGTACAGTTGCTCAAAAAAGTCATCATATAGAATCCAGAAAAATAAATATATACATAGACACATACATACATGAAAGGAAGGCAATATCTATCGGGTAAGCCAGTCTAAGACAATGAGAAATACTTTATCATTTGTCAGTGGATTCAAATAATTCACTAACACAAAAATCATCTCAGTACTTGTAAAAACAAAATTTCCCAGTGCTGGAGAGAATGGAGGTTAAGACTTTAAGGAGACTGGGGTTCAATTCCCAGCACAGACATGATAGCACACAGCTATCTGTATTCCAGATAGCATGTGACACAATCTTCGGACCTCCATGTGATTCACAGACACACTTGTGGATGAAGCATCCATACACATAAAATGAAAAAAAGAATTTTTTAAAAAATTAATAAAAAGCGCTGTCTAAATTCCATAGCTATTCATGGTATAGACCCTTAGCAAATTAAGAATAAATCTCATTCTGGGACAGTTCTCGGTCTCTTACACTCATGCTGTGCTATGCACATGTCCAAAATAAAACAAAAAGACAAAGAAAGAAAGATGAAAAAACAAAGAAAGGAAGGAAGGAAGGAAGGAAGGAAGGAAGGAAGGAGGAGAAAGAAAAAAGAAAGGAAGGCAGAGAGGAAGGCAGGAGGAAAAGACTAAGAAAAATGTTTCCAAAATACATCTGATGAGAGATTTTTATCATAACTTATAAATTATTCTTAAAGTTCAATAAGAAAAGAAGTCAATCAAATCTTAAACCTGAACAAAGATTTGAATAGGCATTCTACTGAAAAAAATTCACATGAACTAAGCATATGAGATGTTCAACCATTAGTGTTCAGGGAGAAAGCAAATTAAAATGGCACCTAGATATTCCTATTGAAAATTTAAAGGCCTCATTTGTATGTATGAGCTCGAAGGAAGTAAACTTTACATTATCACTCTCTTGAGTGAGGTATAAAAACGGCTCATCTCTCATGATTGAGCATTATTTCTAGTCCCAATGCCTGAGGTCCTCTCTCTTGAGTAATTGTTTTTCATTTCATAATCAATGTTGATGTTCCCCTAAATATCTCTGTGTTCAGAACTTCAGAAAAATTATACTCTGTCCTTTCATAATAGTTTTTTCAAAGGTAAAATGGAAGTCTGGGGAGGCAAAATGTATCACAATTTTTTGAGAATAGCTCATTGTCGAAGGTGTGTTGAGGACAGATTTACACTCTTATGTTTTCTGCAACACTAGTCACCATTACTAAATTATGGAGTCAACCTAATTGTCCATAAGATAAATTAATAAAGGAAATATACTCTCTATATAGAGCATCACTCTTTAGCTTTAAAAAATGAACTCCTTTCACCTCTCAAACATGGATGAGCATCATTTAAAATGAAACAGACACAGAAGACACTATTATATTATCTCATTGACATGTCAAAACTAAAACAAATTGAGCGTACAGAAACAGAGGACAAATGGTCCTTTCTAGAGGGTGGGTATGTATCGCACACATAGTGGTCAGAGGATACAAAATAGCAGAAGAGAGGAATAGTAAATTCAAGAAACCAGGTGTACAAATTATTGGGATTTGGTGTAAATGTTCTTACCACAAATTTAAGGTGAGGTGTGAGGTATATGTTGATGGGCTTTGTCCCGTAGAATGTAGAGGTATTGAATCCTCTGCTGTGTATGAAAAAATATGTGCAAATAGTCTGTCTATTATAAAGGATATGGATTAGAGAAATATGTAGGAGGAGGGTCCGCTTGTTTGTCTCAGATGTTCAGCTAGTTTAGACCTGAAATAATCACACAGAAAATTGTATTAATTACATGACTGTTTGGCCCTTTAGCTCCACCTTCTTATTGGCTAACTCTTACGTATCAATCTAATCCATTTGTATTAATATGTGTATAGCCATGTCGCAGTGGCTTATGGTCAATGTTTTGGCATGCATGTCTGCCTCTGGCAGCTCCATGGCTTCTCTCTCTCTCTCTCTCTCTCTCTCTCTCTCTCTCTCTCTCTCTGCCTTTTTTTTTGTTCCAACATTCAGTCCAGTTTTCCTTGCCTACCTGGCTATAGGTCCAAAGCAGTTTCTTTATTCATTAATGGTAATCACAGCACACAGAGGGGACTCCCACATCACCTCTCCTTTTCTTTTTAAAAGGAAAATTTTAACTTTAACATAGTGAAATTAAACATAACAAAACAGTATCAAACAAGAGTTAGAGTTATATCTATTTTATCTTTTATCATAACTAAGGAAAACTATAACTATAATTATCAATTATTCAACTTTATCAAAGACTCCAGAAGTATTACCCAAGTAAACAGGAAGTGCATTGTAAGCAATTTCTAAAACTCTAGAACTGACAGAGACATCTCACTGCCTGGAAAGTCACCCAAAATTCTTCTGTACCACTGGGGCATTCATCTTTAGCCTACAGGCCCATAGTATCCCCCAGATTTTTCATGAAGCAGGAAATTTCAAAGACACTTCCACCTTTATTGTCAGTTTGTCCATCCTTTTTTCTTCTATGTCCTTTCATGAAGCAGGAACTCTAAAGGTTCATCTCACCTTTAGGCAAGTTCAGCAGTCATTTCTCTATATGTCTTGTATGTCCAGTAAAGCAGCAGTTCAGGCAAGAGCAGGGTCTTGCCTAAATGACTAACCAACTCCATAAGGAGCCTCTTCAATGCCCATCGTCCTCTTGAAGTAGCTTGTGCTGCCAAGAGCAATGTGTGTCATTGTCATGAAAAGTCCTAAGTTATTAAAACATTTTAAATGCCATATTCTGATGGTCTCTGAGAGATTTGAAGAAAGCTATCTAACTGAAATATATTTATCTGCCTAGAAAATCTAACAGAACTACAAGCTTAACTATTATAGATGATTATTATATAATATTCCTTAATTATACATTACATTTTAAATTAACTACACAAACACAATATCTTAATCAAGATAAGAAATACATATACATAAAACAAAATGGAACTTAAATTTGTATCAATAAACCAAGATCATACCAATGCAAATTATTCTTGTCTATATCATATCCCCCTTTAAATGTAAACAAACAATTTTAAATAATATTTGGGAAAATGGGTGTAGTTTTGTCCATACTGCTTTTTGCTGATTGGGGTCACTGTTAATTAGGTCTTGTATAGTGTATCCTGTGTGCTAGGTTTATCTCAGTCAGCAGTAGGGCAAAGTAATTTTTCGAGAGGTGTATTTTTGAGGGGTGGTCAAGGCAACCTTTCAGAAGGTCTTGGTCCACCAAACTATATTGTTCTGGAAGAAATCCACAAGTTTTCATCTTCTGTAGAAACAAAAGAAGAACCTATTTTTAAAGCAACATATCCTTAGACTTAAATGTTGAAGTAAAGATGCCTTTATAATGTCTTTCTGTACTTAGCACCTTCACAGTCAAAAAATTTAAAGAAAACACAATAATATACATAATCCAGACCCTCTGTGTGTATTCTATCTTTTCATGGTTTGTTTTTACTCTATTACTTTTTAATACTTATTTTATTATCTTTATTCCTTTAATCTATCACTATCTGTACTCTGTCTCTTTAAAGACTTTACCCTCCCCCCTTTTTAATCATTTACCCACATTGGGCACCAGATGAAGAAGGAAGTCTTCTTCCGCTTAAAAGAAATCTCACAGTAGCTCAGAATTGAGAATAATAAAGGGTTATTTATTTAGTGGCAGACTCACAAATCAATATCCTGTGCTGGGATGGAGAACAGCAAACGAATCCTGCAGCCAGAAAAGAGGCAAACACATGCTTTACATCCGCATAAATAGGATAAGAGGCCACGCCCCCGTGGGCGGATAACTTAAAGGCTACTGGCTGTAGGATTTCCTACAGCACCAATAGCTAGGTAAGTGTTTGAATCTCCAGCATTCACATAAAAAAACAAAAGCTGGTCGTGGATACATGTGACTACAACCCTGGCACTGGGGAAGGAGATGAGTAGATTCTGCAAACTCTCTGGCCGCTCTCCTAACTAAAATGACGAGTTCCTGTTCAGTGAGCAACACTGACTCAAAGTACTAAGTCACAAAGCAACGAATAGAGACACCTAATCTCTCTGGCACTCTACTTCCATACAGGAGTGTGTAGTGTGGATTCACACATACACATACCATAAACCTGCAATACACACACATGAATAGTAAGAATAAAGGGACTGGAGAGATGACTCCGTGACATCTGTCACCCTCTCTGGCCTCCATTAGTACTACACACTTGTGTAAAATATGTGTGTACATATATATATATATATATATATATATATATATATATTCACAGTCAAAACACTCATACACATACAGCAAAAATAAAGCATTAAAACAGAAAGAATAAATGGACTAAAAATAGAGTTTAGAGAACGTACTTACCTAGCATATGAAAGCACTAGAAGAATAAATAAATGGATGAATCAATAATATTAAATGCACTTTAATATGAAACTAAAATTATTCAATTAAATTATTTTGAATTATACTATAAGCCTTTACTTTGTTTTTTTTAAAGTGATTGATGATTGTGATAACAACATAGACAAAAGAAAGATGTGAATCTATAGAAATCTCTTGAGCAAAAGGTTGGGCTTCATATTTACACTGTAAAACTTTCAGATGTTAGTTTATAATTAGTAAACAAAGTACTTAAAGCACTCCTGTGAATTTTTATACTGTTTACAGTTTATTTAATATTTCACAAAACTATGCTCATGGTTAAATACCAGTTCATTAGTTATTTGTTAGACAAATGTAAAGGTTCCAAAGCAATTGGTTCTCTTCCTTCTCTCTTCCTAATGTTTGATTTGCAAGAGAAACATCAATAGAAAGTCTGAGGAAGTAGCTCCAGGGAATCTAGAATAATGACAAAAATCTCATTATTTTGTGATTGTTTTACTTAGAAGTTTAAAACCTTGTTTTTTATGCTGATGCTGTTTGGTGATAACCAAGTGCTCAGCAAGATGCTTACACCAGTCACTACTACTGTGGAAACCACCCAGCTTTGCTTTGTCCTCTAATCATCATTTAAAGATGTAGATGTCACCATATTAACCCAAATCCACAATTCCCAAAGTAGCTAAGAGATCAGAAGACGGTATGATAGAGTAGTGAGAAGGTGAAAGAGGAAACATATTATTAAGTAGCTTGATAGCCGAATGATATATCAAACTGTCAGTTCAGATAAAAATATTCATCTGTTTTCTAGTATCAGATATAGCTGAGGACAAAATAGTTGAATTTTTCATTTTTTATAACAACCTTTCAGAAAACAGCAAATTTCATTGCTTATCTCTCTAGCAAATTCATGATCGTGTTTCTCTTCCAGTTTCTGCAGCTCAGTGAAAGGGAAATTGGAATTTACCACTAGTTACACACACAATGCACACACACACACACACACACATACACACACCATTTTTGCTGCATGCTCAGGTAGAATCACTGTACAATAAAAAGCATCTAGCTGTGTATTTGCTAACCTTTGACAAGATTGCAGGGCAATAACTGGGAACTTGCGGGGGAGGTGGCAAGGGGCAAAGGGGAAATGGGATGAGAAACATGAGAAGGGGAGGATGGGAGGAGCTCGGAGGATTGGGATGGTTGGGATATAGGAAGGGAGGATACGGGAGCAGCGAAGTATATATCCTAACTAAGGGACCCATCTTAGGGTTGGAAAGAAACTTGACTCTATAGGGGTTCGCAGGTGTCCAGGGAGATGTCCCCAGCTGGTACCTTGGGCAACTGAGGAGAGGGAACCTGAAATGACCATATCCTATACTGATAAATATCTTACATATCACCTTAGAACCTTCATCTGGCGATGGATCGAGGTAGAGACAGAGACTCAATTTGGAGCAACGGTCTGAGCTCTTAAGGTCTAACCTTTGAAAATAACACAACTGA
Source organism: Chionomys nivalis (assembly GCF_950005125.1). NCBI lineage: Eukaryota > Metazoa > Chordata > Mammalia > Rodentia > Cricetidae > Chionomys > Chionomys nivalis. The sequence continues at coordinate 18,731,808 of NC_080110.1, forward strand.
CCTGTTTTTGTGCCTAGTATATTAAGATGTCAGCAAGTAAGCTATTTTTTTACCAAGAGGTCCTTGGTTAGGTAAGTTGTAGAAGAAAAGGTAACATACATAGATGTTGCTTAAACTTTATAAGTAAAATGCACAGTTTTCACTTTTGCTCCGTGGAAAGTGTGGTTGTTGTTTTTGTTCCGTGTAAAATCAGCTGACATCATACAGGACCTGAAAATAAGGAACAGCGTAGACAGACAGCCAAGAAAGCTGGTTGCATACTGTTGAGCTTTCATACTATTAGCATGTCCATGTTGTTTTGCTATTTTCCCACATAGCTACACAGTGCACTTAACTAGTAGATATATCCACATTGTATTCATTCTGTAAGTAAAATTTTGAGATTATGCTAGAAACTTCCAAACAAAAACATCTATATACAAAATGTTGTCCTTTGGACTGTGCAGTTCTGATTCACAGCTGACAGAGCTTAGAAAACTGAATTTCCTAGGTGTTTATATAATATAAAGAAAAAAAAGTGTTCTGGTGTTCTGGGGCTAGGGAAGTGACTACCACAGTTAAAATGCTTTCTGTGCAAGCATGAAGACCTAAGTTTGGATCCCCAGAACCCAGTAAATGTCAGGTGAGTGTCGCTGCCTCCTGTAATCCCAGATTTGGAAGGTAGAGATAGAGGCTGCCCTATAGCAACTTGACTAGTGAGTCTTGCCAAATCTGGCAGCTCTGGGTTTGATTGAGTGACCTTGCCTCATAATGCAAAAGCTATGAAGAATGAAGGCCAATATAACCTTGGGAGTCTACATGCATGTGTATTCATCACATGTGTTCCCCCCATACATCCAAATATGCATAAACATGAATACCATGCCTAAACATATGTGAAAACTGAAAAAGAAAATAAAAGAAACACAACAGGTATTATAATGTTTGGCATTAAAAAAAAAGAACAGTAATCTGTTCAACTTCTTTCTGACATTGAAGACAAGGTAGCTTTTGTACAAATCAGTCCCCAAACTCTGAAAATGCCGTCATCAGGTATGCATTTGTACGGATGCCTTCAAGGTCAGAAAAGAGAACATTGAAATAAACTGATTTCCCTCTGATTAAGAATAAGACTGACTGCATAGTGAAGGGCTGCAATCATGTCAAGACTTGGATGCAAGATTAACTAGAAAAGTGGGGGGGGAAATACAGTAGAAAAGGACAGATACGAAATAGTAAAATAAGAAAGGAAAATACATGCAGGAGAGAGGGGGAGACTTGAATTTCTGGGTCCCTAGGTGATAGTAAGCCAATCAAGTTTCAATTTTAGCTTCTTAAGAAAGAAAGGTAGATGATTTTTGTTAAGTAAGAAAAAAAAAAAAGAGGGGGAGAACAAAATGCTGAATATAGTTCCTAGAAAAACCAGGAACACATTACTCATTATTCATTCTGACTACATAACTGCAATTGTTTAACAAAGAAGGTTGTATTTTAAGCTTTGTATACTTAAAGATTTGTTTATTGTGAAAGTAATCACTTCCAAATGAAATAGATACCTTCCATTGCAGAAGATCTCTTAGCAACTCTAGTTTTTCATTTTGTAGCAGAAATTGTTCCCTTGGATGCAGTGGGTTTGGCAAACACTTTTGAGCAGCTCCAGCCAGAGTGTGTCATTAAATGAATTCATGATTTAAATGTTCAATGTTGTCAAACTTTTCTATGTGCGACACAGATCGGTACCGAGCCAAACCCCGTGTAGAAGAGATCACCCAGTGTTTGACAATAAGTACGAAATGGAATATTTGCAGCCACAAAATGAGGGAATATTTTCGTTTAATTTGAGCCACTTCTTCCAGAGGTGAACCAATTAGTTTGCATTTAAGAAACATAGAAAGTGCTTAGCAAATCAAAGCAGAGACAGTATCAAATGAGGATAACACACTAATTGTCATTTCTCATTAACTTGCCAATTGGGAGGATTTCCTTTTATACCGCAGTGGAAGTGCAAAGCTCTGTTGACCACTGATTTTTTTCATGTTGGTACACATGCTCGGCTAGATCACTTTAGACACAGCTTTTCTTAGAATGTATTCTTAATAGTAATTTTTCGAATAAATAACCTTATAGTGAATGATAATTTAGGGGTAGATATAGTTGTATTTAGTGGTCACATTCAAACTTTTGTTGGTCAAACGTAGGGATATGTCTGTTAAAACAAGATACCTAGTCGCTCCATCGAAAGGACTTCCAATTCTAAGAACTCCATTCTCTAATTTTACATTTCATTGCCAGAAATAAAACAGGAAGTGAAGGCACACAGTAATTCGAGATAATGAGAAAATAAGAAGCATATTTCATATGTAGATGTATTCCAGGAATGTCTACTAGAACTTCAATGTGCTTACATTCTCATTAAGATCTCACAATAACTGTATAAAGTGAGTACTACCAAGTTATAACTTTGCGATTTTTTGGTTTTAGGATTTTAATTGCATCCTTCAGCTAATTGATGAAGTGATGAAATATTTTATATAACCCCTTACTAATCTGAAGGAACTTCTATGACTACAAACTTCTATGACTATGGAGTAGCATTAATACAGTGTTTTACTATGGACTAATACATCCTTTTCTGCCTAACAGGAGATCTTATCAGACAACTATAGCAAACACCAGGACTCTGATTCTTTCCATACCTACCTGTGTTTTAGCTCCATGTCTTGCTGTCCTCACTGCTACCTGTTCCCCAAAGCTTTTTCTATTTTGGCAAGGGTGTTGGAATACCTGTCTTCCTAAGTACTGTCTTATTGTTCCCTTGGCCCATTATCACTAATCCTGCAGACAGCACCCATGGAAATGCTTGTGAAGGTTAGATGAGATTGTCTTATTGTTTGACTAAATGATCTCTAATAACTCGACCTAGCAATTATACAGCAGAAACCACAACGAGACCCACTTAGGAAATCTTTGAACAGAACCCAAGCACTTGTTTATTTCTCAGACTTTTACCCTTATCCAAATCTACTGCTCCTTGACTTCTGAGAACCATTATTAAGTGTTTATCACTTTTGCAAGACAGTGATACCATATCAGTAGCTTCGAGGAGGATGTGATAGGAGAAGTTACACAACAGAAATCACTGAGTGCTAGAAGTGAATATTGGGATTTTTGAGTGTTTGTTCTGGAGAGCTTGTCGTTAATCATCAACCCCCACACAACTGTTGATACTGCTCTTTGCCTTTATTGCAAGTTTCTACTGGTGTGCACTTTGCCTGGCTGTGCTAGTTAGTTTTTGTAAGCTTGACATACTTCGAGACATATCTGGAAAGAAGGACTCTCCGCTAAAGAGCTGTTACATCAGATTCTCCTGCTGGCGTGTCTGTGGGGCATTTCCTTCATTCATGGTCAATATGGACAGACCCATCTCACTGTGAGTGGACGAACCCATCTCACTGTGAGTGGTGCCAATCCTGGTCAAGAGGTCTTTGGCTGTATAAAAAGCAGGATGGACAACCCAAGGGGAAGAAGCAAGTAAGCAGGGTTCACCCATGGCCTCTGCTTCAGTTCCCTGCCTTGGGTTCCCTCAATAATGGAGCATTGCTGGAAGCTGTCATAAACCCTTTCCTCCCTCATGTCAGTTCTGGTCAGTGGTCTATCACAACAACCAAAAGCCAGTAGGACACTAGCTTTCTAGCATGTATCCTTTGCTTAAGTCACTTAGGGACCTTTTCTTATATTGTTCCTTTTGGGGGTCTCCTCTTTTGCATGTTCACATTGCCCTGAATATAAACAATCAAATACAAATAAGATTTTTCCCAAAGAGGCTTTCTTTCGATGACTATCTTAATCAAAGGGACCACTATATATGACGTGACTATTTCCTCAATAATTTCAGCCCTGCAATTTAGAACAGTGTGCTGAGGTCAAGTGCCTCTGTACCAGGTAGCTTGCTTTTGACTTTAAACCACAAAGGAATAAATAGTAAAGCATATATTTCTCTGATAGACAAGAATCATAAGATCAGACAGTCAGGGATACAACAGCTGGGTAAAGACATCAAGTGTGAGGGCGCCTTAGGACCTATCCTTAGGAACTGAGAGACATCCTCAGGATCACACAAGATCAATGAAATCAGAAATATATGTGAGTAGGAGCCAGGCCTCTATGACTTTCTCAGCGCTCTCAGGTAATTCCAGTGGAGTGCCTAGCCTAATAACCATTCTATTCGGTCATTTGAAAGCTCTCTAGGTGATCCTGTTGATCAATGGCTACCACCTGAGAGAGGTACACTAGTAAATGCATAAGGGTTAATCTTTCTTGAAAGAAGAGAAATTAAGGGCTCAGAGTCTGACCAAGAAAACCTGCAGAGCACAGAGCTATTGTCAAAGTACTGAATGTCAAAGAAGAAAAGCTGCTGAAAGTCAAGTCACAACAGAAATGGGCATTAAAAGCATGGAGATTGGTGTAGCTCAGAACCAGATTCCAAACTGAATTTCCCGTTTGCTAGTGAGTTACTTAAACCCTCCATAACCCTGATGACAACATAGATATTTATTCCATTTACAAGTATGTGTGAAGATAAAATGGGTTAAAGTTCCAAAAATACTAACATATAATGGCTTTATACTGTAGTTTTAGTGCCGTTCATATTGTTGCTGAATGAATTGCAGTCGAAATGTTCATCAGTAAAATCCTTGACGGGTGATTAGATAAGTAGGGGCCATGCTTATTATGAATCCATACCATTAATCAGAGATTGAGCTATGTATTCTCAATAATTATACTCTAAGGATGAATTCTGACTTGTGTTGCTTGCTTTTCCTCCTCCTATGCTACAATGCCCACAGTGTTCCTTGTTATATGCACCATGCTCATGTACTCACCAGCTTTTCGGTCTGTAAAAAATAGATTTATTTTCTCTATAAGTGGCCTACTCCATGAGTTTCTGTTATAGCCAGAGAGAACATACAGCCGTGGATTGGTATCCAGATGAGGAGCTATTGCAACAACCCCTTTCAGAAAATGAAGAACAGATTTCAAAACTGGTACCCAAGCAGAGAGTCTAAGAGAGTTTGGAAGAGGTTAGCAACAGGCTGTGTTCTTGTGAACAAAGTAAAAGGGTATTTCTAATGAGAGATCAGAAGCAGAAAAGAAGAGAGAAAATGTATAAATTCTCAGAATTACGCACTGTGATCATGGTAAGACTGTTGATAGAAATACAGACAGTAAAGACCATGAGGTCTCAGATCAAAATGAGAAACAAGATGCTGGAGACTCAAGCAAAAACCGTTCTTCTTAAACAGCAGCAAAGAAGTTGCTGGAATGATGCCCATGTGCTAAAGCTTTATGGAATGTGGAACTTGAGCGTTATGGACTAAAATATCTAGCAGGGAAAAAAACATCTAAGCAGCAGTCAGGCAGCTGCAGGGCTACATTTAACTATATACATTGCGAGATAGCAGATAAGTTACTTAAGATGGAAGACAGAATCAAAAGGAAATTGGAAGTCAGAAAAAAAAAGATTCGTCCACTTTGAAATTTATATGTGTAAAGAAAAGAATTTTGTTTGGGAAAGAATGCAAATGGGATGACCATGAAACCATTTGCTAAAATGATTGATATGGGTAGAAAGGAGCCAAGTACTGGTCAACAGGACAATGGGAGAAGCAAGGAAACTGTAAACCCATAGACACAATATTCTAATTTCTATACTTCTGTGTCCACCATGAAAAATACAAAATTTTTTAATTTTTTTTATTTTACTGAACTATATATTTTTCTCTGCTCCCTTGCCTTCCCTTTCCTTCCCCTTCTGCCCTCTCCCATGGTCCCCATGCCCCGAAATTTACACCGGATATCTGTCTTTTTTTACTTCCCATGGGAAAATACAGAATTTAATGTATTTTTATTATTACATTTTAGTCTTATTTGTAATTTGTGATAAATATAAAATTAACTAGCAGTCTTATCTGTTTTCCCTATTTCTCTGTTTTGGTTTTCTCGTGTCTATTTCACACCAGTCTTATCACAGTATTTTGAAAGTAGATTATGTTTTTAGTTCATACGTCTCACCGATAAAGAGAATTGTCTCAGGTTCAATCATGGGTTGCATGTCACCCTATATCTGATTTAGATGAAAGTTTGAACTTAAACTCCAGGGTTGTTTTGAAGCTCTTGAGATAGAAAAAATGCATTGTGTACATCAGAAGTACCTAAATGGGAGGGAGGCGTAGACACATGCTATGGTTTGACTAGTCCTGTAAAATCAATATTGAGTAATTGCCAGTGTGACAGTAATAACAACCTGGACATTTTGAGAGGGATGAGTCATTAGACTCATACTTTGTGGGTGGAATGATTATCAGTGTTTGCTATTATTGTAGATGTGGTCTAGTTCTCTCGAGAGTGGCTCCCTTCTAGAAGCTAGCTCTGTCTTGTTTGCTTCCCACATGATAGCCACTGCTGTATTATGATACAGCAAGAAAGCCCTAGCCAGACTGCAGCCCTTTGATCTTGAATTTCTCTGCCTCAAGAATTACTATGAGAAGTAAATGGTTCTTCATGAACTATCCAGTCTGCAGCAGTCTCCTAAACCATCTACAAATGGACTAAGAGTCGCGAACGTCAGATGTTCAATTACAGTGTGCCATTGCCTTTAAGAGGAGGGTGACTAGAGCTGAAGATATAAAGTGGATGGGTTTACAAGCGTGATTCCCAGGTGTCCTCTTTTCATGGTGGCATGGCACTATTAAGAGTCGATAAAGTGGAGGTTTCAGGAAGAAAAACTATTTGATCATCCTCTTTTTCTGGTAGTTGTTTAGCAGTCCTTCCAGCCTTTATCCAGTTTCTGTCCTACCATAAGATACAGTAGTAGATTCAAGCTTTTATGTCAGTAATCGATTTAGGTTTCATGAAATAAATACAGGGGCGTGCTTAGCAAGAACTTCGAGAGCTCTGATAAATTAGCCACATTCTTCATTGCAGTAGTTTCAACTATTGGGTCGACTCAAAAGCTTCTTTATCTTCCTTCCAGGATCCTGATCTTGAAGGTCTTTTTTTTGATACAAAATCAGGCTACTGTATACAGGTCCTGGTCTCATGTCTGCTTATCAGTAGCACCAGCCTGGTTTGCAACAGAGGGCCCAATGTTTTCCATGTTTGGTTCTTAGAAGCCCTTTATCTTTTATCACCTACTATGTCTCCCTGAATTCATACTGCAGGACTCAAGTGTACTAATAGCAGCAAGAAGGCTCAAGGCCCAGTAGCCATTTCCTCCTAGATTCTTTAAGCTGCTCAGATAAACATACAAGGCAGGCTGGTTATGATCCCCGAGCCTATGAAGCCAATAGATATCAGTCTCTCTTTATCCCAGAACGTCCACAATCTACAGTTGTTCTTCTGGGACCTCCTACCCTTGGTTAATGGGGCAGATGCAAAAGTTTTGTGATTCTGTCAAAAATTAACAAAAAATCTCCTTGAAAATGTCTGTCTTCATCCAGTTACCCAATGTAAGGAGTGGGAAACATTTAATGCTGCAATATAACAGAACCAACTTAACATTCAGTAAGCCATACTCGAAGTGTGTCTAGTTTCCTTCAGAAATCTTATTGAACAGTACTTTTCTTATGCCTGCATTGCCATAGAAGCCACCTGGAATCTTCAAAACAAGGAGAGTGGATACTACTCAGAGATTTGGAGTTCACTGGTCAGGATTCACATGTCATTTTTTTACAGTACTAAAATGAAGTGGTGCTCAACGCTATCACTTTAAACCCTGGGCTTTTATCGGTAATTCTGAGACACCTTGAAGAACCCAATTTAGCATCGTTTTTATATGCTATCTCAAAAAATAATAGAATGCAAGGCTTTTAGGATTGTTAGGGATGAAATAAACTAAGTTCACTTTGTTCTAATGTATTACTCAGGAAAGAATGAACCAGTATTTACAAGGTCACTTTGAACACTTTTTATAAATAAGATACTCTGGTCTTATTTTTTCACCCTCTCAATCAACATCTCTCAAATGGGGATGAGGGCTAAGAGCCTGTGTCTCAGTCAGCTCTCTTAGTGGTCTCAGGAACAATTATATTTCAAGCCATTTAATCTGTGGCAGGTTTTTCACAGCCCTCGCTGCACGATATAATCTCAGAGGGACTTTGAAAACGTCACGTTCACTAGATCATCTAGATGTATCTATTCTGGATGCATTTGAGCCTCATGTCCAGATACCATGCAGAGCCAGCCACCCTGTAATCCCATGCATGTGATTGTACCTGGCACCTGTGTTTTAAAAGCTCCCTGGATGATTATAGTATACAGCTGTGATGGTTAATCTTCACTCTCAACTAGACTCAATCTCAAATCATCATAGAAAGATGCCTGGCTGTGTCTGAGGGTATTATTTCCAGAAGATTTCAAATGAAGAAAGAAAACACCTTCTGGATATGATTGGAACCATCCGGGGAAGGGTCCTGGGCTGAATAGAAAGAAGGGAGTGAGCTGAACACTGACATTCATCTCTCTGCTTCCTGAGACTGCAGATCAATGGGGCCAGGCATCTTACACTCCTGCACACCAGCACACACATGGATGCACATATAAACATAGACAAAGGCCACACAAACATGGGAACACATAAGTAAGAAATGTGTAAATGCCCAGGGATAAAGGAGGAAGACAGGTGTGCAAACTGAGACAGAGTGATAGTAAGGACTAGTGTAACAGAGGAGTGAACAAGAAGTCCTAAAAGGAACACAGGTATCAGTGAAGACATCCTGATGCTTTTTGAGCTAGGTGTCCCCTACAAGTACCAAAATGTCCTCCACAAGATGCCCTCTCACTACTCCGTCTCTTGGTACATTCCCTCTTGTTTCAATTTGAACCACACTGAGTTCCTTTCAGTTCCTTAACTGACCCTCTCCCTTAATTAAGCCTTCAATCTTCACAGATCCTGTTTGCCTAAAATATTCCTCGCCCTTTTCCTGTTTTCACCAACAACCTAGGAGTTATTTTAGTGTTACTCTTGTCTAGCCTCCCAGAGGATAAAATATGCCTTTGCCATATATGTCCTACCCCATGTTTGGGACCCTTAGAAAGCACATGCCCCCAAAACAAGAGACGGAACTCTTTTCTCTGTCGCGTGTTTCTGTTCACACACAGAAAATGGCAGCATTAGAAGATGAATGGACTGTATGCCAATGGCCAGGAAATGTGCTATGACAGTGTGACATTCTGTGACTTGTTTTAGAAATGGGAAAAAAAAAAATAGATTTCCAAGATACAGCCTGGGGGTGGTGGGATTTACTAATGCAGGAAAGGAATTTGATTGCTAAAGCCTTCAACAAACCACCAAATGACCTGCACTTTATCCAGCAGGTAACAGGATGTCAGTGAAGTTTTATGTGCAAGGGGCTAAGACCTAGATTTGTCATCCAGGAGAATTACCCACGAAGCAGCGCAGTGGGTGGTCTGAACACAAAGGGACTAACTGAAAGGAGATCAGTCACGGTATGTTCCTGGACCACAGGTGAGAAATGACGAAGGCGTCCCTGAAATAATGAAGTGGAGAACGCCATTCAAAAGGTGGTTTGTACAGAGGATCCATAGCACTTGCTGACTAACTGCCTGAGGGGGTGAGTGTGAAAGACGCTGCTGCAGTCCAGCCTGGGAGTCAGGCTGCTCGGGGTCCTATTAATGGAAATATGCAATGCAGGAAAAGAAGAGCTTGTTTCAAGGAAAAAATAATAATGAGCTCAGCTTTAAACATACTGAGTTCTCTGTGCCCATGGGGTATCTGGGTAGAGTTATTTTATGTGCTGGAAATGCATACCGTCTCCCCTGGTATTTTATTGATTGTCGATGGGCCTGGTGTTGTCCAACTGACTGTGCCGTCTTCCAGTTTATGTTCTAAAAGACAGACTTTGGAAACTGACAGTGTCACATTGATTTCATGATTTGTTTTACTTTGGGCTACAATTGACAATCAAAATAACAGCTTCAGGGGGAGATTCTAAAATCCCTCCCTGGCAATTTGCTTCCGTTAGATACACACACCCATGCTAAGTTTGCCCAAATTCAGAAGCATAACAATTTTTCCCATAGGTAACTCTGCTGTTGAAGAATTTTTTTCTTGCTAGATGGTGAATTCCATGATTTCTGGAAAAAAATATATTATTCTTGATAAGCTTTGTATTACGTATCACTAAATTTTAATTGATCGATGCATAGATAGATGGATGAGCAAACGGATGGATGAATGGGTTTGTAATCTTACTGCAGTGATATGTAATATTTTCATAGCTAGTTGCCTAGGAATTGAAAGCTTAATATCCTACTGTTTAATGCCTAAGTGACTTTTCGGTGGGATGAGGACTACAGCAACTGTGTGGGAAGGAATCACTATAAATAATTTTAAATGGGCTTTCATTACATTATTTTCTCTTGGCAACGTGAAATAATTCAGGGATTTAAGATTTGCCGGCTCTAAAAGATAGCATAAGTCTTGATACTTTAACCTTTGACATTAATATTTGAAAACTCTCTTGACACTGTTCTGAAAGCTGGCAGATGAGGCTATGATCAGATTTCTGTTTTGAGAAGGTAAAATTGTACAGCAAACAAAGACGCTGGAGAATAAGCTACTTCAGGTGTACAGAAAACAGATAATGAGGACCCAGAACAACGCAACTGTGAATAGGGGTGAAATGGAGAAAGTTGGTCAAATAATTTTATCCATCAAACACGTATAATTAACAACGTACCAGACTGAGGGAACCTTGGTAAACTAGTAAAGTTTCTTCCTCAAGAGTTTATTTATTTATTTTTTTTTTTTTTTTTGGTTTTTCGAGACAGGGTTTCTCTGTGGTTTTGGAGCCTGTCCTGGAACTAGCTCTTGTAGACCAGGCTGGTCTCGAACTCACAGAGATCCGCCTACCTCTGCCTCCCGAGTGCTGGGATTAAAGGCGTGCGCCACCACCGCCCGGCCCCTCAAGAGTTTATAGACAAAGGCAGGAGCTGCACAACCAAAACATCACGCTAATAAGTGCAGCATTGCATCTGTGATAAATGCCATCTAAAAAGAAGTAACAAACTCAAAAAAAAAAGTTGTGGTGGGCACGCAGTATTTTAAAAGCTATATTAGAAAGATCTTGAGTTTAGAATACTTAATGCACTTAATGCTGAGACTTGCCATCAAATATATAAGCAAAAACTTAACATTTGACAAATTAAAGTGGCCTATGAAACCAATAAGCCTCAAGTTATAGGTTCTGATTTTACAATTAATTCCACCTGATTATCAACTGAGACGATGTCATCACTCACTTGAAACGGTGGCATTTTGTGATGTGATGATTCATTCTCTGTCTCCATGTTAATTGTTTCTTTCCCCCACTCAGATGTTGCAAGAGCAATTGAACTACTGGAAAAGCTTCAAGAATCCGGAGAAGTACCTGTGCACAAGCTACAGTCTCTTAAAAAGGTGCTTCAGAGTGAGTTTTGTACAGCAATCCGAGAGGTAGGACATAGATTTTTTAACAACTACATTAAGCCATATGTCTTCTGGGTAGAAAGCATGTTTTCCCATATAAACAGTTGAAATTGTTAATCTTAGAAGTACATCTTTGCTTTCCGTTTTTAGCTCCTTGGACAGATGATAAAACATAATTTAGTCTGCTAAACTCTTAAATTAGACCCAGGCAGAAAGTATACATTTATATAAAACCAAATGTTGATTTTTATGATACCAAAGAAGGCTCTGCTTCAGCAGGTGCCTGTGTGTGTATTCTGAACTACTCAGCAGTCCCATGGAGCCACCCAGAGATTCAATTAGAAATAATCATAATTAATGAGGTCATTTCTTGTGGGTACACTTGAGTAAATCTTTCATAGTTAAGCCTGAAAGAGTAACTTCCTACCAATTGAAGTTATGACTACTTAAATGGCAATGTCTAGTGTGATAATGGGAGAATCTCCAAATAGACTGGCATGCCTGTAGCAAATCTGCACAATGCTTTCTGGCTTAGTTTTGTTTTTGTTAAGTGAGGTAAAAACAATTGTGCTCACATGACAATTTAAATCCCTTAAATTGGATTGTGGTAAAATCGACTTACTCAACTGATTAATTTAATGGCTCACAAGAAATCATCCTTCAGAAATATAAGCTATCTCGTTTATTTAGTAACCTTTTATACTTCACCTGTCACTCACTCGATAAAACTCAGTTAATCAGAGCCCAGAGTCTATAAATACCACAACGTAGCTGTTGTTTTAGGAGACCCAGCTGATGGATCTTCTACTGGTCTCTTCCTCAAGGCCATATGAACCCAGTGAACACCAGGAAAATTTTGTTTTAGCACCAAGTGCATGCCTCTGAAGGACAGATGCAACAGACTTCAATCTTCTTTTGTAATGCTACAAGTGGATGAAGCTGGTTTACGGGTCGCTGATAGGTCCAAAAGACCTTCCTAGTTGACTGCAGCAGGCATGCACATACTCTGTAGATTTAAGCTGTAGCCTCTGCCATGCATTTAGGGTTGAAACTTGGCAGGGGGTTGACTTACACTGTTTGTGCTTAGAGTTTCTCAGGTGACACTGTTTGCTATGTGCTTTTTGTTAATACTGAACAAAGCTTAAATAAATAACTATAATTATATTCCTAAATTTTCAGCCTATAAGTTGAGCAAGGGTTTGAAGGAAATTTCTCAAAGTGTACTGGTCTTCCCCTTAGTACAAAAAGTACATGGTGCCTAGAAACCCTTGGATAACCTCAGATAACCTCGTGCAAATGCTGTCAAAGTAGCAGCTATGTTCTCCAGGCTCTTTTTTCTTTCCCTTTGGATTGTGTAATCTCTTGAGAATTTGTAGCCAACTCTTCCTTATTTAGAAATTAAGTCATCTCTTCTGTGTCATAGTATTCTGATTTCTGCAGAAGGGACTCACGGACAAGGCACATAAAACATGTATCTCTGCTCAGTAACTGTGTGGCTCACGATCAATTCCAAGTCTCTGTGCTCACAAAACTTGCACTCCTCATGAAATAAAATAGTGATAGATTAGCTTACAATAGAACATGAGCGAGTGACGATGTCATAGGCAGGAGAAAAGTGGATCAGAAAGGGTTGGAACAAGACTTGACCAATTTAGGAAGGTCAGGGGGAAAAAAGTAAAATTGGATATTTTAAAAAGCCACACACATCCTGAGGAGGGTGGTGTTTCAGGCACAGCAAATCACAAATGCAAAACCTCAAAGGCAAGAATGGTCTCAATGCATGAATAAATACTCCACAAGGCAGCAAGTCTTCATCGAATGGGCAAGGTACATTCCTTAGAAACAGCTGGAGAGCAGGTTACACAGAGCTTCTTAGGTCATATACAAACATTGGTCTTTATTCTCTGTGAGGGTTTCTGAGAGATTTTTGGCCAAACTTAATTTGCTTTGGGAAAGGTCTCTCTGGCTACTACCAAACTAATTAATTAATTATTTTTTAAAAACCACAAATACTTGTACATATGTGAAAACAAGAGACCAGGAACCAGAAACCAAGTAATGAGGATGTCAAATCAGAGGTGGAGGGTGGCGGCAGTACAACAGGAAGTTGTCAAATGCTTCATGTGTTTCTGAAACAGAAATGAATTGCTGATGAATTGAGGACATAACGTTGGAGAGATAGAAGTATCTGTTGGTTCTGCATTTGGGTCTTGACAATTGGACAGACATGCATGAAAATGTCCTAATGAAGTACACTACTTATGCAGTCCATACATGCTAATAATCAAGAATACAAAAAGATGTTCATAAAGAAGAGAATGTAAGCAAAAATGACTATTTTACACTGCACAAACCTAAACTGGTGAGAGTATTTTTATGTTCACGCTAAGTACTTAGTTCTAATTTTGTTCTTAGATTCAGTACTTATCATCTTGTCTGGCATTTATAGCAGTGATTTAGAATCGATTGTAGGTCTACAGTCTGTAGTTATTGTCACTGTTATCTCTTTATTGCATTACCTGTGATGTGGGAAGCAATCGCAAAATTGTAACACAACAGCTTTAAATAGTATCATCATGAAAACACCTTCAATGGCAATACATTATAAAACATGAGTATGTGTTACCAGACAGATGAATCAAAAGCCAATAAAGAAATTGATTCTAGGAAGTCTGGCAATGAATATCCAAAAGTTAAATAAGCTTGTGTCAAGAGTGCTTTCATTCTTGGTCTCTGTATGGCTGATAAGGAATAAGGAATTTTTGTTTTTCATTTAAATGATCTTAGAATTTTTGTTCTTAAATTATCTGATTTTTTTCCCAGAAATATTTGTTACCTAAAATTTAAACTGCATGCATAGCTAACAGAGGAAAACCAGGTATAAGTCACACAAGGGCTCAAAACAAAAGGGTAGGGTTAGCATTTGTAAATATTGCCTTATATAAATTCAACAATAATTATTATTGCATGAGGTAGTTTCATGTTTTGGTATATGTGCAGGGTGAGACTACTGAATCAACTCTTGGCATATGCTCCATGCTTTTAGGAAAATAATTTGAGATTTCATGTGTTTTAGGTGAAAAATCAATGCTCTGAAAAAACTGAAAGTTTTCTTAACTATTTTTCTGTAATCTGTAATACTAAAGTCTAAAAACAAAGAATGTTGACATCGGTACTTAGAGGGGACTATCAGCCTATGCAGCTGATGAAGGTGTTGCTCTATTAGTAGATGGGTGCAACAGACTCACTAAACAAGCCAAGCCACACGCAGCATTAAACTTTGCACACAGACAGACATCAGCAGATTTTTTTCAGTTGTGCTTTTTTGTTGACAGATCCCGAAAGAACCCAATTTTTGGTTAAACTATACCCATTCTGTGGCTGTGACCTCAGATTATATGACCAAGACATGGTTTAATATGTGATACTAAGTTTTTACAATGAGTCACATCTATACAGGTAGATAAGAGAATATTCACACAGGAATTTGAATGTGAGATGAACTAACGATTGTACAGCACCTGCTTATTTTGTGATTTTTTTTTAAAGTAATGTCAATGTGTTTTAACTCATACTGAATAGTTACCTAGAATGGCCTACATTTTAAAGTTGAGGTTCAAATTTCGTGCTTTCAAAATGGTGATGTTGGGAGCTGGAGAGATGGCTCAGCAGTTAAGAGCATTGCCTGCTCTTCCAAAGGTCCTGAGTTCAATTCCCAGCAACCACATGGTGGCCCACAATCATCTGTAATAAGGTCTGATACTCTCTTCTGACTAACTGTATAAATAATAAATAAATAAATATTTTTTAAAAAAATAGTGATGTTTGATTTCAAATTAGCAAATGATTACAAAGACATATGTTTTCCCCTAATATTTCATGCTCTGTATGTCAGATAAAGAAAAAGGTGTGTGAATAACCATATTTAAGAGACTGCCCATTCCTAGTTCTGGGAGGTGCCATGCATGCTCCTAGAGGAGAAAAATAAGCTACAAACCCTGCATATGGGATGTGGCCACTGGTACAATTGTAGCGTGAAGGCTAACAGAGTGGTGAGCCACTTCTTTATAGCATTTAAGATTCACCATGAGCTGGAACTCATACCTTATATTCTTAATGAGATCAAGAACCTGGGACAAGATAGATCAAAGAATGCAGGTGGAAACCCACACCTATTATTCTGCTTAATGAACACAGCAACAAAGTGGCTCTTAACCATATATTGCTGTCCTCATAGATCAGTGCATCCCGCAATCCTGAGCAGAGAAGCTTGTGCATAAAGCAAATGGCAATTAACACGGAAACCCACAGCTGTCTGGTGTTTAAGGAAACAGTAGCTCTCAGACACAGCAGGGTTGATGTGCACAAGAACCCACAGAAACTACGCGAGCACACCCAAGACAGACACAACTCAAGTCAGGCAAAATCCCAGTACCAAAGCAGAAAAGTGGGCAAAACGTGCTACTCCTAGTCAAGAAACTATTCACAAATGATAGCTCCTGAGAGTTGAAAAGAATCAGTTTTCTTCAATGGAGTTATACTAGGTGTGGCAGTCACTCTCCAGGGCAGGCTGACACAAACAGAACTCCATGAGTTTTTGTGTTTTTTTTTTTCTCTTGCTTTTGATTTTGCTTTACATGAGAGAAAGAACATGAAGTTGAGAGAAGGTAATCTGGGAGCAATTGGGAAATAAGAAAGAATATGAAAAAATATACTAAATTGAACTCTCAAATAAAAAGTAAAAATAATAAAAACTAAACCATTAGCAAAGAGAGAGAAAAAGAAATTCAATTTCAGCAACTGAATATAAAGAAATTATTTTTCTTATTTTTTTTTTTTTTTTGTAGCCGAAGTAATTAAAAAACTTTAACTAGCTGTTTGGTTACCATGACCATCTTCTGAGTAGTAAAGCATTTGAGCTTCCCAACCCCCAGGATCAAGTACTCCAGAACTGGGTTGGACATGCTTCCAGGAAGGGATCCTGTGGAGAATGGCCTCCAGCATTTACGACTGTAATATGCATGTTTGGACTAAAAATATAGGCCACAATTACATAGTCACCCAAATTATTTTTAGGCAATCACCATATTAATCATATGTTAATTTTGCTAATATAGAGAAATGGTAAGAAAATATGCCACCTCCACATGCATAATATTCTTCTATACTCTATAAGTTTGAACAAAGTATACTAATTCTCACCTGCTACCCATCACACCCTACAAGTGAATATCTCCATCCTCATTAGAGTGGGGCATGGTTAGCCCAACTGCTTTGTCCAGTGGTATATGAATGGAAGCCTTGTTCTCTGCTTCCCTCTGGAAGCCACTGAGTTAGTGCATGGCTTGCCGTGTTCCCGTCCCTTTTCCTAGGTAGCTTGTGATATGATGTTTTCAGTCTGCTAGGGTATTAGAATGAGACATAGGTGTTCTGGTCAACCTTAATGCATTCATAGCTAGAGCAAGAAACCAATGCAAATTACTCCCAGCCCTTTAGACTTTAAGATTATTGTTCCATAGTATAATCAAGGCTATCCGGACTGGCCAAATGCTTTAATCAAATCATTTTTACTTTGGTAAATGTTTATAACCAGTACCTTTAATTGATATGATACTCATGCACTCTTTTTAAATTAAAAAGGGGGCTTGGGTGGTAGTTTAACTGTAAATTACTTTTCCTGGCATTCACTCCTTTGCTTGGCTACTTAACTATATAATCTTTAAATTACTTAAATTCTACATCTTGATTGTATCTTCCATTTTAAAAAAATAAGAGAATGATAATTTTATGGAAAGATCAAATAAAGTGAAATAAACTATTAAGTATTTTGATTAATAGAATGCCTAGTTAAGAACAAGTAGTCCGTAAATGGCAAAATGGGGGAAAGGTTCACTGCATGAATTAGGGTTTCTATTGCTGCGATGAAACCGGTGGCCAGAAACAAGTCGGGGAGGAAAGGGTTTATTTGGGTTACACTGCAACATTGCTGTTCATCACTGAAGGAAGTCAGGACAGGAACTCAAACAGGGCAAGGTCCTGGAGACGGGAACTGATGCAGAAGTCATGGGGAGGTGCTACTTACTGGCTTGTTCTCATGGCTTGCTCAACCTTCATTCTTATAGAACCCAGGCCCACCAGTCCTGCGATGGCCCCACCCACATTGGTCTGTGCCCTCCCCCATTGACCACTAATTGAGAAAACGCCTTACAGCTGATCTCACGCTGTCATTTCCTTAGTTTGGCTCCTTCCTCTCAGATGACTCTAGGTTGTATCATGTTGACACAAAACCAGTCAGAAGAACTGACCCCCTGTCAGCTTGACACACAAACACATCATTATTAAATATTCCTTTCTTATTTATCTCCAAGATCTCACGTTAAAAATGTAAATAACTTTACAAGTTCCACAGCCTTTACAGATTCAAACACATTAAAATTTCAGTGTCCTCAAAATATCTAATCTCTCTAAAATTCCAAAATCTCTTTTAAAAGCTCAAAGTCTTTCAGTTATGGGCTCCTGTAAAACTCAAGTTTAAGTTAAATTCCTTTGTTGAAAGGGAAGAACCAGGACACAGTCACAATCTGAACCAAGCAAAACTCCGACAGTATTAAAAACTCTCTATGTATTTATCTAGGATTCATTCGCAAATTTCTGGGCTGCTCCACGGGGCCTGGTTTAGTCCTCTGCGTCTGCCCTCTTCAGTACACATGGCTTGTCTTTTAGGCTCTGGCTAGCTCTACTCCACCCCTGCTGCTCTTCTTGCTGGTTTTACCATGGTACCGGCATCTCCAAAACTGCTGGGGTCTTCTACTACTGGGCTGTGCTTTCAACAACAGCCTCTCATAGGGTCTCTTCATGGTGCCAAGCCTCAACTTCTCTGCATGACCCCTTCAATCCTGGGTCTTCAACTGCTCCTACGGCTGCACCTTCACCAGTGGCCACTCCTGACCTCTTGATGTGCCAAGCCACAGCTGCTCTCCATGTCCCCTCATGCTTTCAAATCCAGTACGACCTGGGTGACTCTTACACATTACCAAGTCCAGCTGTGGACATGAGGTACAATCACTGCCACCTCTGGAACATATCTTCTCTGTGCTCTCTGGAAACACCTCCCAGAAAAATTCACCTCAGTGATACTGATCTCTTCTTACTCACCAGTAATCCCTTGGCTTCAGCAGAGCAGCATCAATTGTCCTAGTAACACAAAGGTTTCACTTCAGTGGTGCTGGTCTCTTGTTAATCATGGATGACTCTTTAGTCCCAGCTGACCAGAAAGAGAGAATCTTAATTCAAAAGAGCAAATAGTTCTGAGAGAGTCTATAAACCTCCCTCTGAAACTAGACAAGCCAGGCCACCATCTTCTTTACTAATCTCAACATTCTTATCTTCCAGGGCTCTAAATGGCTCTTCTAGTCCAAAATTCCAAAGGCCTTCTACAATCCTCCTTAAAACGTGGTCAGAATTATTACAACAATACCCCACTTCTGGTACCAACTAGGGGTTAGTTGTTCTGATTGATTTTGTGTGTCAATTCAACACAAGTTAGAGTCATCCAAAAGGAAGGAGCCAAATTGAGGAAATACCTTCTAGAGATCCAGCAGTAAGGCATTTTCTCAATTAGTGTTCAATGGAGGAAGGCCCAGACTGTTGCGGGTGGTGCCAGCCCTGGGCTGGTGGTCCTGGGTTCTATAAGAAAGCAGGCTGAGCAAGCCAGGAGAGCAACGCTGTATCACCCCCTCTGTGGCCTCAGCATCAGCTGCTGCCTCTAGGTTCTTGCCTTGTTTAATTACTGACCTGACTTTTATCAAGGAGGAACAGTGTTGTGGAACTGTAAGACGAAATAAACCTTTTCCTCTCCAACTTGCTTTTTGGTCAAGGGTTTCATCATAGCAATAAAAACCATAACTAAGGGTCTTGTGACAATAATTGAAATATTTTTATATATTTCAGTAGAAATATTAGTTAAAAACGAGTATTCTTGCACTTTTTAACCATGCAAAACTAAGGGTTTTAATAAAAGGTTTTAGATATTGAGACATGTTGACGCACAGAATTGCTTTTAAAGTAGCTCACGCAACCTAGTAAGAGACCTGGATACCTTGTCATATAAGGCAAAGCTAATGAATGTGTCAAAAGGAGAGAAATCATGTTTAACATAAGACTTGTTAGCCCATTTGATTGAATAATGGGAGAGACAAGAAACCATGCCACAGAACCAGAAAACAAATGACAGATATAGATGACCAAAGCATATGAAAATACCCACTGACAGTTCTATTGAAATGAAGGGGTTTTCTTATAGCCACAGTGGAGGTAAGAGAATATATTTCAAGCTCCTTTATGACAGAGAGATTTTTATTGAGATGACATGATTTGATGTCTGATACATATATTCTTTGTCTATTGATCAAATCAGTATGGCTAGTATCATCTACTGCATTTATTGTTCATTAGTGTTGACAGTATTCCAGAGTTTCTTAAATGTAAAAGCAAACTTCCCGTTAACTGTGATCTCCCTACTGTACAGAACACCAGACCTTATTTCTGCTGACTGTGGTAACCCCCTCCCTGTACACCCCTCTGTCTCCAGATGTTGTTTTTCTTCCTTTCTCAACCGAGCCTCTTTTAGAGTTCACATCTGAGTGTGATTATGCAGTGTTTGTTGCGGTACTTAGCTTTCTACTTTCTCTAAGAAAACACCTGAAAAAGCAACTTAAGAGAGAAATTTGGGCTCATGCTTTAACAAGGCAAGTGATCCAAATACAGTAGGTAAGGAGGGAGCTGATCGCTTTGCATTCTCTATAAGAACACAGAAGGGTGAATGCTGGCTCCTCAGGTTTTCTTGTTTGTTTTTATTTGTTGTGCTTTGTTTTTTCCAGTTTTTATTCAATCAAAATTAAAAGTTTGATACCTCCAACCCTCAGGATGGACATTATTTTCTCACATATTCCCAGAGATGTCACTGCTATTAATTTCAAGTCCAATCAATTAATTTCAAGTCCAATCAAACTGGCCGCCGAGATTCACTACTGCATTTGTTCTTCTGTGCTTAGCTTCCTTCAGTTAACATAATGCCCCGAAAGTTCATCCATATTGTCTCAAATAATAGGATTCATCCATTTTTTAGGCCTGGATACTATTCCACTGTATGTGTGTACCACATCTTATCTATGTATGCTTCTTTTGTTAGAGATTTTGAATTATGTTCATACTTTGGAAACCTCTACATGTATTTGCAGGGAGGGTCATACCATGACACTTGTGTGGAGATCAGAGGACAAATGGCAGGAGTTGGTTCTCTCCTTCCACCATGTAGGTCCCAGGGATTGAATATGGATCATCAGGCTTGGTGGCAAGCGTCTTTACCCACTCACTGAACTGTCTTGCTGGCTTTGTTTTAATTCTTCGTTCTTGTGAATAATCCTTCAATAAACATAGAAGCACAGACATCTCTTTCACATTCCAATTTAATTTCCTTTGGGTATACTCCCAGACTGGAAATGCTGAATCATACATTAGTTCTATTTTTAATTTTCTGAAGAACATTCATGACATTTATCAAAGTAGTTTTAGAAATGTGCATTTCTATCAACAGTGTTCATATAAACCCTTCTCTCCCTTTTGCTGGATAATTCCAGTAACCTTTAGCTCGCTCTGATAACAGCCAGCCAACTAGAGTAATGTAGTAGCTAATTATGGTTCCCTGTGTATTTATTTCTCTAGTGATGATGGCCTTTGTATACTTTACGAAATGGACACTGTGCTCTCTCACCTATTTTTTGAAAAGTTATTCTTTTCTCCTATTTTATATCCTGACTGAAGTTTCCCCTCCCTCCACTGCTCCCAGTCTCTCTCCTGTACCTCCCCCTCTTCCTCAGATCCACTCCTCCTCCTTTCCCTTAAGAAAAGAGCAGACCTCCCAGGAATATCAACAGAATATGGCATACAAGTTGCAAGAAGATTAGACACAAGCCCTCATATCAAAGCTGAACAAGGTAACCCAGTACGAGGAAAATGGTCTCAAGAGCAAGTAAAGGAGTCAGAGATGCCCCTACTCCCACTGTTAGGAGTCCCACTAAAGCCCAAGCTAATATAATGGTAACATATAAGTAAAGGACCTAGTTCAAACCCATACAGGCTCCCTTAGTGTTGCTGCAGTTTCTATGCATCCCTCTGAGTTCTGTTTAGTTGATTCTGTGGGACCATATTCTTGTGATGTCCTAGACCTTCTCCTACAATCTTTCTACAAACTCCTCCGAGCTCTACCTAATGTTTGACTGTGAGTCTCTGCGTCTGATCCCATCAGCTGCTGGCTGAAGGCTCTCTGATGATGACTGGGCTAGGCTCCAGTCTATGAGTATAGCAGAATATCATTAGGAATAACGTCATTGATTTCTTTTGTTTTGTTTTTGCCCAATTGTGTTTGTTTCGATCCTAGGTCTCTGGGCTGTCCAGCCTCTGGTTCCTAGCCACTCAGGCAGTGTCAGGTGTGGACGCCCTCTTGTGGCATGGGTCTCAAATCGGACTAGTCATTGGCCACTCCCACAAGTTCTGTGCCATCATAGCCCCAGCCCATTATTCAAGCAGGATAATCTGTTGGTTGAAAAGGTTTTGTGGCTGTGCTGATGTCCCAGTCCCATAGGAAGCCTTGCCTATTACAGAAGATGGCTGGTTTAGGCTCTGTATCCTCTGTTATTAGGAGTCTTTGCCAGGATCACCCTAGAAGATTCCAGGGAGTTTCTTTTGCATTAGGTTTGCACATCACATCTGAAATGCCCACCCCAATTCCAGTCATCCCTCTGAGATCTCTCTCTACCCACCCCCCATCCTTCCTGTTTTCAACCCCACCAACCCCCAGTAAATCCAATAAATCCATTTCCCCTTCCCACAGACGTTCATGCATTACTCCTGCCATGAACATACACACACATTGAGTTTTCCTTGTTACTTAGCTTCTCTGTGTCTGTGGATTGTGGCATGATTATCTTTTACTTTACAGATAATATCCACTTGTAAATGAGTACACACCACACTTGTCTTTCTAGGTCTGGACTACCTCACTCTGGATGATCTTTTTTAGTTCTATCCGTTTACCTGAAAATTATATTAAATTACCAAAAACAATTGCTCTTGAGTTTCTTGATCATTTTAGACATTATCCCCTCAACAGAGAAAGAGTTTGCTAATTTATTATTGGGCCATATGTGAATTCTCAGTAAGAGGAAATCCTAAACTGAGAGTCATGTATAAACATGTAAAGCAAGAGCTATCACATGGATGTATATATACAGATATGTCACTTTTTATTTAACTTTTAGTATTGCTTCCTTCCCTTATTTCACAAAAGCCAGTTATTCATGGTGAAATGTGTAGGGGTTGGGTTTTTTTCTGGTTTAGTAAATTTTTAATGTTCTTCTTTATGTATGGATAAAGTGGCATGGATTCTTCACGCACAACTATCGTCCTTGGATGAAGGCATCTAGGATACCACTGCATTGAACAGATTTAAAGAAAATGTAGCTGGCTTTATAGTTATGCATCTCTCCTTCTCTTCCCATGGAACTAAAATTGGAAAGTGTCAAAGAAAGTTGATGGCCCTCGCGTTTCCTTTGATTTGATTTGCATTGCCAAGTAGAATGGGACACAAAAGTCAGACAGTTTTGTGCCAAGTTTCCTACCAATGAGCACACAGTCAGAAGAGTTAATATCTGAACCTCTCAAATCTACATCACACAGTGTACATTCCTTTTTCACTATAGAAAATCCATGCACTTTAAAAGGAAACACATTACTAAGCTTATATTTACCCATCATGAAAGTCTCGACACTTTTCCAAGGAAAAGAACCCATAAGTAAACTAGCGAGCTTTATCAAGTCAAGTGGTCTAGAAATACTTGAACTGATGGGTAGTTCAGAAAAAAGAAGAAAACTCAAGTAGAACCTCTGCTCACTTGACATACCCTCCTCCTGAACTGTGACATTTTGCTAATATTTTGAAGCCAATTGTGGTGAAAATAACAGCTGTGTCCTTCCCACTCTGTGTGCAACTGGGCGAAAACTGTCATTGTTGCAGCAAAACTCTGAATTTTATGTACCATATGAAGGCTAATGACCCGCGGTGCCCATGAGTGATGCTTCCTGGATACTGTTAAAGGCCAAGTTCTCCCAACAGTGAACTGCTTTTTAATCAAGCAGAAGCCCTAATGAAAGAGAAGTCTTGGCAGAGCCTGTGTATGTGGAGTACATACACAATTTCTCCATCTAAAACCCAGCTCTCTTAGTGTGGTGAATAAAGCCAGAGGCATTTATCGCTTTCACCATCAGCATGCATTAGTGTCAAAGCCTTGCATCTTCCTAACAGATGCTCTGCCTGGGCCCTTGAAAGTGTCCTAGTCATTACATAGCTTTGTCTTTGAAACTATTATCTTCCAAAGTTTTTATTTAGAACTTGAACTAAGTACATAATTTTAGCTACCTTAAATTTCATGTTTTTTTTTTTCCAGAGGAAAACTGTTCATATACTTGACTGAACCAGGGTCAGAAGTCTCACTCTATTTTTTTGAGACTAGAAGAATCTTAGAACAGTTTAACAAGAGAATTTTATTTCAGTGATGAGACTTTCTTGTAAATGTTAGGCTTAAAGTTGAGGTATAGTGGTTCCATGTCCTTAACAATGGCAGTTTCTTCTGTTGCTGGGAGACTCTGAATGCATGCTGTTTAGAGGAAAAAGGTAGACATAGAGCCGGGCGGTGGTGTCGCACGCCTTTAATCCCAGCACTCGGGAGGCAGAGGCAAGTGGATCTCTGTGAGTTCGAGGCCAGCCTGGTCTACAAGAGGTAGTTCCAGGACAGGAACCAAAAGCTACGGAGAAACCCTGTCTCGAAAAATAAAAATAAAAATAAAAATAAAAAAAATTTAAAAAAAAGGTAGACATAGAAACCTCACAGTCTTTCCTGCTACAAGAGGGGTCAAGGAAGCCAAAAGAAAGATGCCTATTGTCAGTCATCCACAAGATGCTCTAGAGACACCTGGGAGGAGGGCAAAACTCTGTCAAAGGTTACTTCTGTTCAGATCACCCAATTCAAAAGCAGGATTTAATTGCCTTCCCTGGCGAACAAGGCTGTTGATGACGACTTTCCAAGATGATTTCATTTCCCCCAGAGACAAAGGATTGACTAAAGTTTGAATTCAACTGAAGTGTATTAGAAAACTCAAGTGTCTCCTTCTGCTTGTAATGAGTATTTGATCGTCTTTGTTACCAGAAGACATTTAAGTTGCAACTTGAAGCACCCACAACTATTGAAACAGGCACAAAAGTGATTGAATCCTAAGAATAACATCAACAATTTCTCGTTCAAAAGAACCTCTTGAAATCTTACCATCAGACTAAGCCGATGAAGGGTGCTACTCCATGAAATTTATTATAAACCAAAATTAAACTTTTTAAATAAGCAATTTAGTGGATTTGGCTTCATTAATCTCCAGGAAGCAATCATCTATTTTTATCAAAAAAAAAAAGTCGTATAATCTTTTGTAGTATATGGCACAAATCAAGGATAAATGCAGGGGGTAGGAATAAATGAGCACTTAAATATATTTTAGTCCAATTTTTAGTGCTACCGAAAAACAAAAAAAGCTGAGACTGTGTAGTTTATGAGGAACAAACACTAGAACACCCAAGGCAAGATGGCAGCATCTAGCACCTACTGGGTCTATTTTTACTTCATACCCACAAGTCAGCAGGTGGAATGACAAGCTAGGGGGCTAGCTTGTCTGCTGGATGAAGCCTCATTTGTAAAGACTTACTTCTGCAAATGAATAAACAATGACTTAGCAGTCTGAAAGGTGGTGTTCCCTGGCCCTCTCACAGTGACAACATTTGAATTTTGGAAGGACACATTCAAACCGTAGCAACACACAAGAAATTCTGAAAAACATCTATAGCATACTTTCCCATTATTTACCCTCAAAATAAAGATTGTTCCCCAATAAGACATTAAGGGATCAACACCACAATATTGGTCTATTAGTCTCCTCTAAAGTCTTACCAATTCTGTAAATCTATAGTTACACAATCTTCTTTGTGTGGGTTATAGATCTTATTTGGAAAGATAGCATCATATGTGGATGATAAAACTATGTGAACATTATATGAGTGTGTGCATAGAATGGGGATGACACATGAAATGGGATGTTAAACTGTATGTGAGACATTTAAATATTCACCAATTGAAAGTGAAGACATTGGAGTATTCACCACTAAAATGGTATCTCATTGTAGCAAGAATTCTCATTTATTTGATCACTAAATTGCTGAACATCCCTTCTTATAATTACTGGCCATATGTGCTTCCTTTTCTGTTTTTGCATAAATGCTATGCATATTAAAATGATAATTGTAATAATGACAAGGAATAGATGTACTCATTGCACTTGCTTTTAAGGATATGATTCATAATTTCATCTGGGAAAATGCAGCAGGAAAGTGATTACCTCAGTCATTAGAAAAAGAATTTATAAAATACAATTGTAGTTCTGTTTCTGCAGCTTTCTTTATCTGAGTAGACACATTTATTTTTATGATGTGTAAAGTGTTTTCAACATGTCATGTCATTTTATTTTAGCAAGAAGAGGGTCTGTGTGGCAGGAACCTTCATAGACTCTAATTGCTCTAATGGGTCATTGATCTTAAAGTTATCTAAACGGACCCTCGCAGTAGCGTGCAATGCCACTGGAGACTGTTAGCGTCACTGTTGGGTAAATACTCGCTGCAAGCTTTTATTTGCTATTACAAATGACAAAATAAACAGTACGTTCAAGAAGGTTGTAATTACATGTCCTTACACAGTAGTTCAGAATAACAAACTCCTTGGAGAAGCTGTATTTTATATCAGTCAAAGGAAGTAAGCATTCTGTCTTCTGTTGACCACAGGAGTGGAAATCAGAACTTCTATTTTGAGCACCTTAGATGAGAAATGCTTTTCCCTCTGTTGAACAAATCACCTAACCTTTTCATGCTTTCATATTGTCACCATGGACAGGGACAAGTCTATTTATATAATCCCATTGAAATTGCTAGCTTACGGATTGGTACATTCTCAACGAGCTTTCTTTTATTTCTAACAGTGATTCACATATATCAAAAAATAAATAAAATTGCTACCAATATATTTAAACCAAATCTATACAAAACAACTATTTTCTTGTTTTCTTTCTTCTGTCCTCCCTTCCTGTATTTTTCACTCAAAAGGACATATTCCAGATTTAAAGACATATATATGGGTATAAATACATATATGCATTTTAGATATATATTTATTTTTAAATATACTTATTTTGATTTTACATTCATGAAATCATCAAACTTTTTTAAATTAACAGTTACTGCTAAGATTTAGCCATATTTTTTTGTTTTACAGTAATTCATTTGTCTTGACTGCCACCTAAAATTCTACTGTGAGTGATAATGCGCCTTCTTAATCTACCCTCCCATGCATTGTCATTGACTTATTTCCTGTTTTAACTCTGAGGAATGATGCACGTGTGTCTCACATTAGATGACCACAAACGCCCATGGCTATTTATGCAGGAATGGGCTGAAAGGTCCAAGAGTAATTAATATTAATAGACGATGGGAGCTGTAAGAGATGTCCCAGGGAGTACACAGCTTGTCACTTAAGCCGGAGCATCTGAGCTAGAATTCCTAGAGCCCTCAGAGAACCAATGCTCTTAAGGCAAGATGGGAGCTGGGGGCCGAATTTGTGGAAGCACATAGGCCTGTTATCCTGGCATATTAAAAGGCAAAACAAGAGACTTTTAAACAAGGTTAAAAGGAGGGGCATATGTCTGCCTCCACTCACATACAGATACTCACAGACATCACGTACACACACACACGACCATGGCAGTTTTTTGTTCATTTGTTTTCAAAATGCCTTTTCTTAATAAAATTGTTAGTTTTACATATTCACTTCTTAAAATAATATGTGCTCTTCAGAAACCTTATAATATTTCCCAACCCTAACATCTACAGACTTATCTATATTTTCTACTAAAAATTTTACTTTTCAAACATATGCACCTGGAGTTTACTTTTACATATAAGTGTGAACACACATCCAAATTTATATTAAGATACATCTTCAGTTTCAACTTCATGTACTGAATAAGCCATAAAACCCTTCCATATATGACATGATTATACATCATAACACACACACACACACAATTTTTTCTCAGTACTCTGTTTATAGTCAGTTTACTTCTTCCTTTACTAAAATCCACTTATCTTTCTCAGAAGAGTCACAGTTATGAGTGTGGTGAGATGGATAGTGTCTAATTTAAGTATAGTTATTTTCACTTTTGTTTCAATGAGGTGGTTTTGTGTATGTATATGTGTTGTATGTATCTGTCTGTGTTTCTGTGTGTCTGTATTTCTCTCTGTGTCAGACAGAAGAAACACGTGCACACAAACACACATACACACACACAGAGAGAGAGAGAAAGAGAGAGAGAGAGAACCCAGAATCAGAAAGATGAGCATGGTTTGTACTCACTCATAAGAGGATACTAGCTGTAAAGCAAAGGATATTGAGCCTGTCGTCCAAGTCACCATAGAAGCTAAGTAACAAGGAGAACCCTAAGAGAAACATATATTGATCTCCATGGGAAGGGGAAATAGACAAAATCTCCTGAGAAAATTGGGAGCATGGGGGTTGGGGGAGAAGGGAGGAAAGAAGGGGAGGAGATGGAGAGAGGGTAGGAGAGCTTGAGGGAATAGAATGGCCAAGATGGGGGAAGGACAGAGACTAAGAGCAAGAAAAGAGATGTCCTGATTGAGGGAGCCATTGTAGGGCTAACAGGAAACCTGGCACTAGAGAGGTTCCCAAGAACACACAAGGATGGCCCCAGCAAAGACCCTGAGCAATGATGGAGAGGGTGCCTGAACTGGACTTGCTTTGTAGTCAGATTGACTGTCTTAAATGCCACCATAGAACCTTCATCCAACAACTGATGAAAGTAGAAGCAGAGATCCACATCGGAACACTTGGCCAAGCTCCTAAGGTCCAGTCGAAGAGCGGGAGGAGTGAGAATATGAGCAAAGAGTTTGGGAACATGATGAGAACACCTACTGAAACAATTTACCTGAACTAATGGGAGCTCACTAAATCTGGCTGGACAGGGATGGAGATAGCATGGGACCAAGCTAGGCCCTCAGAATGTAGGTGACAATTGTATGGCTAGTGCAGACTGCGGGGGGCCACTGGCACTGAGATCAGGATTTATCCCTACTGCTTGTACTGGCTTTTTGGAATCCATTCTCTTTGAAGGGACACCTTGCTCAGCCTGTATATAAGGGGAATGGCCTTGGTCCTTTCTCAAAGCAATATGCCTTGCCCTCTGAGGAGTGGCTGGGGGGATGGGGTAGGGGTAGGGCTCAAGGAGCAGGAAGAAAGAAGGGAGTGAGAGCTGGGATTGATATGTGAAATAATAAAAAATTTAGTTTTTATTTTTTAATAAAATAAAAATAGAAAAATTAGAAATGTAAGACACCCGTGGATTGTTGGACAATGATGAGCTTGTACTATAAAAATTATGATGACTTCGATTCTGTCTTTTTTTATCTGAGGCCCAGTGGGGAAAGATAGAAATACAACACAGCCTAATCTTTGAAAGACAGTAGTTTCAAGTTTATGATTTTTCCCTCTCCATTTCTTTTATTAAAGTTAATTAAGTTTAGTAAGAGTCGGATATCTCATGAGACAGAAGGTAAAGATTAATTATCCTCCATTTTAATTGCAATAAAAATTAGTATATATGGTGTATGTCAGCTAATGAGCAATCAAAAATATTCATTCTGTTTAAGACTACATTGTATGGATTTTCATATGGTAAATGTACCATGCCTTTGACACAAATGTTAGCAGTATATATGGGGTTAAAGGGGAATTAAGATCCATGTCGTGTTGTAGTTTAGCAGTGGCAGCAAGAACAAATCATGACATAAAGTAAGCCTATGTAGAAGTTTATTGATAAGTGGAAGAAGAGAGGAAATCGTGAAAGTCAACTGAGAGAAGGGAGGTACTGAAGAGAAAGCGAGCACCAGGTAGAGCTTGCTTAAAAAGTCTCTTTGGGGGGAAATAGACAAGGTTGCCTCACAAAATTGGGAGCATGGAGGTAGGGGGAGAAGGGAGGGTGAGAAAAACCTGAGGGAATTGAATAGTCCAGATGGAGGAAGGACAGAGATGAGAGCAAGGAAAGAGATATCTTGATTGAGGGAGCCATTGTGATGCTAGCAAGAAACCTGGCACTAGAGAAATTCCCAGGAGTCCACAAAGATGATCCCAAGCAAAAGAGGAGAGCGTGCCTGAACTGCCCTTGTCCTGTAGTCAGACTGATGATTATCTTAAATCTCACCACAGAACTTTCATCCAGCAACTGATAGAAACAGAGGAAGAAACCCACAGCGGAGGAGCACTGAGCTGAGCTCCCTAAGTCCAGTTAAAGAGTGGGAGGAGTGAGAATATGAGCCAAGAGGTCAAGACCATTACGGGGATACCCACTGAAACAGTCTACCTGAGCTAATGGGAGCTCACCAACTCCAGCCAGACAAGGAAGGAACCAGCATAGGTCCAAACTAGTCCCTCTGAATGCGGGTGTCAGTTGTATGGCTGGGACAGACTGCGGGGCCCCTGGCAATGGCACCAGGACTTATCCCTACTCCTTGTACTGGCTTGTAGGGAACCTATTCTCTTCAGATGGGTACTTTGCTCAGCCTAGATATGGTAGGGAGGACTATATCCAAAGAAATGTGCTTTACCCTCTCTGAGGAATGGATGGGGGAGGGGATAGGTGTAGGGAATGGGAAGAGGGGAGGGAGAGGGAAATGGGATTGGTATGTAAAATGAAAAGAGATAGTTTGTTTTCTTTTTAAAAAATAAAATAAAATAAAAAGATACACAATCCCAGCTACAGAGGAGGAGCAAAGTCAAGCGAACAACTGTATAGCTATAGTTCAGAACAACATGTATTCTTAATAAAAAGCAGCAAGGAGGTAAAAAAGAAAAGTCCCTTTGGGCATGCATACAGAGCTCTACGCAGCCACGCAGTACATGACATTCGATGTTAGGGCCTTGGGCTCACTAAGTATTTGCCTGAACACCGACAAAAGCATGAGTGGCTGGAAGACTCCTGGGCTGGCTATGTATTTGCCTGAAATGCTGTCAGGTGCCTCTTGCCAGGAGATAGCGGGTGGGCCAGAAAAATGCCTGAATGATAACGTATTTATTCTGTTCTTTGCCTCTGAAGAATCTTTAGTCTCTTCAAGAGTCTGATGAAATTATTAATCCCTTTTCCAGAAAAACCAAAATGTTCAAACATTTTTCTTAAAAATTCAGGGTTTCGTAATCTGAAAGTGATCTATTATCACACCTTGGTATAATAATTTCACAGATGAAATAAAAAGAAGTTTGAGAAAATGCAGGCAGCCATCAAAGCTCGGAGGTGTCTGAGTAGCATAAATCAAAGCTGTCTTTGACACTGGGTTTTGATCGTACTGCATGTACTGGCTTTGTGGGAGCCTAGTCTGTTTGGATGCTCACCTTCCTAGACCTGGATGGAGGGGGGAGGACCTTGGACTTCCCGCAGGGCAGGGAACCCTGACTGCTCTTTGGACTGGAGAGGGAGGAGGAGAAGGAGGGGGAGGGAAATGGGAGGAGGTGGAATTTTATAAGTAAAAATAAATAAATATAAAAAGAAGTTGTCTTCGAAAGTGTCACTGGAATTATGCAAGTAAACAAAAGGTTTAATAACCATAAAAGTCAAAGCAAAGAATAATCCAGCAGCACGCTTACCTTAACATTACCTAGGTGAGAGGCTCATCACCATTATACAGTGTTTGTCCCCACCCCTCCTGTGGCTTGCTTCTAGAAACGAGCCAAGGAGCAGTAGCAACATAATCATGGAAGGGTAGGTGACTGACTGAAGTATAACCCTGATGACAAGGTACATGTATTTTTCATGCAAAATACATTGATGATTCTTAGGTGTAGGAGTCAAATATTTTGTTTTGTTTTCATTTTTCTCTCCTTTTATCAACCAAACATGGCTTATCAAGAAACAATAAGACTAGGCATCTTGCTGCCTTGTTCTAAGGCTAGAGGAGGCCACCCAGTAGGAGGAAAGGGTCCCAAAAGCAGGCAAAAGAGTCAGCACCACTCCTACTGTTAGAAGGACCACAAGAACAAGTTCTACAACCGTAGCATATACCCTGAGGGCTTAGGTCAGACCCATGCAGGCTTCCTGATTTTTGCTTCAGTCTTTGTGTGGCCCTATGGATCCAAGTTAATTGATTCTGTTTCCTGGTCTCCTTGACATCATTTTGACTGTTCTTTTTTTGAGACAGGTCTCACTGCATAGTCTCAGTTGACCTGGATGTCACTATGAAATCAGGCTAGCATCTAACTCACAGAAATCTTACTACCTCTGCCTCGCCACTTGGTGCTGGGATGAAAAGGGTGTTCTAACCATGTCCAGCTCACACATTTTCTTTACAGGAAACCATCAGGTCTCTTTAACCTGATATGTTGATAGTCATACAGTGAACGAAGGCAAAGGCGCCACACATATTTTTCCACATAATTTCCCAGCTGACTCCTGAAAAGTATAAATCAATAGAGAGGAAAAGTGAGCGAGATTCCCGCTGATCACTGATTCCTTGAGAAAATGAATTTAAGTGTTTTCCATTGAAGTTTCTCTGACAGTATTCAGTTCCCTTATTTATAAGAAAGGGTTTACTTCCCATGCAAGAGAATGTCTAACCAACAACCATGACTCACTGAGAGCACAGGAAGGCTGGCGATTAAGTGACAAATTTTCTTAAACAAGGTAGAAAATCTTCCCTTCCAAAACTATAATAAAGATTTGTCATTTAGTTACCAGTTAAAATTAAAAGAAAAATATCCAAGAAAAAGGAAGACTGGAAGAAATCCAAATGATGTAGAAAGTTATGGACAGTTGACTTGCCAAAAATAAATATTTAAAATGATTGAGAATAGTCCCAGGAGAGGACCATAATTTGTTAATTATTATGGTTGAAAGTTGCAATTATATGTGATTCAAATCATTGTGCTGACATTTCATACAAAACACCTTGTCAAGCAAGGCAATTATTTAAACAGTAATTAAGAGGAAGAGGCCTATTTACAGTGTTCATTTACCTTAAGTAATTTGGGTACATTATGATAGCCAAGAGAGGCATTTTTCAAGATCTGCATGACATTAGGACATCAAGTAATGAAGCTACTGAATCACACTTGATTTTTAAATTTTTATTTAAGGAAAGACAAACTTGAATAATAAAGAGTCAACTTAATATATTCACCTAAAGCTGGGCAGTAGTGCACACCTTTAATCCCAGCACTTGGGAGGCAAAGACAGGCAAATCTCTATGAGTTTGAGGTCAGCCTGGTCTACAGAGAAAGTTCTAGGAGAGCTCCAAAAAACTACAGAAAACCCCTGTCTTGAAATGTGTGTGTGTGTGTGTGTATACACATCATTATGTCATAGTGAATATATGTATGTATGTATGTATGTATGTATATATATATATATGATGAAAATGTGTAGATTATGGGCTTTGTACTACTCCAAGTACTGGGTTAAATGGCAAAAACTAAACTGTTTACAATCAGATCCTATAACAATGCAAGTGAATTGTCCTGAACTTGAACTGCAATATACTAAGTATAGGCCTCTGCTAAGTTACACTTTAAAGGAAATTTCAGAACATTTACCCTAGCTTTACGTTCATTAGATAATCATAGTGAACAGTAAAAATGTAATTTCGGTGTAAATTATTTTGCCTCTATTATAGAAACCATTTTACCATTTTATAAAGGAATTAGAACCCATTTCCCTCTAATCATTATTTTCCCTTTATTCAATGATGAAAATGTTTACACTACATTATAAGATTATAGAAATGTAAAAAAAAAAAGATTATAGAAATGTTTGATTACACAAAATCATCATTCGTTTTAAAAGTTATTTTATAATGCATGCTTCCTTAAAATGAGTCTATAAGCAAAATATTAATAATTCAGCTATGTATACATCTGGATAAATTGATTATTAGCTTTCTTTCTAATTAGAAAAACATTTATTGAATTCTATGTCAATGTGCTTGGTATCGATGTTCTTACTAATAACTAGAGAAAGAGAAAAACTTAGGTTCTTGATTGCAATAACTAATTTGAATATACAAAATTGTTTAATTGGATTTGAAAGTTTGTACTCACTCATAAGTGGATATTAGATATAAAGCAAAGGATAACCAACCTATTGTCTGTGATACCAGAGAAGCTAGGTAACAAGGAGAATTCTGAGAGACATACATGGATCCCCTGGGGAAGGGGAAATGCACAAGAAGTCCTGAGAAAATTTGAGAACATTGGAAGTGGCGGGAAGGGGTACAGAGACGGCAGGAGAGGGAAGAGGAAAAGAAAAAGGCAGAGGAGAACATGAGGGTACGGATTAGCCAAGATGGGGGAAAACAGTCAGGGAGAACAAGAAAAGAGATATCTTGATAAGGGAGAGATTATGGGGCTAACAAGAAATGTGACACTAGGGAAATTCCCAGGAATCCACAAAGATGACCCCAGCTAAGAGCCTAAGCAATAGTGGAGAGGGTACCTGAATTGGCCTTGCCCTGTAATCAGATTGGTGACTACCTTGTCATCGTAGAAATTTCACCCAGTAACTGATGGAAGCAGATGCAGAGATTCACAGCTAGCATTCGGCCAAGCTCCCAGAGTCCAGTCAAAGAGAGGGAGGAGTGACAATATGAGCAAAGGGGTCAAGACTATGACGGAGATCTCCACAAAAACAGTTGACCTGAGCTAGTGGGAGCTCACTGACTCTGGACTGACAGTGGGAGAAGCTACATAGGACCAAACTAGGCCCTCTGAACGTGGGTGACAGATGTGTGATTGAGGCAGTCTCTGGTACTGGCAATGGGACCAGCATTTATCCCTAGTGTTTGAACTGGCTTTTGGGAGGGATACATTTCTCAACCTAGAAACCAAAGGGAGGGCCTTGATCCTGCCTCAAAGTGATATGCTTGACTTTGTTAATTCCCCATGGGAAGCTTTCTACTCTCTCTGAGGAGTGGATGGGGATTAGGGTGGGTGAAAGTTGGGGTGAGAGAGACGAAACTGGGTTTTGTATGTAAAAAAAGTTTTAAAAAATACACTAATTGGATGTTCACCTTAATAGACCTGGAAGGAGGTGGGAGGTCCTTGGATTCCCCACAGGGCAGGGAACCCTGACTGCTCTTAGGGCTGATGAAAGAGGGGGAGTTGATTGGGGGAGGGGAAGGGATATGGGAGGTGGTGGTGGGGAAGAGACAGAAATCTTTAATAAATAAATAAATTAATAAAAAACACACTAAAAATAAAGCAACTGAATAATAATCTTTTTTCACTTTGATAGAGAAAGAATCTTTTAGAGATACTATTTCAGACACTGCCTTTCAAAAAACCATATTTTCAGTTTAATGTCACAGATCATTTAGAAAATAAAGATGTACAGCAGTTCCAAGGGACAGTTTCTGTTCTCTTCTCCATTGACCCCTCTTTGCTCCAACCTATTAAAAAAGAGACAGAAAAAAACTGACAAACTTGTTTTACCTTCTCTCCTTTCACTTCATCTGTCCTCCAGAATGGCTGGAAGAGCGAAGCAGAAGCAGTATGAGACACTCACACAGCCCCTCAGTTCCTACTGTACTTGACCTAGGATTCCTTACATTCACCTGTGACACAGGATCCATCCAAATGCAAACTATTACTTGACCATTTCATTGGAAAAGTTATTTACATTTA
The DNA here is from genome assembly GCF_950005125.1 of Chionomys nivalis. Classification (NCBI taxonomy): domain Eukaryota; kingdom Metazoa; phylum Chordata; class Mammalia; order Rodentia; family Cricetidae; genus Chionomys; species Chionomys nivalis. The sequence continues at coordinate 18,767,154 of NC_080110.1, forward strand.
TGATAGAATTTCAGGTTTTTATAGTTTGCCCTGGCAGGAAGAGGAGTAGTGAATCTGTTTGGTTTCAGGGAATTCCTGAATCTTTTGAATTGTTTACTTTCCTGTTTAAGGACCCTCTCCCTGCGGGATGGGATATTTCAATGTCAGAGGAAATTGTTACATAATGTATGGTTCTTAACAATTTTGAAAATTAAAAGTATATCTATTTGGACTGGAGAGATGGCTCAGCAATAAAAAGCACTGGTGCTTTTCCAGATGCCCTGGATCCAATTCTCAGCATCCATGTCATGGCTGAAACCATTTGTATGTAACTCCAGTACCAGAGGATCAATGGGTACTAGCATACATATGATGCACAAACACACATATATGCAAAATATCCATAAACATAAAATTAAATTATTAAAAGGAGGTATATTCTTCAAAAAATGTTTTTTTTATTATAAGAACTCCTAAAATATAACTGTAAAAACTTCATCACCATGGTTTTCTTTCTAAGCCTTGGAAGATCTTTGCCAAGTTTTTAGTGCCAGATGAGATGAGGTACCATGCATTCTACCTGCAGATGAGTCTGCCCCAACCAACTAAGCAACCATCTTAACATCTGAAACTGTTTGAAAAAAAAAAAAAGAACATACAGAAGTGTCTTTAGAACTCCCTCTGCTGAAAAACTCTCCAAGTGAAATTGAAATTATCTTGATTGTGGGAGCAGAAAATGTGAGTTAAACTATCAAAGTGCGTTCCCATAGGCCTTAATATGAGCTGAATAAGACCAGCCATGTACCTCATGAACTATATTCCTTTAAAAAATTAAGTTACACATTCCTACTTTTAATCAGTTATATGAAACATGACTAATAAAAGTCAGGGTCAGAAACTGGGGTTCAACCTGAAGATCTGAAAAGCAAAACAGACAGTCCCTGACTCTTACCTCGACCTCAAACCCAAATGGTAATCCTATCTCTAGGAATCTTAGAATAAGATTGTGTATTGAAAGTTGTTTTTTTTTTTTCTGTTTTATAATCCTCTCTAGGTCTGGGATTAAAGGCATGCACCATCATCATTAAAGTCATGCACCGCTCAGTTACTATGGGAGCTAGTGTAGCTACTGGGATTAAAGATGTATTATTATGGCTACTGAGATTAAAGGTGTGTGTTACCATAACCTGCTCTGTAAGGCTGACCAGTGGGACTGTTTTACTCCCAGATCCTAAGACAGTCTTTATGTATTAAAATTACATTGAAATGCCACTGCAATTATATGCCTTCTTTTTCTTTTCTATGCCTAAGTGAAGACCTGGCCACTTTTACTTTGTCTTCGGCTTCACACTCTAGCTTCTCACCACCAATTCTGTCATTGTTTTGGGTAGGTAGTTTATTTATATTCCTTAAGTGTCAAGTACAGGGCATTTTGAAATGTAGTATATCTAGTTTTTGACATTAAATACTCTGTGCTAGGATTTCCCCAAGGATGGACCAGAATGTAAATTTCTATGAAACTCGCTCTGAGGAAAATCCTGCCCTCCGGTGACCATATCCAAAGGTTACGTGTTCTCAGTTGGTTAATTAAAGCTAAGAAATGATCTCCCATGAACAGCTGGGCCAACAGAATCTCTGATCTCTTAGGTCAGAGACTGTTGAACGAGATAGACACGAGTCATTCTCTGATTAGTAGATTAATTAATTCCTGAGAACATTTTCTGAGAACATATCAAAAGACAAGTAACACACTTAGGTGAGGAATGTGGAAACCCCTGTCGTTTCTTTCATCCCTTACCAGCAGGAAAACTGTCTCTTCATCCTTGCATATGCAAATACTGACATGTCAGAAGACCTTGGTAATGATTACCTCGGTACTAGGTAGGTGGTCTGATAATTACTGCTATACTCTTGTGGGTGGCGACTGAAACGTTATCAAAGGAAAGAAATGCTACAAAAAATGAGTCACGTTATCTATTATTTTGACACAAGAAGCTAAAATCATCTTCAGTTTGTTCAGCTATAAGTGTACGCTTAAGGGATAGATATCATAGGGACTGAAAACTTAAATATTCTCCAGTCAAATTTGAAATGCTCTCCTATTAAATTGGTGCCATAAAACACATGTCTCGGGTGTTTTTCTTACATGTTTGTAAGTATGAAAGTAAAGTATACCTTCGTAGCTGGCAAATACAACAAAGTGTGAATGAAAAGGAGTTGATATTTTGCAATGGCAAGTCCTTACACAACACAGGGCAGGGCAAACAGAAATCAAAGTTTAGAGTAAAATCTTGGCACTCATGAAAGCATGGTTTCAGGTAAATGGTAAAAATTTCCCAGCGACGTTGCTCTGAGCCTTGATATCCTCCATGATTTCTCCTTAATATAGAACAGGTGTCTATATAAAAAGAGGAGTAGAAGAAAAGTAACGGGATTTTTCCATGAGAGGGAGTCTATCCAAGCATGTATCAGGCTATGGAATTGAGTGTGGGAAACATGAACGGGACTAACATCGCCAGCTTTCTGGTGAGTGGAACCCTGCCTGACTCTTTTCTGCAACTGGCTGAGACATGATTGCCCTCCGGCGCCTCTTATACAGGGCCTCAGTATGCCTCAGCAAACAAGGAGGGTCGCTCTTCCTCACGTAATCGGAGGCAGCCACCTTGGTCTCTTTCTCCTTGTTAAGCATTAGGCCAGAGGGAGGCAAGCAGTCCAGACTCAAAGAGCAGGGTGTAAATGGAAGTTCAAGGGCAGGGATCTGGCATCCAGAGGCGGGTTTTAAGACGACGGCAGTTTTAGGGCAATTACAAAACCAAGTCTGTAAGTAAAGCAAGCATTCCCAGGCTTTCTCAGGGCGAAACACCTGGGACCTTGCCGAACAGTTGAAAGCTCTGAAGTAATAACACAGATTTGCTTTATACAGAACTTTCTTGCTATTATTGGCATTGCTTAGTGTTTGCTCCACTGGTTCTTACCTTCTCACATATGAGCATCACCTGAAAAGCTTTCAGATAATCGTGGCCTCGCTCTCACCCCACTTCAATTTGGTCAGTATTTGGAACCAGAGGGTCTCCGGGCTTTTTTAGGGGTCTCCAAGTGATTTGATTATGCAGCCACATTTGGGGAACATCTGCCTTGGATCATCCTGCATTAAAACTTTCATTTCTGTCTAAGTTCTCCTGAACCCAAACAGAGAACTTTAAATTAAAACACATGGAAAGGAGATGACTGTATTTGTGTGAATAGCGAAACCGGATACAAGAAAGAAACTGTGTTAAGAAGAGCCACATTGAAGAAGCAAGAAACCACTTACAGTTCTTTCGAAAGGGTCTCTTAGTTATTTAGCAGTCGAACTGAATAATATTCAAATGTAATCAAGGACCTGTGACTCTTGATAGATGATCCTCACTGATTACTTCCTTTTATAAAACCTTATGTCTATCAAATAACTTCTAATTTATGTAAAATAATTAAAAGCGAGAGACTGCTATCTTTTTTAATGTTGGTCTTTGAAGAATGTTTTTATTGAATAGAAACAAATACTAGTTTCTATTATTTACAATTTCAAAAAGGAAGAAGTCCTTGTTACTAATTTCCCCAACACAGACACACACACACACACACACACACACACTTTTCTTTCATCACTGATACACTTTATGTTAAGTCCCTTTAACATTTTATCTCCTTGCTTAGTTCACAAATTCCTGCCTAAGAAACCATCTCTGAAATGGCCCACTGTAGCTTACATCCCAACTGGAAGGATACAGGCAAAACTACTCCCACACTTCAGTATGACTATTGGCAGCAATTCTGAGACCCAGCCAACTTAAAGGAAAACCACTTTGAACTTCCTGGAAGGAATTTCTCAACCTTCTCTCTAATAAATATCACACGGTGTCACTTCTAAACTCTTTATTCCTGACCCAGCTGCCTGTTCACCCTCACACGCATAAGACACTAGTAGGTATTAGATCCAGCATCTTGCTGAGAGTTGATGTGTTAAGATGCACAACGAGTTGATGTTTGTGGTACCCGAAAGACCCTATCACATGACTTTTAGTGATGAGACACAAACCGGATATCTGTTCACGCCAGACAGGCACCAACTGAGGAGATGGTTGTACCCATCTCGTTCGGTGACCTTTGGGGTTTCTTACAGGATCATGGCTGAGATAGCTCACTTCTAGGGGTTCGAATGATGCAAAGGCAGTGGCATCAGTGAAAAGTCCACTTCCATGCAGACAGTAAGTTGTGAAAGCTTCATGAAAACTACATGCCTAGGGCTCCCTGCCAACCTGCAGGCAGCTCCAACAGATACTCTTCTCTTCCTCAATAATCTAGTGCTTATATAACAACTGCCAGACCAAAAACTCTGGTTTTAAGGCTTTCTTGATAGTTTTCTTCTGTTATTGATGTCATCCTTTTTATCCATTGTTCAATCATGGTATCCTTCCTTTCTCTGCCAATAATAATAATAATATAGAAATGCAACCTACAGGATATAAGTAGGCACACATTCCCAGTCTTGTCACACAGCAGGGCAGACCACTGGGTTTAAAAATACAGACGTTAGGTTTCACATTTCTCAGCTATATCAACATAGAATTTCTTTAATTTTATAATAGGCAATTTGCTTGATAGATAATAAAAGTGATTAAATGATATCATACATCTGAACACAAGGTTTTAAAATGTACATCCAGATGGGTAGTGAAAACATGAAAAGGGAACTGTAGACTGTGAAACAATCCAAAGATTGTTTTCCCTTACCATTGAGTTATGCTAACAATTATCATAGATAAAAATGACTGAACAGTGTGTCAGGAATCACCAGTGCCTGAAAGAGGCTGAGTGTCCATCTCAAACTGTTAACACTCATCCGATGGCAAGAGGTGACTAATGGAACACTTCAACCCCATTAAAACTTTCTGAGCATATCTGCCCTCTACCTTTTCCCAACTAACTCCATTTTTAAAAATATGATCTAATCTGAAAGATATGAAAATACAAAGGCAGATTCGAGTCATCCCCAAAGGCAGGTTAATAATGCATTCAGATTCAAATCATTATTCACATTGATAAAACTGACCTACTTTTCATCTTTCAGGAGAAAACGTCCTATGGAATATTTTTTTCTTATAAAAATATGGCTTTCTCAAGCCTTTCTTCTTTCATACTATAATTAAAGCTGGCATATCACTTCAAAATGTTAAATGAAATTTGGTTCATTTTCAGGCCTGGCTTTTTTAATGAGTTAGCATCTCCACTGACTGAGACAAGCACGCTCACTGCGTTGCATGCCAGGGAATCTTTCTGACAGTTGTGATCATGATGCAGATGTTTTGCTTCATGGGGATTTTCCAACAATGTCCCTAATGCAAATGCATGCCTACTTCCTGGCAAAGAAAAGAAAAGATTTTTCCAAACAAGAATTCCAAATGCCTTCACCCCATCATTGCGAATGTAAACAACCGTTGTTTTCTCCACATCACTTTTGCAGAGTTCTGTTGCATCAATAAAGGGATTTACTTCTTTTCTGTTACCCTTTTTCCCTCTCTAGGAAAAAGGTTTAACAAAATCTTATGCAGGTCCAGAATGGAATGAAGGTAATCATAGTTGTAATTGTGTTCATGTCTTACCAGTTGACTCCTAAAAGTGATTTACCACTTCATCTCGATCCTTCTATCTTCTGCTCCGTTTTCAACACGGAAGTAAACAGAAGTGTGACAGTACTCTTGGAGCTATGTGTAGGAGTGCTTTTGGAGATTTAAAGAGAGTAGATAAAAACAATAAAAGGAGAGCTGAGTAAATATTTTTAAAGGCAAAAAGAGTGCAAAATTCCACAGAGGTTTTGTGAGATGAAAATTCCGGATATGTTTTAAGGGGGACAATTTAATAGCACATCCCTGATCCCCTGGCTCTTAAAGACTTTCCACACCCTCCTAAATGATACATAGGCCTTCAATACAGGAGTTGTATTGTAGAAGTTTACATTGGAATTGGACTCCATTACTCTGTATTTAGATTGCTTGTGGTTTCAAATATTGCAAGAGACATTTCCCAGATGAGGGGTGAGTACTGAATTACCTGTGGGTGTAAGGACAGCATTTGAAATGTAGTTAGGGACTATGCTTGTATAATGCTCTCTCTCCCCAGAAGTCGGGTCTAACCCCTCCTACCTAGCTATTGGATGGTCAGCTCTTTATTAAACCAATCAGAAAGTGCCTACGTATGTAAGGTAAAACAGGAACACATTTTCACACAGTGTGATCAAATGTCCTGCAATGACATATTGCTTCACCCACTGTATCATTAGCAAAAGTTTATTTGGTCATAGTAAACGCAGTTATAACCTCAGTCATTGGATAAATTCTTTGGAAAAAGAACAAATGTGGAGATGACACAGTCAGTAGAGTGTTTGTCTTCCAAAATTTGAGTTTATTCCTGTACACCACAGAATAAAACAATGTGTGATGGGACAGACTTATAATCCTAGAACTTGGGAGATAGAGACAGATGGAGACTTGTGGATAACTGGAGCTGGCTGAGAAGCCATCCTGGCACAGTTGAAAAGTTCAGGTTAAGGGGAGGCCCTTTCTCAAAAAACAAGATGATCATTTCTTGGGCACTAATACCATAGGCTGTCCTCTGACCTCCACACACACATATTAAAAAAAAAAAAAAAAAAAAAAAAAAAAAAAAAAAAAAAAAAAAAAAGAATGGAGGAAGAAAAAAAGGGGGAAAGACAGGAGGGGGCAGAAGAAAAAAAAGAAGGAAGGAAGGGAGGGAGGGAGGAAGGGAGGAAAGACCAAATCTTTCATTCAGCTATGTTAAGATCCTATTTTAAAAGCATACTATTGTCATCCAGTCAGCCTTCAATGTACCTAATATCATCAGTGATAAAGTTTCAATATATGAATTTTAGAAGAGGACATAAACATTAGACCGTAGCAGTCAGTAAATAAAATAGTGGCTTTTCATCTTTCAATTATCTGTTCATATACGCATGATGGCACATTTATAAAACAAATATGGTACCACTTTTAAGATAATGCAAAGAGCATCAAATTCATGGGACACTTTTTCTGTATTTAAAATATAAGACTATACTATCTTGATAAAATCAGAAGCAACTCTTACATACGTACCTCACAGACCTATCACATAGTTCTCTGCTCTGGGTACTGTCGAGCTGTATCTGATTTCTAACCAAAAGAACTGCTTTTCTAGGCTTGATATCCTGGTCCTTTGGAGATAATTTGTCACCTAACTGGTAGACAAACCATGCCAGGTTGTAAGCGGAGCTCCTCTCTGTACCACCCTTTGTAACTGAGGAACAGGGGTCCTAAGAAATATTGAGCGGTCCAGTTGAACAAGAAAATAGCACAGCAGGACAGGGGGATCCAAGGATGTATCTCCTTCTCACTGCAGATAAACTAGAGTTAAGCCTTTCAGCAGGAAACTTACCTTACACAAGACCTTCGCTTAAAGCCCAGTGACCCAGCTGGCAGTTCTGGCAGGTGTCCAGGCAAAAGTCATCTCTCCCACTTGTCTAGGTTTTCTGAGTGACCTCATCATCATCATCATCATCATCAAATATGGGCACGACTTCTGTCACTCTTTAGATAAACATTTCTAGATGTAAAGAACAGCTTCTCTCACTTGTTTGTCATCACGGGTGCCAGGAAAGTCACTTCAAGAAGAACATCCAGCTGGACAGGAGGACAGAAATGGCCAAATTTCTTCCACTTTATCAAGAGCAAGAATAAGGAACCAATGTGATTACACAAGAGCACAAACCAGATCCTCGTCTGTTCTCTGTTCTATGAAGTGGACCACAGCTATTCTAAATCATTCTCTGGACCATACAGAACACAGTAAGTACATGGAACGCAAACCTTAGAAGCCAGAAATAATGTGAGAAACCAGACACAGAAATTCATTTTAGACTTTTGAAATCTGGAATATGTTTTTAGGCTGGGAAGACTTGGTTTTTTCAAGGGTGGCTGATGAAGAAAATGAAATTCCACAGCAACTCAGTACTGACCTAACAGACTTTTCAATCTGAATTCCCATACTCAGAAGTATAATGACAACTCGTTTGTATTTTAATAGATAAAGATTGCCTGAAGACAAGAACACAAAACAGCCACACTAGTCAGCCATAACAGGCCAGGCAGTGGTGGCACACACCTTTACTCCCAGTAGCCACACTAGTTAGCCTTAGAGGCAGGCGGTGGTGATGCACACCTTTATCCCAGCACTAAAAATGAATAGAAGGTGGGAAGGGACAGGACCTCACTCTCTTTTCCCTCTGAAGATTTCATAGAAGTAAGAGCTCTCTAGTGGCTTGGCTGCTTTGCTTTTCTGATCTTCAGTTTGAACCCCAATTTCTGCCTCTAGGTTTTTACTATTCATGCTACACAGAGATCTATTGAAGAAGGTGGCAGAGGAGACTTTACACTCTTCTGTTGGAACTGTAATCTCTGATGGGTGTCACAGTATCAGCTTTCTAGTCATCCCAGTTAAGGAAGAAAGGGTGTTAGCTTCTTCCACAACATCCACACTGCAGAAATCATTCCCAAACTTCAAGATGTGGCTCTGAACCTCCACACAGCACATCCTAATCTACCTCTTTCAACGGATAAAATCGGCATGCCATTTGTGAAGAATAAGCCAATTAGTTCATCCAAATTCAAAGATATTTATAGCTTATTCAGCTGTTCTGGTTTCTGAAGGAATCAGTCCCTGCCAACATCGCTGGGAATGGACCATTCACAAACCCAAATGTACCCTAAGGATTTGTAAAACCTCTTTCAGGACTGGAAAGCAAATCCCATCAGAACAAAATAGTCACCAGACAATCAGCTGCACGGTGGTGATTGTGTTGTTTAAGATGCTGTCCCAGCAATTATTTTGCTAAAGAAAAGCCCAGAGATTAGTATGAACTCTGGACAATGAATTGGAGAGATTTTGCCTTACAATTTGAATAACATTACTTGCATTCATTCTTTCAATGCTAAATTTTCTAGAATAGTCTTGTTTCTAATATTGGACTTATTCTCAACCTCTGACAATCTGAAAATCAATCGATTATTGGTGAACCATCACATTGCTTCAATTTCCTCTTATAATTTAAGGACAGTCAGAATCTAGCACTAAATTCTGTTAAATGATTTCTTACAAGTTAGGCATAAATAAAGTATATAATGTTTGTTCTTTCTCTGTCCAATTTCTTTCACTCAAAATAAAGTTCATACATACTGTCACATGAATGAGTGATTCATCCCTTTCATATTGTTGAGTAATTATTTATTCTATAGTTCTCTTTATTGATTCACCCATTGATGGTCATCTAGGTCTGTCCATCTGGAGAGGGGTTGCATTCAGAGTCATCTGTAAACAGATTAGATGAAATTTTTTATGCTGTTGCAATTTGCAAAACTTCACAGAATGGACGATATATCAAGATCTGTTAATGTTGGGAATGCAGATACTTTTGACTCATAAATACATCCAAAGAGCTTTTTAAAAAAAGAGCGCTTAACATTTGTAAAATCTAAGATTATTTGTGTTGTGCTAACATAAAATACTAGGTCAAAAGAGCATTAATATCTCTGTGAGTTTGAGGCCAGCCTGGTCTACAAGAGCTAGTTCCAGAACAGCTAGGACTGTAACACAGAGAAACCTTGTATCAAAAAAAAGGACAATAATATATACCATGATCTCATAATTTCTAAGAGCACACTGAAAGATTTTTTTAAAGCTTATAAGGGCATATAATAACAAGTGATACCTTAAATTGTTACGTGAAATAGAGAAGGAGTAAATACCAAAAGCTATTGCTGGTTGTTCTTTCAGGGGGAGTTACAGAGTATTTCAATTTCTTGGTTGTATACTTCTATGTTTTGCAATTTCTGTAGTGTGGGTAAACTATTTTTCCTTTAAAAATAACTTTTTAAGAGTTTTTTCTTTGTCTCTCCTTCTTATGGAATCAATTGAGCTGAAAGTAAGTATATGTAAGTTATCTCAATTTAAAAAAAATACTTTGTTTCGGTAGGTTCAATATAGGAGGAAGGCTAGGCTTATTTATAAGAAAGTAGGTGTTGAATTTGACTCAATTTCTTGCTGTTTCTCTGAGAGGATCACATAGACACAAAGGTTTCTAAGACCATTAAACAGAAGACCCACAAACTATATTTTATAACCTATAGTTTTCCTCTGAGTGCCACACCTACATAATTGCCTGCTAAAACATCTCTTAAAGATCAGAAATCAGATGACATTGTCCAAGTTAACATCGTTATCCCACATCCTTCACCATCACCCCGCTGATCCTCTCTTCACTTTCCCTTCTCTCATAACCAGATTCTACTGTCACTGCATGCCCAACACCTCCAACTGACTAGACTCTCCTCAATTTAATGCATTTGTGATGGAGTATTAACTATGAAATATATAGACATAAAAAATATTATATATGGCATAACATGAACTAGAAATTTATTCATCACTTGTCTAGCATTCCACTTTAATTGGCTATCCAGAATTTTTATTGCCACATCCAACAGCCTTATCAGCAATAATTTTAATTTCAATCAACTGAATCGTCAAGCAAGTTCTAAATAACCGAGTTCTTTTCCTTGGTCTTCATTTGAGTAGCTGATATGGCTCCGGTAACAACGACATTAGATACCTAATGGCTCGATAATGGTTGACTTATTTTCCTGGCAAAGCTGTTATTTTAAGTGGAACATATTTTACAAACCTTACCAACTTTTTCTGGCAAATTTCAAAACTGCTGAACCAACATCTTAGTGCCTTGGGGTCTCGGTGAGATTTCAAGTCATGTAATACGACTGAAATTTTTAATGAAAACCAACCACCCAACCCACCAACAATCTTAAGCTAAAGCATTTTTTTTAATCTCTCTCAAAATAAGCAAGTGGAGATAATCCACTCACTTTGAATACTGCAACACTAATTGGAAATGACATGTTCCCCAAATTTTGCTCAGGCATTTCCTGTCACAGGAGAGGCTGGCTGTGTGACAAAGACAGGCCAGGAATATCCGCCTCGAGGGAATATTCTATTTGAACTACAAGGAAAGATATTTCTGCCTGGTGGCTTGGCCACCTGCCACATGGACCCTGTCGAAACTCGCTGTTATTTGTGCTCTCTACTTCTTCCTTGAAGTTATTAACTTATTCATATGAATTAATGTGCGCCACCTCGGGAAAGTGATATGTTTTAACTACCCACCGGAATTCTAAGCCAATTATAAAAATAAGCAGTGAAGCAAAGGTTAATGGCACGGTTTCTTTAAAATTAGAGTCATTCTTCAGTTTTATAGTTCCACAACTAATTATTTTGCTTTTATATAACAGAATAATTAGTTGTGAAGCCATAAAAGTGAACAAAGTATTTTCTGTTCGTTTTGGAAAATTAAGTATATTGCTTAGTCATTTTAATTCACTTAAAACAAGTGTTATAAATAACGTCCAGAAATCTCCAAATTGGCAGAGATTTTAAGGAACGTGTTATGTAACTTACCTGCAGTTATGCATCCTTCTGAATTTTCACACTTAAAGCAAACGGAAAGCCATTTGCTGCCAGGTTAGATGAGACATTTAATCTTGTTTTTCTCCAATACCATCCCAAAGAAATCTTGTATCTCTTCCATGTCACTGAGGTGGTAGAACACCAGAGAAGTTTCTTAATGTACTTTTCTCAATAAACTCTACCTGTAAACTTAGTAATTCAGAAAAGAGCCATCATTTCTTTGTAAATTGAGGAGGCAAATGCTCATATGTTTAAGAGCATCATTTTGCCCCACATTTTCCTAATCTCCATCTGTATCTCATCATTGGAGATCACTTACAATTTAAGACTGCATTTTCCTTCATTCTAGTACCACCATTTTCAACTAAATTTACTCTAAAACATAAAATTGGGTACAGATTATGGACGACTTCCATTCGGCTTTTTTGCAGCCATAGTCAGTCCCGTTAACGTCCTTGAGAGTATATTGTGAGCAGCACGGACCTCTTTGCAGCAGAGTGCCCAAGTCAAGGAGCTGAGCTTAGAAGTACACAGGTGTGTGAGAACTAGGCTTGAGGTTTCAGTGTTGTTTAGAAGGCAGCGTAGCCAGAAGTCGGGGTGAGTTCGCATCCTCTTCTGCATTCTGTCTCGCTGCTTTGACACCTCTAGTCCATCGGAGCGAGGCGAGAGCACCGCAGGAAATGAGAGTTAGAGTACCGCTTTGTCATGTCTTCTCTAAGTCACCTCTTTCTGGAACGACACAGATCCTAGAAAGCCACTTGGACCAGCCACTGGAGTGGAGCCTCTCTTTTTTCCAGCCTGAATCAAACCTAATTGGTTTGACCTGACAATAGAGTATAAAAGAAGAGGACTGCCTACACCTGCCTCCGAGCAGGGAGCCCTTGGCTGATCCTGTATCATGACTGTATACTCTAAGGGACATTATCACCACCACTACTTAAAACATTGACTAATACCACTGCTGGGTGCTGAACATTCACATGTGCAGGTCTTCTTTCATGGCAGGTAGGGCAGCATATAAACAGGATGCAAAAGCTGAAACTTATAAGGCAAATCAGAAGACTTCAGTTTCAAGCATAATGTTTTTTGTCAGGTTTTAAATTCAGTGTATTTTATTTTGTCTTTAATCGTGATACTGTGATATTGCTTCTTTATCTGTCTCAATAAGTGATATGCTTCTAACAATATTAATAAGTTCATAGAAATATTAAAACATATGCTCTGGAATTTCATTGCCTTGGACCTTTCTCTAGATTGATTTGAATCTCTACATCTGACTCGAATATCATAATTTGTAAACAGTGTGTGCAACTTAATAATAACTGGCTCCAGGTATCAAATTTTATAGCCTAAATTCTTTAGTTTATGAGAATTACAAAACTGTAATTTTAAAGATTGATTCCCACAAGTACAAAAAATTTGCAAAAATAAATATGAAAGATAAAACTCATAGTTACAGCTTTATGCCAATGTTAAAGCTATGCCCTTGTTTCAAGCTGAAACTAACTAGAGACAGAACAACTATCTCTACATTAGGGATATCTCCTCTTTAGGAGAGGAATCAATTTTCAAATCCTCTGAAATTATTTCCACAGCATACCATAAATGTGGCTGGGAAAGTTGCTCAGTAGTCAGAGTGCTTGCCTAATATGTGCAGAGCCCTGAGTGTAGTATAGTAGACCATATCTGTAATCCTTGCACTTGGAGGTAGAAGCAAGATAATCAGAAATTCAAAGTCATGCTTGGTTATACAGAGGGTTTAAGACCAACCTGGAGTATGTGAGTCTGTGTGTGTGTGTGTGTATGTATGTATGTATGTATGTATGTGTGTATATATATATGATATTTGTCACATATATATCCTAAATTGAGGTTTTTGTGTATTTTATTAAGTTACCATTATGTACCTGATTATAACAAATTAGTATGCACATTCATATCAAGGCCTTATAGTCTAGACATAACAAATTAGTATGCACATTCATATCAAGGCCTTAATTTTATAGTCACAGACTCTACCCTCCTGAATGGGATTAAATTTAGAGGCACCAGTAAGTCAGTGATTCGTGTTTCCTATATTCCCCATTCTAAAATATACTATCAGACAACACACAGTGTTTTTACATATTGTGATTAATATCTCAGGGCTCAGTTTTATGAATGTTGCTTGATTATTCAGCTGGTCTATAGCTCTAAAAGAATACATGGAGTCCAATTTTTATTTTTAATGCAATAGAAATATGTAAATACCTTAAAGTCAGGTGTGATATTAAATAACTTAAAGAGTTTTCAACGCTGAAGAATCAAGAACTCCATTCAAAACTCCTGACACTCCTAATTAAAACCCGTGCATCTACCAAGCGATAGTACATAACCTGGTGTGATGAGCTTTGGACCACATCACTGTCCACGTGCCCTCCGCTTCCCCTCCATTTGTTTCCATTATGCTGAGTGCATATTGCTTTCCACTCCTCCTAGTCATGAGCTAACTGAGTCTAATGTCATTTTCATTTCTCACAAAGTTGCCGAAAGCCATTCTGATGGCTCCTAGTTTAAGCCAATTGCAAACAAAAAAGCTGTTTGGCACTCGCCTCTCATTTTTATGTGCATACAACTGGTATTTGTCTTGAACAAATAGGTAGGAGTAGATGAACGTATTTCTGGAGTATATGTGGGTTTAGCTTTATAGAAAACTGTTATCTTATTTTCTCAAGTGGTTGTACTGTTTCATATTCCCACTGGCAATGTTTGAAAGTTTCCATTGTTCGAAGTTCTTGCCTACACTTTATATTATGCATGTTTTTTTTTAAACTTCACATTCTAGTGGGTGTGCAGACTGATCTGATTATAACTATAATTATAATCTTAATTTCCCTCATGACTATCTTTTCATAATTTTCACACATGTGTGTATATCTTAAAATATTTAGTGATTTTTTTAAAATATAATTTTTATTAACCTCCTCAAGAGTTTCTTACACATTTTGGATAAGAAGGTTTTGTCTCATAAGCTAGATTCTTGCAAACCCTTTGGTTCCACTCAATTTATCTTTTTCACTTCCCTAACAGTGTTTTCAAAGAGTTCATTTTGGCTTCTTTGAAGTTGTAGTTTAGTTTGTCTTCCATATCTTGACTTTTATATTAGAAAATTCTAATTTCTAATGACCAAAATCATAACTTTCAGCATTGGAAGATATATAAAAAGAGTAAAGATAGCATGGTTCTATACAAAATTTACCTGAAAAAATATAGCAACTGGGAATTCTTTCAGCCAAGAGTAGCAGAAAAATCTAATTTTGTTGGCTTGACTTTAAAATGCTATTTTTAATTTTTATTTGGTGTTTGGGGTGTGTGGGTGTTTTGTCTACGTATGTATCTTTGCCTGGGTTGTACCTGGTGCCAGTGGATACCAGGAGAGGACATCAGATGTCCTGGAACTGAGGTCACAAACCATGGTGAGCACCATGGGTGCTCAGTAGCAAATCTGGGTCCTCTGGAAGAGCCCATGCTCTCATTCACTGTGTTACTCCCCCATCCTTCTAAAAAGATGATTTTTTCATTATTGGAACAGGCAGAGAAACTAGCAGCTATATATGCCATAGACTCCGGTCCCTCAGTCAATAACATGATGAGTACACACTGTCATGCCCCTTTTCTGGAAGTTGATGTCTGCAGTCACAGCTGGATATATGCACACTGGTGAAGAATATGCAGAAAGAGCAGAGTCTGCAAGAGGCATCTCACTTAATTCTAATGTAATTCTCCCTGAGCACAACTGAGTCATGTGGCCAGGAAAAACTATGATGGGAAGAGCAGATGTTGATATTGTTAGGCGAGCATAGAAATATTTAAATAACCTCAAAATACAAAAGACAATGAAAAGACTCTTCTATTACAGTAGACGACCCCCCCCAAAAAAAAAGAAAGAAAAGAAAAGAAAATCATAATCTCACTTCAAATGCAAAGAAAAAGTTTTAGCTTTCAGCCAACAAAACATCTACATACTAAAGACCTCATTTTAAAGACTTGAGTTATGTAAGGGCTAGTAATAATAGAAATAAAAGCTATTATAACTACTACAACTTGAGCTTAATATGAATAACGGGTGATGCCAACAAAGCCATGTATTTTATCTTTCTTCGTCTGCCTGTGTGATACATAGTGGAAAATAAGGTTCGCGAATGTAGACTGTTAAAGTCTCCTAGAAAAGGCATCCAGAATAAGAAATCAAAAGCCTAGGCTTGACAACTTTTTCCTATCTCTGTATATTTTTGAGAATGTTCAAGATCGGGAGGTGTACACTGAAAGCTTTTACGGTGGTGTTTAGCTTCTGTGCAAATGAAAGTTCAGATGCAAAATCTCTTCTCATACTAGAATCTTAGCCATTTAGCTTTACCCTCCCTAACTGGCAATGCTATTGAGATCTTCATTGATAAACTGATGCCAGGGTGAAGGTTCATTTGTACTGGCTAGCCTCTCATTGATAAAATTCTACAGAGAAAAGTAAAATGAAAAATATTCATTAAAAATTTTAAATAGCGAGCTGGAGAGATGGCTCAGTGGTTAAGAGCACTGCCTGTTCTTCCAAAGGTCCTGAATTCAATTCCTGGCAACCACATAGTAGCTCACAACCATCTGTAATGAGGTCTGGTGCCCTCTTCTGGCCTACAGACATACATACAGACAGAATATTGTATACATAATAAATAAATATTTAAAAAGAAAAATTTAAATAGCCAATCAGTAATGAAAATAATGTTTTTTTCAGTTTTGCAAGTAGACTTTGTCCTTTCGTAACATATTACAGCTGGCAAATCCAGAATAACTCAGAAAGGAATGTTAGTTGAACCCAAGATTCAGTACATTTTCTGAGCCAATGCACCACCATCCTGTTGTTTGTGTCTAGTTGACTTATCTTTCTAAATTTTCAGCAGTATGGAAGAAGTTCTAAATATTCAAAATGTTATGGAATCTGTGAGAGTTTTTAAAGTTAGGAAATTGCTAATGTCGAACCAGAAGGCAAAATTGTCCTAAACATTCTAGCAACGATGTCACTCACCTAAGGATGAAGCCTATCCTGCTCAATGCAATTTGTCTACAAATGCTGCAGCTCAGATTTATAAGATACGGGTGATTCAGAGGGTAATAAGCCCCACTTTCTTATGTTGGAACTTATACAACTATGTATACTCTCTGGCAAATGACTGTCTTTCTCTGACAACGTTCTTCAAAATATCCAAATGTATTGATAGTTGTCCTTGACATGAAAGATGTGCAACGATACATCTTTTCCCTTAGGAAATGGGTGGAAGTTTCTTAGGTGATAGAGCTAATGGAAACAGAAGGAATACCTCAAAATTTTGACCTGACTCAATCACTAAGACCATATGTCCCTTATTTCATATTCGAAGACCAAGCATTCAGAACCCTGTGCTTTATAGAAATAAAAATGATGTTAGCATTATTAAAAGGATTAAAATGCTATCTCACTCACTTTTGTTTGGAGTGTTGAATTTTTTTTTTTTTTTTGGTTTTTTTTTTTTTGGTTTTTCGAGTCAGGGTTTCTCTGTGGTTTTGGAGCCTGTCCTGGAACTAGCTCTTGTAGACCAGGCTGGTCTCGAACTCACAGAGATCTGCCTGCCTCTGCCTCCCGAGTGCTGGGATTAAAGGCGTGCGCCACCACCGCCCGGCCGAATTTTTTTTTAATACAGCATTGCCCTGTGTACATTTGCAGCTATTGCTTGTTTAAAGACAGCAGACACTATCAGACGTCTCCTGGAGGGCAAATTTGTCCCCAGTTGCGAGCTACAGCTGTTCATAAACTGTTTATCCTGGGAGATTTTACCCTGAAGACCCCATGGTCAAATAAGATGAGCAACATCAAATAAACAGCAACAATGACAAGTGATATTAGCAAACTTTTAGTTATGATCTTATCCAATCCTCATAAAAGACCTGGAAGGTACCATTGTACGGCACATTTTTCAACTGAGAACATTGAGCCCCAGGGAAATCAAGCACTTAACTGACCAACATCATAAAATTGGAAAGCTGCACAGCCAAGATTTGTTTTTAAAGCCATCTCCAGAGCCTACACAAATATCTAACAGTTCTACCCCTCAGTTTTTAATTAAAAATTCTCAATTTGCCATATTTATTAAAGATGAGCAGTTACTCATTAACAAAAAATGACCTTTAGTCTTAATCAGTTGACGGCAATCTTTTAATTATTTGCTACGTCATGTTTCTTATAAACATCTGTGGATGCAAACAAATACATCATGTTCCCTGGAAATGCTAATCAACATGAAGTTCAGGGAATTCAGAAGGTCCCAGAAGTGAAAGGGGAAGAAAATGTAACACTGCATGCAGGAGGGGATTTAACAAAGGAGATGAGTCTTGAATTGGGCCCTTAAACATCCTGTTAAAGTGGAATAGATAAATACCTGTCTAGTGGAGAGGTGTTTTAATCAGAGTTATAAGGATGTTCAAAGATCTGGACAAGTGGAAGGGGAGATGTTTGCTATGTCTGGAGAATTGCAGGAGCCAAGAACACAAAATGAAGAAAAGTTTTGTGTTCTGTATGGTCATCTCTGTCCTGGCTTTGTCACTGGAGGGCAGTAGACCCTCCAAAAGCATACTAGATGCATGGTTAGCTGGGTACTTAACCAGGCGGCTGTAGTGAAGGGTGTTTGATGCTGAGTAGTGAGTACATGAATAATGGGCGGGGCGACCAAAAGGAATTGAGATGGAGCCAGGCAGTGGTGGTGTATGCCTTTAAACCCAGCACTCCAGAGGCAGAGGCAGAGGAGGCAGAGGCAGAGGCAGAGGCAGAGGCAGAGGCAGAGGCAGGTGATTCTCTGTGAGTTCGAGACCAGAGTGGTCGACAAGAGCTAGTTCCAGGACAGGTTCCTAAACTACAGAATAAACTCTGTCGCAAAATTTAAAAAAAACAAAAAACAGAGTTGAGATGGACAGAATGGTCAGGTGAGGTGAGAGAGAACCTTCTCTTAATGAGCTGTGAGAGCAAATAAAATTTTAAAGAACTATCAAGGAAGTAAAATGCTGTTCTTTCCAGACTAATATGGAAATTTGTTTGGCAGCTATTTCAGTAACTTGTAGACCACTGTAACAGTTTACCTCTGACAACATCAGTCTGAGTTGGCATTGACGGAGACTCAACCAAATGCATTTGAGAAATAGGGAGCCAGCTACACGGGCTGAGAGACTAGCCTCAAATCTTAGTAAACGTCTGTCGAATGGTAATTAATCAAATTTGGGGTTCTTTTTAATAACCTCTGACTCAGGCATTTAACATAAGAATAATTAAAAGGATGAAATACTCCTTTAGACGTTTGATGGCAGATTTTTTTCTACTTCATTTTTTCAGGAGAAAATTAATGGTTCATTCTTCTCTCCAAAATAAAATTCCGCAGAATAATGCCAAAAGGACTTTTCATCCCCATGCATTATGTGATAGATTTTATAACTTCATTATTTAAACTCAAAATAATAAGCATATAGCATACAATCCAACATTTGTAACCTTTCTTTTGACCAAGTATCTTCTTCAAATGATAACATTAAGAATCCTTCAGTTTCTGTAAGACAAAGCAGTTTTGTTATCACTGACCAAAAGATTTCATGACCTCCTCACTAGACTCGTAGAAGGAAAACTGTTTTTATTTATTGTGGTCCAGCAATTTCTTCTACTGTTGTGTCTTAAACACCAAACAGTTGTGCTATCTGCTACTTTAGGAGTGCCATTAGGAGCCAGATCCCTTAAAACGTACTTAGTCAACATTCCTTACTCATTTTCCAGACTGGTGGAGAGACAAAGTATTATGGCACACACTCTCATGGTTCCTCAATGAGGTGCAAACTTAAATCCATGAGACAGAAAAGCCAGCCTGATTTCAACAACCTCCTGATTTCAGGCTTGCCTTGCCATTTCTGTTTCACCTCGGTTTTATCACGTATTAAGTACCAATGCATCATGAAAGCCGAATCATTAATTCTAAATTAAATCTCTTACCTCACAGTTTCTCTAAAATACCAATTTCACCTCTGTGTTTAATGGAACAATTGAGTATCCTGTTGGCTTATGGCAATGTTTAGCCCTGGTTATTCAAAAGTATAAATGTGTAGCAATAATAGCAACATACCTTCCAACATGTTGGAATTCAAGCCAGGTAATATACTGTGATCTTAATTTAGAAAATTATTTAAAAAATTTTGCCAAATTCAAAAAGTAACTGTCCATGTAACTTAATAATTTATTTTTAGCTAGAGATACATATATATATATATACATGCATGTATATATACCTATATACAAAAGCATTAAAACATTGATGGAGTTTTATAAAATCAGAAATAAAAGGGCTGTTGTAGTTCATATATATGAACAGACAGATTAAAAAGTTCTGATTAAATGCAATTGCTTCTCCTGGCCCAACACACACAGACTCACACAAAGCAGAAAGTATATTTGGTTCAAATCATCAAGATAATTGACTCACCAGTTATGATAGAGAACACCCATCATTCTACAATGATAATTTGCTGTCCTATCGGTAATGAAAGATTTGATATATCCTGACATATCCTTACACGTTCTTTTTAGGTGTATCAATACATGCATGAAACGATCACTGTTAACGGCTGCCCAGAATTCCGTGCGAGGGCCACAGCAAAGGTAAGAGTTGAGTAACTTTAAAAGTATACTTGACCCCAGTGACGTAGTAATTGATTGTGCGCGTGTGTGTTTCAGGTATTCTCGTGTGTACACTCTAAGAGAATTTAGACCTCAGTGGCAGCCCAGAGTCTAGAACCAGTACTCCTTACCAGGTAAAAATCCTAATGGAAAAATTGACCTTTTTCTGCTGCTTCTGTAGCTTAAGGAAGGAGAATGACGTCATTAAACTCACTAAATGTCCATTTGGCACAAGCAAACCTGCGGCTTCACTGTATCAAGTTCTACATGGTCTCTGGTACATCCTGCGGATGCAAAAGAACCCATGTCCTCTGGAGAGCGTGAGAATGCATTTACACAGGTCAAAAGCCTCCGATGTAAGTTAGACACGAAAGGCTTCACCTGACACCAGTGAGCCAGAGATCTTTGTTATTCAGCTGGGCAATGGGTAATTTGCTTGGTGGCAGGTACCGCTTTTGTTCTTTAAAGGATCAAACCCAGGGATTACCGAGGTCTCCTTGGAAAGAGTACAGAAAGAGGATCGTGACATTTTCTGGAAGATGGATCACTAGGAAATAATAGTGGTAATCTGAAGTCGCTCCTGCAGCTCCGCACCTCCTATTGTACACATAGAGAAATGTTTTAACAGAATGTAACTTTCTCCGTAAAGGGCGTGTAACTTCCTAATAATGATACCAACAAGTGAGAATACTCAAGACTCTTTCATTCAACTCCTTTGTGTTCTATCACCTGTTCTTTGATTTCTCCCCCGATATTTTCAGTCTTCATCCTGTAACTAAATAATGTGGATTTTTAAGTTTCTTTCTCCCTCCCTAACCCCGGCAAACAGAGGGTATGATTACCATTACATCATGCTTTGCTTGTTCTGAAGTGGAACACATGCAGAAAAATGATGCCTACACGGTTTAATTAAGGGGAAAGTGAATTATGTAGTGTTTTACCATTCTCATTTCTTATTCATGTAGAACAGCAGGACAGCAGCATAATGCTGCAGCGGCACAATCTTTTCTGGTTGTTTCTGGGCTGTCTGCATTGCATCCATGTCAGCCATTGAAAACCTTTGCATGGCAGCAGGGTGTGCATGTGCAAATGCATGTAGCTAAAACCAAGCCATTATCTCCATGTCGTTCACTATCGTTCATTAAATGCAGGCAGTAGCATAATGCCAAGTTGATGTGATAATGTTGTGTGTGGGAAAAGAAGGTATGGTAGTTGGAAATCAATATTTTCACAGTGTTGAGAGCAAATCACTTTGTGCTAGGCATCTAATCAGCTGTGGTTAAGGCGAGCTAATGGAAGTGGAATACAAGAAGAGGGCAGAGAATCTTTTCTTGATTGAAACTACTATGCTATTCATACTGGGTGGGAGCTAATGGTAAGTTGATCACTTGAATTTGAAGAAGCTAATGTGTTCATTTTAAAATAGACCTATGACCATATTACATAACATTTTGTATACCTAGGTATAAAGCCCCAAGCTGTTCGGTTTGCCTGTGTCATTACACTGGCTGAAATGTTAGTACAGAATTAAGGGAGATATAATCAAAGGCCTAATAAGATGCTGTTCATAGTAATATGGAATACTGGTAGAACAATAATACCTTTTGATCCAGTACTTAATTTTAATTTTAATTTTCTTTTAGACATTCTGAATTCAAAACATTAAAAACCCTTACGCTTACTAAACCAATGGTTCAGTGATAACAAGATTACATGTATTTTCATGAATATA
This sequence comes from Chionomys nivalis, assembly GCF_950005125.1. NCBI lineage: Eukaryota > Metazoa > Chordata > Mammalia > Rodentia > Cricetidae > Chionomys > Chionomys nivalis. The sequence continues at coordinate 18,789,146 of NC_080110.1, forward strand.
TATGTAAAAAAGTGCTCATCAGCTTATTTAACAAGTATTAATGAACGTATATGTGCAGGCAAGAACATAGCCTGTGTGCCATGGCAAAAGCATGGTACAGACTTCCCGTGAAATGCGTGTGGTCAACACGCATTCAACAGTTATATATACCAGGGAGTATGTGTACTAAATCTGTAGTCCTTGATCAGGATTTCCATGTAACTGACAGAACTCTGGAACATTCTACAGTGCCTTTGTTTGCAGTTTTACTTTTCAGAGTAGATAAGCCTTACATACACGTAACTACATACACATGTATGTATGTTATACATACATAACTTACATACACATAATTAGCTGAGGATTTACCAAAGAAAATAGTCATATACAGCATCTAAAAGAAGACATTCTGTGTTCTTCATTCTACAGGAGACAGCTAGAGAGATATCTAAGAAGTTGCCCCATTTATGTAGCCTTATTTCCCCTGTTTTATTACCAAAAGACCATCTTTTCTTTCAGGCAACAGTTGCAGCCTTTGCAGCCAGCGAAGGTCACTCCCACCCTCGGGTAGTCGAACTGCCAAAGACTGATGAAGGCCTGGGTTTCAACGTGATGGGAGGAAAGGAACAGAATTCCCCAATTTATATCTCCCGAATCATCCCCGGAGGGGTAGCTGAAAGACACGGAGGGCTCAAGAGAGGCGACCAGCTGCTTTCAGTGAACGGAGTGGTATGTTGATAAAATACACAGAATTTTTTTCTCCCTAAGTATATGCCTTCTCCAACTCCAACCAACAAGGCAATTTTGAAAATCTAGTACAGACAGTAATTTTATACCCACATCCAACCACTTTCCCGGGATTGAATGGGTAGAAACCTATAAAGGCAATAATTCTATATTCTTATGTCTCAGTTCATCCTGCACACATACAATAAATATCAACAGTTAGAAATTATCGCATAGAATTTCTCCCTCAGAATACTACTATTAAATTAGTGTTCAAAAGAATGTTATTTCAATGTCGTTTTCATCCTAAATTCCTCTAAGCGGTTGGGTTTGAGGTTTTCTTTTGCTTTTATTCGTTCGTTCGTTTGTTTCAATGCCCCAAGAAATAGCATCCTGTGAAACAAATAGGTATTTGCCTTTATTTTCCACTTGTATCAAACATAACCAATCCAAGATCATGAGTTCCAGGACATGAATTTATGGAGATACACTTACCCCTTGACCTATAAACGTTTACTAAAAGAATTTAAGTTTTGACTTTTAAAGTAGATAAGCAGTTCTTTGTAGCTGCATTGGTTTATGCTCAAAACACAATACTTAACATATTATGTTTGAAATGAGACCTTTTATTGCTAACTATAGAATCATTTCTCTGTTTATATTTGTACTCTTATCTGCATTTGTTTATATTTAAAACATAAAAACTTATTTCATACTACAAAAGTAGCTGTTTTATATTAGCAAAAGCAATTCCATTGGGCTCTGCTGTTCTCTAATGACATCAAAATTAGCAGTCCATGAATATTTGATATCATCATTGCAATCCCCAAATTACCACTCCCTCTCCTTTGTCTAGGAGAGAGTGCTTTGAGATAAGTGTCTTACTGACCTTTCAATAACTATCATTTTTCTAAGCTTGTAGCCAGTGATAATTTTAGAGCCTGGCTTTCTGATAGAGGATCCCAAGTAGGGTCAAACATTAGGATACACAATAAGCTAGGCCTCGGGTTACTAATTTATCATTTCTCTGAGTATACTTTGCAGATCTAAAGAATGTGCAGGTTTAAAACTAGGAAGAAGGGTAGCAAAAAATATATAACTCAAATGTGTGCATACTCATTGTAGTTGTACAAAGTAACCATAGCCATTTGACATCAATCATCAATCCAATAGGTAAACTGACTTTGAACTCTATCTGGGGAGCAAACAGATTCTGCTTAACCCATGTATTTGCAAAGAGCACAGTGCGTGGGCTCCAAACATTTCACAATCAGGCATCTATTCTTGCAGTGACCTTGTGGTGAACCTGGGAAGCAGCAGGGAGCATTACAACAATGAAATCAAACAGACCTAGTTTTACCACATTGTTACAGACTAACTGTGCTAATCCCCAGCTCTGCTATCTCAAAGGCAAGCAGTCAGAATAGTTGCTAATTGTAAGAGCCCTGGCGGAAATTAGTGAGGCCACCTGTCTACCGGAAATCATCCTGTGACATTTGGTCACATACACCTTTGGTAAGTCATTGTGACTAGTAAAGAAGATTGAAGCGAGTGCGATTTTTAAAATGCCAGGAGTGTGCTTTTATTAATGTGGTGAAAAAAAACCTTAAAGGAAATTCTGCTGTACATTTGCAAACTAGTATGTGTTTATTAATAAGAAAGTTGCCATCACCTCTCTTCAGTGAAGCTGGTGAGGTCCCACTTCTCTGTCCATTCGGGTGTTCCAGCCATGAACTTGGAAGAAAGGTATATCTGACTCAGGAATATTCCAGGGTCAATTTTCTTATCTTTATATAAACAGAGAACCATAAATTCTATTAAGCATACAGTTTCACTTTTACCTTATGTTCCCATTCTTACTAACACCATGAACAGGATTCTTACACCCCATTTATGTTTCCAGAAACTCTATAGAGTCCATGTTTGCTTAAAAGTTGCAGTTTACTCACTAACTACCCAGTGGACCTAAGAATATTTATAACAAGGGGCGGGGAGACGGTTCAGCATCTAAGAGCACTTGCTCTTTCAGGGAACCGGAGCTAAATCCCAGCACCGGAAGAGCTCCAGGGATCTTAATGCCCCTTCTGGACTCCACGGGCATCCACATGCAAATGCATACACCCAAGCAAGCAAGCAAATACACACACACACACATGTCAATAAACATTTTTAAAATATTTGAAACAAAACTGATTTTTGTGAGCATTACAACATTGTATGAAGATTATTCAAAAGATAAAAAACTTTGTCTTAGAGCTGGAGAGATAGCTTAGAGGTTAAGAGCACTGACTGCTCTTCCAGAGGTCCTGAGTTCAATTCCCAGCAACCACATGGTGGCTCACAGCCATCTGTAATGAGAGCTGGTGCCCTCTTCTGGTCTGCAGCATATATGTAGGGAAAATACTGTATACATAATTAATAAATAAATCTTTTTAAAAAAGTTGCAATTTACTAGAAGTTTCCATATTGACCATATCATGTTAGTGAAAGAGGCACTAATTTCAACAGAGTTTGTTAAATTTCTGACACAGTTTGTTAAGGAGAAACCATCATCCATTCACTGCATTTTGTCAAACAAATGCTCACACCTGTCTTGGCTAGGGTGTTGCTTTGGATATAGTGCTATATCATTGCCCTCGCCGTAGTCTGGTTTATCGAGCTTAGATCTACAACTTAAAATACTGCACCTCCATACAACACATGGTACCAATCACCTATTTTAATGTGTTTAAGAGTAAATCATATATACACATATCTATGGAGCAATAATTAGTGAAAACAAAAACGGTCCTGAGTTTGAAAGAGAGCAAGAGGAGATGTAAGGAGGGCTTGCAAGAGAGAGAAAATAGAAGGAAGGAATTATTAATCTCAAAGAAAAGTAATATTTTAAAGTAAATCAGAAAGAAAGCTCTGTCCATTTTATCGAATACTCATTTCAAGGTATTTTTCTATAATGAGAAACTACATGGCTTACTGCCCTGCCCCTAGTCACAGAAACAGTAGCTGATGCAAGCCCAGGAGCCTGGCCCTTTAGCTCTGGGTCCAGAAGTCCTCTTAGTAGAAAGGATTTTATGCAAGTCACGGTATTTAGCGAAAATAAAATATTTTACAGTAAAATGAGGTTGGAGACCCTGAAATTGAAAGACCAAAAACAAACCAAGAGCAAGGTTAGCAGATCATCAAGGGATGGAAATGCTTGCTTTGAATCAAGGTCCTGCCTAGGAAGATACATATGGAAGATTTTCAGGAACTAGCACTCTAAGCTGTGAATTTTTCAAAGAAGTGATTTGAAAGGTTGAGGCACTTTAGGAAGCATTCTGAGGACAATTCCCTACTGATCTAATTAAATGTTAAATTATCCTATAGACCTAAGAATCTTAAATGATGTTTCTAATGGCATCATTTTTTTGTTATTTTTGCAACTTAGTTACTTTTAGAAATGATATGCCATGATATTTGCTAAAATTTATCATTAACACCGTGGTGATATCATGAAATGCCAGGTAATAAAAGGAGAGAGAGGGGAGATCAATAAGTGGAAATAAAGAAAGGATACAGCAATTGAGCAATTGATTTTTTTTCTTATAAGTCAAAACAGAGGGAAAGTCATAACACTTCAACTCTTTTTTTTATCATTTCTGCTAGAAAAGAGATTTCCCATGGGGTTCTTACAAATGAGACATTGAATCACCTAATATAGCATCATTGAAAATACAGTCATTTTGTGTAGCCACTTCTGTGTCAAGCCTTAGCAAAAAGTAATAGCTAAATTAAAATTTAACATTAATAGGAGGTCAAAATGCTGCAGTTAGAATGTATAGCTCTCGAATGGTCTCCTGTTCACCCTTTTATGTGCAAGACTTTCTCAAGGACAATGTCTAAAGATTGCAGGCAGTGTGGACCCAATAGGACACTAAATATATTTAGTGATGGAGACAAGATAAAAAAAAATCTCAATAGTCGGCACAATAGGCTTCACCTAAGAAGGCTCTTCATGAAGTCCTACTCTGATGCCAGATACTGTGTATACACACAATGAGGGAGACATGGCTAAATATTGAAGCTCGCAAAACATACTCAGGGGATAGTAATTGATTTTAAAATCAATATAAAATAAACTGGGATGTAAGTAAAGAGAAAAAGAAAACCGTGCTAATGTGTTTGTAGGAACATGGATTCCAATATCTTTGACAGACACAAAGATCTTGGTGCAGCCCTTGATTGTGGAGTGTTGTGGTCAGTCCATGTATTAGTGGAGTCTGACCTAGTGAACGCAAGCAAAACTTAGCATGTTTCCCTGAGGCGCACATTATTAAGAAGGACTTATATCATTTGTCTAGAGAAGAGAGAGCTCAGGGGAATGATGATTTCTCCAGGTGACCTCCATTCTGCCCGGTCCCAAATGACAGAACCAAGACCAGTGAGTGCATGAAGGTTGTAGGGAAAGCAGAGTCTTGCTTTCATAACAAAGACCTTGTAAAGCGAGCTAAACAGAAGGAGATCCACCCATAAAGAGTACATGTTCATTGTCTGAAGTTTTAATCAGATATTTGAGACAATGTACAAGTAATGTGTACATTGTTGTGTCAGGATCAAAGGTCCCTGCCATCTCTGTGACTCTGATTTGATAGCTTAGATGAAATTTTCGTTGACTCCACTGAATACTCCAGTTCCCCCACACATATCACCATATATTGTGAAACTGAATGTACGTACAACCTATCGTCTATGAATACTGTCCTTCAACAAGAGAATTGAAAGTTTGGGGCACTCACTGTACTTCATTATATTTAGTATCTTAAAGTTTTAAAACGTGTTTACATATTATTTTCCATTGTTTGCCTAAAACAGTCTCACAAAATGGAAAGGACATTCTGTACTGCATGCATGCATGCATGCATCCACACACATAGAAACACACACGCACACACACACCAGTGATCACACTTACATAAACTCACAGACCCACAATAAACACATGAAATAAATTTCAGTCTTTACTATAGTGTTAATTGATTATCAAGTATAAACTGTGATTGTTCAAAAAATCAATCCCAATTAAATGTGAATGAACACTGTAGGTACATCACTGACAATTTCCTGGGGTTCTTGTTATTTTATAGTCTCGTAAGATGTTAATATGGAACAAAGCTGGGTAGAAGTACAGGAGAGGTCCCTTACACTTCTTCATCATTTTATACAGCTATAATTAGTTTATATTATTTTTTTAAAGGAGAAACTCCTTCAAATACAATAGCATCCTGGTACTATTGGGAAAAAAAGAAAGGGAGCAAATATAGCAAATACAGCAATGGACAGAAAGAAAGATAAAACAGAAACATGGGAACTCTAATCACATGCCCTGTTGAGATGAGGCCTGGCTACCTTTGGAAATCCAGAGGTTGCCTCAGAGCCCCTCCCCAGCAGGACAATTGCAATTACATTTGCTTCTCTGTAGTTAAACCTAAATCAAGTTGTTGATACAGTGTGTGCACCTTGCTGATTACTTTTTAAGCACAGCAGATGAATGAATAAAAATGTGGGAAAGCAGGAGAATAAGTAGCCTCCTTGGTGCCTGGCCTTTTCCCCAGTTTATAAAAGCCTATGCCAAGTAAAAGGTGAGATTCACAGCTCAAATCAGCAACGCAGAGTGCTGTCAGGTGCACAGTGAGGATTAATCTAGAATTGGCGCTGCAGTTGGGATTGGAGCTCTGTGCTAAGAGCTTGCCTAGCCTACATAAGGCCCTGAAGTTGATACCCTGCAGAAACAGAAGAAAACAAGAATCAGATTTGAGCCTGTGGGCTTTAACATCCCAGCAGAAAAAAAACTTGAACTCAAACCTTATCCGTGTGTTTTTGGAATAAAGATTACAAAATAACCCAGGGGGGGGGAGGGGGCTTTAATTCCTATGAAAGGTATCACAAGGTATTTCTGTGAGTTGATGTTCTACAATAAAACCCATGCACCGTGGACAGCAATAATTTTTCTCCGTTGTCTCATGTCCAGTTCTAGAACTGGCCCAGTGCCTGCTGAATGAGGCTCCATAAATATTTTTGGATGCCAGGCACCGCTGTAAGGACTTTACATAATGAATGTATTATTTTCCTCATAGTGATCTATTGTGGCAAGCACTGTTAATACCATTTCTGTTTTATAAATGAGGAAAGAGAGAGATCCAGTACCTTAGGCAAGCTCCTTACGACTATTGAATGGCAGAGCTGGAGTTCCAACTCAGCCACCTTTATAATTTAAATGTAAATAAATATCACAGCCATAGATAATTTGTGCTTTCACGCATGATATAGAAAAGATCAAGACTTCTTAACTTTTATGGGTTTATGCTTTGGTTGAGGAGAAGGCGAAGTGTTTTTCTCAGCTGCTCTCTTTTGACCTTTCCAAAGTTAAGAGTCACAGTAAAGGTCGTAATATTTTGAAAAACAAGTGCACTTTAATTCAAATGTCTCTGGGTACTGAGGAGTGGGGAACAAAGCTCCCATCTGATTGTGTCTAAAATTGTTTCATACTTTCCTCGCCCATCCGTGCGCATTTTACTGGGTACCCCAGTGTGGCCTGAACAGGTAACCGCCTTCCCTCAGCTAGGCGAGCAACACTGATTCACGACCACTGTGCAAACAGATTTGGGTCTTAGCAGGACCGGCAATGACTGGCAAGGGGAACCGAAGGCTTCCACCCTCAGTTCCCCGAAGGGCTCAGCAAGAGGATCCCAAACGTCATTCTCGGCTCCCAGGTCTGAAATGGAGCTGTTATCACATCCTCTCTCTGCATATGAGCCATTTGCAGGTTTCTAAGAGCTCTTGACAGCCAAGTGTGGGAGATTGCTCGGCTTGGAGTCAAGTAGGCGTGCAAACTGGAATTTCGATTACATATGGAACATTTCGGTTCTCAAGATGACATCATGTGACACCTTACTCAGATTTGTGAATGAGCCAAGGGTTGCACAATTTTGTTGCTTCATAGTCACCTTCGGAATGATGCAGGCACTGCTTTGAGCTACTGGAGGCTTGCAACACTGAGCAGGCTTGACACTGCCCCTTTCAATAGGAGCCGCCTCATGACATTGGGAAAAATAAAAGGAAATAATGCACTGTCTCCATAGAAGAAAGAACTACAAGCCGCAGGCCAGGACCACCCTATCTCCCCCATGACTTTGGTCTGCAATCCTAGCATCAGGAAACCCACCTCGTACCTCTTAGGAAAACCCTTGGGACTGCACTGATAAAACTCACCAAACGTAGAAAGTGACAGAACATACGACCAGGCAGGCAGCGTTACAGGACCAGCGTTACAGGACCAGCCACCAGGACATTGCCACCCTAGGTCACAGCAGCTGAATCTCAGCTTGCGTTGCTAATGGCGTATGTCTGACTATTCAATTTAGTGTCTGGTTTAATCCTTCCCCTAGTTATTTTTGCCGTTTATTATTTGTGGTTTTCTTCGCTATTGTTATATTAGCAATGTCTTTCATTCATTCAGTTATTTGTAGAACAATTATTCTGTGCCAGCTGCCAAGCTGAGTCCTGGATACAGATCAGGGAATGAAAGCAAGCATCCTACAGCCCTCATGGAACTTTGTCTGACAGACAGTAACAAGACGTAGGTGACGGAAGCAAATATATACATGCAAATGTATATGTAACCATGATGAGCTAGCTACCCAGGACTTTCTTAACCTAAGCAAAGTTCCCCCAAAGATTCTGCCCAGCTCTATATTGGTCAGAGCACTCTGTCTTTTACTTTGTGTGTGTATTACTTTCCTACAGCCCCTGTAATAGATCACCATGTACTTATGTACTTGGTGGTTTCAGTGACAGGAACTGATTCTGTCACAGTTCTGAGGACCAGAAGTCCCAAATTAGTTTCTGTTGGCCCCAAACTAACCAGACAACAGACCTGTGCTCCACCTAGATTCTCAAGGAATGAATCTTTTTTATTTTGTTTTGTTTCATTTCTTCCAGTTTCTGGGGGATGCCTTTATTATTCCATTTGTGATTGCCCCATTCCGGTCTTTTTCTTCATGGTAACATTGCTTTCTTTGCCATACCCAGTCTCCCTCTCCTTACACAGTACTAGAATGCCTATGACCACAGTTCACATCCACTAAGATAATGTCGTACAATCTCAAGATTACTTACCTCAAAATCTTCGACATTTATGGGTTCTGAGAATACGGTATAGTGTCTCTAAGCCCTTACTTACTCTTTTATTTCATGTAAACATCACAAACCCAGAATGCCCTGCCAAACTAAGGAATGAGACGAGTTTTCTACCATCCACAGGGGTGCTGTTAGTTTTCCATTCTCAGCCGGCAGGTACCGAGTCTTTCCTACTGCACCATGGATGAGCTTTTTCTTCCCATTTTGGGTGCTCTGCTACTTCTCTGTCCATCCAATCAGTGCTGCTCACAATTCTCCCGTTCTTTCCCCCATGGCTCCAGTGTAATATGAAATATGAATAGGAAAAGATAAAGCCATCATCTTACATTTTAGTCAAATGCTTTAAGTATTTGGGCTATTGGGGTCCATTGTCCTTCCTAGGTAAAGGGTGAAGGAAGAGGAACAACACACAAAGAACACATGTTGATACTTCCAGGTGTAGCTCTGCATCATAATTCAACACTATGACTGATGTTGCAGAGGGAAAACATTTCATTGCCAGAATATGGGAGAGTTTGAATGAAGTTATCAAGGTCTAAGAAAGTCCACGGTCCGAAGGTTTTTCCTATGTCACTAATAGAAGGTCAGGGTGACGTGGGCACAGTCTGGGAGATAAAATAAGGCAGAAGATTGAGTCCAACCAACAGATCCTTGCCAGTTGTGCACAAAAGCCTTCATTTTGTTTTAGGCATAATAAGAATCGCTGAAGTCCCACGATTTGCTTAGCATTTCTGGCAGTTCCTAAAGCTGTTCACTAAGAAATAAATTCTATTAGTTTTATCTCTACTCAATTTCTTCCTTAATAAATTTCCTTTTTATGTGTGATTAAATCGCTTCACTAACATATAGCATCTGATAACTGTGGTATAACATTGATTTCTTTTATTGTTACTATTCATGGAAATTGGAAATTTTTATACTTAATTGATAATTTCAATATCCCACAGGGGCCTTATTAATTTTCAGGTTTTTAAAGTTTCTTGGGAGCTTAAGACTGTCCCAGTCTTCAGTCTGTTCACTTATCTTGTGACTCTTTTATCATCCAAAACACAAAAGCAATGCCTTCCCAGCAAGGGTAACCTGAAGGTTGCATGAAAGACAGTATACCAGGCAACCATTATGCCGTACACTTTTACAATATGCAATGACTGTCCCGATCTTAGATTTTTTTGCTCACAGAAAGAGTGAATTTCTCAGCTCAGTTTAAATCATTTACTACGTATCTGTCTTAGTTGGGGTTTCTATTGTTATAAAGAGATACCGTGACCACGGCAACACTTATAAAGGAAAAGTGTTCAATTGGGGTGGCTCACTTACAGTTTCAGAGATTCATTCCATTATCATCATGTCAGAAAGCATGGTGACCTACTGGAGAAATAGCTGAAAATCCAAGGTCCTCCCTGTTTTCCCCAGGTCCAGGAAGGTGAGCATCCAAACAGACTAGGCTCCCACAAAGCCCGTCCATGCAGTAGAATCAAAACCCAGTGCCATTGTCCTTGGCTTCTCTGTCAGCCTCCACTGTCAGCCACATTCAGAGAGTCCAGTTTAATCACATGCTCCACCAGTTCCAGTCCAACTGGACTTGGTGATCTCCCATTAGATCAGTCCCTCTGTCTCAGTGGGTGAATGCACCCCTCGCGGTCCTGAATTCCTTGCTCATGTTCTCCCTCCTCCTGCTCTTCATATGGACCTTGGGAGCTCAGTCCAGTGCTCCAATGTGGGTCTCTGTCTCTATCTCCATCCATCGCCAGATGAAGGTTCTATGGTGATATGCAAGATATTCATCGGTGTGGCTATAGGATAAGGCCAGTTCAGGCACCCTCTCCTCTGTTGCCCAAGGAACAAGCTGGGGACATCTCTAAGTGCTAAGCAAATTGTGTTTGTTTTTGCTGTTGTTTCCTAATGAAAGCTGAGGTCATGAAGTTTTAAGAACAAATAGGAATCTTTAAAAACTAATCATGTATGTCAATTTCAAAATCATTGGTGAGCACTAACTAAACCATAAAGTTTAGATATTATTTGTCCAAATGTTACTGGGAAACTCTGGCATTGTTTCAGTCACTGAATGCAATAAAAAATAAAGGCATTTAATCTCTGATTTCACCTAAAGACGTGGAGAAGAAGCTGATAGCAAAACGGATCAGCTTTGTAACCCAGATTATTTTAAGACTATCAAGGTCTGAGCTGTGTCCTTGAGCCAAGCAAGAGAAGTGAGGTGCCCCAGGCAGACAGTTCTCCATGGAGTGGTACATGCTGAACTGTGAGGACAGGAACCACCCTGGCCAAAACATGGAGATTCTGGCATTAGAGAAAATCGTGAGTCCTTTTGTTTAGACTCTTGAGACTCCACAATTAAGTGCACAGAATGCTAGTATAGGCACACCTAGACAGGTGACTTGCCCTAAGTTGTAGATTTTGGCCTCAGGACACAGAACAATTTTGAGCAAGAATAACACATAATCCAATTTGAATCTTTAAGTCATTCCTGAGATTACAGGGTTTCCAGAGCGGCCTCGAAGGAGACAGAATTGGAGGGAGTCAAGGCAACCAGGCTGAGAAATAATTTAATGCTAAGAGAAGAACCAAACCTCAGTATGAATCTGTCACAGAGGAAATAATAGTATTTCTTTGTTACAATAAAATGCTATGCTGGGGAGGGGGAGAAGAAAAAAATCAATATGAGTTGTACCGAAGAAGTACAAAGCAGACTCATTTTACTTTCAGAAAAAATCCTGTTTCGATTGATTTGTAACTCCCTCTGCCGTCTCCCATCCGTCAAGATTGAAAGCGCTGCAGTTTTTCATCGCAGGAGCCATTCAATGAAAAGCAAAACTTGAACATTAAGTATTTTGCAATCTCTCCTTACCGTTTCTCAGTCAAACATTATTCCCTAAAAATATGGATTTATAGCCAATAGACCCGCATATGAATTATTTCCCAGGCATGTTACTGGCACACGGGAAGCAAAACATAAACTGCTGAGGGGAAGTGGCGGGAGAAGAAAATGTCCCCACTCCAGTTCACAGGCGACAGCAGGAGGAAGCTGTACTGTCACTGTCTGTGTCTCGAAAGGAAAGAGACCTGACTGTGACTGTTCAAGCAGCGTCAAGGAGTCAGTCTATTCAAACACCCCACGGGCCACACTTCTGAACCCATGATCCCTGATGGAATTCAGCTGAAGTCCTTTCCTTTTCCCCAAATTGCTTAGGCAATTACAGTTTTAATTTTCTATTACTTCAGATTAAATCAAAGCCTCAAAATCACTGTTTAAGCCACATCATCATTTGCTCTGCCTTCTTTGGTTTACTACAGGATGTTATAGATCCGACAGACAGTTTTCCTCAACATTCACAAAGAGACAAACATACACAAGCACACGCACACGCACACACACCCATACACACACGAAGACAAAAATTAGAGAAAAATAAAGTTCTTTATTACTTCCTTTATTCTATTACTCCAATTTATTCCCTCCTCCCCTAGGGAAATATCTTCATGGTGGATAGTTATCCAAACTTCTTTTTGCATTGAAGTATACACACATGCAGACATACACACACACACATTCACACATGCGTGTACACACACACACACATTTTTCCTACTTTAGTTTCTTTTTCTTTCTTTCTTCCTTTTTTCTTTTTTTGTTAGTATATAAAGGAGAGAGTGTGAGGAGTGACTACTGAACGGCCAGGCGCTAGCAATAGAGTCATGATTCATTAAAGGTGTGTGCGGTCCTGGAAATTTTCCTACCCCTTACATAATCTGTTTCTTTATTTATAAAACAGAGTTGTTAAGATCCTTTGGCATATGTAAAGCATCAGAAAAGTGCCTGATCATAAATAACCAATGAATGTTGAATAATATTATTATTAAGGTTCCTAATGGATGGTTTTGTGTATATTTATTCTTCTTTAATTGGCTTTCTTGACCAGAAATGAGTCTTAGAGAACTGGTTTTATCAGTATGCACACTTTCCCTTAATTTAGTCCATAATCTATGACACATGAGTTCCATGATGGATGCAACCATCCTCAGTTGTTGGAGATTTGCTTTATCGCTCAATTGCTTTTTGTTTGCTTATTTGGTTGAATTTAAAAAGAAAAACAGTGCTTTAAGTTGAGCAGGGAAGTTAAATTGTGGAGACCAAGCATCACGTGGAAGGGGATTTGAACACCGAGTGGGAATTTACTGTAACAAGGAAATGAATAAAGACTATTGTAGGCTTAATGAATAAAACTGAGAGATTATGGAATCTTACAACTCTATGGTAAAATCAACATGGTGTCATATCAGTAAGGAAGATGAATGTTAGGAAGTGAATTTATGGACGCTTCTTTATTTTTAAGATATTTTAATGCTCATTACTAGAAATGAGCACCACTCTTAGGGTACCATATAGTTTGCTATATTCAATAGGCTTACACTTCAAGGCTGGCACACTCCATGTTAGGTAGGCAAATGCTGGGTGAGCGCTATTTACTATATTTGAATTGAAGGGAAAAGTAGTAACGTAGCTAAATCCCTGCGACTGGGGACAGTATCTACCAGGGCCATGTTGTCATTCCTTACCAATAAATTTTAAATCAAAGCATGCAAAACAAGATGACTCAGAGAGGACATAAATAAATAAAGAGCAGACTAGCCCTCCCTCTTTCCACATTCCTTTGTTATCTGCTGTTCTTTGTGTAGCATTGCGGCCTTCTAGGTCTCTCCCCAACTCTCCTCCATTAGCCTGTCTATTGCTATCCCTGTTCAGCCCAACTTTAGGCAGCTCAAGTCCTGTTGGTAAGATTTTATGGGTGTGGCTTCTGACATTACTAGGAGACACAATCTCACGCAAAGCCCCTAATCCTCTGACTCTTACAATCTTTTTGATGGCCTCCTCCTTCTGAAATGATCCCTGAGCTTTACGTGTGGGGGTGTAATGTATCCCAAAGAGCACACCAATTATCCATTACCAAATGGTCAGCCCTTAAACATACATGCAAGTATCATTATATAGACCAAGCAGATTGTATTTATATGTATGTAACAACAATTTAAAAAAAGGGGGGGGATGAATTTGAAAGAGCAAGGAGGGATTATGAGAGGTTAATAGAGAAAAGAAAGGGAAGGAGAAAGTGATGCAATCATGTTATAGTCTCAAAAGAAATGAAAGAAATAATTAAAACAGGAGGAGCAGAAAGACCGATGTGTACTAGTAAGTGAACATCAACCAAGATTGGGAGATAATTGGGTATAAGTTGAGGAAGGAGTTAAAGATGCCTTTTGTGCATAATCCTGTTACATGAGCAGTTAAAGAAGGAGGCATGGAGGTGAGTTGAAGAGAATTTCTGAAAGTTTGAGCAAGTTAGAACATTGAAAACAACTGAAAATTCTTAGTATAAATCAATGGCAAGAAATGCCAAGACTCATCTGTGGCTATGCATTTAATCGGAAAAGGCACTTGTATGTAGAGTCAAGAGATGCTGAACAGTAAAGTGGATATATTCTCTAAATTTTTACTTCTGCAAGAAGGCAGCTGCAATGTTGAATCCCTGAAGTTAAATTAAATGTTATTACATGCTGCTACTATTCATGCTATCCAGTAACAGCAATGTCTGTTGTACACTTCTCCAGAAATATATTTGACAACCCCAGGCTCGGAGAACTGGTGCCTAGACACACTGTGACTATCCCCTATGTCCCATGCTAATTGTATGGGTATCCAGGATTCCAAAACAGTTAAATATTAAAATGGATCTTTTGAAGGAGATAGCTAAAATATTGCAGCCACTGGTTGTTTCTATAATACCCTTTAGAAAACTATTAATTCAATGAGATGGATAGAGTGCAATTATATTAGACAAAACTAATAAATTAAATGAATACTAGATGCCATTGCCACATAATAGATGCTGTTGTCTGGGAGAGAACACAAAAGGACCTGTGTTCTGATTAGGATAGCAGAATTTCATAAAGAGACGTCCTAAAGGCTCCACCCTCCTTTCTATGTTGCGGAATCTCTCACAGCTTTAGACCTATACCAATTATAATGGCAAACAACTCGCCCTAAAAACCAGCAGGGAAGACCGAAAATTGGAGCTTTTAATTTGGCCTCGTGGCAGTCAGCCAGTTGAATTGCCTCAAAGCATTCCAAAGCTCTCACCTGTGTGAACCATCCTCAGAATGGTGGGGAAGAAAAGGAGATAATGTCTCATAATACTGTATCAGCCTTTGTTCCCTTGGCAGAGAGAGCAGAAATGACTTGGGTGTGCCCAAAGTTCCTCTTTCAACCTTCCTCCTATGTCTGCCCTTCTCTGTTCTTCAGGCAGTCCCGTTTATGTCCAATGACCCTTCCTTCCTAAACAGTTGCTTTCCCTCTTCTCCTCTGAAAATTCCATCTTCATGGAGGACATTAATTATTCTTTCAAATTAATGAATTAATGCTATGTACCAGGTATAGCTGTGCCTTGTTCCAACTCCACCACATCTTCCCAAGTCTTAACGAGTGATCATTTCAGTTTCCCTGGAATCAAATCTCTGGATCCTTGCATGCTAAAACCAGGACAGCAAGACCCTGAAAACTGGGACAGAGGGAAAGTCACATTCTAGAGGTTACAGTTAAGCTGGTATATCTTCGTAATATAACACCCGGCCATCTTGATGCCAATCTCCAGCCTTGCTCTCTGTCACACAGGCTCCGCTAGGTGTTTGCGATCTCCTTGAGGAAGGGCACTAAATTTTGTCCCTAAATGATTCAGGGCTCTTTATCTAGAGCTATAGTAGTGTTGAGTACTGGAAGACAGCATGGGGGGTAAAGGTGGAGAGAGATCCACTACTGCTGCCAGCACCCCCAGGTCCCAGGGCTTATCCAGACTGGAAAGGCAAAGGGGAGAATCAGAAATCAGGGCACTTTGGGCTTGAAGGGGTATTTGGAGGTTTTGCGTGTTGTTTTTGGTTTTGTTTTTGTTTTAGCAGAGAGAGAGAGAGACAGAGAGAGAAAGAGACAGACAGACAGAGAGAGACAGAGAGAGAGGGGGGGGGAAAGAACATAAAGTTGGGTGGGTAGGACAATGGGGAAGACCTGGGAGGAGTTGGAGAAGAAAACGTACATGATATGGAAAAAAAATTAAATTAAAATCATAAAAAGAAAGACAATCTCTGTGGATTTGGTGTCTGAGCAACATGCACCTGGAGAACATAGGTGGGCATAAAATCTCCCTTGAAACCCCATTGCAAATAGGTTCTTAGAATCTCATGTTCTGCCATGTAACCTGCAAGGTCAGTGACCGGAAAACAAATGACTCAACAACAGCACAGGATTCATCTCAGGGAAGAAAATACTTATAGCAGGGAGGAGTTCTTTAAGTCTAGAAACCTGGTAAATTTAGAAAACTGAGTGAAGGTGATTGCCAAGTTTTTTATTTGGGAATGATGGTCATTGCTGCGAATAATCAGGGAGTGGTGAGTGAAGGAATATCAGGGGATTGATAGGCACTTCCAGGGCCAACTTTTACAGGAGGCTGATTGGACAGCAAGGACAAGGATCTAGAGGAAGGAGAGATCTACTTCTGGAAACCAAATTACTGTATTTTCAGGAATTGTCACAGGTCAACCAAAATGAAGGAATGTTACAAAGTGATACTGATTATCAAAACCTCTCTCTCTCTCTTTCTCTCTCGTGTGTTCCATTAAATGGGCAGGGAACCATGAGAAGACAGAGGAGATTATATGGAATAGGGGGTGGAGAATGAACACGCGGTGATGGGATACACATGAAATGACTGCAGAAATTCAATTTAGGATCAGGCAGGAACCTAGCAAGAAGAGAGCGAGGGAGAGGCAGCAGGGCAGTGGCAGAGGGCAGAGGGGAACAAAATGTATTGACATTGTCAAAAATGTATGAAAATACATAACCAACCTTTGTGTGTTAATTTGAAAAATAAGGATAAAAAGAGGAAAAAAAATAGTTACATTAATTTAAAAATCTTATTGCCAAATATAAAGATCGAGGCAGTTTTTTTCTATTTCTAAACCTCAGTCTATAACTCTTATCTCCACACTTGAAGATATGTCTCTCTGTATGTGTGTGGAGTGGGCGGGGGGGGAGTAGGGGCGTAGAATTCAGTCTTCGACCCAACTACTATTGGGAAATTTCCTACTCTGTGGATGACAGACTCTCAAGCGTTGAGTGGAATGACTTCAGTACATTACTGAAGTGTGAAGTTTTACTATAGGAAACTCTATTTCCTGCCGGTAGTAAAGTACCACTGCCGAGATGCTACAGAGTTACTATGAAGCATCACAACCGAGGTAGAGTTACTAGGAAGTGTCACTATGAGGTACAGTTACTAGGAAGCATCACTGCTGAGATGAAGCAGCTGAATACATTTCCAGTTTTCTTCCCCAGATTTGAAACATCTGAGATCAACCAAATGTTAGATTTATGAATCTCTTATTTCTGGCAGGATTTTTTTTTCTGAAGCACTTGCTCAATTTAGATTATTTTGCCCCCCAGGCCTCATGATAATATATGGCATTCTCCACTTTCACGGTTCAAAACTTATATTTATAACTACTCTCAGAGGATAAAAATATGTATAATTATGTGCACTCCCCCCATTAACCTCCATGCTCTTTTTTAGTGTTCAATTATTTCATATTTTCTCTCAAGGTCCCTCACATTGTGCATGCTCCTATCAAGTGAATCGTTTGCCCAGTCATCTTGTCCTTAGCTAAGCATGACACCAGGGAGGAACTGAGAGAAAGAGAATTTTTTTTGAGTAATTAATTATCACTTGTAATTAGCACATCACTGAATTATGAAAATGATGCAGCTAAATTACATGAGGGTAAGTAAAGCTGTGGATGCAGCATAGTGGTTTCAAGCACATTTCTAACAAGTCCACCACTCTATTTATTTATGTAGTAAACCTTTGCTTCCCAGATAATATAAAGCAAGCTTCTGCCCATGCAAAGGTACAACTACATTTTTCTTGCTATCCTTAAGCATTTAAAGCTATACAGGAAGACTGACAAAGAAATAGCAATGAAACAAAAAGTTACTATTTGTTGGAGCCTTGCAAATGCCAGACATTCTTCCAAATGTTTGTGATGGTTTTACACAGTAGGTGTTGTATACTCACTTTGCAAATAAGGAAATTGAGACCCAGAGACATGAAGCAGATCCTCCAGGTTAACAAACCTGATAAGTGAAAAAGCTCAAATTCAGTCCCAAGAAGTACTGGTTCTTTAGTTTAGTAGAATAAAGACAGGTCATAGAAAGATAGATAGATAGATAGATAGATAGATAGATAGATAGATAGATAGATAGATAGATAGATAGATTGATTATGCATAGATAGATAGATTATTCAGAGAGAGAGAGAGAGAATAGATGGGGAGATACTTAGATGAGGGTAGATACATTGAGAGATGCATGAATAATAGATTTCTAAATAAATCTATGGTACATTCAGGAAAGAGAGCTATCGTGGATGAATGAATAGATAGATATATTGACTGCATACTATTTAGTATATGTATCATCATTGAAGCCGGCACAGAGGTTGCTAAACAAGACTCATCTCCCCTTGGAAAATCGAGTAGCAGAGTGTGATTGTGAACCGACAAATTGTACTACACAGAGATGGATATTAGCATGTAGGCAGGAACAACCGTCCTCTGCGAGAACATTAGCATATTGTTTCCAAGGGATAAATGTGACACTTCATACACTTGCCACTTTTCTTAAGCAGAAGATAATACATTTAGAACAGGGAAATTAGCATATTTGAGAAAAGAGAAGGATCAAAGAACTATAGAGTTCTTTTCTGAACACCGCCTTTAAATGTTCAAAATATATTCCTGTCCTAATTAAGGATCAACTCAGCAGCGTTCTACACCAAGCTCAGGATGATTAGATTTCCCACATCTGGCCTCACTGAAAAAGACCTAGAAAAACCCTTCAGAGGTCATAGGTTTTTTTTTTTTTTCTGGGTTTGCCATACTTTAGAACAAGGCATCCAAACACAAGCTGTCCATCAGTGATTAACTGAATCTGAGTTTTACGCATGCTCACAAATGTTTAGCTCAAGGTGCCATCATTAAGTCATTTCTCTTCACAAAGTTCTGCAGCCGTGGTTTAGAAACTAGTGGTCTAAAAATTTACTACAAAAAAAAAAAAGAAAGGAAGAAGGGAAGAAAGGAAGAGAGGGAAGAAGGGAGGAAGGAAGGGAGGGAGAGAGAAATGGAGGGAGGAAGGGAGGGAGGAAGGAAGGGAGGGAGGAAGGGAGGGAGGAAGGGAGGGAGGGAGGGAGGGATGGAAGGAGGGAGGGAGACCACTTCTATATTTGCTTTTTACTATTTTGCTTGAGAATGTCAATTCACAGAGAAGCGCTTAGATTCTCAGAAGAGCTAGATATCAGTTTGTGCCATTGTGTTTTTCTGATCACCAAAACTAGGACAACTATTTTAGCTTTTCCAAGACCTGTCTTCATATACTTATTGTGAAATGTGCATCTATCTAATACACATTTTAAAAAACAGGCCTTTCACTAAGTAGGCATATTAGAATATACATATGTATGCATATATATATACATATATATATATTCACACATTCAAATGTAACCAGATTAAAGTAACACAAATCCATAAAACCATTCTAAGAATTCAGTGATCTATTCTCATGGCAACAACACAGTTTTATACCCCCAAGAATTTATTCTTCCGTCATCGTGTAGAAATTGTTCAAGGGTTTGCATTGCAACGATGCTTACAAATACCTTATCCTATGTTTGTCTTAATTTTCAGGATTAAACAGTCATTTTGATATATGCAGATAAACCTCCTGTTATTCCGGCACCTTTAAAGGCTTTCCTGACACCCTTAAGTCTGCAGTTTATTTAACATTTGAAAGACAGCTGGGTGGATGATACTTAGAATGAACATTTTATCAGCTTTACCATATTTCTGTAAAGAGTAAAAAGGGAAATAAAATCACAATCCTCTTTGCTGGAAAAGAATTGGTTTCTGCGTGACCACGTAGGGCCTTTGCAAAGCTGAGAACTGTAACTCCAAAGAGAGGCCCCTTCAGGCATTTCCCACTGCTCCCTCACTGGCCAGCTTGCACAGTTAGCTAGAAGTTAGCTACAGATCCTTCTTCTGCCCTCAGTTCCAGCCCTTTCACCGCAGAGGAAAACAGACTAGCCATGTGCTTCATTCCTGGCTTAGTGTGAAAAGTAGGATGGGATTGTTTTAAAATCACTTGCCCATAACAAATCCTGAAACAAATAGCTTGATGCGGTGAGCTTTGGTCCTGATCTGTTTCTATTTCCTTATTATGAAAAAACAAAGAAGTAGATGAGAATGTTTCTAAGGGCCTTTTCAGAGATAACACGCTGAGCTACTTAATTGTACTAAGGTATTATAACCTCATACCTTTTGTTTCTTTTGCTGCTTGATAATGCCATCTAGCCCCCAACCCAAACGACAGATGTCACTTAGAAATGTGGACATGCCAAGAACAACCCATGAGGCACACTACCTCTTAGTTACCCAATACTGTTTCTGGAAGGTATTCAGCAACACACTTAGTCAAGTTAGAATCACATGTTCCATAAGAAAAACCTGGCTCGGAAGAGGAATGGGAAGGGGAAAAGTGATGTAATTATATTTTAATTTCAGAAAAGAAAAGCCTGAGAAAAGCTTTGAACATGGGCATTTCACAGTTAATAGTGCATACGTATAATGTGTAGTATTCCTTCCCAGAACTGGGGTCTCCTCTCTGTGCTATCTAAGCAAGGTCAAAATGTAACTGTGCCACAAATGGAGGCACATATAGTGAACAAGTTCAAGTAGGCAGCACAATCCAAATCCTTTTTTTAGAGGGATTCTCAATCACCTAGGAAATAGACCGCATTAGAAATAGTATTTTGATATCTCTCTGTGTGAAATAAGCTAAGGTATTGAAAGGTCAGAATGTACCCGAATTTAAGGGCTGGTTCATTTAGCAACCACAACTTTGCTAAGTTTCCAATAAATCAGCAAACTCTAAAGTGTCCTGGTACTTTCTACTGCACATGATCGCTAACAAAGCAAGCGTGCAGTGGGTTATTTGTTGATCTCATTTCTTTCTCAGGTTCCTGAACGGAAACATTCCTTTATACATTTACCTTCCAGGAAACTCAGCACTCACGGTTTCACAGATTAAGAATTTTATTGCCCTTCCTTCTGAATTTCAAAGAGTACTTATAAAGTTGTTTTAACTTGTCCATATTGATTTTTATAAGTGTTAAATATTTGGACACAGACGTGAATGTTTTCACGATTGGGGAGTCCTCTCTTCCCAGTACGCTTGATTCACTATGGTGAATGTTCACAGCCTTTGAGTGTTTTTCTGTTTTAGGACTACACCGTTCTCAAACCTTTCCTGAATGTCTGGTACATGTACATGCCTTCTCCATCACCATTCACATTTATAAACCCTCTTCCTAGACGTCCACTGGGAAGACTTGCGTTGAATTATTTTTTTTTTCTAAAAACTCTTTCAAATTGTAAGAGATGCAATAAAACCCTTAAAGCAAGGGAATGAAAAACCAAAAGTATATGATTCTGGTTTTTAAAAGGAGTAGGTATTTCATTTCAACATTGGAAGCCTTCCCAACTCTCCTCAATACATGTAAGAAACACAGCCCCTACCTGTGTTTCTTTGACAAGAAAGCTCTTGTCAAAAGTTTCCAGCGTTACTCAAATCTCAGACAACTGTTGTAAAAAGAAAACAACAAATAAATTAAAAGAGCTTTTTATAGACAGTTTTGTTTTAAAAATAAACTTTTTAATGTATCCCAGTTTAAAACATATTTTAAATAATTAATAAGAAACAAGGGAAACATTCAGCAAGAGTAAGAAATAGATAAAATCCAAAGTAGGAAGGATGCTAAACATTCAGGGCTGAAGACATCCCTAGTCCCAGAGCACATTAAGGTATATTCCTTAACTGAGCAAGTGTTCTGGCCTCTTTTAACTCACGAAACTAGACTTCTGTAAGATGGTGATACATTTCTTTGTTCTAACTCAAAATAGAAAAGAAAAAGAGAGGAGGTTTGTCAATCTATCTGCTCCCATTTACACAGTCTACTGAGGAATTAAAAGCATTCTGGGGATAAACACATGGTAAGTCGAGACAAACATATGTCTGCCAAGGCGCAACAGAGACAAAGGAACAAGTGTGGTGCCCTGAGTGATCCTGAAGACAAACGTGAAGACTTTTGATGGGAACAGCAGCATCAGAGTGAAATGAACTGCAAACAGGCTTATATTGCTTAACCTCTGGAGTCCGCTTTCATTTCCGTCCTACGACTGAACTGTCAAACTTTCAGCCTTGTAAGCGTTTCCATGTAGCAGAAATAAAGAAGAGAGTGCAGGCCTTGGCTCCTAGGGCAGCTTTGTGCTCTGGTGTGGAAGGGGATGAAAGGACTCACTGACGCTGGTAAGCCCCTGAAGGAGAATCATGGTCACAATCTAGGTCAAGTTTCTAGATCTGAAGAGCATGGGAATTGCTCTTTGTGAGTTCTCCCGAGAGATGGTAGAGCCACGGGTTGGAAATGGTGGCAATAGTTCCCAAGACCCGAGTATGAAATTTGGGATTCAGCTTTCTCTCTGCCACCTCCGCTTTTATGAGTGCCTGGTAGCCCCTGCATTAGTGCCTAAGCCCTCTGGTGACCCTCTGAATGAGCACCATTCTGCTTAAAGATGAATAATGAGACTCTCCCCCAGAATCTTCTACCCTCCTAAATGAAAGCAAATCACACAAAAATGCAAAAGCAAGTTCCGGAAGTTGACCAGCTGCCCTCAGGAGAGGGTGTACCACTGTTGTTAAACAGGAAAATCTGGTGCCGTGGCACACACCTTTGATCCTACCCTTGGAAGGAGAGAGAGGAGTGCCAAAGTTGACAATCACCCTCTACTGCAGATAGTAATCTAGACCAGCCTGTGGTACATAAGACCTCTGTAAAACCAAGCAATAACAAAAGCCCATTTAAGTTTTAATGCAGAAAAATAAAGAAGCATTTGGATAAACAAATTAAGCACTCTCCTTATGGACTTGTAAGAGAGCCCTTTGTGAAAAACTCGATAAATTCCTGTTGTATTGTCAGCGTTCTCCTGCTTTATTGCTTTTCTTGGGCAGTGTTTGAAATGCAGGAACTTAAAACTCCTGGCATCTGATTTTGAGATTCCAGTCCTGGCTCTCTTTCATTGCAAGATGAGAAAGAACACCCCCCACCCCGGGCTAGTTTAAGCTTTTGAAATTCAAAGCATTAAATTTCTTAATAAAGACCTCAGATTTAGAGTACGAGAACGGAATATAAATTAACTTTTATTATTTATTTGTTTTGGCATCATTATCTAATAATCTTTGCCTTGTGTCTAAATCCAGTACTTCAATCACTGTAGATGCCTAGTGGGGATTATTATCTGGTAGAGAAAGCTTACCTTTGTTGCAATTTTTAACTTATTTTTTTTTTCAAAAAAAGAAATTTTGGATTCATTTACCCTTCCAGGTGAAATTCTGAAATTCCTTTTTGAATATTTGGCTTATTATTATGTCTTCCCTCACTTTCGCCCTCCTGACTCAAACCATCTAATTCACCCTGCATCCTAATACAGTCTAACCAACCTGAAGTCCAGGTACAGACACAGGTGATAATGGTGATGCTGTTGTCTTGGTTACCATGTGCTCTGGAAGTTGCAGACTTCAGATGTTTTGTCGGTGTTTTTGTAGGATTTTGTTGTAGGTGAGGACTTTTGTTTTCATTATCATCATCATCATCATCATCATCATTATTATTATTAGGTTTTGTTTGAGATATGATACCCTGGATCCTAGGTTGATCTTAAACTCACTATATAGCCAAGGGTGACTTGAGCTTCTGATGTTTCTGCTTTGTGATTAGCATGTCCCCCCAACTACGATTGGATGTGATACTGACAGATTACATAGCATAGTGCATCCTACAAATGGAGATTCAACGCCAGGCCCTTGGTTTTGATTTTTGAACTAGGGTTTTCCCAGGTTGACCTGAAGCTTACAGTGCAGTCCAGACTCATACTTGGAACTCGCCAAAACCCTCCTATCTCAGTCTTGTGAGTACTATAATTTACAGAGAAGATCTACGCCTGCCTCTGAGTTTGGCTTTTTACTAGGATAGTTATTTCAGATTAATCTCCAAAGGGAATAAGTGAGATCTCTCCTTGTCTTTTTAGAGTGTGGAAGGGGAGCACCACGAGAAAGCTGTGGAGCTACTCAAGGCTGCGAAGGACAGTGTGAAGCTGGTGGTCAGATACACCCCAAAAGTCCTGGAGGAGATGGAGGCTCGTTTTGAAAAGCTGCGGACAGCCCGGCGCCGGCAGCAGCAGCAATTGCTCATTCAGCAGCAGCAACAGCAGCAGCAGCAGCAGCAACCACAACAAAACCACATGTCATAGGTGAGGCCTGCCCTCCTTCCTGCATGTGAGCACCTCACTGCCTAAAAGTAGCTCCTGGGCAGCTGAAATAAAACTGCCAGGCATAAGAGACACTCCAAAGACATTAATCAAATGAAAAGCAATGGTGTCCGAAAATATAAACAAGTTATTCCATTGCCATGTGTTTTTCAGTTACAGTCTCTGCATATGTAAGGTATTTGGGGAAATAATGTCCTGCGACAGGGGTAAATACTGACGCCAGGATTCATTTGTATAAACCCAGGCAATGCATCCTTTTTTGCCAAAGTAGAAATGGGAGTTGATTATAGTGCCCACTCATCCCCTTGACTGGTAGTTTTCACCCAGTATAGTGCTATTCCTGGCTACATATACTTTAGATAAGAGAGATACAGAGTATTGGAAACGTGTTCCACATGAAGAATGAAGCAGCAAAATGACAGCTGACATAATTTGACATCCCAAAGAGTTTGATATACATCTGACTCTTACCTTCTCCCAAATTTAACTTCACAACAAGAAAGGATAAATTAAGTTTCACATATATTTTCAAGAAAAAAAATGTGTTAATAGTACAATTTGTCACTTTTGAAGTATTTATTATGTGTTAGGGACACCTTTATCGCATACCCCTAAGCCTCTGAAGAACCAACCATTCCAGAAATTAACATTAAAGCCACGTCCTAGTCAGTGTTCTGTTGCTGTGAAGAGACCACCATGGACACCACAACCCTCATAAGGAAAACATTTCATTGGGACTGGTTTACAATTTCAGAGGTTGAGTCATTATTATCATGGTGGCACACAGGCAGACACAGAGCTGGAGAAGGAGCTGAAAGTTCAACATCTGGATCCACAGAGAGCAAGCAGAGACTGTCACAGTAGGCCTAGCTTGAGCTTATAAGTCCTCAAAGTCTACCCCCATGGTGATGTACTTCCTCTAACAAGGCCATACCTACTCCAAGGCCACAGCTCCTCACAGTGCCACTTCCTGTGAGCCAAACATTTAACAACATGAGTCGATGGGGACCATTCCTATTCAAAACACCACAAGCCACATCTTTGAGATGAGCAGTCTAAAACTGTGATCAGCCACCATTAAGAAGTAGCTTGAAGGCTGGGCAGTGGTGGTGCACACCTTTAATCCCAGCACTTGGGAGGCAGAGGGAGGCAGATCTCTGTGAGTTCTAGGCCAGCCTGGTCTACAAGAGCTAGTTCCAGGACAGGAACCAAAAGCTACGGAGAAACCCTGTCTCGAAAATTAAAAATAAATAAATAAATAAATAAATAAATAAATGTAAAAAAACAAAAACAAAAAAAAAACAGAGAAGAAGTAGCTTGAAATTGTGGTTCTCCTTCCTAAAATGTAGGATGCTCTAAAGTTATTTTTTTCCAAGCTATTCACTGAAAAAGAGCAATTTTATCATTAGGTATTTTGTACTATGTTGTCTTTAAATGTGTCCTGGTAAAGATGTTCAAATGTTCACAGAAAAGTGACAATAGGTGATGATGATTTTTGATTTTGTCATATTGGTTTATTGTTTGCTTAAAAGAAATGCTGAATAAGACATGAGATGTGTCTTTTTTATTTAAGCGACACTTGTGACAAAGGAAAGCTACACGATGAGTTTTCTTTTCTCTCTGAGTATATTTAGGGACTGCAGAAAGGGCTTAGTAGTAAGAGCACTTCCCAACTTTTCAGAGAAGCTGGATTTGGTTCCCAACACCTACATCATGGAGCTCACAACCACCTGTAATTCTAGCTCCAAATTTTCTGATGCTGTTCCTCTGGCTTCTGAGAGTACATCACAATCATAATATACATATAGACAATTAGACACGCGAGAGATAGACTAACTAAATAATGAAATAATACACACATACATACTTTTTTTAAAATTATATTTCTTCCCCCAAAGTATTTTGATTCAATACCACATGTCTTTTAGCACAATTGTGACCAGGCACTGTCCAGGGAGCAAAATACTTTATCTTCATGGGGCTGCATTCTTCTTAGAGGGGATAATTAATAACTAAGCAAGAAAATAAGTTTACATCCTTTTGGGAGCAGTACTTTGAAAAGTTAAACCGAAACTGTTTGAATGGACTCTAGCTCGGTGGTCACTTAAGATGTAGAGCTCTCAGAGGAAAAAGCATCTGAGATGAAACTGAATGCCAAGGAGCAGCCCTGAAGAACATGCTAAGAGAAAAAAAATGGCCAGTGTGATAGTGTATGAGTGGTTTGTGTTTGAAGAACAGAAAGAAGACCTTAAGAGGTGGGAACAATGAGTGATAATGACAGTGGTGGGCTGTGAGGTCAAAAAGATGTGTAGGGACTGGGTACAGAAAGCCTCCACACCCTATTAAAGAAATTGGATTTTATTGCAAGGGGACATGATGAAGGTTTTTAAGCAAAAAGGTGGCATGATTTGATTTATGTTCTATAAAGATAATTCAGCTTCTGTGACAATAGAGAATTACAGGGTTATGATGGAAAGAGACAAGTTGGATATATATATATGAAAGATACAGTGATCCAGGCAAGGGATGAATTGTCATAGACTGTGTGGTTGGGATAAATACAATGAATAGACATTTTGCCTAAAGCTTTATCCTCAGTTACTGATTCAGTACTCTCAGAATTTTATCAAAAAGTCCTTTTGGTAATAGAGGAAACCCATGATTCTCTAATCAATCGCTAGCATGCGTTCTGCTAATGCTGTTGTTTCTTCTATTCCTGGTATTACAGGCTCATAGCTGTTCTCCTGGGTGATTTATGATGTTTGCCCTTAGTAAAATTGCCCAGGGATATTTTGAAAGTAATATGTGTCAGTCAGACTTCTGAGAGCTTACTGTGAAAGCTGCCCATGCTTTGTTACTTCAGTTATCTTTGGAAATATACAAGTTGACATATACAGCCATTTGTATTTCTAGTCCCTGTTTCCTCCTTATTAAGTCACTTCAAGATTTCCTACAGCTCATTAGAAATCCACTTACATATTTTACCAGTAAACAAAAGCACCAAGTGTCTTTTGTTGTTGACACGGAATGTGGGAGAGTTCTGTTCGCTTGAATATGATCTTTGTATCTGTGCCCATAAAGAGGCTAGTGCAGAACACAGTGACAGCCCCTTGAGATTAAATGTGACCATTTTAAGAACAATCAAAACACCCCAAGTCATGTCACTCATGGATTTTATGGCGAATACAGTCAAAAAGACCCACATGAGCTCTTGTTTATGTTTTAATTACCTTGATCTTTAAGGAGTCAGAAAAGATTTACAACACTTACTAATTTATACTACAGTCATTTTTAAGGATTTTCAAGCTTATTAAATCTGTTTAACTGGAAGCAGATCTTTGAAATTTGTTGTTGCCATTCAAGTCAAGACCAGATAATCAAATCAGAATAGGTGTCAGATACAGTCTCACTGCTTATCAGATGAAATATAGCTTCATATTCTCCGAATCAGAGGTAATGTATGCTATCTGAGAAGTTTGAAATTATGAAGTCACTGTGAATGGGAAACGGATAAGGAAGAAAACCAGATGGAATGTAAGTCAGACAGGGTTTATCTTCCATACCCACTTGAATTTTAAAACCTGCCAAACTAAAATTGTCTTTTATCCTCATTAGATTAGATCCCATTTCCAAAAATGTAAATATATGAATATTCCAAAGTTACATGAAAGAAATCTAAACATAAAATATGATTATAGGGTTTGTCGTGTGATGGCACCTCTTTCAGAGTATACTGTGTTTATTCATCTTATACAGATTTTTAGTTTGAAAACACAATTTCATGTATACATTTGGATTTTCACTGATTTTCAAAGAATAAAAAAACAAGAGGAACACTAACACGTTTTCATATATTAACTGTAATGGTTTAGATAAAACGGCGCAGTACCCCAAGGGGCGGCAGTGGTGAGCCCTGACGGTAGCCAGGTCCCACCACCCGTGGCCTCTGTGGGTCCCAGGTGGGTGGGAAGCAGTGTGTAAGAGACAGGGCAGCCAATCCCACTGGGAGCTGTGGCAGATGAGAGACAGAAACAAATAGGCATGCCATGCAGAAAGAGGTTTGGGTATAGTCTATTCGGTGGGTTATGGGAGGAAAGAGAAGGGAGCGAAGGAGGGAGGGAGGGAGGGAGGGAGGGAGGGAGGGAGGGAGGGAGGGAGGGAGGGAGGGAGGGAGGAAGGGAGGGAGGGAGGGAGGGAGGGAGAGAACGAGAGAGAGAGAGGGGGGGAGAACAGAGAGAGAGAACAGAGAGAGAGAGAACAGAGAGAGAGAGAAACAGAGTGGGGAAGGGGGGACGGCTGCCACCTCTTCCAAAGAGAGACAGGACAGACTGCAGGAAGATCCCCTTGCCTCAGAGGAAGGGGTTGTGGGCGGGGTTTGTCACTAAAGTGCCCTCTCCCACTTCCCCCCTTCCACCAAGGCAAGCAGATTTTTCTTCCTCTTTAAGCCTACATTCTCTCTACCCTGTCTCTCTTCAGAAGAGGTGACTGAGGTCTCTTCTCCTCCCTGCCCCCCCACCTCCCCCCCTTTCTCTCTCTCTCCTTCTTCCCTTTTACTGAACAAACTCACTCTGCATGTTGTGCCTATCCATATCTGTCTCATACCCGCCAGGGATCCTCATGGGACCCAGCTCCCCCTAGTGGCCCGCCCGCTGCCACCCCTCGAGGAAAGACCATTTTATTTAAACCATTGCATTACTAGCCAAGAAAAGTCCCAAGACCAACGCCTGTTTCTGCACTCCATTGTTGGGCAAGGACAGGACAAAGAATTCATCAACTATGAAACCGTGACAAACCCCCATATATGAACATAGGAGTTGGCATTTGCCATCTGTCTCACTGACCCTACCATCTGCTCTTTACACCTGTTCCTTTTACTTCATCATTTCCGAAATCTTTCTCTACCTCCTGTTAATACCAAGGAATTGTTGCGAAAACTACCGACCCAGCCACTGGGAACATTAGATCCCATAGGGTGACCCAATAAAAGCAAATATGAGGAATCCAGAGTCCATCAAGTAGAAATCCGGAGCAGAAGTAACAAGAATGCTAATGTTTATGAAACAATACAAGCAAGAACTCTTTCTGAGGAGAGACATGAGGCAATACAGAGTAAAGGTTTGACAGTGTCAACACCAGGTAGCAGGCCCAGGCCACACCACACTGGGAGACAGCTTCAGTACCAGGCAGCAGACCATGGTGACAACAGTGTTGTCCAGAGACTATCCAACCATGGGAACCTCAGCCCCAGTTCTGCCTGCACCTAAAGGAGCAACCACTGGAACTGAGACACTGCCTGCAACTGGAGGAATGACCGCGGGAGCTGTGAACATCTGAATTTTGGGTCTATATACACCTGGAGGAGCCATCACCAAAACACTCAACTTTGCCTGTAACTGAAGGGAGAGTTCAAGGGAGTCAAAGACCCCAGCTTCACCAACTGGAGGAAGAGGAACTCCAGAAGAACAGGATCCACCTGAACCAAGTAGAGGAAAAGACAAGTAGACATTAAGGTAAGAATATACTCAACAACACAAAGAGAAATAGAGCACCATCAGAAACCAGTCGTTCTACAGCCACAAGACCTGAACATCTGAACATCCCAACACAGATGAAGCAGAAGAAAATGTCATTAAAAATAAATTTACCAGGCAATTGAAGCTCTTAAGGAGGAAATGAAAAGAATTCCCTTAAAGAAATAGAAGAAAGGGCAAATGAAAAATTGGAAGAGATCAACAAATCCCTTAAAGAAAACCAAAAAAAAAAAAAAAAAAAAAAAAAGCAACCAAACAGATGAAGGACTTAAACAGGTTCATGACTTAAAAACTGAAATAGAGGCTATAAGGAGAACACAAACTGGGGGAACTCTGGAAATGGAAAATCTGGAGAAATGATCAGAAACTACAGTTGCAAACATAAACAACAGAATGCAGGAAATGGAAAAGAGAATCTCAGGCATTGAAGAGTCAATAGAGAAAATAGATTCAGTGGTCAAAGAAAATGTTAAATCCAACAAATTTTTAACATAAAATATCCAGGAATTTTGGGATGCCATGAAAGGACAAAAGAATAATAGGGTTTGAAGAAGGAAAAGAACTCCAGCTCAAAGGCACAGAAAATGCATTCAACAAAATTGTGGAGAAAATATATAGCAAAATTATGATAAACCAAACAGCATGGTGCTGGAGGAGCTTTCATGCTGTTTGTCCACAATGACTGTTGTAAATCACAGATGATATGCCCATCAGTACTCGTCCCCCTTTTGTCTGCACTGCTTTAAAACTGGCTGGCTTTTTCATTCTTTTAAATAGCCACTCTCATAGCCAAAAGATTGCATTTTGGTTTAAAATTTCATTTCCCCAAGTGTTCGTGATGATGAGCTTTTTATTTATTCTTCCTGTATCTCTTAGCTATTTATCTTCTTTGGGAAATAATCATCTAAGTGCATTGGCTGCTCTTTCATTAACTGTCTTTGTTTTGCTATTGAATGTTTTGAATTCTTTAACATTTTTTTGGATATTAGCTGCCCATCAGATGTATTATTGGCAAGTATTTTCTCCCAGTTTCTGGTTGTTTGCCTCTTCATTTTTTTTTTTTTGTTTCTTTTGAAGTAAAGAAGCTTTTTTGTTTCAAACAATTCCACATGTCTATTTTTGCTATTTCTCCCCATGTTTTATGTTGTATCTATCATGTATGCACAACACAGTTTCTACATATGAGAGAAAACCTGCCGTATGTGTCTTTCTGTGCCTGGTTTACTTTTCTTATTTTAATGATCTTCAATCCCTTCTGCTTTGACATTAACTGACTATCAAACCATGCTTTATTTACAACCTGAGTTACCCACCAATATGTAATCCATCATACCCACAGATCCTGCAAGGTAGAAGGTACAAATACCAAGGCAGGGATAGAAAGACTAATTCTGAAGACCACAATGGCCCCTCAGAGAGTTGACAAAGAAATATGTTCAACAAAATTCATGCTAAAATACAAACCAAGCTTGTGTGTAGAAATAAATGACTATACCCAGCAAAAAATGGTTCAGTTGGTAAAGGCACTTGTGACAAACCACTGGTGACTTTCGGTCTCACATTTTCCCAACTGAGCTCAATTTTATCTCGATGTTTAAACCTACAGACAAGAGTTTGATTCCCATAACCCACATGAAGATGGAAGAGGAAAACCAAGACCACAAAATAGACCTCTAATTCACACACACAGACACACACACACACACAACCATACACACACAGAGAGATATAAATAAATAAACCCACTTAAAAATGAATGACTAATCTTCTGAGTTGTAAATCATATGATAGGTAAATTGATCAAATGGTTCCTTCCAGAAAGAGTCCTGCTGCCCCCAACTTTGTTTGCCTACCACCCTCCCAGCTACTGGCTTATTTCTTAGTTTCTTTCCTCTTCTGGATACATGAGAAATCCAAACACTCTGCTGCTGTAAAATGTGTTTGTATCCCCCATCCTTTTGGGACATATGACTGTGATAATTCGGTTCCTTAAAAAAAAAAATCAATCTCTGAGCCAGGAGATAGTGCCGCATGCCTTTAATCCCAGCATTCAGGAGGCACAGGCAGGTGGATCTCTGTGAGTTCCAGGCCAGTCTAGTCTATAGAGCAAGTTCCAGGACAGCCGGATCTACAACCTGTCCTCAAAAACAAAAACAAAAACCAAAAAAAAAAAAAAAAAAAAAATCACTAGTTCTGTCCCTTTAGGAAGCCATCAGTCTAACTCTGAATAAAATGCTGTCTTATGAAGATTAAATAAGAAAGGAGAACTATGTAAGTCAATACAACACATCAATTAGGGACCATTTAGTACATTTCCGTCATGATAAACTGTTGCTACTGATACTGCAGTGGTTAAAATGCTAATGGAATTCACACTTTATACAATGCAGGAAGGCAATTTGCTTCTGCCCCTTACACGTCTGTGTGTATTCTATAGCCCCTGTGCTTGCTGGCACATCACAAGAAGACTTTCACCCAGTGGGTCAGTGAAGAGTAGGCAGAAAACTTTGTTGGAAATCTATTTTGTGCATTTGGGGGCATTGACTGAAGCAAAAATAGCAGCGTCCTTAAAAACAGAGATTGGGAGAAATGATTCTGTACTAGCTGAAGTGTGACACTTCTGAGGGAGGGGTTCAGGGGAGCAGCACCCCCAAATCTGGTTAGACAAATGACACTGCCTGTTCTATGTGGTGCCAGACTGACCTTGGGGGAGGGGGGACTTAATTTCTGCCTCCGACAAGGGATATTGGTGCTTCCCACTGGTCAGCCAAAGGCTTTGAAGGCTTGCATCTCAGGAAAGGCATTGCTAAATGCTATGGTGTTAGTTATTGTTACACTATGAATGCTACTTGGATTTTTTTTTTCTTTGCCTTCATGGAGAGAATTAGAATCATCTGGAACTAATAGGAACAAATGTTAAGTATTTGAAATGTTTCCAAACTCGAATTCTTTATTTCATTTTGGGAAGGAAATGTTACGGCTTTTCCTGTCACGTCCATCAATGACTTCCTTAATAACAGGATTTTCTTGTGTTTTGTTTTGTTTTTTTCACGTGTGGAAGACCATGAATGAATGATGATGCCTCACATAATCCAAGTCATTCTCATTGTGGTGATTTCAATGAGAATTCCTCCCTGTCTTAGTTACGGTTATTATTGCTGTGATGAAACTTCATGACTAAAATTCACCTAGGGGAGAAAAGGGTTTATTTGGCTCACATATCCCGAATCGCAGTCCACTGAGGGAAGCCAAGTCAGGAACTCAAACTGGGCGGGAACATGGAGGCAGGAACTGATACAGAGGCTATGGAGGAGCGCTGCTTACTGGCTGGCTTTTCATAGCTTGTTCAGCCTGTTTTCTTACAACACCTAGGATTGTACCAGGCTTTTTCTTTTGGATCACCAACCAACTCCCAAATCATGACACAGAGACTTCTTATTAGTTATGAATGCTCAACCTAGCTTAGGCGGCTCCTTTTCTTAGCTCTTTTGACTTAAATTAATCTGTTTCTCTTTATCTACATTTTGCCTCTGGGCTTTTACTTTTCTTTCCTTCTGTATCTGACTGGCTGGCAGACAGCTGTGTGGTTTCTTGCCCCAGGCATGTCTTTTCTCACTCATTCTTTCTCTCTCTCTCTCTCTCTCTCTCTCTCTCTCTCTCTCTCTCTCTCTCTCTCTCTCTCATTCTTGTTCTTCTCCTGAACCTCGGTTTCTCCTCCTGTCCCTTCTCTCTGCCTGCCAGCCCCGCCTATCCTTTCTCTGCCTAGCTATTGGCCATTTAGCTTTGTATTGGACCAATCAGGTGCCTTAAGTAGGCACACCTTTACATAATTAAACACATATCCTTACATCGTTAAACAAATACAGCATAAACAAGTGTAACACATCTTTATGCAGTTAAAATAATATTCCACAGCATAAACAAATGTAACATATCTTTACATGTTAATAGAAGTATATATACATATTCACATATTCCACAACTCAGTACCACTAGCCCAGGGGTGGTATCACCCACAATGATCTGGGACCTTACCATCAATTAGTAAAATGCTCTACAGTCTTGCCTACAGCCTGACTTTATGAAGGC
The DNA here is from genome assembly GCF_950005125.1 of Chionomys nivalis. Lineage (NCBI taxonomy): Eukaryota > Metazoa > Chordata > Mammalia > Rodentia > Cricetidae > Chionomys > Chionomys nivalis. The sequence continues at coordinate 18,823,141 of NC_080110.1, forward strand.
ATTTTCTCAGTTAAGATTCCCTGCTCTCAAATGCCTCCAGCCTATGTCGAATACATGATACTGTCCAGCACGCCACCATCGTCTCCGATGTTTGAATGTTAGCTTCGCATTTTGTAGAACTGTTTTTAGAAGGATTAGTAAGTGCGGCCTTATCGGAGGAGGTATACTATACAGGAGCTTTGAGATTTCAAAAGATTACTATGCCCAGCTTCCCCTGACCCTGCCACCCTGCTTCGTGATTATGTGACTCTGCCAGTGCCATTCCTGCCTCCTTGATGCAATACTGTCCCCAAACAAGCTCATGGTCTCACCCTCTAAAACTATAAGCAAACCCCCAATTAAATGCTTTCTTTCATAAGGTACCTTTGTCATGGTGTCTCTTCACAGCAATAGAACAGTGACTAAAATATCGTGTAGTGAATATTCTTGATTTTTTTTTAGTGATTTATAGTTTAAAAATGAATCCTAATCACTGATTTCTCTCTATTGTCTTCCTCTACCCAACTCCATTTTTAGGCCGTGAAGAAAAGCTACCAGGTCAACCATCAGACAGTCAAAAATTTGAAACCGTGCTCCAGAATCCCAGCACATAGAAAAGGAAAAGGCAACACCAATAACTGCACCCGTCACAAAGCTGTGAACACGTGCTGTCTCCATCCTTTACCACGGCAATTCAACATCTTCCTCCTCTGGGTACCAGCCCCCTGCTCATCGCTTTTTACCCACTCAGATCTTCCATTCACAGCAGTGGAAACTCCCAGTGTGTTGAGGGAGGGACTTCTCCAGTCTGCAGACTGAAGCAGTGTAAGAATAAAGTCTGTGACTTTTGAACAAATCACCAGGGCTAGGATTAAGTGATTCTTTAGTCTGAGGCTCTTCCGGAGGTTAGCGAACCCTTCATTAGGCTATAGTTCAAACTGCATCAGTTCAAGGTTGTGGCCATTTGAAAGGAACTTACACATTGTCCCTTGCCCTCACCCGTTTCATAGTCTATATTGCTGAGCTGTCCGAATTGGAATTTGATTTAGTTATAAACCCAACCTCCATTCTCCTCTTGAAAATGGCAAGTTCTTATCTTACATAATCTCTTTAGAACCTGGAACCAGTTGGCTTTCTCATTTTCTGTTTTTATCCATTTCTGAGTGTCTTAGCAGAGTAGGAAATTTTAGCTGAACTTTTAATTTTTAGAAGCAAGAGTTGGAACTCAACGCTGTGCTTTTTGAAAATTTAAGTATTGTTTATATCTATTATTAATTTCAACAGAGTATAATGTATATTTTTTCCACAAAATTCTTAAGACCAGAGTACACTTGCTCTAACTTGGTTCTTTGTTTACCAAGGTTTACCGCTCTGGTAAGAGATTATCTTCACTTTATGAACTCATCCTCAGTTGATAAGTGTAACCAGCCCTCCATATTTTCTTGTTAAAATTTATTTATTTTTATTGATAAACTTTGGAGAAGTCTAAACCCATCCTGCACACATTAGTGTGCTTTCATAGATATCTATTTGATATTTTAAATCTTGGAGATTTATAAAACTGAATTATAATAGGTACACATAGGTATACATTCAAGGGGATATATCACAGAAAGTTCTGATTAATTTCCCTAAATACAAACTGTATATTTTTGACAGTCTAGTATCAAAGGTATTGGCCCACTTACATTGAGGTATGTGAAACCCAGTGGTACCAGTATTGTGAATGACAGACGCTGCTTCCTTCAAAGGGAAATCTGTTTTAGTTTGCATATTCCCACTTGTAAATACCCAATAAGGTTTTTCAACTTTCACAAAAATCTGTTAGGGCATCCTGGACACAAAATACATTTTTTAGTTTAGAGTAAATATAGGCCCCTAATATGGTTTTCCATACTGTAATGAGAAGGAAACTTTAACTATCTGAACATGTAAATACCTTAAGCACAAAAATGTACACACACACACACACACAAAAGAATAACTGTCTAGTTAAACCTAGTTGAACTGTTGAAATAGAGTCAGATATTTTACTATGTCCAATTTTACAAGCAGAAAATGGTTCCCCATCAAGACACAACAAATCTGATATTTCAGATAGTCCTCCAACATAAAAAATTTCTGAAGCATGGCTTACAAGTCATCTTTTTGAAACTAAACAAAACCAATTAGATTTGCCCAGCATGTTTTATTTCACACTGTTGGGTGGCACTGTTGTCAGCAGAAATGCCTTACTGCTCTAGGTAGTGCATCACCAACCAGGGGACAAAGAGTGAGAAAGCCAAGAGCTACACCAGTTCATTTCAAGACGATCCTGTTACGGTAACAGCTTCCCATCCTGAAAAACATCATTTTTTACAGGAGAGAGGTTGGGGGAGGTGTCAGCAAGAGCCAAGAATGTTATATAAAATAGGTCAATAAAAGGGACAAGCATGACAAAAAGAACGAAATGGAGACTATATGAATATTATTCAGTTTGAAAGATAGTTCTCATTTTTATAAGAAAAAAATAATAAACCTATATTTTAGTTATCATTTAACAAAGAAATATTAAAGCTACTCAGAAGATGCCACAACACTCTCATAGAAGGAAGTCATCTTACCCTTACAGTGAGAAAATGGTCATTTCAATGAGTTTCAGTACCTTGTATAAATTTGGAGCTTAAGATGAGTACGTTTTCACGTAGCTGTTAAGCATTTAGTTAATCTCGAAGTCAACATATGGTTTCCCATCAATACGAGTATTGTCAGAAACAGCTATGAAATAAGCAGATGCTTTCCACTGTTGTTTTCTAGAAGTCTCTGTATTTTATGCTTCATTCGTACAGTGTGTCGTGCTGATAAATGTATTCCAGGATGTTTGTTGAGATGAAGCAATCCATCATACCTACAGAAGCCAAGGATAGGTTATATGTCTTAGTGGGTCTCACATACAAATGGCTGGTTTACTTCAGTGAAGTTCAGCTTGTTGAAATGCAAGCATTTCCCTAAAATTGTAATCACGAGTGACATCCACAAAGACTTACAGTGCCACCGATGGGTCTCTGAAGTTTCATTGAAGCAAGACGGAAAAGGAAGGACAAATCTACCACAATTTGGCCTGACATTCTCTATTCCTAAACATAAAGCCATTGACATGTCTGATGTCATCCGTTCAAAGAAAAAGGCAGAATAGACTACTCTTCCACTCCGTTCAATACAAATATAAGAAATGTTGTGTGAACAGTTAGGGAGAAACGGCTCTGACTTCTCAACAGATATCTGATGAAGTGAATCTCAGTTCTTTCCCTGGGTCAAGGTGGTTAGGCAGTGCAACAAACCTCTTCTGCGCATTTTCCCTGCTGCAATTTCTGAGGCAAGCCCAGAAGGTAAAAGAATTACTGAACCTCTTCATTGGAGCATTTCCATTTTGATTCTGTCACCATTTACAACGGGACAACTGCAGGGGGATAATGAGCCTAAATTGCAATCGACTTTGGAAGAATAACAGACTTTGTCTTCCTCAATCATGTAATCAATAGGGAACTCTCTAGCTGTGAGAGCCACCCCTATCTCTTAAGACTATGCTAAGATCTCAATGAAAAGTCTAGCAACCAGGGGCTTGTTAAAAACTGGAGCTTGTATCTAAAGAACTTAGAGACAAATTACACTCATTTACAAATGAGGTTCTCAAACGTGACACCAAGCTGTTCCTATTTCCTTTACGTGGGTGCACGTTCAGGGCACCAAACGTGGTACTTTGCTTTCTGCATCTATTACTATCTATGGGTGTGTGAATGAGTGCCTGGATTTTTCACCTCTTAGCATGGCTTTGCTTTTAAGCACTCATAGATGATATTTAAGAGGAGCTTATGACAAAATTGTGACACAGATAAAGATCATTCCCTGAGGATTCAGCGAACCCTTTAAGTAAGACCTTTCCCACATTCTGTCCTTATTTAGATCCCAAATAAGACCAAGGGATGTGACTGCAGCCCTGTGGATGAACTGGCACACTGGGGGGCACTCAATGACTATTTGTTGAATGAATGAATGATTGAAGAGGGGATATATGAATTAATTTTGACCTGACTAGCATATTAATTGGCACTAGAATTTCATGTGTCATAGTCAGAGCCAGGATTTTCTCTAAGATAGGATCCGGAATCAAATTACATGAACTATCTCAAAGATTTAAGGACCTTTAAGTCAGGGGAAATGCTTGGGAATTCAGGTTTACAGAAATTTATAAAAGTAGAAAAAAATCTCTCTAGTTCTTTACAAAGCACTTGGACAACTTGGCATGGGTGCTTCAAATATGGAACTTCATTTCCAAAGTTTACAGAAGATCATGCTTTAGTTTCTTTTTGAAAAAAAAAGTTATATTGTCAAGCATATTTAATTCCCCTATGATATTTCTATTTGTTAAAACAGTCCACGGTCCATGAAAACATCGTTTCTAAACTAGCTGCCTTCCATGATTACATCCTTCATCTTTCATTCCTAGAATGTACCTGAGCTACAGATTGCTGCCATGTCACCCCCAAAACCTCTCCATGGATCTAATTATTTAACAGATATTCCTGTGTCGCTGGTGCACGCTAGATTCTGGAAATGCACTGCGAAAGAAGACAAATGTAATGCCATCCTAAGGTTCACGGTGAGGAACTCCTTAGCGCGTATTCTGGCCAAACCCACTGGGTCCTCTTTCCACATGCTAGAACAACTGCAAACCCTCACCCCGTGGGAGACATGAAATATTTCCTGCGTAATTTATGTGAGCTTGCTTTTCTGAACATACCCCTTAAATGTGCCACATCGTTTAGCCATAAACCAAAGTTACAACCCAGTGACGTAGGCAGTTGTGACAGTCTTAACCATGCAGTAGTACTTACCAGGCTGCAGCTTGTGTGCCAAATGCTTTCACAAACCCCTCCCCAGGACAGCTCTACTCACTGGGCTCTATTTACACACAGGAAAACAAAAGCACAGACTGCATGACTTTGCCAAGGTCACCTGATTAGCTTGTGGAGTTGGGACTTGAACCCAAGAAGCCTGACACAATAGTTCATGTGCCTAACTATGATCTGTGGGCTGTGGGAGCACTAGTATATTAATATGGATGAGTCATTGTATATAGAATTACCCTGAATTTGCAAAGTAGCAAATAAAAGATGTTAGTAAATTACAACTCATGCTAGTCAACAAATCACACCAGAAATAAAAACAAAACAGGGTGAGAACCGAATCTTACTTCATAGCATTCATTTATGAACAGTACTTCAAGCCAGGGACAGGCATCCAGGTTCAGGTCCAGAAAATTTCTATTTGTGAAAACGTTTCAATGACTTCAGACGTATTTATTGTCAGCCACTGTGTCTATCTGGTGCTACAAAAAACCGAAAGAACAAAAATCCCTGCTCTAAGGGCTTCTACATACACAGTGCAGAGATGAATCAAGGATATTTCATCTTTATAGGGAAGCATTGGCCAATTGTATCCCCCCCCCCCCCCGTTGCATTGCATGTACATCGTGTCTTTCCGATTGTTTTTGTTGTTTTTACGAAAGAGCTGCAAAATTGTGCAGTGGTTCAACCTGACCAAAGTGGTTTTATGCTGCTGGGAAGTAAACATATTAGACACCAGACTGGACGTACTGTTTTTATTAACATCCCAGGGATCATCGGACTTTCCTTCTTTATGCATTAGTTTCTCTCTGGTATTTAGTCATGGGGACAACGAAAGTGACTGACATATACGAATATTACCTGTATTGAGTCTGCATAAGGGACCCTTGGTTCTTTCGTTCACTTGAATGACGAAAACCTACAATACCCAAAAGGAAATACTCACACAAGAGACTACAGCCTATATGTTTTCATTAAACTAGATTACAATAAGGAAAAACACCTTACATGAGTATCATTTCAAAGAATCCCATTGTTACCTGGAAGCTTCCTGAGAGCATTTGTTTATTAACTGCACCATAATTTAAAAAAAAAAATAGTAAAGGTGTGGAAGAGCGAGAGGCAGACTGGTTGCCACGGGGGCGGAGACACGTGGAGGGGCTGCGCATGGGCGTGCCCTGTATAGCAGGATGATTCAGAATCCAGTCCTCACCTGGCCCGCGTATTTTCTCTGAGAAACCTAGAAAAAGTTCCGCTTAAAACTTGCACTTGAGCTCAATGTCACTGGTCCCCTTCATTTCCCAGAAGTGCCTCATTGCCAAGAACACAGTGTGTGGTCAACCCACACAGAAGAAATAACAGTGTGACCAAGGGTCAGTTTAACCTCCTTCGATCCACAGCATGATTTGAAGGGATTCTCTTTTTCTGCTGCAAGTAATCAAAACCAGCAGCGGGTTCCAAGTTTTAAAGAGAGAATAAGTCAATTCCAAAGCAGACGCTATCCATGCCTCAATAATAAATGTCCTGCTTCTTACACTTACCTCTTTCTTGGGTCTGCCTATCTCTCCTCTTTCTTTCTGTATTTTTTTTTTCTCCTGCTACAGTTTTTTTTTTTTTTTCCTGATAAGTCATGCTCCTCTGCCCAGGAGAATCAGGCCTATAACTTCATAGCTATGAATTTAAGAACAAAACTGAGGCCTGGAGAAATGGCCTTAGAGGCTACGAAAGTTCAGTTCCTAGCACCCATACTGAGCAGTTCACAACTGCCTGTAACTCTAGCTCCAGAGACCTGAGGCTTCTTGCCTCCTTGGGTGCTTACACTCGCATTCACATAGGCACATACTCATGTGTGGTTAAAAATGATGCATGAACAAATAAATAAAAAAAAAATTCTTTTTTTGGTGTCAGTATCTTATAGGAAGATTCTGAATGACACTCCTTGGTTCTGGTCTCTTATTAAAACAAATCCCTATAAGATAAATGATCAACTGAACTCAGGCAATATTCTCATATCCACTGAGTCTCTATGTAGTAGCTGCACGCTACACAGAAACCAGGAGGAGAGGAACACCACAGCTCTGGTATAAAGCAAGCAAAGAACTGCCCCAGAATAAGAAAAAGAATTAAGAATAAGCAGACTGAGTTATTTTGATAACATTGGGTTACTGAGATAACATTTTAATGAAAAAATTAGAGATACCTTCCTGGAACAGAAACCACAAAATCAAATGTTTCAAACTAAATGGGGCCTGCCATGTATGAAGGAGGGCTGGATTAGCATTGGATGGACATTGATTGCAAGAGGCTCAGGACCACAAACCTTGCCTTATAACAAGGAAGGACACCTATCTTGGGTGGTATCAGCTGGGAAGTTATTCTGTGTCTAAGCTCGGCAGCTTAAACAGAAGACCAATAAGGAAGCCATCATCAAGAAGCTCTTATATAATGTCAGTATCGGAATACAGCCCCTTCAGGAAGTCAGAAGGGACAGTGAACGGAAAATTGCGACAACAGTGACAAACTTGTTTATGTGTCATCACAACATAAAATTGATAATGTATGAGTGTTGACTAGGTATCAAATATCTAATTCAGTGTCAACTAATTTCATATTTCAAGACTTTAATATCTCTTGTCATATCACAAAGAAACCCAGGAAAAGTCTCAGTAACTCTAGCGTCTTCTAACACTTCACACCTTAACCCTTACCTCTCCCTCCCATGGGCTTGGCTTCCATTTCACTTCCCCCAGCTTCTGATTATATAACTTCAGACGTTTTGGCTCTAAAACTGTCTGTACTTTACTAGCCCCTCGTGGTGTCCCAGAACCTGGGTAGCAAGCAGGTAGGGAAACACTTCTTCCAGTCTACACTCCTCCCTTCCTGTAGTTCTTCAACCATCAATCCAACCTTCCTGGGTCCCTACAAATCACCTCATTTCAGCAGGAAGACAGAGGAAATTACCTGTTATGTATATCTAAATTAGACATAAGTTAAATTTGGACATATAGTTTGCCCAATCAGTTACAGCTTATCAATGCTAGTAGAAACAAGAGGATTAGAAGAAATATTTTAGTAAGCCAAAGAATATTGGAGGCAGAATGTCTCCTTGGTAGGTCTAGCACATGTGGTACACTTAGCAAAGATGGCACTGCAGCAAAATTATGGCAGCTACCCACGTGTTTGTATTTTCCCAGAGTTATTATAATGTGGAGTTACAAGTTTTACAGGTTTTTTTTGTTTTTATTTTATTTTCTTATTAAAAATTTCCACCTTCTCCCCGCCTCCCTTTTCCCTTCCCCTCCCCCCACTCCCGGCCCCACTCCCCTCCCCCTCCCTCTCCAGTCCAAAGAGCAGTCAGGATTCCCTGCCCTATGGGAAGTCCAAGGTCCTCCCTCCTCCATCCAGGTCCAGGAAGGTGAGCATTCAAACAGGCTAGGCTCCCACAAAGCCAGTACACGCAGTAGGATCAAAACCCAGTGCCATTGTCCTTGGCTTCTCAGCAGCCCTCATTGTCCACCATATTCAGTGAGAAATATAATGCAGTTTTACAGATTTTTAAAACAAGCACACATACACACAGAGACATAAAACAATCATACTGTGGCCATATTATTTAAATATATTTTATTTAAATATTTAAATATTGTTTATATATGTATAAACAACCGAGCAAAACTTTTTTTTTTTTTAGGAAAATGTGTCAGCTGATCAACTTAAAAATCCCGGTGTAGGCTGTAGAAGTCAGGCAAGCACACAGGTGGTCCCATTAAGGACAAGGTTAGCAGATTCTGTAAGGGAGAACAGAAACATAATTATGGAATACCTATGCAGTTTTAGAGTGGAAGGACAGGGGGATGGATCCATTGTAGAGAGAATCTCAGCATGACCAGATTACATGCCAGGAAACATGCAAACAAACAGCAAACAGTGAGAGAAGCAGGGAGGGAGAGTTGGGGAGGGAAGTGGGAGTGGGAGCACAGCATCCAGAAACCATGGGCATATGGGGGGCTTTTTTGTTTTATGCTGGCAAAAATTTTTAGGCATTAAGGGACATACATGTCAAATAACCCCAATTTAAAAGAATTTTTTTTGAAAGGCAGTCCAAGGGCATTTGGAAGTTAGACCTTGAATTATGAGTGCCCATCCTGCAAGTCTATGCCAAACCAAGCCTAAAGCAACACATTCACTGTGGTAGACTTTTGTGTGGAAAAAAAAAAAAAAAAAAAAAAAAACCAAAAAAAACCGCAGAGTGGTGTGAGGAATTCCTTGAAAGGACATCTGACAAAGGAACCCTACAGAAACAAGACAGACCCTTGTCTCAGCCCAAACAAGGCAGGTCCTTGTCCTGGTCAGGTCAGGCACCTTGCATGGTCGCATATTCTACAGGATGGCCTGAAAACTACATGAGACCCTGAGCCTCTAAGGCAACGACTTAGACCTCAGAGCTTACCCAGACGAAGCCAATTTTAGCCTGGTGGAGAGCAGGTGTGGAGGAGAAGGGTGTTTTCAAACATGTAACCCGAGTCGGTAAGAAAAATAATTCCCTCCGTGGGACCTCCAGATGAAAAGATTTTATGACCCGATAAACCTCTCCACCAATGCAATAATCCAAATCAGACCAAATCAAACTGAATTAGAAAAAACCCAGATTAAATGAATGCCAGCGCTCCTGGGTGGTCTTCTAGGACTTCAGAGAAGAGATGGGGAAGGAAGACAGGGAAAACACCTGTTTGTTTTTTTGGTGGGGGGCAGCTTAAATACCCTGTGGGAGTGGTCTTAAGCATCTCTAGGGAGGGGTCACTGTTTGGTGGGTTTTCTCAGAGGTGTTGTCTGGGCTGAGGCAACTCCCAGAGGAGGAAACTTTCCACGCAAACATTCCAGACTCTTTTTGGGTATATGGATGCCAGAGACTGAGGTGACACTTTCACCCAAACATCCCAGATTCTTTGAGTATATGGATACCAGGGGTTGGGGTGAAGCTTCCAACCAAACAGTCAGGTACCAAAGAAATCCAAGAAAAGTCCCATTCAGTACCTGTGGCTCCTCCCAGCAATTCTCACCTTTTTCCCTATCTTAAACCTCTCCTTCCCGAGGGCTGGATTTATTTCCCTTCCTCCAGCTTCTGGACCCTATTCAACTCAGTCATTCGGACCTGTGCTTTTATGCCTTCTTGCTCTCTTTACTTCTGAATGGCTTGGCTTCTGGATCTCTCTTAGTCCACTTGCCCTTTCCTCTTTCTCTCTCACTCCCTATCACTCCTGTGCTGGCCATGATTATTCTGGCTTCCAGATGCCACAGACTGTACTCTCCCTCATATCTACAATAAACCTTCTGCTTGACCACATATTGAAACAGTCATATCCTCATTTTTTTCATCCAGTAGTATGTGTGCTTTCTATAATCATTCATCCATCTTTAAGATAGTTTAGAGTTCATATATTTTTATTTTGTTTTCTTTTAAGCAAGTGAAGCATTATTCTAATTATTTTCTGTCAATAAAAATTCAGGAGTCAGATACCACGGTAAGAACCTGAATGATTAGAGAAGCAAAGAAGCCACAAGTCCTCTTCTACCTCCTTCCTTCTTCCAGAAGCTCTGAGCTCCCTCTCTACTCCACCTTACTTACTTTTTGTCCTGTCTATCTACAGTCTTCCAAAGTCTTTGTGATTAATTTTGGTTGGCTAGTGGCTAGCTCTAACCTGTGACTCAAAGCAAGCTTTATTTCTTAGAACACGATCAAAATATCACACAACAGACAAGGTCTTGCACTGTAGTGCAGGTTGGTTTGGCATTCACGATGTACAGGTGGCCGTACGCTTACAGTACTCTTCCTGTCTCAGTCTTCTAAGTGCTTGGATTGCGAGTATGAGCCTCCATATCAGCTATGAGAGTTTTATCTCAAAGCCCACCTCATTCACATGATTTGGGCTGGATCTCTTGTGTCATGATTGACGGCAAATTCTGAAGTAGATGGGCACAATGCAGCCTCCTTACTGAGAGTCTAATTCTCCATTTAGATTATGAAAATATGTGGTGCACTTTGATTTCAATTTTGGTTCTTTGCTGTAATTCTGGGCTAATAAAAAGAGAAAACTCCCTTCAGCATTTTATCGTAATTGCATTTAGTTTAGGGGAAGAAAAATGTCGAATCCATTCTAGTAATTGTCGATCTTAATGTACACAGTTGCAAATGCAAGCAGTGACTTTGCAAAGAATCCTAATGTCTGATAAAGAACAGAACTCAAAAGACAAGGAATTTCTGACCTTGAACTTGGTTGTGTTTCTTTTACTGAGAAGCTCCACCTAGACTGTCCTAGTCGTCTGCTTCTCTAAAATTAAGAATGTTGAAATCACTAAAACATAACAGTGAATGAAAAAAATAAGGACATGTGATATGGGATTCCCTTCTGTATGTTGTGAATATGTTTTATTGCCATTGGTTAATAAAGAAGCTGCTTTCAGTCAATGGCTTAACAGAATATAGCCAGACTGGAAAAGATACATAGAGAGGGTAGGCGGAGTCAAGAAGAAGCCAAGTAGCCACCACAGGAGACAGATGCTGGATGCTGAACAGAACCTTACTGGTAGGCCACAACCACATAGTGATACACAGATTAATAGAAATGGGTTAATTTAAGATATAAGAACTAGTTAGAAATATGCATAAGCTAATAGGTCAAGCAGTGTTTTAATTAATACAGTTTCTTGGTGCTTATTTCAGGCCTGGGCAGCGGGGAAATGAACAAACAGTCTCCCACTACAGACATGGGCTTCCCCAGGGTATGGTTTCAGAGACAGTATATTGTATATTTGATATGAGTGAAGTCAGAGGCATCTGGAAGGGTCCAGACGAAACATGGCCAACACACTGAACTAGGTTATAAGAGGAGAGGGAGGAGAGCAAGACAGGAAGAGGAGGGAAGGCAAATGAACCAACAGAGATTCGGGAGCAGAGCCCACCAAGTGCCAAGAGAGCAAGAGACCTTGTAGCCAAAATGGATGAAGTTATACAGGAAAGAAAAGCTGGGGGAAGGGAAACAGAAGCCACGCCCTGGAGAGGGAGAGCTTTAAGGTAGGGAAACAGATGAGAAATGCTGGAAGGAGTCACAACTACTGAGGGAGACTTACACCAAGTTTCTTTGAGACCTAATAAATACAAGTAACTTTAAACAGACTGATTATGTTATATATAAGAAATACACACTCATGCACACACACCAATAAATATATCGTACATATATGTATATAACAATAATTAATGGAAAAAGAGAAAAAGAGACCATGAATTTGAAAGAAAACAAGAAGGGGCATATGGAAGGGAGAGAGGGAATTGATGGGGCTTATCTCTTAAAGGGACCTTTTGCACCTGCATACAGACTGAGACCCTGGACTGGCCAGGGCACCATCTGGGTGCATTCTTCCAGATGACAGGGCAGACCAGCATAATGCCTGTATCCCATCTTTCTCTTATTATAAAATGGTGGGGAGACTAAAGAGGACAGCAGGTAAGACGGGGATAGGGGCACCAGGTTGTCAAGACTGCTTCCTGCAGATTTGTGGGAACTGAAATCTTGGGGAACCAAAAGAAGCTGGGGTGCTGCCACGTACTGGGGTAGTTGGTTGTTTCATGGCTGTCTAGGCTCTGTGGAATTGTCCAGTGTCTCTTGGACTTGACAAGGTGCTGGCAGAATAGAGGACAAGATTAGGTTTAGGGGAAAAGTCAAGGGGAAAGAAATTTCTCTAGGTCCTGGCTATTGAGGTAGATAGTATCAGGACAGGGGAAATGTAGGGAGACTTGGGCTCTTGGAGCCTGGTAATCAAGGGAGGGGTACATCTGACCTGATCGAGGTGAATCCTCCAAGTTGACTCCCTAGAACTTACAAGAATTCTTTGCATTTGTGAAAAAGTAAGTTTTATATACATAGCATCTCCACTGCTTATAATATGTACTGAAATCTGTATTGTAGAAACGACAGCAGACTCATGTCAGAAACGGCAGTGACAATGAGAAGAACCCTTTAAATCAATAGAAGACGACCAAAGAGAATTTAAAATCTTGGTCTTGCAGTTATAGTTATGATGGTGGCAATACTCAGCCGGAGCTAGTTTAATGGCTTATTAGAATTTTATTGATTAATATTAAGACTATGGACCCTAGGAGTCCATATATTAGGACAGTATAACAGAAGCATAATGAAAGAGAGAAATCTGGAACATATTTCATTCTTTCAAACATCTCAAATCACTTGCCTCTGTCATCACTTTAACGTTTTCTCCTCAGACCTTCATAGCTTGCATTTACACACCATAAGTCACTTGCTTCTACACTGAAACATTCTCATCCCCAGACTTTTATAACTTCTGTCTACACAGCTTAATAATTTGCATCTGCATGCCTCAAAACACCTTCTTAGGCCCGAAAACGTTCTTAGACCCTCACATCTTGAGCTTTGCATTTCGACATGTGCCCCTGAAAGCAACCGTTCCTTTCCCATCATTATGATATCACCTTAACACTCAGGAGAAATCTATTTTATGAGTTCATTTCTCATTTGAGCCTGATAATGAGGTAAACTGTGTCCAGATGTAGTATTGGCTCCAGAAGAGGGAGGCCTGTGAACTGAATTTTACAGAGAACTGAGAATGCAGATGGCAAAGCTACCAATTGTCAAACTGCATCAGAGATCTTTAGAAGGGTAAATTTTACCTGAATAAACCATGGCAGATGACAAATACATCACACAGACAGAACTTGAGTTTACTGAGAGGAGGGTAGAGGGGAAGGAAGAGAGACAGAAAGACAGAGGGAGAGAGAGAAGGTGAGGAAGGGAGAGAGAGTGGGGAGAGAGAAAAAGACACACAGCTGCCTCATCAGAGGAAACAGCAGAAAGAAAGCAAGGGAGTAGGCAGAGCTTGTCTCTTAAAGGACCTTTTGCACCTGTGTACAGACTAGGACCCTGGGCTGGCCAGGGTACTGCCTAGGTGCATCCTTCCAGATGACAGGGCATGATGCCTGGATCCTAAACAGTTCATATGTCAACCATGTTACTGTGCTTAGAAGACCTTGTGTTCTTGATGTCCTCCATCCCCTCCGGCTCTTACATTCTTTCTGCCTCCTCTTCCACAGAGTTCCCGAAGCCCTGAGAGAAGGAATTTGATGGAGACCTCCCTTTTAGACTCAAATGTTCCAAAGTCTCTCACTCTGCCCATTGCCTACGTGTGGTTCTGTTTTTGTTCCCATCTGCTGCAGGAGAAAGCTTCTCTGATGATGGCTGAGCAAGGCTCTGGGGTCCCCACATTGAGAGTGGAAGTAGATACAAGCTCCCATCTCTAACCCAGAAAGCTGTCTCCAATTGATAACAGCTCGCAAAGAAAAAATTAGTTTTCTCCAAAGGAGTATCCCTGGGGATACAAACCACACTTAAGGGGAGGCAGGCCCAACTGTTATCTATAAAACAGTGATGGCCTGAGACCCGACCTACAAGGAGCAGTGGTCCCATGAGGGGCAACAATGGGCCACCTGAGGCCTCAGTGGGTCCCCTTGGCTGGTGAGAGACTGTGGCAGGTAAGAGACAGACAGATAGATATGCCATGCAGAGAGAGCTTGGGTATAGAGTTTATTTAGTGGGTTATGGAGGGAGAAGGGGGAATGGGAAGAAGGTGGGGAGAAGAGAGAGAAGCAAAAGCTGTCTCTCCAGAAGAAGGGCACATACACACACACACACACAGAGAGAGAGAGAGAGAGAGAGAGAGAGAGAGAGAGAGAGAATGAGAGAGCTGGAGAGGAAGTAAAAGATTCACTTGCCTAGGTGGAAAGGGGGGGGAGGTTGGGAGTGAGCCGAGTTTATCTCTTAAAGGGGCAGGGTACCCAGGTGACAGACCAGGCCAGCAGATTACAACACCTATGCCCAGTGGTAGATGTGGGAGTCAGCCATGATAAGCTAAGTATGGGCAGGTCACCCAAAGGAAGTTCTTTACTTCCAACCATTATCACCTGCCGGAGAAGAACTCTGGCCATGGATAAATTTAATAAGAGGCCTGGCTCTCAGTAGTTTAGCCTGAAGCAATACCTGGCTGCAGGAAGAACCACAAACTAAGATTACCTGAGCAGCACCCAAAAACAGGCCATCCAAAGGAAATGTCTGACATTCCAACTGCTGTAGATAGGACCACCTGCCGGCACACACCCACCAGGACACCCCTAGAAAAATGTCAGCCAATCAGGGGTCCTAAGCCTTAGAAATACCTCAACCCCACCTTCACTACTATAAAAACCCAATTCTAACTGAGCTTGGGGCTCTTCGTTTATTCCAATACGTTGGACATGCGGAGAGACCAAGTTTGCGAACTTGCTTAAAGTAAAGGCTCTTTGCTTTTACATACAGAACTCTGTCTCCTTGTTGGCTTTTGTGGGGACTTCGTGGATTTGGGAATATCAGTTAACATAAAAAAAAAAATCCAAAGAAACAAAACACCTCTAAGGTATTTTTAGATATGTTTTATCTCATAATGCTTTATCTAGATATTTTTAAAATTGATTAGCTATTTTTTCACCTTATAGATGTTTTGTTTATATATTATGGTTTCCTGTTTTGTTTCTGTGGGCTTTCTTTGTGTACAAATGTGTACTTCAGTGTCTATAAATTTTTTTTCCACTTTTTCTTTGGCTCTTTTTTCTGTTTGTTTGTTTTGTCCTATTCTAGTTGATCTTTATTTTATTCTATTTAAAATATTATTATTACTTATTATCATTATTATTTTAGATACCTGTTTGTATTCTGATGAGAGAAGGAAAGGATTTCCATTTGGGTGAGTGGAGAAGTGAAAAGGATATGGGAGGAGTTGGAAGAGGTGAAAACATAATCAGAATATATCATATGAAAAATATCTATTTTCAATTCTTTTTTTAAAAAAAAAAAACACTTCCAATTAGATGATGTGGAACTACAGAAACCCGTAGTTGCATAGAGTGATTCTTCCAGAGCAGAATGAAATCAGAAAGGTCGGTGGTATATGCTTTTCGTCTAAGCAAGCCCAAAGTAGGCAGATCTCTATGAGTTCAAGGCCATCTTGGTCTACACAGAGAGTTACAAGCCAGTCAGGGCTAATAGTGCGATCCTGCCTCAAAACAAAACAAACAGAAATCTTAATTATATACAGATTTCTAAATGTTTGTTAATTCTTAGTCTCTGGTCTATTTCAAACCATTCCTGAACCATACTTGGAGGAACACAGTGTTCCAGTTTGAATCTCAGTTGCTCTGATAAAACACTGATAAAAGGAAAAGTTGGGGGGAGAGGGGCGTTAGCAAGGGTTTATTTCAACATACAGTTTCAGTCCACGTTAAACATAAGCCAGAAAGGGAGCTCAAGGTAGGAGGAACCTGGCAGCAGAAACTGGAACAAACCACGGAGGAAAGCTGCTTAATGGCTTGCTTCCAGGCTCACTGTTAGTTACTCTTTTTCTGTCTCCTAGGATAACCTCCCCAGGACTAAGACTGGACACTTCCGATCAAGAAAGTGCCCCACTGACTTGCCCACAGGTCAGTCTGGGCAAGCTAATTTCTCAGTAGAGGTACCCTCTTCCTGATTATGTCAAGTTGCCAAAAAATTAACCAGCGCTACTGCAAAGTATACTGCGGGGCCCAGGACAACCTGGCCACACATGTGGGATCCAGGCCGCACAGCAGCACGGGGTTTGAGGAAAAACCCTAAGCTGACACCACCCAGGGAGGGCCAGCATCTAAAGGGGAGCACGCGACGCCCAACCATTAGATAAGATGAGACCACCCGTTGTTGCTGAGCCCAGGACTCACCTATTCCCCTTTTGCCAAGCCCCTTAGACAAAGGTCAGCCAATCAGGGTCCTCAACCCTGGAAATCACCTCACCCCAACCTCTACTGTGGTAATTCTCTACCCAAACTGGGCTGGACACTCTCTACTCTCTCAACAGGTGGAGAATAGAAGCTTATGTTTAAATAAAAGCTCTTTGCTTTTACATATGAGCGGACTTTGTGGTGGTTTTGGGGGGACCCCGTGATCTGGGCATAACATATACTTGCTGAAGATCACATAAACAATAAAGGATTTGTAGATTAAAATAGAACTGGTTTACATTTCTGTAAATATTAAGAGCCAGAAAGTTATAGACTCTGCCCATGATATAGCTTTAATAGATGTGCAGAAATCATTGGTTGAAAACAATGCGAAGAAATGGAAACAGCAAGAACAGAAGTATTTTCCGACTCCAAGGTCAGGAGCCTTGATTAAACCCATTCCATAGACCGATTCCAATATATTCTCATTATCTTACCATTTTACAAATACTCATGCTTCAATAAAGTCAAACCATAGCAATGGCCTTGCCTGCTCTAAATTTAATCAAGTGCGGGAACCGGTTTGCTTATTATGTACTTTGGCAGGTACACAAAGAAAAGCAGCAGGAAAAAAAAAGATACAGTGTTTTTTCCCCAGAAGGTATAGGCCCTTTTTCTATTACCAGACGTGTCTGAGTTTCTTTACCTAGAAATAGTTATTTAAAAATCTAATGGAATTTCAGAATCCTGCCAAAATGGTAAAATAGTCCAGACAGCTAGGTTTGAACATTCCCTATGCCCCTCAAAAAGCAAATTTGGAAAATAATAATGGAATAATCTTTGTGAGAAAGGAGACTCTCCAGAGCTAACCAGCTGAAGAGGAGTGAAGGCTAGCCTGGGGCAATACAGAAGGAGGGGTCAGTGATGGGAGACCCAGAGGAGCCATTCACATTCACTAGCTTCTTGAGGTCTCCACACCCTCACTGTGCCTGAGGGCTGCCTCCTTAAGGCTGACGTCTGCAGGGAAGGGCCTTATCCTACCTCCTCAGAGTGAAATTAGGGAGTTTCAGACCAGCCCTGCCTGGGGCACCCCTTTTATGTTACTATTCTCTCCCAGCCAAACCGGAAGATTGGAGGGTCCGCTGGACAGCAGGTCCTTCCCTCCTGGGGCTCAGTCTCCTGCCAGGGAAATGTAAATACACTGTAGCGAAAGAAACAAAGAAGAGTGATTATGCTGTTTGGATGGCGCCTGAGGCTCTTCCACGCCCCTCCGCCTAGGTGACTTCAGTGGTCTCTAACTTAGAAGAGGCTTTCAGCCTTCAGGGGAGGTGCATTTGTAAAAGCAAAGGCTTTTCCCTAGTTAAAGCAGATAAAGACTTTATAAAGGAGCAGTTTTAAAGGGTTGTTTCTCAGACTCCAAATCTCTGAAAAGCAGAAAGGCTCATCATATCCTTGTTCCTTGTTTGCTATTCTCACTTCCACCCCAGTATGATCGTCATTCATTCCTTTGTTTGGCGTGTGTGTGTGTGTGTGTGTGTGTGTGTGTGTGTGTGCGTGCTCATCATATCCTTGTTTGCTATTCTCACTCCCACCCCAGTATGATCTTCATTCATTCCTTTGTTTGGCGTGTGTGTGTGTGTGTGTGTGTGTGTGTGTGTGTGTGCGTGCTCATCATATCCTTGTTTGCTATTCTCACTCCCACCCCAGTATGATCTTCATTCATTCCTTTGTTTGGCATGTGTGTGTGTGTGTGTGTGTATGCGTGTGTGTGCGTGCATGCGTGTGTGTGTGTGTGTGTGTTGCTCTGAGGATGCCACCCACACAGCCATCCGGAGTTCACCATTTCTCTGCCTATCTACTGTGCAGTTTCCCCGGAAACAACTGGCACACCTTAGGTCCTGAACCAATGAACTGTGGCCACGAAGACTGGTTTATACAGCTCATTACAGCGACTTGGAAATACCAGATAACAAAATTAATGAAGTTATTGTGAGGTTCATAAACTCTAGAAAAAAGCTCTAGAAAAAAGTCAAGTATTTAACGGAGCATTTATTAAAAAAAAAAAATGGATAACTCTCCAGGACCAAGCATTGTTTCTGCAGGCATATCCTGCTCAAATCACCAGTTAAGAAAGCAATGAGGACATTGCTGCTTATTAGCTCAAAAGAGTGTTTTGATTTTCAGATTTTTCACCACGTATTTAACCAAACAGAGTAATTCATCTATACAACACTGAGATTTGTTTGTTTGTATGTTTGGTTGGTTGAAAAAAAAAGTAACTATAATTGACCTACATGTCAATCTCACTGGACAAGAATATGACCACTACCACAATTTTTGAGCCAAATTTGAAACAAACTGGATTTATTTTGGGGGGTACACTCAAGGACCAACCAGCAACTGTCTCCAAAGTCAGGTTAAAGAGAGCAGCCCCAAGTTCCCTTCCTAGGGCACCCTTAAAAAGTAAAATCTTCAGTAGTTGCAAAGCAGGTGGACATTATCGAGACAACAGAGCAGTAAGGAAGCAGAGGAGAAAATTCTCAAACAAAACAAGACATGACACAAATCAGCCACCACCACATGGTCGCCATGTGATTGGGGATGGGGGATAGGGTGTTCTCTAAAACAAGTCAAGGCCATGAGTTAGGGTAGGTTAGGAGGTTCCAGGAAATAGAGACTTAAAAGAGAAACTCAGCTCTTACAGTAAACAGAAACTTATATTTAACAATACAGCATAATGACTCCTTCCTTCAAGATGGAGTCAGGCAGGTTCCTCACACAGAGGCATTGTTTCTCACAATTGAAACAAATGTGACAGACATGGTCTAATATAATAAATTTCTTTCTTTCTTTTTCTTTTTCTTTTCTTTTCTTATTTATTTATTATTTACTTTAGGTTTTTCAAGACAAGGTTTCTCTGTATCTTTGGAACCTGCCCTGGAAATCACTTGGTAGAACCAGGCTGGCCTTGAATTCACAGAGATCCTCCTGTCTCTGTCTCCTGAGTGCTGGGATTAAAGGTGTATACCACCTGTTATGGTTTAAAATAAGTGGCACAGAGGTTCCCCAAAGTTCCGCATTACCTGAGGTCATGGCTGCGGCATAATCGCAACCGGTTAGAGAGGGATAGACATACCATGCAGAAAGAGTTTGAGTATAGTTTATTCAGTGGGTTATGGAAGAGAAGGGGGAGAGGGAGAGAAGAGGTGGCTGCTGCCTCTTTTCCTCTCCCCCCAACCCGGTTTCTCTCTGTGTGTCCCTCTCCCCCTTCCCTTCACTTCCCTCCCCTCCCCTCCCTTTCCTTCCCCACTAAATAAACTATATCCAAACTCTCTCTGCATGGCAAGTCTATCCATATCTCACCCCCCACAGCTCTGCCTTCCATGACCTTGGGTGACCCAAAGTGACGCCTTGGCTTTCTGCCTGGGACCAGCTGCCCCTAGTGGCCTGCCACTGGCCCTAGGTGTCTCTTTAACAGCCTCTTTCACAGGCTTCCTAGTCCAGGACTAACAAGTTTCAGGTGTATCTTAAAAATCCAGAGTTCCCAATTAACCTAAAGCAATAGTCTTTTGCTTTATTTGAACCATAACACCACCACCACCCAGCTGGCCTAATAACTTATAGACATCCTTAAGAAATACTAGCTTGACACCAAGATGTAAATCTGTTCCACTTTTCTTACAGATACCTACAGGTTCTGGGGAAAAGTTCTGCTGTGTTATCACTGGTAAAGACTAACAGCCTCAAGAGCCTGTTTTAACCTCTTTTAACCCCACCCAGTTTCAAGCATATTTTACAGGTCGCTCCTGCTATCTGGGCCGAGACAAAGTGCTCTCCAAACAATGCCAACACCTGCATCAGCTCCTGAGACTTTACCATGGGTACCAACTCTCCTGGATCAAGGACACCTACCAACTAAAATCTGGTTGTATTTGCTCTTATGTCCCAATTATATACCCGAGTTTCACCTGTACAACCAGGGCACTTCTCTGCCCCATTCTTTCTGGCAGGTAATGACTTTCCACAGCTAGCCCCGTTCATAGAAACAATAATAACAATATTTTTTCTCCTAGCCACCTGCCTTCTCATCTCCCTCAAAAAGCAGCTGCCTGAGGGCTCCAGGATGACAGTAAACTGGATACTGTTCCAGTCACACTTCTTGCTGAGTGTGAGCCCACCAGTTTCCAGCCCCTCTTCCCCCACGTCACCCTATGCCTACAGGAAGTAGCCAGACTTGAGCTGAGCCTAAGCTCAAGGTCATAAGCATCACCTCAGCTCCCTGTCACCTCTTATACAAAGAGTCTGGAATGTAATATCTGGCATCCATCTTTGGAAGCCCTTTTAACCTGGGAGTCACCTTAGTCCAGACTCCACCTCCAGGAAAACCTGCCAAGAAGTGAACCTTTCCCGAGGAGGTTCAAAAACAAAACAAACAAACAAAACCCCAAAAAACCTGCTAAGCGGTGGACCTCTCCACAGGCTATTTAGGCTGCCACCCAGAAAAGAAACACGTGGTCTCCAGGTTTTGCTTGGCCTTTCCTGGTCTCTTCCCCTCATCATGCACCCAGGAGCATTGCATTAGATGTGGGCATCTTTTATTTGGTCTAATATGGTCTGATTGGAATTATTTGCATCGGCAGAGAGGCTTGTGTTAAGAATATTCCTAACATTAGGGAAAACATTATGCTGCTTTATTTAAACCATAACACCACCACCACCGAGCTGGCCTAATAACTTATAGACATCCTTGATAAATAGTAGGTACCATGTGGATTGAGTCTCTGGTCTCTAAAATATGAAAATCTCTCCTTCAGAGTTCAAAATATAGATAAACTCTTTATCTTTGAATCTCTTTGGTCTACTTGGAGAGAGACTTCATCCTTTCTCCTGCCAGTCCCACAGAGGGTTACAAAGTACCAAGTCAATCCGGCATTTCACACTGGGTCATATGTAGTCACAAGTCTTGACTAATTCAGTCTCTAAGATTGATTCTCATAACAACTCAATATATGATTCTTCATGAATTATTAATGAAATCTTGGTTTTTAAAGCTATTACATTATGTAGGGCAAATCATTTAATCTTGCTAGTTAGCCAAAAGACTGAAAACCAAATATTGAACCTACAGGTAAAGTCTAATCGATTCATGATAAATTATTAGTGACTGATCACTATTTATAGTTCACACACATAACAATCTGAAATGCTTCTTCTTGTAATCATTCCTATATTTCCTGAACTAAGTAGCTGAGTTTATTAGAAGAAGGAGAAAACAAATTACGCGAAAAATCCAATTCCTAAAGAAGTTAGGAGACTGGATAATTCTGTGCTTCTGCAGATTTAAATTTTGTTTTTCTGCAACAATAACACCAAATCTTAGCTTATTAGTGTATATATCTCCTTCATTAAGCATTGGTGAAGCCAATGTGCTAATCCATCTCCTTGCCTCTGTAAGGAAGAAACTAATCAATAGTGTGATCTATGCTAGAATTCATGTAACTACAGGATCCTACATGAAGGTCATTCAGCACATAGAAGTCAACGTAGGATTTCCTGTGCATAAGGTCAGCCACCTTAGAACCTTTCTCCTTCCTGTCATCCTTAGTTTGGTCACCCTGCCTATATTTCCAGCCTGGATACCAGCCAATCAGTGTTTTATTAAACCAATTCAAGTGACAAATCTTTACAGCATACAAGAGAATTATTCTACAGCAAGAAATGTTTATTAGGGATCAAAGTGCCAAGTCCATCTGGGTGGGGCAGGTTGAGTGTGTGGTTGGGGGCGGGGGCAGGACATGGACAACTTTGGACATAACAAAATGAATCTGTTACATTGACCCAAGCTTTTGGAGCAGCCATAGGTATTTCCTTGAGAAAGATCTGTCCATTGTAGGTTTAACCAAAGCTAACATTTTCTTTTCCTATTGGATGAAAGTATGTCACAGCATTCTCATATCACAGCCATGTATACACACACAGGGAACTGCCAAACAAAAAAAACTAGCACACATTTTATTTCTCACAAAACTACAAACCCGTCACCTTGAAGTCAGATATCAGTGGCTTTGTCTTTTGTTAGACAGCATTTATTATAACAATAACACCGTATTTTTCTTTAAAAAAGAGAACAATAAGGGGGAGGGAAATGGGACACGGGGAGCAGGTGGAAATTTTAATTAAAAAAGAATAAAAATAAATAAATAAAAACTAAATAAATAAAATAAAAAAAGAACAATAAATATATCCGTAGTGCTAGTTCCAGACATGAAAAGCACAGAAGCATTTAGTTGCAAAATATAGAAGGCATTGTGCACAGTGGCTCACACCTATAATCTCAGCATTTAGGTGGAAGCAAGATCTAACTTTCAAGGCCAACCTGGCCTATAATAATTAGTTCAAGGCCAGACTGAGCTGCAGGAGGCCCTGTTTCACAAAGGGTGCTCAGAAGTAAGTGAAACCGAAGCAAAAGGGTCTAAAGTAGTTTTGATTTTGTTGTCTGTTCAATGGATAAATACCCAAGAAGCAGCACATTTTAGAGGTGTAAGTAGTTTTTCTGTCCCCCCCCCTTATACATAGAATCAGCAGTCTCCACCCCCCGGACCTAGACTTCTCATTACTGTAGGGAATGCGAAAGCTTATATCATTATTCAAATGTAAAACCCCTGCCATTATCCAGGCTTTATTCTTTGAGAAAATTGAGTCTCCTTTGGGAGAAGGGAGAGAAGGTGTTGAGAACATTTAAAACCTGTTCTTTGCAAATTTCTACTAAACAAAGTATTATGACCTCCCTTCTTGGGTTCTATGATGAGGCAGGATTAGGGCGTCTAGGGATAGCTCAATTCAATCAGTGCATTAAAATGCCCTACACTTTGCAAACTGTGTAGAAATGTAAGGCGATGTGAAAGCCCAGTGAGGATCATGTAAGCAGCCCAGAGGAAGCAGATGGGAGGAAGCAGATGCAGGGAGGCTGTAGACTTTGTCTCACTGGTTTCTCACCTCTCTGCTCCTCGCAGTAGATACTTTAGTGAGTTGCAGTTGGGTTTACCATACTGGGTTTCTGCATAGATGACCATGTGCAGGGAATGAGAATAGAGGCAAAGTAGACAACAGAAGCTCAAGCAAGACCTTAGACTCTGAGCAGTACCGGGCATCACAATGGAAAACTATGGGCCAGTGAAATGAGTTGGGGTATAAAGATGCTCCCTGTCCAGTCTGACGACTTGAGTTCAGTTCCCAGGACCAACATAGTAGAAGGACAGCACAGACTCTGGCAAGTTGTCTACTTCTCTTTACATTTAATCCATGGCACAAGCACACATGTATGCACAAGCACACACACACACACACACACACACACACACACAATGTATAAATCATTGTAACAATTTTGTACGAAAAATTAGGAAAAATTACCATTTGTTGCAGGAGGCCCACTCCTTTCTTGTGTTGTCTGAACATGTGCGTGAAAGAAGAACAAAAAGAAACCATAAAGGCCGGGCGGTGGTGGCGCACGCCTTTAATCCCAGCACTTGGGAGGCAGAGGCAGGCAGATCTCTGTGAGTTCGAGACCAGCCTGGTCTACAAGAGCTAGTTCCAGGACAGGCTCCAAAGCCACAGAGAAACCCTGTCTCGAAAAACCAAAAAAAAAAAAAAAAAAAAAAAAAGAAACCATAAAATCTTGTTCCCACAAGTAAAAACTTCAGCATGGTACCCTTAGAGTTCCAGAAGTAAGTAATAATTTTCCTTTTATGCTTTATTAATTTTTAGCAGTTAGATTAATTGTTTAGAGCATAATAGAAATTAGTGAATAGAAGTTGTTCTGTAGTTATTCTGATAAATTACTATCAAAATAATATTAGAGCCTCAAAAAAATAAATAAAATAATAATTTAATTTAAATCAAGACCTACTTTCTGATAAAATTTGAAGGAATGCACTCTGATTGTAAACTTAAAATTATTTTTAATATAGCCTTGAATGGCAAGATTAAGGGTGCAATATTTTCTCTGACCACCAGGTAGCAGACAAACGCCTTGAAAGAAAGGCTTGTCAATCACAACTAAATGACAGGAAAAATGAATACGGGTAATTTAATGACTGATTCACTTAGAAATAAAGATTTCTTTGACAAAATTCAACATCCTTTCATGATTAAAGTCCTGGGAAGATTATGAATAGAAGAGATATACATCAATATAATAAAAGCATATCAATATAATAATAGCAAGCCTATAACTAAAATCAACTGAAATGGAGAGAAACGCTAACAATTTGCACTAAAATCAGGAACAAAACAAAGTTGTACACTCTTTCCATACCTACTCAATATAGTACTTGAAATCTTAGCTAGAACAATAAGTCAACTGAAGGAGAACAAGAGGATATAATAGCAAGGGAAGAAATCAAAATGTCTGTATTGGCAGATGATATGATAGCATACATAAGTGACCTTAAAATTTTTATTGGAAAACCCCTACAGCTGATAAACACTATTGCAAAAGTAACTGTGGACAAAATTAACTCACACAAAATTAGTAGCCTTCCTATAGACAAATGACAAAGGACTGCAAATGAAATTAGGGAAGCAATATATCTCACATTAGCTTCAAAGAATAAAAAATTTCTTGCAGTCACTCTAATCAAGAAAGTGAAAAACTTGTGTGATAGAAACTTGAAGACACTGGAGAAAAGAATTAAAGAAAATAACAGAAGATGAAAAGATGTCCCATGCTCATGGATCAGTAGGTTCAACTTAGTGAAAAGGTCATGCAACCAAAAGCCATCTACAGATTCAGTGTAATACCTACCAACATCCCAATACAATTCTTCACAGATCTTGAAAGGACAATTTTCAACTTCATATGGAAATACAAAAATACTCAAGATAGCTAAAACAGTACTGCATAAGGTATCATCATCCCTGATCTCAAACTGTACTACAGAGCTACAGTATTAAAATCAGCATGGTTCTGGCACAAAACCAGACACATCAATCAATGGAACCAAACTGAAGACCCAGAAATAAGTCCACACACATATAGTCACCTGATTTTTGATAAAGAATCTAGAAATACACACTAAAAAGGGCAGCAGCTTCTACAAATGATGCTTGCAGACTGAATGTAGAAGAATGCAATAGACCTATACTTATCACCCTGAACAAAATACAATTCAACTGTATCAAAGACTTGAACAGAAGACAAGATATATTTAATCTGATGAAAGAGAAAGAGGGCAATACCTTTGAACTCATTGACACAGGAAAATAATTTCTGGAGAAAACACCTTTAGCACAGGCACTTTAATCAATAATTAACAAATGTGACCTCATGAAACTGAAAAGATTCTATATGGCAAAGAATGATTTGGAAAAAAAATCAGTCTATAGGATGTGCAGTCAACTATACTATGGAGGACTATATTCAAAATATATAAAGAACTAAAATCTTGATGTTAAGAAAGGAAATAACCCTATTAAAAGTAGGGGTAAGATCTGAACAGAATTCTCAAAACATGAAACACAAGTGGATGAGAAGCCCTTAAAGAATGCTCAACATTCATAGTCATCAGAGAAATGCAAATTAAAACTATTTTGAGATTTTATTGTACATCCATCAGCGTGGTCAAGATCAGTAAAACAAATAACAGCCCATGCTGGTGAGGATGTGGAGCAAGGGGAACACTCCACCATTTCTAGTAGAAGTACAAACTTGTACAGTGTCTTATTTAGGGATTCTATTGCTGTGAAGAGACACCATGACCACAGCAACTCTTATAAAGGAAAACATTTCATTGGGGCTGGCCTGGCTTACAGTTTCAGAGGTTTAGTTCATTATCATCATGGTGAGAAGCATGGCAGCATGCAGGAAGACATGGTGCTGGAGAAGGAGCTTAGAGTTCTACATCTTGACCTACAGGCAGCAGAAAGAGAGACTTCCTCCAACAAGGTCACACCTACTCCACCAAGGCCAAGCATTCATACATATAAGTCTATGGGAGGGGCATACCTATTCAAAACATCATTATATACCACCACTATGGAAATCAGTGTGGCAGTTGTTCTGGTAGACAGAAATTGATCTACCTCAACGTCCAGCTGAATCTTTCTTTGGTACGTACCCAAAGGATGCTCCATCCTACTACAGAATACCAGGCATGTCCGCCCTGAGCTAGCTAGCTCCTTTCTCTGCCTAGATTACCCTTCCAGGGAAAACTGTTAGCTACTGCAGGAAAGTCTTTCAAACCTTGGTTCAGGTCTGACTTTTCACAATGTAGACTGCTTCAATGGATTTATTTGATATCGTAATCTACCTGCCTACATGCCTCATACTCTTGATATGTGTTACTTTGTGTCATACATTCCTTTGTTTCTCAGTACAGGTTATTCCACTTACTTTCAATTCTTATTTTTAAATTATGATGAGAAGTGTTTCAGATTTTGAACATTCTTTTCTGACTTTCAAACATTTGCCCCTGCATAAGATATTTTAGATGAGGACGCAAGTTGCAAGTGTAAATAGAAAATTCACATTTTATAATCATGAAGGTAGTAAAAGCAAACAAAATAGACAAATATCCATTCCCTTAATATTTATTTGTTTATGGAAAGAAGGTTTCACTATGTAGTCTCGTCTGGCTTTGAACTCACAGAGATCTACTTGCCTCTTCTGTACTGGGATTAAAGGAATGTGCTACTACACCAGCCCCTTGGGGATTTATATTCTAGTGGCAAAACAAATAAAATGCAAAGTAAAATTTAAATGATGTTAGCTGTTACTAGTGAGAGGAGAAAAAAAACAAGAGTGAGATGCAAAAGTTGTATAAGAATTAGAGATGATCAAAGAACACATCTGTGCTCCAAGCAAGCGATATTTTTGTTAAGAAATAAGGGGAGCTTACGTGGTTAAGGGCACTAGCTGGCTTTCCTGAGGGCCCATGTTTGATTCCTAGCCCCACACAGCATCTCACAGCCGTCTATAACTGCAGGTCCAAAGGATCCCACGTCCTCTTCCAGCTTCTGTGGGTAGCAGAAACACGAACGTACATCCAGGCAAAACTCACATGCATACATAACTGATGGAAATAATAAGAAGCAAAAACAAAGTGTTTATAATTTCAGAAAAGGTAAATTCAAGCCAGGAGCAGTAGGGAGGCCAATATGGCTACCGCAGAGTGGATTGGGAAGGACAATAGGCAAAATTAGAGAAGTTAATAGATGCTCATTATCTTGGCTTTTGTATATCGATTGGAGCAACGCAGCTTTTATGTTGACTTAGAGGAGAAAGCGCTACAGTATTGGATCGGCGGCAGAGAATGATGAATGTGTGTTTCACATTGATAATGGTTCTAATTAGCATCCTGCACACTGTCTGAAAGGCATGCTGTAGGTGGAGGAAGAACAATAAGAGTCCAGAAATAAAACTGCACCTATAACCAATGCACACTGCCGGTGATATGAAGTGACTGGATCTTAGGCATGTTCAGAAGATGAAGAGAGCAGAATGTTCTGATAAATCATCATAATATGAAATAAAGGCAGCAAAAGTGATGAGTTAGAGGTTTGTGTCCTAAACAACTGAAATAACTAAATGTTATTTATGAAAGAAGAAGGCAGAAAAGAAACACCCTTGGAAGAGAAGTTAAATAACTTAAGCTTTTCTACATGTAGTTTGTGACGCTTTTTAAATATCTAAGTAATGATTGGGTTCTTTGTTGAACTTAGTAGTTTTTGCTTGAAGCGAGAATTCTAAAGCCACAGATAAACATTTAAGGATATAGATGTATGTGCGTGAAAATGTTTTCCACAGGGTTGTCTCTGCCAGTCTTCACCAAGGCTCAGAGTTGCCCGGTGTACAACAGCTCTGTACACTTTTGAGGTAAAGGAGGAGAGTACAGCTCACAGAATGGTTGACAGCAGTGTCTCATTGGAAGACAGAGATCACCGGAATCATCTATTTGACTGGTTTTTGGTCCTAACCTCATTCTGATTGGTTAAGCTCAGTTACCCAAATCTTTACATTATTGATCACAGAATATTTTGACAAATATAGTTCATAAATTCTGTTACTTTTCTACACATATTTGCATATTTGAGGCATCCAGGGGATAACCACCTATGAGTGATATCCCCATGCTTATCCAAAATTTGGTTGGGTATGTTTTTTATTTGTTTGTTCAAGAGAGAGTCTCTCTGTGCAGACCAGGCTATACCAGAACCTCAGCCTCTCGTGTGCTGGAATTAAAGTGAGAGCAAAGTTAAGCATATTTATAACATTAACAGTTATTGGGAAAAATTATAAGTCTAGCCAAAAGACAATGTGGTAGAAAAATTTGGTCTTTTTTGGACAAGTAATTATTTATCGTCATTAAAATATAGACTAAGGCCTTCTTATTTTTTTTATTTA
Organism: Chionomys nivalis; assembly: GCF_950005125.1. Taxonomy (NCBI): domain Eukaryota; kingdom Metazoa; phylum Chordata; class Mammalia; order Rodentia; family Cricetidae; genus Chionomys; species Chionomys nivalis. The sequence goes on from NC_080110.1 coordinate 18,852,224, forward strand.
AGATATGACGTATGCCAGACTATATCACCACCCCTCCACCATAAATTCAATGGTTTCCTGTTGGTCTTTATTTTACTATTTTATGTGTATGGGTGTTTCACCTGTGTATAACCCTAGATTTTTCTAGAGACTTACCTCAGAACAATCCTTTTCAATTAACGGTTGACTCCTTAATTGAACCCTGTTCTCTACAGGCCTCTGAATGTCTGCACCAATTATGCCAGGTGCCAGTGGTGGTCAGCAGAAGGTGTTAGATTACTTGGGAATGGAGCTACAGATGGATGAAAACTGCCATGTGCTTGCTGAGAATTAAGCTCAGAGTCTCTGAAGAGTGGTCAGTACTCTTAACTGATAAGCCATCTCGTTTCTCCTACACCTTAATTAAGATTAAGGTCTTCTAATACATCTCAGGTGGCCTCCTGAATCCTGAGGTCCTACCTTGAGACTTACCTCAGAACAATCCTTTTCATTCACACTTGGCTCCTTAATTGAACCCTGTACTCTACAAAATTCTGTATGCAGTTTTCTCTGCTAGGAACTCTTCTTCATTGACACATACCAGCTATTCTCAGTTGTTCGAAGAACTCCCGAAACTCTCAGGTCATTTATATCTTTCTCGTTATCCTTTCCCTGATTTTTCCAGCCTATACCAGGGCCCTCTCATATGCTTTCAAAATACTTGACCATCATATCATTCATAATTTTTGTTTTCTTCATATTTTTATTTTATAAATTAGAAGGTAGATAAATTTGTATCCAAACAATATTACTGTGGTGATTGGTAGAGTCAGTTTGACATAGGGGATTATTTTGATTTTTATTACTTGATGTGGGAAGTCACATCTCATTTATTTATTTATTTTTGTTCACAATCCCTCATGTTCCCATCCTCCACCCTCAGTTTACCCAGATGATCTCTTCTATTTCCTCCTCCTAAGGAAATTCATGTGTCTCTCTTCCGGCCCTTTAAATTACCTAGCTGATATGGGATGTCCTTCTGTATATGTGTTGCTTTTATTGGTTGATGAATAAAGCTATTTTGGCCAATGACTTAGCAGAGTAAAGCCAGGCAGGAAATCCAAACAGAGAAATAAAGAGAGAGTAGGCGTAGTCAAGGAGGCACCAGCCAGCTGCTGAGGAAGCAAGACATGTAGAAAATAAGGTAACGTCACAGTCACATGGCAATACATAGACTAATAGAAATTGATTTAAGATGTTACAACTAGCTAGAAACATGCCTGAGTCATTGACCAAACAGTGTTGTAATTAATATAGTTTCTGTGCGATTATTTGAGTCTGGGCAGCCGGGAAACTAAAGTGCAGTCTCCATCTAAAAATGGCTCCTAAACGATTGGCAAGAATTTCCACATAAAGCCTGAGAAAGCTTTAAAAAAAGAAAAACAAAAAGATTCTAGAAAGCAAAGAACAGAGTCAAGCAGGGCTTCTTGGTAGCAACATTGTCTCAGGTGGGCTCTTTTTGCTAGATGTGAGCAGCTTTGGTTTTTGTTTTGTTTTGTTTTGTTTTTTGTTTTTCAAGACAGGGTTTCCTTGTAGTTTTGAACCTGTCCTGGAACTAGCTCTTGTAGACCAGGCTGGCCTCATGAGTCACAGAAATCTGCCTGCCTCTGCCTCTAAGTGCTGGGATTAAAGGTGTGCACCACCACAACCCAGCCCTTGCAGCTCTTTTAAGAGGCTCTGCCACCAAACACTTAAATGGTGTTTATGAACAGCCAGTGAGAGGCCAGCTTCTTAGTGGTGGCATGGACCTTGATACTCCACAGAGTTGTGGCAGTAAGCATGGCTCCTCTCAGTACCACCACCATAAAGCTAGACTCTCAGGAAGCTAAAGAATGGGGCTGAGCCAGTCGCCAAAGCTGCAGCTTTAATCCTAGCCATATTGCATAGCAGATAAGGGACTCGTGTGCTCAGAAAAAGACAGAAATATACAGCAAAGACAGATTCAGACAGAAATAAATAAATAAATAAATAAATAAATAAATAAATAAATAAACCTTCTTGGGAGAGAAAAGAAAAAGAATGAGAAAGTCCTTAAAAAAAAAGAAATAGAGTAGTCAGACATGGTGGTATGTGCCTTTAATTCCAGCACTTGGGAGGCAGAGTTCAAGGTCAGTCTGGTCTACAGAGTGAGTTCCAAGACAGCCAAAGGAACACAGAGAAACCCTGTCTCAGAAAACAGAAAACTAAACAAACAAAAAACCCCAAAATTAAAAATAAAAATTAATGAAATAGAGTAAGAAAAAAAGCCATATGAAATTGGAAAATACACAGAAATTCCAGATATTGTATGTTATTTTGTTATCTTTGAACTGTTTGACTGCTGAGGAAGGAACAACAGCTGCTAAAAGACATTTGATTACAAATGCTTTTGGATTAACCCAACCTATATATTTTGAGAACGACTTGAACTGTGAACTAAACTAAACCCACTCACGTAAAGCTATTTTTGAAGAGAGAATTTGATCACAGTATCAGAAAAGAAAGCTAACATAAGTACATTGTGGGTGTTTGTTTATCTATGTTGAATTAATTAATACCTAGAGGGAATTATTATTGAGTCCTATTGGGAGAACACAATTTCCTTAATGCTATTATTTATTTTTAAGAAAAAACAGAACGTAAGTCAAAAGCACTAAATTATTTTGAGTAGTTTTGCATTTGGCTCAGGCATCTTAAATTTACCATGAAACTGGGAGAGTTTTAACCTCAGCAAAGCAGATGTAGAATAATGGACATCATAATTCATATTTAGTAATGTTTGGGACAACAGATAGGACTCATTAGTAGTCTAACTAGAATTAGAATTAATGAATTAGAATTGGAAATGAATAGCTCACTAAGCAATAAGTGTGAGTGGAACTCAGTTTATTAAGCACCATAGTTACAATGAATTTGGGAGTCTTTATAGAACATAACCACCCATTTATGATACAAGTCACATAATGCTTGAATTGAACCTACTCATATTTAAGAGAAAAAAAAAACAACTTTGCTACTTTATCAGCCTGTTGGTATTCACACTAGAATTTCTGAACTAAATGTGTATTCTGGGTTGAGGACTACTCTGACTTTAAATTATTAGTTAAAAACACCTACAACAAAAATTTAAAAGTCTAGATTCATCTCAGTGTGGGCAAGATTTATTACATGTACAGAAAATGCAGTGAAATGCAGTTGTTCCCTTAATGTCTTTCCCCTCTCACAGAAAGGCCATTTTGCCTCTTTCTTTGCTGATACTTCATTACCCAGTATGATGGTCAATTTTTATCTCAACTTGATGGGATTTAGGATCACCACGGAAGCGAATCTCCTGACTCATCTGGGAGGGAGTTTACAGATCAGATTAATTTAGGTTATCAGACCACCCTAAATGTTGGTGGCAGTATTCCATGGTGGGAGGAGTCCTAGGTTAAATAAGAAGGAGAAAATGAGCTGGAAAACAATAATCTCCCCCTGCTTCTTGACTGTGGGCATAGTATGACCAGCTGCCTCCTTCTCCTTCCAGTGTTTTCCCTGTCACAGTAGATTGAATACCATGAAATGATAAGTCAAAAAAAAAAAAAAAAAACCCTTCTTTAAGATGCCCTTGTCACTTACCCTTTCACTGCCATTAGAAAATTGATAGATCATCTATAATCCTTTTTTTTAAGTTAAGCCCCATCAGAACACACCCTTTTAATTCTTTATTTCATTGACTAATCGTTAGATCACTTGACTCAGAGGAAGGAGAGCACAAGTGCTCGCTGAGAGATTCAGGTTAACATGACAAGAAAGAGGATTTTGCGAAGTATGAAAGAAAACTTCAAATCAGGAAGAAGAAACCATATCAAATATTAAGGATCTTAATCAACTGAGGAATGGGATTTTTCTAAGACACCTTCAAGCAGACAAGCATCTTGGGACCTTACCCTAGTTTGTGAATAAAGTTATAGACTTTTGGTTTTGCTAATCCCTGGAGAAACTGAATAAATTATTCTCCCTCATGCTTTTTTATATAATAGCATTTTATTTTAGCCACAGCACTAATCATCACCGTGAATATGTATATGCATGTTTGTATTTGTACATTATACAGGTGGGTATGGAAAGTTTCATTTCCTTGTCCTCATCTCTAAGCTCTGAGAATAGAGGATCTTTCTTTGGACCGAAGGGCTACTTCTTAGAAAGTATGTGGCACTGTTAGGACAGGCAGGAAAAGTTTACTACACAAATTAAAGGATGTTTACAATTTGAATCAATATTTACATCTATTCTGGAAAGTTTCTTTTAACACCTACAGGCTGAGTCGTTCTCCATGTTCTTTGTTCTAAATTATATCTTATTATTTGTTCACCTACCTACCCACCCACAATCTATCTCTTAGTCTGGCCATCTATTTATTCATTCATTTACTCAAATATTTATACAAGTATGTGCGGTATGCTAACAGTAAATAAAATTCTGCTCTTACATTTGTCTCGTGTGGAAACAAAAGTTCAAGGTTATGCCAGAAGTAAAAGGACTTTAATGAGGCTGAATAGGGAACAATCTTATTTCAGCCTTGTTTCCTAAAGAAGTAATCCCATCAACTAAGATCCCAAGTTAGAGTAGTGAAATCATGTTTTAGAAAAAAAAAATTTAAAAAATTACATTTCCAGGCTACAGGACTAAAACAGCATGGCATATGTGTAGAACCTCTTTACCCATCAAATAAACCCAAGCTTGTGGAAAATAGCAATTAACTGTACATACTGAATATTTAATAAATGTTTGCTCCAATGGTGGTATTGTTCTCCATTGATAAATATGGCAATTATCCACAAATTACTGTGACTTCCAGAGAATTAGAGGTTTTTTCCTTTTGTTATATTAATGTTTAGGTAAAATAGCAACAGTTCCTAAGCATATTGTATTTTTAGTACCTTAAAAGATAAAACTTTGGTTTTATCTGTGGTGTCACGACCACATACATTTCTGACTTGAGTGGTACATTGTGCTTAGTAAGAGGGCCAGAGTATCAGTTGGTTACTTGTACAAGTGAAGACTGAAAGGAAACCATCCTCTCTATATATAAAAAGGGAAGGAAAGCAGGTGCTTCTAATCTATCAAAATATCAAAAGCCTTTCACTGCCCTTTGAAGAAAACAATAAACTTTATTATTACAGCATTGTGGGCCCCAGTATATTCCATGCTATTTAATACAGAATATCATTGGAGGATTTCTTGGCAATCGTAATTCATGGTTGATCTCTCTCTCTTTCTTATGATGTCTAGCCAACTCCCATCTGTTGTGTAGTTTCAAAACAAGACTATCACAAAAAGAGATTCACTGCCCATGAGAGGGGTAGACCAGAAGCTGCAGCAAGGTTCAAATCTCAATCTACAAAAGCAGTGCTAATGCCCAAGCACCTTTCTGATACCTGCTAGAGTCAGAAAATGGACCAATTACTGAGATAATGAGAAGATGTGACAAAATAAATACCTCATTAATTCAAACTGAAACAGCCTCAAGCAAACATCAATGTGGATACATAAGGAGAGGGAATCCTAAGACAAGAGCACATGCAAACCTTCAAGATGGTCAGTCCCAAAGCCATTTACGATTATTCTACTCTATTCCTCTTGTATTATAATTCTCCTTTTTCTCATAACACATATACAAAATTAAAAGCTTTAAGGAGGAAGGACCATTTTATGTAAGCCCTGACATTCTTAGTTTATCTTGGAGCAAGCAGACCCGAATCATTGCTGGTTATGTCCAGAACTAACAATCTACATGCTCTAAATTTTATTGTTTGCCCAGTTCTCACTAACTCATTTCAAACATATATCCTCTTTGACCCTCTCTGTTACCATCTAATTTTTATATGGGACTGGCTTTATGTTTTTGATTTTTTTCCTTCCTTCACCATATGTGTCGGTTTGTTCTTCAAACTAGCATTTTGAAAGTCTTTCCTTGTGTTTAGCTCTTACCTCCAGAAGGGTTTTGTTTTTATTTCATTTGTTGAATTTTCAGAGTCTATAATGGATGATGAGCTAATGAAAGGACAGTGTGAGAGATGTAACAAGGTTGCTGAGCAGGAAAGAGGCTGGCCTAAGAATCAGCATACCGTGCTATGTGAGACTTACTAAGGAATATCTCCACTTGCAGGGCAACACTTTCTAAAAATGAGGCAGTCGGGATGATCATAATTTTCCTTTCACTTTAGAATTTCATGATTCTAGAGTTCTTTGAATTGGATTATTCTCAATTTCTACAAATTTGCCAGCTCGGTCATGAGATTCCACACCCTCTTCTCCACTGAATATGAGTGGGAAGGTATTCTAATTATAATTTTCCAAAGGCAGTCAAGAAAGGATGTCAAGTAATATAATACTTGGCATGTTATGAATGAGATTTCAAACCAAATATTTTTAGACTGTGCTCTTTCTTTGATGTGCTGTTATCTACAGCCTCAGTGCAGGGCTCCCATTTCAGATGTGACTTATAGTTAATAATACAGTAAGAGTCAAATGACTCTGTTTTCTCCTTTATTCTACAAAAAGGGGAAGAAAACAAGCATCAAGAAACTCATGGCTAAGAATATGAAGAATTGCATGTTATTTTATATTTGGCAGAGGGGAGAAATTCTGTGACCTCATAAAAGATAGATATTAGTACTGTAATATGTTCTTTTCTATATTCCTAATAGGGCGATCAGAATTAGATAGTTTTTTTAGTGATGATTTCTATTGCTATGAAGAGACACAGCAATAGAAATGACCATGGCAACTCCTATAAAAATTTTTTTTTTTTGATTTTTCGAGACAGAGAAACCCTGTCCTGGAACTAGCTCTTGTAGACCAGGCTAGCCTCGAACTCACAGAGATCCATCTGCCTCTGCCTCCCGAGTGCTGGGATTAAAGGCGTGTGCCACCATCGCCCGGCTCTATAAAAAAAATGTAATTCCTATATGCACAAGCTTCTGCAGAGGCATTTGCCATTCTGCCCTATAGCATCTTTCCCTTTCCTGCCTATACTCTAATAACCTATACCACATTACTAGAATGCTATGTTTGTATATGATAAATTTAGGGTTAAGGAGAAATATTGTTCTTCACACTTGCTTTTTTGTGAGCTATGGTTATCCTTTTAAATGTATCTTTAATTGGAAAAAGAGTCTTCTCTCATTCATTACATTCTAACCACAGTTTCTCCTCCTTCTACTACTTCCGGCTTCTCGCAACTTCTCTGTCCCCCAGATCCATTCCCTCTTTGTTTCCTCTTCAGAAAAGAGCAGGCCTCCAAGAGACAACAGCCAAACAGGAAAAAACAAGATACAATAAGACAAGACAAAAGCCTTCATATTGAGGCTGGACGAGGTAACCCAAAACGAGGAAAAGATTCTCAAGAGCAAGCAAAAGAGTCAGAGCTACACTTGATCCCACTGTTAGGAGTTCTATAAAAACACCAAGCTAACAACCATAACGTATGAAGAGGACCTGGTGCAGACTCACGTAGGCCATGTGGTTGCAACATCAGGGTCTGTGAGTCGGTGTGAACCCTGCTTAGTTGATCTGGTAGGCCACGTTAGCATAGGTGGTACTGACATATTAACCCCTGTAATTAATTCGTCATTCTCGTGAATGCTGAAGGTGTTGATGGATATTTAGCAACATTCCTACACTTTGACCACTAGATGCCAGTAACACCCCTTGAACTATGACAAATTTAAATTTCTCTATTCCCCTCCCTCCAGGCTGTGAGGCATAAACACCCTTGTTGAAATGTAATAGGATTGTCTGATTGCCCTAGGATGAAATTCCAAATGTGGATTCATAAAGAGGTAGAAACTGAGCATTCAAACTGAGCCTTCATGGTTCGGTGACTACCAAATTCCCTTGGGAGTTTGCTTCTCTTCAGAAACTACATTATGCTCTATTGAAATACATTTCAGGATAGAGGGAAAAAAAGTATCAGCACTGGACCCCCAAGATGAATTTCTCAGCACAAAGCAGATCTGTTTGCCCCTGAGGGACAGAGACAAAGATAGGAGAAGGAGGAAAAGGGAGAAGGGGAAGGGAACAAAAGAAAGAGAGTAGGGATATTTGCTCCATAGGGACAAAAGACTGACCCTGGATAGAGAGGGAACAGACACATCTCATAGAAAAATGGGAGTTTATAACAATAAAGGGGAAACCCCGTGTTAGAATGATATCTTTAATTTTAATTGGGCATGTTAGTTAGGTGTGCCAAAAAGGGCTTTTGATTGCTGTGCTTCAATACTTTGATAGTTGGACTTGGTAGTCAGCTACTAGAGGAAGACGAGGCTAAATAAGAGAATAGACTTTGGTGGCTGGCTTAAGAATGTAATTTAATGGTGTTTTAGCAAGGAAGGAGGAATTAGGGAAAAGGGCAAGGCTTGCAGAGCCATGCACACAATGTTCAATCTGGCCAGAGTCCCCTTCAGATAGTTTCTAACAAGTGCTCCTTTTTGCAAACACTCTATTGCAGTCAATGCTGTGCTTTATGATGTGCTTTTGGGGTATACATCTACCTCTTTTGATTTTTTAACTGTCACCATTTATATGGGTGGCTCTAGGAGTTGAAATTTTATTGAGTGCAACTTGGCAAGTTATCACTTTCAGGGTGACTCCATTCTCAGGAAATTAATTCTATCTCAGCAATAATGTTCCATAAGGAACTTGTCAGAAAAAAAACCTGTTTCAACTCTAAAGGTCAGTAGTTTGATAATAAACTGCACTTCAGCTTGACAACTAAAGAGGGTGGAAAAATGGATTCTTTTTATGGAACGTTGTTAGACAGGAAGATGTTGGCTTCTTGAATTTTTTTTAGCCAGGCTTCACAGACTCTTTGGCTAATATTTTTGGTTGTGAGCCTAGCCTTTAATGTCTGAGACGTCTCTCCAGCTCTGGACTGAGTCTTTGAGCCACATAGTGTTGAGTTCTATATGGATTTCACCAGAACATTTTAACCTTAAAATATTAGCACTACCCACAAGCAGAAAGTACTAGATCCTCTGCCTGAAATTCCATCCTTCTTTCTACTATCTTTTTAAAAAAGAAAAACCCATTCTTGGCAAAATAAGACCCAGTGTGTCTGATCCAGATGCCTTATCCACCTCACTGCATGTATTCCTCCCCTAACAGTACTGTATGGTTGCAAAAGTGGTTATGGTCTTATTTATTGGACAAGTTTTGGGTTAAATTTCATAAGCATAATCTGTACTGTTACTCAGAGGTTGAATTTGTTAATTGTCTGTGTATATGTGCTTATATATTTGTGTGTATGTTATGTGCATATCTGTGTGTATGAATGTATGTGTGTGCACATGTGTTTCTGTGTATGTATAAGTGTACATGTATATGTGTGTCCATAAATTAAAGAAGATAGATAGACTATCTTTTTATCTAGAGGTAAAAGAACAACAACAAAAAAACACATTTTATTTGCAAATTTTTGAGAAAACTATAGTAATCAATAATAAAAGTGTTCTGTGCCTGGAAAAGTATTTTTCTTAGACTCACAATTATCAAAGCACTCAAGAAACACTTTAACACAGTAGGTTTGAGCCATATATTCAGACAGGAGCAAATAAATAACAAAAACAAATAGAAGAAAATAAGTAATTAAATTTGATAAAGGCAAGAGTTATTTAATTTTAAAATCATAGAAGATACCTTAGAGATCTATGAAATTAAAATAATTTATAACTTTCTGAATACAATGTCTGGGAATGGAAAAAAAGTGGAGGTGATGACTCCAGTCTCTTTTCTTTCATAGAGATGTAAGAAATACAGGAATTACATCAGTTCGTACAAAATACCTACAGTTCAATGGCTTCTAATAGAGGAAAAGAAGAAAGATTTTGAAAGAGATAAAATGACTCTTCTGTAAAGGGAAGAAATTACTGTTCTTGAACCCCTCAGTTGTAGTTCAAGTAGAATTTGTACAAAGTCAAAGCGAGCATCCTGGGAAAACCTCTTGAAGCACAGAACGATTAGCGTCAACCTTTAATGGGAAAAAATTGATCTATTTGAGACAGAGAAAGTAGGACAATGAATAACAACAATATAAAAGAAAAACTCAACAATCTCTTGGTGAAGGGTTTGAAGCGAAAGTGATTGCTATCACGTTTACAAGATGACCTAGTTCTTAAAAGATTCATGCTCCTGGAAGAGGTGACATCATGTGTGCATGGAAGGGTAAGGATTATCTGACATATTAAGGTGGCGGGGAAGAACAATTCCATGGCCCCATCTGATCTGTGTGCGTTCCCGAGAGAAGAATAATTTGCGCATGTGATTGCATGACTTCCGGAAACAGAGGTCTGAAAAGCTTTTTGGATGCTGCAAGCTGTTAGCAGTCTGCCAAATCTCCTATTTTCATATGTGACACAAAATCTGACGTAATAAACTTTGAGCCAGTAAAGGCAAAAGCCATTCAGCTTTTTGTTAGACCAATCAAGTGCTTTGGTAGGTAGGCAATGGAAATCAGCAGCACATCTTTACATAATTAAACAAATGCAGCACATCTTTACGCAGTTAAACAAATATTCCACAGCATAAACAAATGCAACACACCTTTGCATAAACAATACGCTACAGCACAATAGTACTCATGCCACATTTTCTTGATCAATGCAAACCGCAATCAATTCTGATACTTCATGAAGAGCATGAAGGCTTGACCAAATGAATCTGAACTGAGCCCGACTGACCCATCTACAAAATTATCCTTTGTCCCAGATCTCTCTGGTTTTTATGGCTCTATAAATTCTATCTCTGATCATCTTGAGATTACTTGGATTAATTTTTCTTTCCCAGATAAGTTTTCTTTTCTTTTTCTGATGAGTTAATGGTAGTTTTATTTTCTTGGTTGAAATTTAATTCATCCTCTAACTCCGATGTTTTATTCATCTCTGTGATTACATTTAGAAACAGAGGCACTCTTCACCACTAACCTCCTGAAAATTGTCCTTGCTAGCAATTTCTGTCTGGGTCCAATCCTTCTGGTAGGTGTCCTTGAGATTTAGCATTATCATTTCCTGCACCTGATGCCCTTCATTACAATTTTTAAATATTGTTCTTTGTGCAATTTTCTCAGCAATAAAGCATGTCCCCTAGTAACAGAAGGTATTATTTTAAAAATCATGCAAAACATTAAAAATTGGCCCCATTCTACTCTCAGAGTTAACTGCGGAAAGTCTAAATACAAAATAATTTTCACACTGAATTGTTCTTAGGATTACTGAGCTCTGATTCCTATTCATATTGGGGGCTTCTAGAATTTTTCTTTGCCTAAATCTTCTGACAATGCAACCTGGCTCATTGGTCTGAAGCGGTGTTTATTTATAACACTGGAGATTCAGTAGACTGAATCAACTTGAGATTTTCTTATCCTCTTTGTTTATAAGCTTTAAATTGGTATTTTTTTTCCTATTTAACAAAAATTCATGACAGTAAAAATATTCCTGTGCCTTCCTTCTAAAATTGAAAGCAAGTTTGGGGATTTAGCTCAGTGGTAGAGTGCTTGCCTAACAAGCACAAGACCCTGGGTTCCATCCTCAGCTTCGGAAAAAAAAAAAAAAAAAGACAAAATAACAAAAAAGACCAAAGAAAAAAGTAACTAAAATTCAAAGCATAGTTTAAACTCTTTAATCATGCATTACTATACTCAGACAGCCTTTTATATACAGGCACAGCTCATTTGGTTTACATATATTAACTCTGCTCGTCATCCCCGCGCTTTAGGTGAGTATACTGAGAAATTAAATGATTACCTAAAGTTTAATAGGTCCATTAATTACTTTTTCATTACGGTGACCAATATACTTGAAAAGGGCACTTTAAGGAAATAAGGAAATTTACTGTTTAAGGAGATGCCATTCATCACAATGAAGAAGGCATGGCAGGGACATCAAGCAGCTGGTCACATTGCGTCCTTAGTCAGGAAGTAGAGATAAGTACTTTTGTTCAACTTGGCTTCTCCTTTTTAAAAGTCTTTTTTATACCACCATTAAATTTGGCCCATGAAATGGTGCCTGTGTTTGAGATGGGTCCTTACTCCCATGCTAAGCCTCTTGGGAAGTTTTTTCACAGACGTCCTAGACGTGTCTTTCTTGAGCGATTTTAAATCCAGTTGACAGCGGAAGTTAGCCATCCCTAGCAAAGTCCTAAAATCTACACAATCTTTCTCCAGAAGCTATGCTTCAACTACGGTGCCACCCTATTTAGCATTGAATTTTCTGCTACTTTCATGCAAAATATGACTGGAAAGACCAATTTTTATTGCTAATATTGTAGGTAGCCATTCTAATAAAAAATGGAGCCCTCAGATTTTCAGTCATATTTTATTTATTCCGGTGTGCAGCACCCCTCACATCTTCCAAAGTTAATTTGAACTCTTGTTAGTATTTCATTGTGCCTGAATTCCCGGACTTTCACTTGATGCTGACATTTACCAAGAAATATTTATAGTTACTCGCTGTTTCTGGAAGTCTTCTCTTCAGTAAACTGGCAGGATTATCTGAGCATGGGGTTGGTACTGACTTGAGAAGTGTGCCCATCTGATAACCTCTTAGTGACCTCTGCAGCAAGCCAACAGGTCCTTCACTTACCGCTTATAGAGTACAATGGAATTCAATCAGACTCATGCAATACCACAGTAGGCCAAACTTATTTCTTTCCTATGTCAGTAAAGAAAATGAGACAAACCAGAATAAAACCCTATACATACTAACTCCTGTTTTGGGTCTCACATTTTTAAAATTATGTTATTGTCAGAGGTTTATAATTTCAGCTTTCTAGGAGGAGCTGGAAAGATGACTAAGTGAAGAAGGATGCTGAAAACAAATCCCACATTAGCTCAGAATTAAGAAATAGATGGTTATTTATTTAGAAGTAGACTCACAAATCAGAATCCTCTGCTGGAACAGAAATCAGAAATCGAAATCCACAACCAGAACAGAGAGGCCGGAAAAGAGGCCTGAGGCAGGCTGTGCATCAGCAGGCCACGCCCCAGTAGGCGGGTAACCACTAGCTGTAAGACTTTCTACAGCACCTAAGTCAGTCAAGTGCTTGCTCTGTAAGTCTAAGAATATGAATTCAGATTTCTAACATCCACTTGAAGAGCCTTGGTGGCATCCGCACATACACGAACATAACACACACAGACACAGACACAAGCAAGCATGCATACAAATTTAGATATTATTAATAAAATACTAAATTATTAAAATTTCCCAGAAGCTTCTGTCTACTTTCCTATCTAATAATTTTTTTTTTCTGATCAAACCATCTCCTGATCATTGTTTCCTAGACTAACTGTAAAGTCTGTGGACCACTGCAATACCCAGGAGAGGAAGATGTACCCAACAGTGTAATAGTGATACTTATGTCTTTAGAATAACTGATAGACACCTTGCTAGAATTAAGGCCTGCTTGGCAATAGGAAATTCATGCATGATACTGTAAGCCTACATAATAACTACTTGTGACTGGTGACGTCATGGACCCTAGAGGAGAACTTTCTATTGCCATTTTCCTAAGCTAATATAATTACCAATTACATTTTAAATACCCCACCTTATGCGCACAGATTGGTGTAACTCCAACCCTTTATCAAAGCACTTTGTCTTACAGAGGACAGAGACCAAAATTTATAACTGGATCAAAATTCAGACAACTGACCGTAAGGTGGCCATCACCAGTTGTTACATCTACAACACAACTCCTATAGCAAGACTCAGGGAACATCACGGAAGGGTTAAAGGAATGAAAGAGCAGAGGAGAGTACCCAAATGGTAAATTTCCCCAAAAATATTAAAAAGGAAGAAAGATTTTTAAATTTTCATTATTATTGGTTGTATGTGTGTGTGTGAGTGTATGTTTGGTTATGAGAGAGAGACAGAGACAGACAGAAATGAGAGGAGATATTCGAGTACCTGCGTGCCATGGTGCCTGAGTGGAGAGGGAAGGACAGTGGGTGACAGCTTTGTGGCATCCATTCCTGCTGCTCAACCTTACATGACTTTGAGGGACCAAACTCAGGTCATCAGGCTTTTGCTTCAGATACTTTAACCTACTGAGCCACCTTACTGGCTCTGTGAAAAGCATTTGAAACAACAGCAGATGCTGCTACTCCGCTGCCCACCACACAAAGACCCTTCCATGTGAGCTGTGCAGCCGTTTCCAAGATCTGGATCTTCTTTCTACTTAGAGGAAGCTGACCTTAGCCAGACCCGGAAGGTCATCGCTCTCTATCAGGCTTTTGACCCAGTGATTAACTTGATGCTCAAATGCAAAAGTCAGCTCCTTCTCCTTGGTAATGACGAATTCAGATCTGCAGTTCACATTTCGAAGCTGTCTGTGGGATCAGATTAGGCTGACACAGGAGCTTCGTCTGCAATTACATGATTGCTCATCCTCTTTCCTATTCAGATGTGTTGACCCCGGAATCAGGTTTCTATGGGAACTCTTCTTTAATAAACAGCTATTTTATACACAAAAATCTCCGTCTTGGGTTCTACCGGAAGGGAGTGACAATCTAAGAAATGACGGACGGAATTGTCAGTTGTACGCAGCATGAATCTTGACCCTTCGGTCCTATCCGTGTTCTCATACGAACTGGGTTTTCCTTTGTCTGCAACCAGGTTAGCACAGTTGTGTTCTTTACTCATTTTCTGGGTTATATATCATTTGTTTTTCTTACCTAACTTCTACAGATGGAATATCAAATTCAGCTATTAACAAAAGCAGGTACAGCAAACAAGTTCCTATTGTAATACAGAATGGAATGCCTGTACTGTTTGACTATTGAGCTATATGTTTGTTCTTAGGATTTTACAAATATGATTATTAGGATAATAACAGTGCATTTTTATCCAGCTTTTCTATTTTTTTTTAATTATAAGTGACCGTTGATCATGTAAAATTCTTTTCTGCGTCTATTATAAAATGGTGATTGGCATTTTTTCTGCTTTAATCACAAAACATTCACTTATATTAAGAGATTTCCAAAGCATTGCAACATTGATTATGTGAAGCAAACCCATCTAGCAACTAGTTTGCCAATATTTATTTAGGGGTTTTCTCTATATTCAGAAATGAGAAGGATTTTTGTAGCAGTCTGAAAGAAAATGACTCCCAAAGGGAAGTGGCACTATTAGGAAGTGTGGCCTTGTTGAAGTAGCTATGGTCTTGTTGGAGGAAGTGTGTCACTGTGGAGGTAGGATTTGAGGTTTCTTTTGCTCAAGCGTCTCTCAGTGTGATACTGAGACCACTTCCTCTCGCCTACAAGATGTAAGACTCTCAGCTACTTCTCTAGCACTGTGATTGCTTGCATATCTCCATGTCCCTGTCATAATGATAATTACTGATCCTCTGAAACTGTAAGTGAGCCACCCCAATTAAATGTTTTTTTTTTTATAAGAGTTGCCGTGGTCATGGTGTCTCCTCACATCAACAGAAACCCTAAGACAAGCTTTATTTATTTGTTTTTGATTCTTTGACATTACTATCTCTTAACTGTCATGTGCAAATTAAGAAGGCTAACCTTTGTGCTATTAAATAAATGGAACACTATAAGTTTGACAGAATATGTCATTCAATGATAATTGGGCATGTCATCTTCTTCATTGGACGATTTGCAAGTATAAATTTAGTTTTGTTGAAAACAAGACTATTTGTGTTTTCTATTTGCTTTCATCTATCTTGAGAAATCATGATCTAGGAAGTTATTTATGTCATACATTACATTTGCTGGGACACTTTTCTGAACAGTAAACTTATATTTTTAAAATTACCGTTATCTGAAACTTGTCCTCATTTCCAAATCCTTGCTACATCTGTCATTATATTGTGATTTATATATATCTATTCTGCATTTCTATTTCATCATTTACACTAAATTATAACTTAAATGTTGAGGGTTTGAAGCTTTTCTATTCTTTTTACAATTGATTAATTTTATGAATAGCTAATTAAGCTTATTTCTAATGTAGTATTTTGAAGTTTTACACGTCCTACAAATTTAACATCATATTAAATGTTTGGTTACACTATTTCCCCAAATCATTTTTAACCTTTCATTACTTAAAAGTATAGTTTTGGAATCCTGTGACATGTGGTTTTATAAATATATAGTATTTATTTAAAATCTAAATCAGGTTTAATACGATCAAATAACATGATACGTTATTATCAAATTGGCAAAAAAAATTCTTTAATTTATTCTAGCCGTGACATCAACATCTTTAAAATAATGCATAGAAGGGTCCATTACAGTGACTATCTGAAAATAGCCACTCAATAATCATTTGTTCCGAAGCTACAGGACTACCCTTAACGTCCTGGCTATAGATTTACAAATGTGTGTGAGGACTATCAGTTTAGGATGACGGTTTAGAAGGATTCCATCAGAGATCTACATTGTGGTGAATGCCTTTTTTTTTCTTTCTTTCTTTCTTTTTTCTTTTCTTTTTTTTTTTTTGCATTTCCTTGCTGACTTCTTAAAAAAGTGGAACACTTCTTCTTCTTACTGTCTTATGATGCAGAACCCAAGAATAGGTTAAAGAAATGAAAGTATTCTTCAGTACCCAGGGCTTTCTCACCAGGTCGTCCTATCCTGAGCTTTAGATTTCATGAACACTTTACTGAGTTAATCTGTACGTGCTGCTGCAAAGAGAGAGAAGAAAAAAAAAAAAAAAACCTAATACAAACACCTAAAGACATAGAGCCGCTTCTAGGGTATTCTGCCCCAGACAGACATGCCTGACCGTTACTCTAAAATGATGTGCCCATCAATAGTATTTATGTCAAGTAGTTATGGCTCTAGGTAATTCCCACTACCCCTGAAATATTTTATCCTTAGAAAATGTCACGTAGTGATTAAATATATTCAGATGTAGGCAGCATCAGAAAGGATAGGAGACGGGCAAGAATGAGACTTCATGGGGTGGCTTTTGCTTACTAGTTTTCCCTAACTCAGTCAGTAGATTTGTTATTCCTTTTCCTACAAAAACCCAAGTTGTTCAGAGGCAGCCTGTTTTGCCTGATTTTTATTTTGTCCCTCCCCATGATTCCTGGAAAGTTCTATGTCACTGATGACTCAATAAAATTCTGACAAGGGGTTGTATTTTAAATCCACATATTCCAAAGGGACACATCAGCAGATGCGCTCTGACTAAGCCTTGTGAAGGCTCCTACAAAGGAACGTTTAAGAACATATTTGTTAAAGAACACTCAGGAGGACTTCATTCTAAAAGGGCACAGGAAAGCCCTGAAGCCAATTGCATAACAGAAATAGCATCCATTAATCTTTTGCCAAGCAGCATCAAGTAAGGACGCCTTCGAGAGGAACGGCCCTTAGAAGGGAGTCATGGTTTAATGTGCTTTGTTTAGAACACCTTCTTTTTAGAAGCCAGCACCTGGAGCCAACTGACAGCCTCGGCTCCTGGGCATGGAGAGAAGTGGGTAATGATACCAGTGACATTTACGGTCCAGTGTTTTAGGAATTAATTTACAATGGAGACGGTTCTTAGTAGAGTGAATACATCACCGCAATGAAAGGTTGACGCCTACTTTATCAGCTATAATGCATACAGGCTAGATTCAGCCCTTCAGAAGGCGAGCACGGCAGGCATTATTCACCCTCTCCTGTGGTTCAATAATTCACTGGGAAGATACTTGAAATATGAAAGTTATGGCACTTTAATGAAAACATGAGAAAATCCTGCATGTGGATTTAGAGAAAGAAAAGGAAACCATGTCAGAAAATGTTTCTGGTCTTTTCCTCCCTGGCCACATTTTCTATTATTTCTGATTTATTTCCCTATATTCTACTTCAGCTACAGTGCACCAAAGCATTTTTAGTCATTGAGCTTCTCTTCATCATAGCCAGCCCATGTATTTCATCAGAAAAAAAAAAACTTTCTGAAAATCTATTAGAAAAATTCCCATGAATATCTTCTTATTCTCTCTGATTTTAAAATGTTGTTGACCACTTATTGTTAGACAAATATTGAATAATGTTTTCTTTAAGCTTCTAGCATTTCCCTAAATGATTCTAAGAACATATTCTTTAAGGAGAAGTTGGTTTCCACTCTAAAGTTACTAAAATGGTAAAAATAAAGAGCAGAAGCAAGACAGGTTCCCTGCAATTAGCTTATACAAAGCCCTTTTATGAGAGTTTTATTTGAGTTTAATGGGTTTTCAGTATGCCTTGTATGTAAACCAGTCCTCCTTATATGTACATCCTTTTTTCTCTCACAGTGCGGTCTTCATCCTTAAGGTCAAAAGATATTTTAGATATCCACCCACAATAAGCAATAGATTTGCTTTAGAGGGTTAATGACCTGAAAGACAAACTTCACATGGATGGTGTTGCTACTGGGTGTGCCAACGTGAGCTATCTACTATAGTTCAATTGCTGCTGATGTTTGTAGACATTGTCTTCCTACATGGCCCAGGCTCGCCTTGAACTCAGGATCCCCCCACGTTAACCTCCAAAGTTCTGAAGTTACAGGAATGCGCCAGCACAGCTGGCTTTGTTTAAACTATTTAGGTGTTCATTTAGGAGACATGTGACTCATCAAGTAAAGCCTGAATCAGACAGAGATCTCCATCTCTTGTCAATGTTTCAAGTACAAGAGTAAATATAACACAGGAAATACAGTAACCGCAGCTTTAGCAATTGACCTCCGGAGAGCAATACTCCAACAGTTATAATCCCATGTACTTGAATTTCAAGCTGGGAGCTTTGGCATAGCCATTTTCTTGCGTTACACAAAACATTTGAAATGAATGACTTCACCAGTATCCTCTAGGCATTTTGTTTATTCATATATGCAATTGTATTTTATTCCCATATACATCTTACATTATAGTAGTAATGCATAATGTTTGATTTTTACTTGTATTCCCACTTTGCAAATTATAAAATTAATATTTTATTTCTGGTTCAGTAAACTCAATACTATTACTAGATACATTTTGTGGTAATAAAAAGCCTGCAACTTTTATTCTTATTTACTGTATAATTTTTTTGCTTTCTGAGATATGGTTTCAATATATAAAAGTTTATATTAATTATATATTATTATATAATTGCATAATTATCTAATTAATTCTGAATTGTTTAATATTTTTTATTTAAGGTTATTAAAGTTGAATATGTAGTGTTCCCTTAAAGAAGTACTTTAAGAAAAAGTAGGCTATGTGATATATAAGGTAATATTGATTAAGATGTAGAGTTTTGCTGTATGAGGTACCCTTAGACCAGCACCTGCCAAGACCATGGGCAGCTGCTCACCCATTTTGAGACATCCTGGGCTATCAAGACACTGTATCAGAAGAAAATGTGGAAGCAGAAAAACTGAACACCTTCCTACAAAAACAGAAGTATAATAATTTTTTTTTTTTTTTTTTTTTTGGATTTTTCGAGACAGGGTTTCTCCGTAGCTTTTGGTTCCTGTCCTGGAACTACCTCTTGTAGACCAGGCTGGCCTCGAACTCACAGAGATCCACCTGCCTCTGCCTCCCGAATGCTGGGATTAAAGGCAGGTGCCACCACCGCCCGGCTAGAATATGTATATTTTTTAATTTTGGCATTGGTAATAAGATTTTATCATTTCTGTTTCTCCAATTTAATTAGATTATTTGTTGAATAGAAAAATACCAGTTCTATCCATGAATAACATTAGGCCTGTAGCTTAAGATGATTGTAATATAACATTTGAAATATCGCTTTTCAATAGAAGTGGGGTTTGTGGTATTGTAATTGGAGGCTCTATTTTTAATGAGTTAAGCCAGTCATCCTGTTTGGCACAGTTATGCAATGTTGCTCCAACCAGCTGTCACATCCCACCCCAGAGGTAGGTGAAATGATTCTTATTTATTTGTAATCCTAAAAGGATTCTTAGATGCTTTGACTTGGCAGTATATCAATGGAAGACATTTCTCTCACACACAAACAGCATGAAAGACTTTGAAATTCTTTATAGATAATTCTTCTCATCCCTCACATGTTCATAGATTATTTCCATGTAACTATTTCAAACTCCATGGTTGGGAAATGGTGTCTCTGTAGTTGACACTTGCTTTTTTCATGGTGATTAGATTCTAAATTTGCATGAGACAATGATGCACTATATCCTGTCTTTCTGAAAGAGACGACAGCATTTCACACAGGATGGGCTTTTGATCTACCGTCAGATATAAAAAGAAATTCAAATTCCTTGAATAGAGGAACTACTTATGTGTACACACTAATATGAGAAAATAGAGATTGATTCAATGAGCATTTATTTTATACCCTCATGTGCCTGATAGAAAATTAGGTGAAAAAATTTCAGACTTGTTCTCATTTATGAAATGTTCAACATTTCCGCAATGATTCTTTTATGGTCAGACACAGATTCATCTGTTTAACTAAACTTCCATTTCTCAACAGATCATGCATATTAACATTTGCACATGTGATTTAATAAACTTAAAGAAATTATCATGTTAATATTTATTTTTAAGAACTTTATGTGTATAGGTAACAAAACAACCTCATTTCTCCCCCTACAATTTCTGCCAAATCTGCTCCCCATGTGTTCTCTCTCTCTCCCTCGCTCCCTCCCTCCCTCCCTTCCTCCCTCCCTCCCTCCCTCTCTCTCTCTCTCTCTCTCTCTCTCTCTTTCTCTCCTTTCTCTCTTTCTCCTCTCTTTTCCTTTAAACTCTCTCTTCCTTTAAATAACCCACTAAGTCAAATTAGTGCTGCATATGAGTCCATCCACTGGAGCATGAAAAAGTTACGAATTAACCTTTGATCATAAATTCTCATGTTTTTAAGTTTTATTTATAGATTGTTTTTTCTCAAACGAAAATACACTTATATCACTATGAGTATTTAGTTAAAGCAATATGGTCTTGTTAAGTATAGAATTCTTAGAGCCTGATTATTTTAGTCACTTTGGAAGATGATACTCACTTTTAGTGAGTAGCAGGTGGGATTTCAGTGCTCTGTTTTTATATCACATTTTAACTGAGTACACATCTTAACAGAAGGAAAGTGTTAACATTTAATTATCTGTGAAATATTTTCAGAGTCAACTTTGATGTGAAAAAAGTAATACTCTGAGAGGTGTAAGCCTATAAGCTTGAGACGCAAACCCAATGAAAACTTGTTGAATTGGAAGGCAACAAACTACAATAAATAGTCTTTAAAATAACACTTGGGTCGTATCATTTTTTTTTAACTTTCTTCTTTATTTACTGGCTCTCCTATTTGATCTTCCTGCTGTACCCCAATTCCAGTCCTAGTGTTTGGCAGCAATGCCAAACTGATTAAGCATTCTCTAGGAGGAAGGCAAGGGATTGTAATGGGGACTGGCTTAAGCAGAACTCAAAGTACTCATGTGGGTGGGAAACAAAACAACAGCCATTCAGTTTCCTGTTTCTAAAGGTTCAATGGTGATATGTCATGTAACTGTGACATCTAGATGATGGAGTGTATATCCTACCCTCTATTTCCAGATGTCTAGAATCATGCAGAAACAACTTCAGTGGTTTAACAACTTTCAATGAGAAGCACCTAGTACTAGACACTGTGAGGGTTAAAAGACAACATCACCTCGTACATGGGCTATTACAAAATCCCCGTCCCAGTTCACCCTCTCCCCACTCCACCACATCAAAATACTGAAATGCCATTACGAAATCTCAGTTATTTGCCTCCAGTGCTTGGCCTGGCCTCACATTTCCACTGACCTCTCAATGCTGAATAACATTCTAGTAGAATCTTCAATATCTCCACTTGCAAATTGATCAGGCTGCATACATCCTAAGTTTTACCTTGGCAATAAGTAAAGTGGGAATACCCACTGCCTTGAGCAGTTTCCATTCTTAGTTGAATGTAATGAATTCTGACCCCATGATAGTTCTAAGTGATCGTCATAGCTCTACGAATAGAGATAATTATTATTTTTGGATATACCAATGCATGTAAACCATATTGTGTGGTGAAAAGAATGTGTTTAATAAAAATGTTTTTCCTTTGCTTTTGTACCTAATTTCCTTCATCATAAACTCCTCTTGATTGTAGGATGTTCAATTTGAGTTTAAAAAAATGTTATTCCATAAAGTGAAAAAATAAAAAAAATGCTCAGGTTGATCATATATGAAACTTGATAAGTCAGGCACAGTGGTTCTTTAATCCGAGTACTCAGGAGGCAGGTATATTTCAAGTCTCCATGATTTCGAGTCCAGTATGGTCTACATAGTGAGCTTTTGTCTTATGTTCCAAATAACTAAATCAATATCCTTTAAAAAAACAGGGATATAAAAACTGCCTCTAAAGGCTGTCAGTTCTATCCTTCTTGCATTTATCATCAGAAGAGAAATATGTAATTGACGGCTGAAAATATGCATGGTCTAATGAAGAAAGCCCTGTAGATTAGCATTTGGAAGATGTCAAGTATGGCAGTTCGCCTAGAGAGTTCTGGAGTCAAGTCATCTTGCAGGATTTACTAGGGCACCAAGAACAGCCAAAGGATCAATGACCCTAAAGAGCTGGATGCTTATACTGAGTAAAAAAGAACAAGGGGACTCGAGCCTGTGAGGGAGCTCAGAGAAGTCATATAATTGATGTCTAAGTTGTGTGAAGTGGGGCACTTCTGCAATCCTAACTACAACAGCTAAGCATGAAAATTACTTGAGCTCAGGACTTCTGGCCCTACCTAAGTTTGCTGTCAATGTGATGCCCTCCAGAAGAAGAAGTCCCTGAAGTTGCCTTAAAGAGGTGTGGCCAAAATCTGAAAAGGAGTAGCCCAGAACTGAGGCCAGAGCTGAGATCTCTAAGAGAATGTGGATTAAACAGGGAAGCAGGAAAGAGCTTTAGTTTTCAGACCAAAGAGAAGGTGTAAGGGAATCATGATGGCTGAGAATAAATAACCCCTGCCATGGCTGGGGCGGAGGTAACAGGACTTGGCAAGAAAGAGGGAACTCAAGGGAGATAGACAAGAGACTGAAATAAACATTTCCAAACCTTTGTTGTCAAATTGCTTTGTCTTTACGCTATGCTCATAAAGCTAGGAGAGCAGATGACATGATTGTCTAATATTCTGAGACTATTGATAAGAGTATCCAGACAATGGAATTATGTAAATCTGTGTAACAACAATAACTTATGGCATCGCTCACTGTGTGAATAGGAGCCAAATCTACAAACAGAGAGAGGGGTCTTGGTGCACCTCATGAGTACCGCATATGACCCAGCTCTAGAAGCCATGCAGTGAGACAAGTCAGATTCGATAATGAGCCTGGTTTGAAGTATGTTGAGTTGGAGATGTCTTTGAGACTATCATGGGACTTTTAGAAAATCACTGGAGACATTTAGATAGAGAAATTATTTGCCTCAGCAGCGTGACATTGACCAGGACATAAGCAGTCTATAAAGTCTAAGACTGTCACGTATCATTGGTCATGATAAAAGCAGAAGTCATGGAATGAACTGGGTATAAGGTAAGGAATGGAGATTTCCAGTCACCACTGGAAGAAAGAGGCTAAGTTACTGGTCTCTAATCCTTGCCTGGTTTTTATAATTTGCTTCACTGGAAGAACTGTGGTTTGAATGTCCAATGGACCCCAGCTTGTTTAAACACTAGATCTTCGGAGGGTAGTGGCACTGTTTGGGAAGACTATGCAATCTTAAAGAGGCGGGTCTTCCTTGGAGGAAGTGTGCTTCTGGAGACAGGCCTTGTGGTTTGTAATCCCATCTCAATCCCGGCTCATTTTCAGTTTCATGACATGCAAGGTGCTCAGCTACCGTAGCCTTTGCTTGCCACCATGAGTACCCAGCCACATAGGAGTATAAATCAAAATAGACACTTCCTTGCTTATGTTCCTTTGAACCCAGTTTTTCTGTGGTTTCTGCTACAGCAATAAGAAAAGTAACTAGTTCAGAAAATACAGCAGAAATATTGATTTTTTGTTGTTACACCATAAGAAGCCTTAAAATGTCTGCCTGAGTCTCCTGGAACTTGTATGTATTCTCAGTAATTTATTACTCTTTATGTTTCAAATTCTTATTTGTACAATGATAAAAAGTTATTATTAGTCATTTCTTCATTACTTCATGCTTAATCTATATTGATGTGTATCAATTGGTATATAGTTAAGATTTATCTTAATTTCTGTTTTTCAGATGATAACTTTTATAAGATTTTATGACTATAATAATTTTAGTGGTCAATTTTTATAATCTTTTTACAAAGTAAATCACTAGCCAGCTAAAATGCCTATAACTACAATTTTTTAAGTAAATAAATATGATATTCTATATATTATGGGCAATGTGGGGGACATTCAGTGCTAATATTTTCAGAAGTACTTTGTTACTCAAGCAGAACTTTTCTGGAGTAACAGATAGCTGCACATTAATATTATTCCCATAAATAAGACAGATAATTAAATTACTTTCTAAATCTAACAACCCCAACGGGAGACTTGAAGGAAATATCACTCTCAGATTAAATAACAGTAAGAAAGCTGTTCTAAAGAGGAATGCGTGGGTATTAAATGCATGGGTATTACATGCATGGGTATTACATGCATGGGTATTAAATAGCCACCCATATCACCCTCTTGCATTCCTCAAATGAATCGAAACTGAAGTTGATCATGAGCTTGAGTATAGCAAGTCACTTCCATACAGTGGCTATCAACCTCCACAGTGTCATAGATTCAATTTTCATACGTAGCTCCATGACCTTGCATCCTGGACAAGAGAAAAAAGGAAGCTCTTGAGGCTCCTTCCTTGGACACTCCTCCCTGGTAGGTTTTTGGTTTAAGGAATAATACTGTTTGTTACCACCAGAAGTGTGTGTTAGTCCCTTAGCTGAGGTGACGTGGTCTAATGCAAACTCAGAGGAAGCCCAACTAGCCGTCCACTTCCTAAGATCTACAAATGACAAAGTCCTGTGCTCCACATTTGTCAATTACACTACTTCTTCACCCATGCTGTTGCTTCCTCAGAGTAAAGGAAACTTCGTTAGGTCTGAATCATTAGAAGACCAATTCCCAAATAGTGCAGATAGCGTGTTGTGGTAGGCTACTGGATAAACAGACCCCAGCCTTCCATGTGATAATGTTAGAAATAGGATTCCCTGAACAACTTCACATTGAGAGTTTGGTCTCTAGTTAACCTTTTGAATCTAGATCACAGAGAGAATTTTAAATACTTTGAAAGCTTTATAAAGTAATAGTTATATTAATTAAATAAATAATAATACTTTCTATTACCCATTAACATATTAAATGCACTTGTACAGTTACTGAAATAGCTTCGTAGGCAGAGTCAGTGTTATTACATTTGAATGAGAAGCTTAGTTGACATTTTCTACAGCATTTTATTTAAATTTTGTAGGGAGTTACAAAAATCACCTTCCTTGTCTTTTAAAAGTTTTACTATGTTAATTATTAAATATTTAAATAATATTATTCCTAATACTTTTTGAGATTATAATAAAATAATATCATTTTCCCTTCCCTTTCCTCATTCTAAATTTTTCTATATACTCCTTTCTTGCTCTTTTTCAAATACATGGCCTCTTTAAAAAAAAAAGAGTGCATATATTCCTAAATATATAAATACAATCTTCTCAGTCCATATTACTTGTATGTATATGCTTATCAGAATGACCATTGGTGTTTGGTAACTAATTGGTCTACTATTCTCTGGAGAGACTAGTTCTTTCTCAGCAACCAATTACGGTTACATTTAAAACCTGACCTTAAAGAAAGCCAGCAC
Organism: Chionomys nivalis; assembly: GCF_950005125.1. NCBI lineage: Eukaryota > Metazoa > Chordata > Mammalia > Rodentia > Cricetidae > Chionomys > Chionomys nivalis. The sequence goes on from NC_080110.1 coordinate 18,878,016, forward strand.
TTGAGTAAGTCTGTCCTTCCTTATTTTGCTAGGAACAATGGGTTTCCACATTCTATGTAGAAACACCAAGTAAAGAAAATGTGCATAGTACAAGTTAATAAGTCAAATTTCTGTTAAACTACATGGGACCCTTTATCTTGCTTCTTGGGGCTTCTTCACATAAAATCCTTATATGATCCCAGGTCAGGGAAAACAAAGGTTTTTCTGGGTAAAATCAGCCATCCATACTATGGTATCATCATGCTAATATCGTGACAATAGTCACAATTGGTTTCTGTCCCAAACCTTCTCCTCCTTGTATATTCCTTTGAGCCTTATGACTGGACACACACACAATAAAACCAAACAGAGATCTGGCAAAGCCTTCTGAGAACAGGAATACTGCCAAGCTGCCGTAGAGTCTACGTGGATTGGTTAGAAATGCAGTCTTTTTTTTTTTAATTGATTTTCTTAATTGAGCTCTAATACAGTCTTAAACTTTAAGCAATTTCTCACTAATAGTCAAGTCAGAGATTGTCTTGAGTCGTGCACATTGTATCTCTCAAGAGGCACAGGCAGAAAAATTCCAGCAATCTCACAGAGAGCCTGTGAGTTTGAGACCAGCAATAACTACACAGCAAAAACTTGTCTCAAAAAGTAAAATAGCCGGGCGGTGGTGGCGCACGCCTTTAATCCCAGCACTCGGGAGGCAGAGGCAGGCGGATCTCTGTGAGTTCGAGGCCAGCCTGGTCTACAAGAGCTAGTTCCAGGACAGGCTCCAAAACCACAGAGAAACCCTGTCTCGAAAAACCAAAACAAAAAAAAAAAGGAAAATAAAACAAGTTGGAGGATGAAGGACTTATATTTGGCCTCTATCAACAGCTATCTTCTGTACTTCAGGGGTGGGTTCTTTTTATCCCTCTCAGTGGAACACTTTTAAAAAATTGTCTCAATGGCTTTCTCATTTTAATTTTCTGCTTGATCATCCACTTTTCATGTCAATTTCTTCCAGAAGAGCCTTAAGGAAGCACTAAAAGATACCCGTCCATTTCACAGACACATATGTGCTGTGCTTGGAAACTTCTAAAATACTATAAAAACGAGAGACAACACCATATATTTCCTTTTGCTATCTAGTTGTGAAGATTTCTTATGCTGGCTTTCTAATAATAAGAAAAAATATCTACTTGCCTTAAATGTTTCATTGATAATAATAGTATGTTTATCAAGTTATAGGAAAAGTTAATAAAACCTAGCTCGTGATTGGCAAAGTATTGTAGATAGTAAAACGACACACTACTGTTCAATCTTTTTGCTTAACTAACTGATATCACCCTGAAAAGGTTTACTATTCTTTTTCCATATACAACTGGACATTGTATGGAACAGCAGGAGAGATTTAGTGTGCACTCTGGAAATATTTTAATTTTTAACTTGAAATATTTTAAATTTGTTTAAAATGGAAATAATTCATTTTCATAGGTGACATAACAAGATCTAAATGAAATTCATAAATTATGTTTCTAATTATCTGCAAGGCCAACTGTGTGATCATCTTTAAGCCGAACTTAAAGGTGTCATGTTCTTGATTTTCTAATTCCACTAAGGATGTTATTTTTAAAAGTCAAGAAACAAAGTATTTATTTCAGTAAACAATTTTATTTGTAGTGAAATTCACAAAATTTTTATATTTTGAAATTATTCGCAATGTACTATTTATTGCTTGCATAGAAAAAAAGTATTTCTTACAAGAAAAGATGGAAATATATACCATCAGGCAGCATTGTTATATTTTCATTAGATACAATATGAACAAAAGATTAAAGAGAAAAGCAAAAGTTAAATATATTTTTAATTCCCTGTAATGGATTCTAAGCTATTAAAATGTTTTTGAAGACAAAAATAGAGATCTAAATTCCAAAGTTATTTTGATGAGCAATATTTACATTATATACGTATAAGTTAAGAGTTACTATAAGCAACTGTCAGTTATTGCCCCCGTCAGAAAAATCGTTTTGGAATTATGAATCAAAACAAAAGGAAGCTATAAATGAAGACAAAGAGAAAGAGCAGGAAGAGGAGAAGCCATCATTGCAAATGTGACTTTCAGTTAAATACATTTTCTTATAAAGTGGCAAGATAATATTTACAACTGAACAGCACATATTATCCACAACTTGTCTTCCCTTCGGACATGTGGGGCATCCTTCCTCCTTGGTGATAGTTCATAATACATGATAGATAAGTCTGGAACTGGAGTTTCCTGGGGTTGCCGGCTGTGAATTGGTGCTAGCAACTGGAGAGAGAGAAGCTGTATCCTGGAGACACAACTCGCTTCTCTCTGCAGACGTGATCCGATCCACTATGCTGGACAAACAATCCAAACTGGACAGTGAGCTTTTATCTGCTGCACAGGCTAACAGTACAAGGAGAAAAGTGGTTAAGAAAAAAAATTATCCCCACACAGACAGGTTTGCTTACGCTGCCCTTTAAACTGTAGGTCAGCACCTTTGACAACGTAGGTCAGGTGATCACAGAGGGCCCGATGTAAAAATTTGCTGCAAATATCTAGCAATTCCTGAGGGTGGGGTGTGGAGGGCAGAAGACCCCTGGCAATATTTCAAGCAGAGGGGAGTGGGTTCATGTGTGCGTGCAAGCATGCGTGTGGTGTGTCTGTCTATCTGTCTGTTAGTGTAATTTGGAAAACGTGTGTTTACTCTGTCAAAGCCTCCTCATGAGAGTCATCACTTTCATTCCTTTTCCCTGTTTATTTGCAAGGGCAGACTGAGTTGTAAGACTGAATGTTCCTTAAATGTGTCTGAAGTTATCAGTTCTTACCGTTTGATACATCAGGACAGTAGACGCTGTCGAAGCTGCTGTTCTTTCGGGACCAGATAGGGCTATTACATTCAGGCTGTAACACAAAACACACAAGAATGTATTTTCAAGCCTCTGGCAGAAGACGTACAGACCAAGGGTGAAATTGTAACGGCCCCTAGCTCAGTAAACTGACTGCAGTTAGTTCGCTTGCTCCGCAGCAGCACTGATTTAGGAAGGAGCTGCTGTCTCTAAATCGCAGGGGCACCAAGGTCAGTCTCCGTGCTGGAAGAAGAGGAAAACAGAGGGAAGACCATGGGATCCGGCAGCAATGTGCACTGGCTTATAACCATGCAAAATGGATTGCAGTCGAAGAAAGCCGTACTAACGCTGCCTGGGAGAGAACACTTTCCCAGGGCATAAACACGATAAAACCTGGCAACACTGGAGAAGATACCCTCGGAAAAACATGAACCAAGATATTCTTCCAAAACTTGGCCTCGGAGCAAGGATCAGGGCCATGCTAGGGATTCTAATTCTTCAGAGGTATAAACTTGGGGTAGCTGTATATCAGGGTCCACGGTGATACATTTTGGAAATAAAAGCGATAATGCCTAATTAATCATTTAAATTAACCTGGGGTACATGACAACCTTTTACTAGCTTGTACATACATACAGAACTAGCTAGAAAATCACAGTAAAATCTTATACAAGTTTTTTTTTTCCTCTTTGCATCTTTCTGTGAATGCGTCTCTTAAAGCAACGGTCCGACTGTACCTGGTTTAGGTGAGATACGAGGATTTTCACACAGACCAGGGTAAGAGAGAATGGGTCTCGGAGTTGTGGCTTACCATGCCATCAGAGCAGTTGGAGGTGGGGCTGGTGGGCTCCGAGCAACTCTGTCCGGGCAGGCTGTAATAGCTCTCCACCTGCTCCCTCAGCAGCTCCTGGAGGCTCTCGATGTAGCGGATGGCGTTCCTGAGGATCTCCACTTTGGGGAGCCTCTGGTTGGGGTTGGTCGTGGTGCACCTCTTGAGCGTTTCGAAGGCTTGGTTGACCTTCTTCAGGCGTCTGCGCTCGCGCATGGTGGCGGCCTTGCGTCGATCCATTGTGGTGGACTTCCTTTTGCAGGCTTTGCAGGCCCACATGAGGCAGTGACCAGCCTGGTGGTGGCCCGTAGGTGCTCGCACGTGCTCATCGTCGTCTGAGCCCTGCAGCTCAGCTTTGTGCGCTCCGAAGGCTGCCACTCTTGGCTCAAACTGGTCCCCAAACTCACCCTCCGGAGAGGGGATACAAGAGCTTTCGTAGAAGTACTCAGAAGGGGAGAACTGGCAGCCGTCCATCATGTCCATTCTTCAGAGAGGCAGGTGGGACACCTGAGTTCAGCCGAGAGGGAGAAACGTGACTCCTGGCTGCTGCAGGCCAGCAAATCCCAGGCGGAGCTCGGGGGTTGGGATTCTTTCTCTGTAATTAACAAGGACAGATGCCTGTTGGTCAGGGTCGGTCATTGGCTGAGGTTGGGGCTCTTTATATGTTCTTGGGGGATGGGAAGGGAGGCTGGTCCCCGTAGCTGGGCATTATTAGCATATCCCACCACAACCCCTGCAGGGGTGGTCTGGGCAAACCTCTGCCTTCCTTCTAGAGACAATTTGCTGTTTACTGGCCCCTTTGACAGGCAGGCTTTTATGGCAGTCCAACCTGCTCAGTGGCCTTCTGGATATTCCGAACCTTGGGGTCCCTTAAGGAGGGGAGGGAGGCTTCTTGAAATCCATCACCCTTCAACACAATCAGCGGCAGCATCGCAATAAGGCATTAAACTCCCTATTTCCATCTGACACCAAAACGGAACCCAGAGTCTGGAGGAGTTGCCGCTTTCCTGGGGGGGGGTGTAGGGGGGTTGTTCCCATTTTCTTTACCGTTTCTTTATTACCTGGTAGTAGTTGCTACATTGAAGTGACATTTTCATTCATGGGGTGAACCTCGAGTGTCCTGTTTCAAAATTTGTTTGCTAAAGACTCAAGGAGTTCTGATGAGCTCGTTCTTTCATGGGTGCGACATTCGCTGGGGCTTCCTTTTCAGGTCTGAATGAGGTCATTTTTTTTTTCTGCTGCTCTATAAAGAAAATGTCATCAGGTGGATCAGGTGACCCTTCAGCATCCCGTCCCTCCTAACTTTCTTCCTTACACATTTGCCTGTTTGTTGCTTTTCCTCTGGCCGGCCTAGGCTAGTACCTGCACCGGGAGATTCCCACGCCTGTGGCTGGGCGAAGGCAGAAGTCCAATTTCTCACAGTAAACCCCCTTCCCAGTGTGGAGTGGAGTTTCCTTTCTCCCGAGTTTTCTGCTCCGCCCTATCAGTTCTACAGACTAAACAGCCAGCCAGGCTTCAGGCTCGCTAATTTTCTGCTTTCAGGCCAGCTAACACCGTTACAGATGCATCCCAGCTGCCACCACAGAGATCCTGGGCTAGTGTAAAATTTCCAGCTCCTCTAACAGAGTGACTTCACACACGCTGGTGACAAAAGCCTTCCAAAAATGCAATTTGCAGACAAGGTCTTTTTGAAACTTTGGTGGGCCCGAGACAAAGGGGGAAGCTAACATTTCAAAAAATAAAAATAGAACCTATTCCTCAGTTTTTACAGTCTCTCTTCGACTGTTAAGCCATTTTCAGATCTCTTGAAGGAAGCTGTGCATATTCAGGAAACACCATTACTTGGGGTGGACACAAGTTCTCTGGGGCTTTGGACCTCGATTTGTAGCCTTACTGTAAAAACGGACTGTTCGCAGTTCAGAGAGTCATCTAATTGAGTAAGTGCTGTGGCTCCAAAGCGACTCTCTCTCTCTCTGTGTCTCTCTCTCTTGCTTTCCCTCTCTCTCTGTGGAGGGGCACTTTCTATTCTGAAAATGATAGCCATGGTGGTGATGGTGATGATAATGATGATGATGGTGATGATGATGGTGATGGTGGTGATGATGATGATGATGATTATGATGGTGATGGTGGTGATGATGATGATGGTGATGATGATGATGACTCAGAGTCAGTTTTCTAAAGCAACCATGAATGACGGATCTGGTATCTACAGGGACCTGAAAAAATTGTAGCCGTCTGTGCAGGCAAGCACTGCAAAGAAGGACCTGAAATCCAGAGCCCCAGTGTCAGTCACTGTACTTGCTGGATGTGTCTGTTTCTATTCCCTCTGACCTGGACTGTCACCTTGAAGACAGACTTCTGATGAAAACCAGGGCCTGTCTCACACCCAGGGTCTACTTAATCATCTCGCCAATGAGAAATCCAACTGTACCTTACTGGAACCTTGTTACGAATGTATGCCTTTGAAACAAATGCAGTCTTAGGAAAACACCAGATTAAAAAGCCACACCCCTGAGGGCAAGGCTCCCGCTTCATTTATGTGGATGCATATAACTGTACACAGGAGTACATCATTTGGGGAAGGTAGATATTCTCATCCTCAAATCCACAGCAAGAGTTGAAGAGAGGCTCTGGGCATCAACTTCACAACCCAGAACCATGGTCTTCCTCCTCCTCCCTCTCCTCCTCTCCTTCTTCCGTCTCCTCTCCTCCCTTCTTCTCCTCCCTTTCTTCTTTTCTTCCTTCCTCCTTCCCTCCCTTTTCCTTGTATTTAAAGTAGCTAAAACAACATGGTGATTGGGATGCCAACTCAATTCTTAGAGTTGAAGTGGAAGCCAGGGAGTCTGCCCTTCATGTCTTCTGGCTCCTTCCAGGCAACCCTCTCAGAGTCTATGGATATACCTAACAGCTACTGCCTTGACTCTGCCAGGAATGGCTGGTTCACTACTCTTCACCACATTTACATATTCACTCAGTATCAGAAAGGATTCTGTCACTTTATTTTATTTATTCTTTCAAAAGGTAAGCTTTAACTCCAGGGCTGAGTAATTTCCCCTTGTCCACAAGGCATTTGAAGGAGTCTCTTTGTCCTCAGAAATGGCACCAAGCCCCAGGAGGTAATCTTTTTCGCTTCATACAATCATTCTCCCTGAGTTTTCAGGGGCTTCGTCAGCTCATACAAGTAGAAAGTCGGACACACTGGAGTCTTTCCTTGAGATCCTGGGCTGGGAGGACGCTGCCACTCAGGGGCTTCTGTCAGTAGCAGAAGTTCTCAGAGGTTAGAGGCTGTCTCTGGTAAGGTGATCTCCAAACAAATTTACCAGAGTGCAGCAGGCAGAGTGGAACTAAAGAAGCAGGGGAAAACACAAGCGCCCGGCTGCTTAATGAGTCCTACCGAGGGGAGACAGGGTCCGGGTTGAAGGCCCATGGGACTCAAGTGATGAAAACAGGATCTCAGAACACAAGAATAAAAAATGAGGCAAAAACTTTCAAGCCATAGCCGCAGCTAAAACAGTGGGAGATCAAAAACCCTGAGGTAGTCTGTACAAAAAAGAAGAAAACCCACGCCTGAGAGAGGAGAAAGGCTCCCTCCCCACTCAGAAGGCCTGGCTCTTCTTTTACACGACAGACCGTGTGGGGAAGTGTGGGATTTGAATGAAAACAAAATCAGAGAAATTAAAGAGGAAACTGTAGGAAATGTATATTTGGTTCATGTAAGAACACGTGGAGACACAAACACACACACACACACACATATATATAAAATACATGTGTACACACACACACACACACACACACACACACGAGTTTTTCTCCATTCTTCTGCCCCTACCTGCAGAATTCTGTTTTTGCTTGTTGTAGATGACTTCCCAACCTGCTAAACAATTTTAAGTTGTACCCGGCTCTGGGAGCTGGGCACACCTATGTCAACACACTAGTACCTGCCAGAGTTGTAAGAAGAATTTGTGGACAAGACATCTGAGGAAGACATTGGCCTCTGCTTGAATTCGAAGACTCCCAGGAGAGATCAAAGGACTATATCAGGGCATTTAGCAGCCTTGAGAGGGGAGGAGAGAGGGTAACCTGTCTCCTCAGCACTACCCTTGTTGCCCTGCCCCCTGGCACATGTCAGGGACATTTCATTCCACAGCACGACTTGTAACCAGGCTTGCAAAACACCTTGTTTTTGCAGAAAGAATTCTCTAATGTCAAGGATCATCTTGGAATGATTTCATTCATTTTTGGAACTGAATGGAGAATTCTGGGCAAGGAAATATCATGCTATTATTCCTTGCTTACTAATGATCAGACAATGAGATACATGATGTTTAAAATCGTATATAAAAGCACTTTTTATGCCTATATGTGGATATATGAAAGGAGGGATCTCTGAATGAAGAAAGGAGATGTTTCCAAAGGGAGAATGTGAATGGTAGAACAATATCTTCATAATTTTTTAAGTGGCTTCCAGAAGCATCTTGATTTTCCCTGCCCCTCTTAATAGCTGCTAAGAGCCCCAAATTTCCGTCCTCCCCACAAAAGACTCATGAAAGAGTTTGGCACAAAATGGACATCATTTGACATCAGCAAATTTCCCCAGTGTCCAGACTTTGAAGTCCATGATCCTGGTATGATGATGAAAGCTAGCTTGAGAGAGCTTATTGACATTTGATATCTATGAATTATTTCAGTAATAGCATAACAGAAAGCCACTGATGATTTGATATATGACAGTATATGAACCTCTGGAAAGAGATTTAAGTTCAATCCCTAAGTCCTTATCTTTACCAAGCTATTCTGTCTTAATTTTCTGCTCATAGGAGCCCTGTTTATTTTGGCTTTGGCCTCGGTTAAAGATTATCATCATTAATATCAAACAAAAACAGTTTAATCACAAATAGACCTAGGATTTCATTGGAAAATCTAGCATATCATCTATAGCTCTGGAGGTCACATGAACTCTTTGGAAAATATTTTCTCTATTTAAAGAAGAGGCTCCCATAGGCAACCTCACTCTAAACGTTTCTCAGGTTACCCAGCTGAGAAAGGCAGGATTTCGTCTGCCAAGACTGAACAAAATCCATCAGCGAGAAAAGACCATGAGCTGATAGACGCATTCTGCTGCAGAATAGTTCATGATAGAAATCTTATTGTAAATAATGTAATTCTAAGGTAAATATGTTTCCCTGATCAGTTATGATATGCCAATTGCACAAATAATTCAGTTTTTGAAAATATTGGCATAGAAGCACATTTTAGGACAAATCCTTTGGTTTTCAAAAAATTCATAGATATATCATATGTATGCTTAGTAAAGACAGAGACCACCCAGATATAGTTACCCATATTTGGTGGGTAGTAAATACTACCCATGACAAGTAAATGCTTTGGCATTTATTTTTGAAAGTTATGCTATAATTTGGAGTTTGCTAGCTAGCTGCTCAGAAACAATTGTCTAAGAGATCCAAATAATTCTACGGATTATAGATGTCCTTGCCCCCTTTCCAAGGCTTCTCTTTCTGGACACAAAGTAGTACAGGGCATAATCTTGCAGCTATTAATATTTCCCTGCTTTTGAATCCTGACTTTATACTCACCAGATGAGAAGTTTCCACTCCAAGAAGCCTCTGAAATAGCAATAACAAATGCAGTTCTCTCTGGTTATGGTCAGATTACATTAATACAAAACTAAGGACAGCTCATCCTCTTTGCTCGGGATGATTATTCTCCCTAGCCAAAGCCAGCAAAAGTAAGAAAATGCGGTGTTGGGTGGTATGGATGTCAGTCTGTGCCTTCTTGACTCAACACTTAGCATGTGCTGTCTTGGTGAATTTTCACAAGCCCATAGGGCACGGAGATCCCTCCATCCCTTTGTTTCATAAACAAGGTATGGGCACTAAATGGGAGAAGGGTTGGCTCGGGTTGTACAGGAGCAGCCTGGATTTGGTTTACAGTGTCCTCACAGAGACCCAGTAGTATGGAGCACAGCCACCTGCTCTCTCTCAAAGCTTTCAAAGGAATTACGTGCCAATGTCAGTCGCCTCAACCGAACTTTCTGAATGTTGAAGAATTTTAGAAGAACCCAGACGTTTCTATATACTCAGAAAATAAAGTAGTCAAACAAAAGTATACCCAACTGCAGTAACCAAAATCTAAAATGATTCAAAATCCAAACTGTTGTTGTTGTTGTTGTTGTTGTTGTTGCTGACAAACATGCTCAAAACATTTCTGGGTTAGAGAGACTGAACCTCAACATTTATGCGAATGTTACACACTGAAAATTCAAGCGTTAGACAGACGGCATGGTTTAGTAGAGACTACATGCTTTCTCTTTACGTCCTGCTGTGTTTCTTGGTGGTCATTTTTTTCTTCCTCTGAGGTTACAGGATAAACAAACGTGGCACACGTTGTAAAATCTTCATGTTGTAGAGCTCCTGGGGCTTCCAGGTCTCTGGGGCTTTGCTGTTTGGTCCAGCTAAGAGGTTTCACGTGTGTTGTTATCTTTAGCTCCCAAGCATTTAACCCTTCCATCTCTCGAAGCAGCACACCCCCCCCCCTTCAAAGATACCCACCCCTCTTCAAGAGACAGATTGTTCTTTTCTTTTATCTTTCTGTTTGGAAAATAAACTCAGGCCAAAGAGCACTTGAAGATATTCCAGTCTGTTGGGGGCTAGTCTAGTTCAAGAAAACCAGCTATCAAGACATAAGCCTTGGGTACCTCAGATCTATACTTGGAAACAGCATAGAACACCAAGGAATAGAAAAAAATATATAATAATTTGGGTTGAATTCATTCAACTTCTTCTAGAAAAATGAATGAAGAATAGTAAAAGAAAAAGTGAAAGATAAAAGAAAGATAGGAGAATAGAGATGCTTTCTGGATATTTCCTTCTATTAAAAACAGGTACAGGATTTACATGGAATATTAATGAGCTCAGTTTAATTGAGTCTACCACCCTAACATTCATTTTCCTCCTTTTAAGTTAGGCTGAGAGAAAAGTCTCAAATAACTGGGCACATGTATATCTAAGTTAAAATATGGCTGTTCTTTAGTTTTGTATGCATACCCACATGTTTTTCTTTTTCTAGGTTAATCAAACTAAGGCCACCTCTTTGTACATGTAGAAACGTATTAATATTTTAATATTACAATACCAGAATCTTCACACAGTTTATATACAATGCTTAATTCCACATTTAAAATATAGTCTTTAGATTTGCATAAAAACGAAAGTACTAAGACTATTTACAAAAGTACCTTAAACACCATTCGGATTAAACGTTCCCACTTGGATTTAGACAGGAATGAACTTCATTTGCAACCGACACCAAAGGGTCACGTGAGCATAATAAAAGTAAAGATGCTATAAAAACTAACCAAATTAAAAACAAAATTAGGGTTCTAGCGCTAAGCCACTAGTGGTTCCAAATAATAATAATAATCGTATAATAATCATATTAAAAGCCCAGGGCCAACGGACTTTTATTTGAGGTGACTATGGGGTTCTTTGTGAGTGTGTCTCATACGCTTTCATAAACTCTGGGGTCCGTGAGCCCTAACCTAAATGGTTAGTCCATAAGAGGTCTTCCTGTTGAGTGAAGAATGTCCCAAATGCTGGCCGAGTTACTTCTCCACCACCTCCTCCACACTGGGGAGTTTGCGTTCCTCCGAGGAAATGCTGTCCACTATGGAAGAAAGGCACTGGAGACTGCTGGTGGCCGAGGCATCCACGCTTGCTCCTCCTAAGTACAAGAGGTGAGGTGAAAGAAAAAAAAAAGAAAAACAAAGAGCATATAGCAACCCGCAGCTGTGTCCCACAAAAGTCCACGAAGGCGGCTCAGGAAGACTGCGTCCGTGGGAGCAGAAAAACAAAAAACAAAAACAAAAAATAGGCAATGGACACTGACAGTGTATCTCTGAGCCCGTGATGAGCGCTGAGCGCTCTCTGCCTCTGCTCGGCCAGAGCATCCCGGTGCTGAGCCGGATTCTTCCAGTGCAGCCCAGTGCCCTTTACTTTACATTACCTTCCTTAGTAGCTATCACGAGCCCCCTGGAATGATCCGAAACACTTGGCCACTGGGGGCTGCAGGTGCGCAGGAAATCCGCACCCTCAAGCTGGAAAGAAAACCGAAGCAACAGATTAGGAAAAAAACAAATTCCGGGGGAGGAGGAGGCTTGGGGGTGTCTCCCCTGCTTCCTTGGGCCGGACCGCATTTCCTGCTTAGGGCAGGGGCTCGGTCTTCTTGGGTCACTGGGGGTTCATTAGAGAGGGAGCAGGGCGGGGAGGGGTGGGCACCAAGCAGGTGGAGGTTAAGGCCTCACGAAGCATTTAATCGGTCTTTACACTTCCCTGCTCTGGCAACATCTGGGCTTACAATTTCTTGCTTGGGTCTGTAGCTGTAGGGGTCCACCCCCAGCTCCTGCATCTTCTCTTGCTGATCCAGCCGGTGCAGCAAGTCTTGCAGACGCTCAATGTAGCTGATGGCGCTCCGCAGAATCTCTACCTTGGGCAGCCTCTGGTTGGGGTTGGCCACAGTCCGACGCTTTAGGGCCTCAAAGGCCTCGTTGATTTTCTTTAGCCTCCTCCTTTCGCGCAGGGTGGCAGCTTTCCGCCGATCTGTGGGAGCAGATTTTCTCTTGCAAGTCTTGCAAGCCCAGATCAGACACTGGCCGGGGCAGTGGGAAGGTTGCAGGCCCGGGGGCGCCAGGACGTGTTCCTCTCCACTGCTTTCGCTCCCGGCTTCCTGGGGCAGTTGGTCCTGGCAGGGGGACAGGGTACCATCACTCCCTGGATACAAAGGAGAGCCCTCGGCCACTTCTAATGGCTGCAGAGTTACACTTTCTCCATCTAAATAGAAGAAATAGGAGCCAGTTTCAAAAAGGTCCATCATCATGTTCTCCTTGGCCTCTGACTGATCTGAACTGGGTGATGGACTCAAAAACCCAGAAGAGCCACCCAGATGGCATTTAATTAGTGTGGTGACATAAGTCGACCCAGCTTTATATATAGTAGCTCCTGAAACTCAATCCAACTTCTAGCTGTCATGAAGCATCAGTCTCCCAAACTGATTACAGCTAGTGCTCACTAGAAGAACATCCAGTTTGAAAGAAAACGGAGAAATGTCACCTCCAGGAGCGATGCGACAGTCCATATGACAAACAGGTTAAAACAAAGTACACAGAGAGAGTCACATCGCCTAAAACACTCAGTGCTTCCATTTTGGACAGTTTAGACACGAACTTGCTAACCAGGCAACTTCAAAACAACTGGGGATTAACACTGCCCGGTTCCCCTCCCTCCAGGGTTCATCTGAATTCTAAGTATAGACTCATGATGAGAGATCTCATAGGCAATAGCCCTTGCTCCAAAATAGCCTCATTAATATTTCCAGTGTGGTTCGGTTCTTTTCTCTGTTCTGTCTGTCAAAAAGATGCCATCCTTGTGATTATAACCATTACAAGGGCTTCAAAGGTTACACATGACTTTCAGGCCTCAGCCTCAATAGAAGCAGGTAAACAATCTCTTTCCTCTCTTTTACTAAATCTGTAAGATGAGGTGGGTGTTGGGGGGCGGTGACTGAAGGGTGCTCACATCCCACAATACGATCTGAAATGACTCGGGATGCTTCCATGGTGACCTTCCAGGGCTACTTGTTATTTTAGAAAGTGGTAACTAAAGTCTGAATTCTGCTCCCTTTCCTAGTTGGAGCAATAGCATATGCAGCTAGGACTGAACTACAAGCAAGAGAAAATACGTGTAACAATGCACTCAGAATAGCTGTTAGAAACAAGCCACGAAACACTTGCTTGACATTTCAAGTGTATTTTTGGCCTCATCCCAAGTGCTTTTGTTCTGCATCAATTCTTATTCGCGTTCCCACTGTCCACTGACTCCCCTAAATTGTTTGCTAGGATTCAGATGAAAAAGGAAGCAGCCATGGCAATATAATGAAACAAATGTTTTTTTTAATTGCACTGTGTCCATAGTCCAACACACACACACACACACACACACACACACACACGTAGTTCCCAGCCCAAAGGTGAAATGGAGGAAGCCCCCAGATTTCAAAGCCCTCTCTTTCAGTCCTAGCTGGGTTGAGTTTTATTTCTGTGCCTAGAAATAAGTGCTATTTGAACTACTTCAAGATGACAGGGGTTGCTTTAACCAGTTTAGGTAAGGGTTCAATAAAATATTATCATACATACAACTTACGCAGCATGAAGCCGGGCAGTCAGCATTAGTTATCATGTTTAGCATAAACTTTTATTGGGGCTAAGCATTACAAGCTCAATAAATTACAGCTGGGGTTTTCTCCTCTCTTTGGCTATTCTCTTCTCCCCTAACCTCTTGTTCCTCTTTCTTTCATTTTCTATCCTTCCTGAGAATTCTGGGAGGAATACCTGCACTACCAACAAGTAGACACACTTTATATTTAGTGTCTGAAAACCTAGCGGGAAGTGTAAGTTCTTTTTCTACCTCAAACACTGATGATGGTAGGCTATAGTCTCTATGGCATCCATTTTCAAAAACTAAACTAAATTAAAGCAAAAGAAGCATTACAAAAATCACTGTCATATAATTTGGGAATTAGCTAAAAATTTAACCCAAGACATTTTGTTCATTCTGGAAGATAGCTCTTCAAAACCTCCATTGAGACCTGACCTTTGAATGCTAAGTTTGAGCAACTTGTCTGGTTTCATGTATTTGCTCTTGTATAGCTATGTAATTCCTTATGAAGGCAGAGAACCATCTTTAGACTCTGGGGTGAGAGAAAACACTAGGAAGATAAAGCAGAGCACAACACCTAGATTACGTTATTTCATTCAATTTCCAACAGCTGCCTGGTCACCAAGATTAAGACTGCAGATTGAAGGCTGATGAAAATCAGGTCCAATCTAGCTTTTCATGTGGAAGTGAGCTTTTGTTTTTAGCCACATGTTCTGCTGTCTCTTGTATGTAGAAGATAACTTGAAAACTTATCTTTCAAACAGAGGAATCGTATAACATTATTGCTCCAATAATTAAAATGGTGTCCTAATTACTCTTTTCATAATTCTAACATTTCTATCTCTTCTCACTAAATTTAAATCTATAGTAATTAATTACTTTGACAGAAGGACAGAAGTAGCAAAAAGAAGACAAAAAATGGCTTAGGAATTGGGGTGGAGAAACTTAAAAGGACTTTGCTCAAACTTAACAACCCAGTTTCTCGTAGTCTGTCCTTAAAATGGATGTAATGGTGGAACATTCAACATTTGTTATAAAAATGAAACTTTTAAAATTGTGATCACTTTTTAAATGGAGCACTATTAAGTAGGCGAAAGGAAAACTTGACCAGTAGGTACTGAGTGTAAACTGGAGCAAGAGAGACTGGTGTATAGACCACAGGAATCACAGACAATGATTTCTGCTCCCACCTCTTACTTTATTCACTTTTTATTAACTTATTTACCTCTTGATTGTTGTTTTGGATGTTGTAGACAGGAATGGGGAAGGAAGAATAAGAACATTCTAGCTTGAGCAATAGCTGTCTTTTTACATTAGCTCAGTGGGAAAATATGCACTGATCCCAAACAACTACCTAGTGTACTCTTGGAACTCGAATTGTTTATAAAATGTGAGAGGCTTATAATTGCAATTATGTTATTTCTCCGTAAAACATGAGGAAGTCATAAATGTTATCAACTAGCTAAAAAGGTGGGTGTAAATTCAAACCATTACATTTTAAGTGGTTAAAATACATCTTTAAAAACTTGGAGAACATAAGTAGCAACAGGAATTAACATTGTCATTAGCAACCCGTTCAAATAACCCTGAATTCATTTATCATAAGATCTTTCACACAGTAAATGGTAGAATATTTCCCAATAGTTTGTCCTACCATTCATAATTCATAATCATTTTCAAATGCATTTCATTTTTCATCTTCCCCAAAAAGTTTGAAAAGAAGTCTAATTCTTGTCCAAGGAAAGGAGAAGAAAGAAAAGACTGTGGATAACTCAGCTAGCAGCAGAAGAAAAAGGTTTTGGGTCACTTATTGAGCAGCAGATTTTAACTATGCATCTTTAAGAACGGAGAATATTGTGACAGGGGGGAGCAGAATCTTTGGAGCAAGACATTGTTAGGGTTTTATTGCCTTAGTTTTGTTTTTTGTTGTTATTGTTTGATTGTTTGATTTATTTATTTATTTTTTTTAATTTTTATTTTTATTCTTTTTTAATTAAAATTTCCACCTGCAATTGTTTGATTTTTTTTAAGAGATCAAGTGGTGTATCTGATAAATACCTCATAATTTTGATGTTAGCATTTGACATGAAATCGTATCACACATACAAATAAACACACACATTGGTGCATAATATACAGCGCTCACTCAGGGATTATCAATTTTCCTCCTTCATTCATGAAGCTTTAATTGAACTAATCATGCTAATCATACCAAATACACTATAAAGCCTAGTACAGAACCTGTTTGAGACAAATTTGGGAATTTGTTTGTTTTAAAGGTATCAAAAGGAAACTATTAAGTAGAAGTTCTACGGATAGTCTTTCATGTGTTTATGCCCTTGTTAAATTTTCAGTTGACTGGAGACAAAGACAGTGGCTAAATTCACAGAAATGAGTAACTCAGGAACTTTGAAGAAGATTGCCATCCTTTTAGGGTGTGTGACAGTAAGGAGTCTTTGAGTAGTCACGTAGGGACACACGTGTTAAGATGTTGATATTTCCAGGCAGAGAAGAAACTTTTGGAAAACTGTGGTTTTTTTTGGGGGGGGTGGGTGAAAGTAAGAGGAAGTTCAAAGAAGAGACTAACGGACGAGAGTTTGGTAATAAAATTTCTGTGGTCTATCACCAGTGTTTGAGGCTAGATCATTATATGACTAGATTCAAATAAACTCTTAGCTGAGAAGGTAGAGCTGGGGGCCAACGATAAAAAGAAACAAAGGGTAGAAAAGAGAGAAAAGGTGGAAATATGAAAGGCTGGTTTGCAGAAACACAGACAAGTGGCCCCACAGAGGAAACAGGGAGGGACAAGCCTGCCAGTAAAAGGCAAAACTCCGAAGATCCATGCCTCAAATTGTGAACAGCAAGAAACATGAACCCTGGGCACCTGGAACTTACTTAAGCAGCCAGCAATGTTTGCTCAGAGATTCCCAAACACGATGGTAAAAATAGCTTAGCACTGAGACGGAGAGAACATTTGAGTCACTTCTGGGGACACGAGGGAGGGACCCAAACCAAGTAAAAGAAAAAAAAGATAAATGAAAGGCCAGTCCTCTACACTTGAAAGGTATGCAAAGTAATGGGGTAGGCACTTGAGTTGTGAAGTCTCTTTTGATGACCAAAAGAAGGGGAACCTTGAAGCTGTTCTCCAGATCTTTCAAGAAGCACTTCACTCATTGGTAGAAGTAGGAACACAGGCTCCTAAGAGCCAGTGTTCTTTCTACACCAGTCACCAGGCCTCTGTTCATCTCTTCTTTTGAAGGCATAATTTTCAGGAAGAAGATAATGACTTCTAGCCAAGAAATGCTCATTCTCTTTCATCTGTGTTTCTGAATTTAAGGTTAAAAAAATCTGTGAAGCATTAGGATTTTTCGAGGATAAGTATTCCTTTTGTGTGAGTGATCGATCGACATGGGTTTGCTTAACGCTGAGTAGATGTCTAGAATGTGTGATAGAAACCTCTGTAACCAGGGTGGTTGTGGAGCCTTCACAACAAGCTAGTTGCTGTATGTCCTAAAACATACTAAGGATGTTTCCATATATCCATTCATTTAGGAGAGTAATGTCCAGTATGCACAATGCACACAGACAACGTTTCCTTTAAGAACTACTGAAGATCACGCATGTGAAGTTTGGTGTAAACTGAGAAGTTTTAGGCCTTCCTTTGACCTTGAACAAGCAAGTTCATTTCTTCAAGTTTCAGTTAACTAGGGCTTAGGATGAAAACATCACTTCATAAGATTGTTTTCAAAGGTTAAAAGAATTCTGTCAAAATAATTACGCAGTGTCTAACACCCAGTAAGTTCACTATTAGTAGGATTGCGCTATTTAATAGCAAATTAGAAAGGACAAAATAACTCTACCATCCAAAGAAATCATACAAACAGAATTTTGTTTACTGTTATATGTAAATTTTATATCACATAATTTTTACTTAACTGCATTGCCTCCTTAAACTATTACATAAATGCTTTTACACAATGCCACATACTTAAATTTAAATATTTAAAATGTATATGGTGTATAGGATTTCTAGGTTGCCTACTTCTTTTTAAAAATCAAGTGAATTATGATATTTACAGTGTCCAAATTATGGAGGTGCCTGGTGTTACTGTCTTGCTAAACTAAACAGATGTCTCTGGTATAGAATGGTTATCCAAGTATTTTGTTACTGCCCCCCAACTGGCTGCTTATGACATATTGCCCAATTTGGTTGGTGCTTTAATGCCGGTGTCAGGGCCTACCGTGACAAATAGTCACCACTGTACAAACACACCGTTCCAGAAAGTGTCTCCACCAGCTTGGGAAATAGTTGCTTAATCATGTCCTAGTATTTAGATATCCCACTGTTTTCTGGAGGCAAGATTTCTAGTGTGCGGGCACTATATATTAGTTTTTAGGTAAGCAATTTAAAAATATGAAAAGTTATAAAAGTGTGATTGCATACAATCTGGGAATTTCTGTAAGCCTCAAACGGTCAGCACATCACTGATCACACAGCGACAGTATCTTCTCTAATTTTGCCATCAGCACCAGATGTCGAGGTGCTAAAACAGTTTTGCAGTATACTCTCACAATAGAATAATGCTATTTTTTTTATTACATTGATGAAAGACATTGACGTCTTTATTTTCTTGCAACTAAGTGTAAGCTATCGTGAGAAGTAAGGTGCCTAGGTCATCATCTAAGGTTTGAGACCAGCTACTTTTCAAGAGAGTGGATGGAGAAACAGTAATGTGTGCATGCATTTATACCTCATAAAAACATCTGCTATTTAATGCTGAAGAAGTATGAGTCAAAGTGTAATTTCTTCTAAAATATAGATGAAATATATTTTAAGTTTGCCATTCTTCTTAATTCTTCTTCTTCTTTTTTTTATTTTTTTGTTTTTATTTTATTTTTTGAGATAGGGTTTCTCTGTATAGCTCTGGCTGTCCTGGAACTCATTCTGTAGATCAGGCTGGCCTTGAACTCACAGAGATTCACCTCTCTCTACCTCCTGAATGTTGGAACTAAAGGAGTGCAACACCACTGCCAAGCCTGAGTTATTCTTTAATCAGATTTAATAATCAAGAAAAAAAGAAGAAAAGCTTTTTTTTTTTTTTAACTTTGCTGTTTTTGCAGGAGTTGGCAGAGTGGAGCCGATTAATTTCACACATTTCTCTTTAAAAAGGCTAAAACTCAAAACACTTTAGTTCTGAATATTCTAAGTCATTTAGAAATACTCTGGTTCAGGACTTTCTTTTTTACATGAGGTAGCTGGCATTGCTTTAAAGCTATGTAGACTGAGGGCAGAAACCAACAAGGAACGGTATCTGTGTGCTCATGAACACTAACTTTTTTTTTACTGTGCAAATCAACATAGACAGTGAGCAGCAGAATCGCTAGACAAGACAGATTTTCAGTAAGGTAAGGTATTTTTCACGCAAACAGAGATCTCTGAATGTGCTTTCCTCAATTCTATTTGCCTTAAAAATCCTCCTGGAATTGACCACTATGGTCCATTTTGACACTTACCATTGATTTCATTTCAATAGGATGATTGCCTTCTCTCAGCTGTTGTGGAAATTTAATGGTTTACCAAACATTTAATAGGTTCTTTGTTGACAATTCTTTCTGCCTTCAGAGAACGTGGCTGCAACAGCGCATCATAGTAACATTAGCACAGCTTACCTCTAGTCCCACCCTGTGCTTTCAGAAAGGGAAACTTTGGGTGGACCTCTTAAACAGTAAAAAGAGGAAAAATCAGCTAGTTCTCTGGATGAGGGGTCATGGCTTAGGAGAGCTTTGCGTTTAACCAGTGGTCACCTGCATGCCTCACCTGAGTGTATCCCACAGACTCTGATAACAGTTTGTTTATAGATTTTATCTCTTCCTTTGGAAGCCATGTGCGCTCATGTCTGTGCAAGTAAGCTTGTATCACAGCGATGGCTGGGAGTACAAACAGAACCCAGGCAGGGGGCTAATGATTGTACTCCTTATGAAAAATGGCCAACGGTACCGGGTGTTATAGGAAATCAGAAAATTCTCTCGTTTTAAGGATAATAGGTGTTTAAAAACAGCTGCAGATGCATACAGTATTTGGTAAAGAAATGAAGCCGCGCCACCAAGTTAGTTGGCCTTTCCCATGACACAACAAGCTTTTCCCCTGTTAGTTTTTGTTCTAAGCTACTGAGACTCATTACGCCACAAAGAAGGAATGCAAGAATAAAGAGTGTCTTTGCGCTTTATCAATTTGTCGTGCTATTCTTGGAAAAGTTTATTTGAGCTTCTCCAAAAAGCAGCAATTATTTTATGGTTGGGGCATTGAAAAATTACTGCACTGTGATGTTTGCCTGCTTTTACATTCTTTTTCCATTTTGTTCCGATCAATTAATACAGCTTAGTCTTTCAGAATATCTGTTATGATTGAATAGCACGAAGGAAATATTTTATCTTAAAAATGCTCCATCCTTTCCGGATTTTAATTCTTTAATCTTACATATATGATTCTAAAATAACAAGACGTCTCATGTTTCCGAACTGTATTTTTGCCTCTTTGAGAATTTGATATTTTTAATATTTTTCTAAAACTTTAATAACAGATTTTTTCTCTAGTCTGATCCATGTCATTTTACCAAAACGCTTGTCTTTTTTTTCTGACTTTGAAGAAAATCCCAGGTTTTTCAATGGAATAAGTATCTTTTGAAGATTAAAGTCATGAGTAGAATCAGCATGGGGGTGTATGATAATATCATAAGGCTATATTTGGCAGTGTGACTTACTTAAAGAGTTTTATATTTTAGAAATACATTTTCATAGTAAGAATCAGAACCTGAAGAAAAATGAAGTATGATCATAAAAAATTTTGTAAGATTTGTATAAAATTTTGTGAGGAAGCAGAAATTTAAATCTAGCTTCAGATGTGGGTAGCAGGACTGTGTTGGGACTCAGGTGTTTCAGATGATCTACTAGAGTAAAAACAAATAATAGAGACAGAAACAGGGAAAGGAAGGAGGAGGTGGGACAGAGAGGCCAGAAGGGGGAAAGTGGAACCGTAAGGCCATTTTTGAGGCCAAAATAGACTACCATTAGGATAACATAAAAATCAACCCTTTAAAAAAGATTGTATTACCAAAATTAAAAATCCACACATAATTCACAATTGTCTTGAATACCCACTATTTCTAGTTTAACATAAAATAGCTTTAGGGTTCAGTATCTATCTGTCTGTCTGTCTATCTATCTACCTAATTGTTTTATGGTAATAAGGATTAAATCTAAGGCCTCTCATACTGAGCCAACTTTTCCGTAGGAAGCGTCTTTTAAATGACTTGCTTTCTTGAACCGAAACTGGTGAAAACATGAGCACTTTGAATCACAAAAAGCTGTGATCTACTCAACTGTCCACCCTCCACAGTACATATAAGGAAACGTAAGGAGTCAGCGATGGCGTGTGGATCATCACAGCTCACCCAGTTGTTTCAACTGTCTTCTCACCAAGCTCACACCGGTATCAGTTTCTGGTTCCATGGTTATTTATATTCTACAGCTGACCATTCATCATTAATGTTTATTTGTTCACATTCCCTACATAGGGTAGGATGTGTAGTATCATTCAATCTAACATGGATACTATGTAATCTTTGTAATGGCAAAGATTTTATTTTCAATAGCTTGTCAAAAATTTTACTTTCTTGATATGACCCATCAATATTCCTGATTATATGTAAATATTTATTCCAATTTTGTATTTGTTTAAATTATATTGGTGATTTGACTTCAAAATTAATATCTACATCAGCGAAACATGTAATTCTTATTTACTATTTTTGAGAAAAGCCTCTCTGTTTCAATAAAAGTCCCTGGAACTTTTATGGGACTTTTTAAAATTGCTGACAGAAAAGATATTTTAAAATGAGACTTCTTTTTTTTGTTGTTTCTAAAATAGCAAAACTTTTGACACAAGTGTGACTGTCAAAGCTCAATCAAGATCATCAATTAGAGTTCACATATTATGTTTATTGACTGATCCTTCTAAAAACACAGGGGGAGTTGATTATTCCTGGTCGGTCACCCAACTCCTGAGTTTTTGTCACCATTTCTGTCCCTCATCTCTACATGATTATTTTGTCTGGCTAGCCCCGAGCCCAGAATGTGTTGTTACTTTCCCCACTTTCAATAACACTCTCCGATAGTTGACTCTGTTGCTACTTTCTGAGCTCCTGGGCACTGTTGCTTCCTAACGAAAAAGAAGAAAAGTCCAAACTGGAAGCATTCACCCCTACCTATTAATCATCTTCCATTTTCATATTCACAAAGTCTCGGATTTATAGTTACAACATATCATAATTTACGTTAAAACAACTCAAAAATAGTAGATCTATTAACCCTATGAAATAATAAGACAATTGCATTCTCCAAAGCTATTATATAATTATAAAGCAGATTTCAATGACTAAAAAAAGTATTTTAAATTTTCCTCGATCTGCAATTTCCTTCAGAAATGATCCATAAATTTTACCCCTTGTGTTTTCTATTTTGAATGCAGTCCGTAAATTAACTTTTCTCTCTTTGACAGATGGTTTCTCATGGTTGGAATACTTTACAACCTGAAATAAGTACATGGTTTTTCAATTTATTTATCTTCCTCTTCCAGCCATTTAATATTTTCATAGTAACTAGTGGTGATTTTGCCTCCTGTTGTTCTGTTTATCGTTGTATTGATTAGGTTCGTCATAATACTAGATCTCTCAGGTACTCTAAATCTCTTGGGTACACGTTAGTATCTAAGGGGTTATTTATTTATTCACCCTCTCACACTTATCTGATGCTCAGGCACTGTATATGTGTATATATCTATATGCAAAAATATTTGTATTCAGAAGGCGAAGGGATGTTGCACTCTGCCTGGGCTTCTGTTTTGTGTATGTATATTTTTGAGAAAAAGCGCTCACTGAGTCTAGCTGGTGGGGAGAATCCTCCTGCCTGTTCTGCCTGCTGCCTGCTGCCCCACTTCCCTGCCTCTGGCTTTACTTGGATCCACCTAGTGCCAGTTCCCTGACTCTTTGAGCCTTGCTTCACCTGTCTGTTATGATACACTACCTCTTCCCGAGTTCCTCTCAAATGACCTGCTACCCTGCTTTACCACCTGTTGCTCATTACTGTAATCTCTGGACCCGGTGCGGGCCTCTATGCATGAGTACACTGGCAGCTCGCTTCAGATCCGCCTCTCCATCTCCAGCACCTGTCCAACACCCAGGGATATCTTGTTTGGGGATAACTTGACACTGCCTCATCCTGTTCTTCGGTCAAGTTAGTTTGGACCAAACCTTTTCGAAAAGAATATGCTAAACCCCAGTTCATTTCTGTCTCCTTAAGATATAAACATAATGTGATTAAAAGGAAAAAAAATATTGCCGTTAGGACACAGATGAATCGATGGGCTTCTACTTTTTATTCTGTCCAGCTGGTATTGAAATTTGTGTACGTGTGTTTTATACATACAGAAGAACTTAGCGGCTGGGACAGGAGAGATAGCTCAGCAGTTGAGAGCTTGCAGTTGCAGAGGGCCCCGGTTTGATTCCCAGCATGCACTTGGCAACTCACCATGGTCTGTACCTCCAGTCCCAGGGATTCAACCTCTCTAGTCCCTCTGCAGCTACTGATTATATGCTCAGCCATACATGCAGGCAAAAGACCCACATACACGAAATAAAAATACAGTTAAATTTTTTAAACGAACAATGCCCAAATTTTGATGCCTCCACATTTCTCCCAACTGGGAAGTCACTTTTTTGAAATGTCTACAATGTAAAACAACAATGAAACAACTCAGATCATTGTGGAATTACAAATTGCCTACTCACACAGAATTCTTTCTTGTCATCTTCAGTTGTTAAAGGCATTAGGCAGTTTCAAGAACTTGATTTATGATCTGGATAACTGGTTGCTATTAACAATGGATATACTGGTAGATGCCAATTCTCCCAGTGTCCCATCTTCATTTATCATTGATTCAGAAATATAGCTTTCTCCCTGGCCAAAAAGATACTTAATTATTTTTTTTTTAAAAAATAAACTCTCTTTTTCATTTTGCAT
Source organism: Chionomys nivalis (assembly GCF_950005125.1). Classification (NCBI taxonomy): domain Eukaryota; kingdom Metazoa; phylum Chordata; class Mammalia; order Rodentia; family Cricetidae; genus Chionomys; species Chionomys nivalis. The sequence goes on from NC_080110.1 coordinate 18,901,995, forward strand.
ATCAATACCAGTTCCCACTCCCTCCCCTCCTCCCCTTTTGACCCCCCATCCACTCCTCAGAGAGGGTAAGGCACATTGCTTTGGGGAAGGACCAAGGCCCTCTCTACTATATCTAGGCTGAGCAAGGTATCCATCCAAAGAGAATGAGTTCCCAAAAAGTCAGTACACGCAGTAGTGATAAATCCTAGTGTCACCGCCAGTGGCCTCTCAGTCTGCCCCAGCCATACAACTGTCACCCACACTCAGAGGATCTAGTTTGGTCCTCTGCTGGTTCCTTCCCTGTCAGGCTAGAGTTGGTGAGCTCCCATTAGTTCAGGTAGACTGTTTCAGTGGGTATCCCCATCATGGTCTTGACCTCGTTGCTCATATTCTCACTCTTCACATTTTTCAACTGGACTTTGGGAGCTCAGTCCAGTACTCCGATGTGGGTCTCTGCCTCTGTTTCCATCACTCGCTGGATGAAGGTTCTATGATGACATTTAAGATATTCATCAATCTGCCTATAGGGCAAGGTCAGTTTGGGCACCCTCTCCTCTGTTGCTTAGAGTCTTAGCTGAGGTCATCCTTGTGGATTCCTGGTAATTTCTCTAGTGCCTGGTTTTTTGCTAGCCCCACAATGGCTCCCTCAATCAAGATATCTCTTTTCTTGCTCTCCATCTCTATCCTTCTGCCATCTCCACTATCCCATTCCCTCAAGTTCTCCTTACTCCTCCTTTTCTCCCTTCCATTTCCTCTTCCACCCTCCCTTTTCTCCCAACCCCCATGCTCCCAATTTTGTCAGGTGAAAAGATACTTATTTTAACACAGAGATATTGCTATAAAATAGATAACCACTCAGGCAAACTATATTTCACTTCTGCTAAAGTGAATGGCCAGTTGAATATATTTGAACTCCTCCTTCATATGTAATTGTGCTAAAATGCAACACAGATAAAATTACAAGAATATTTAGTTCATGTTTACAAGAAGCCAACAAATGGAGAACAGTAAATGAATGAATCCATCAGAGAAAATCACAGAAAAATGCCTTCAACCAGCACTAAGAAAGATAAGAGAGATGTGGCGATGGATGCCTGCATTGGGACTATGAACAGTGTAGTTCAGCAAGCAACAGAAGGCCAGGGCTTGTTGCTCCAATCCAATTGCAGATTTGTGACTCACTTCGTATATCTCTGGGCATAATCCAACTTGAGTCTAGATCAGTGGTTCTTATCCCATGGGTCGCAACCCTCAACCCTTTCACAGGGGTTGCCAAAGACCATCAGAAAACACAGATATTTACAATGTGATTCACAGCAGTTGCAAAATTACAGTGATGAAGTAGCAATGGGAATAAAATGGGAATAATCTTATGTTTGGGCTCACCACAACATGAGGAATTGTATTAAAGGGTCGCAGCTGTAAAAAGTTGAGAACCCCTGGTCTAGATAGACAGAGGTGATACAGTAGGAAAAGTATCTTTTGTAATTCAAGTTTAACAGGCCATGAGGGGTTACAGAACAAATCAGTGGTATTATCAGAGCTACAAATGAGGAGCTTAAATATGACAACAAACTACAGAATTTACAAAGTAAACAATATGGTTTGTTTAGGTCCAAACATATTTTTGGGCCGGGCGGTGGTGGCACACGCCTTTAATCCCAGCACTTGGGAGGCAGAGGCAGGTGGATCTCTGTGAGTTCGAGACCAGCCTGGTCTACAAGAGCTAGTTCCAGGACAGGCTCCAAAACCACAGAGAAACCCTGTCTCGAAAAAACCAAAAAAAACAAACAAAAACAAAAAAAAAAAACATATTTTTGAATAAGCAGCAAAGAATAGAAAGAATAATGAATTGGGTATTTGCATACAAAGGGTGGCACTGACCGTGTGATGCAATCTAATTATGCAATACCCAGGAGCATCTGTTTTGAGGATGGTTTTAGTGTCCATGTGAATATACTAAGTTTAAGCCAATAAGAACAGAGGTGTAATCATCTCCCTGATGGAATACAGCAGGATATGGAAAAAAACAAAACATGGACTCCTCTGACCCAGGAGCCTTTTAGGAGTCTGTAAAAGGCCAATAATAGCATCACAGCCTAAGAATTGTCACAAGTCAGATGAATTGATAAAAATGTGTGAGAAAACTTCCCGGGACTTGGTATTGGTTCAGTAAGGTTACTTAAAGCAAATAGTCTGTTTTATGCATAGTTGCTTATCGCCACCTAAGTATATTCTTTGAAAATATACAGTTTCTGATTTAATAGATCAGGGCAACAGTAATAATCTTCCTACTGTCCAGTAACTTTATGAGTAAGCCACACTCTGATACAACTCTGTTTGTGAGAGTTCAGCGAGCAAATGTTCAGTCTCAGCCATGGAAACTCAGACGTTCTAAGTATTCTGTAGCAGTCAAATGATCTCTCAGGAAAGCATGCAGACTATGTCAAGCACTATATTTAATATTTAAAATATCAGTTGTTTAGCAGACGTTTGTATGGGAGGAATAAGTAAATAACAAATGCAAGTTAATGATTGTCTCCACACTTAACTTATGTAAGCAGAAGAGCATGAAACAATGATAGGTTTGTGGAAATAAACCCACAGATATTTCATATAGTTTATTCCAAAAAGTTAATAAGGTAGAAATTCTATTCATTTTTAATAATTATGAGGTAGTTCTATTACTTGAAATTTTCTAAAACAATACCTTTATTAACTGAAAGATAAAACTGTATGCAATTGAATTGCACACCATGTTCTGGAATACATACATGTGCACTGTAAAATGGTTACATAGAATTAATTACCAAATGCATTACCTCGCATGGCTACTTTTGTGGTGATAATAGTGAACCCTTCCCTGTAAGGAGGAGGTGGGTATGATAGGAGAGATAAGGATGGGAGACGTGGGTGTAATCAGAATCCACTCTATACACATATAAATTGACAAGGAGCAAAGTAAATCAATAAAAATAAAAATATATTAATTGTACAAAAAGAGTCTCCTCGTAGTATTTTTGCATTTCCAAAACACTTATCTTCACTGTCCTCTAACATCACATTTAATCAGCTATATTAAAATATCTTCATTTCTCTTAACTATACATCTTTGATCGTTGGCATTATTAGCTTTGCAGGACCTAAAATCACCTAAGAACAAGCCTCTAGCCCCTATCTTCGTCAGTGCTCCATTTCTGTGAAGAGACACCATAACCAAGGTTACAAAGGAAAATATTTAAGACGGGCTGTGGTGGTGCACACCTTTAATCCCAGCACTTGGGAGGCAGAGGCAGGTGGATCTTTGTAAGTTCGAGGCCAACCTGGTCTACAAGAGCTAGTTCCAGGACAGGCATCAAAGCTACAGAGAAACCCTGTCTCGAAAAACAAAACAAACAAACAAAAACCAACTAAAACAAAATCAAAACAAACACAAACAACAAACAAATGAAAAACAAAAAACAAAGGAAAATGTTTAATTGGGGCTGGCTTACAGTTCAGAGGTTCAGTCCACTATCATCATGGTGGGGACATGGCGGTGTGCAGGAAGACATGATGCTGGAGAGTTAACTGAGAGTTCTACATCTGGATCCACAAGCGACAAGAAATGACCGAACTATAGGCCGTGCTTGATCTTCTGAGACCTCATAACTCCCACCTCCAGTCACCCACTTCCTCCAACAGAGTCGTACCTACTCCAACAAGGCCAAAGATCCTAGTGGTGCCACTTCCCTATGAGCCTAAGGGGCCATTTTCTTTCAAACCACCCCAATCATACTTTTGAGTAGGTTCATGGAAGTGGGAAGATTAATCCTAAAAGTGGGCATTATCATTCTTGGGCCCTGTACTGAATACCGAAGCCAATTGAGTATTCACCATTCTTTGCTTCCTGTGGCTGCAACGTCATCAACTTACTTCTCAAGTTCTTGCCACCGTGACTTAACCCACCGAGATTGACTGTTCCCTCAAACTGTAAGGCAAAGTAAGTCCTTTCTCTCTAAAATTGTGTGACATGGTATTTTATCGCAGCAAAAGGAAAAGTAGCTAATATAGCATGTTCTCTTTAAGACTTATTATTGTTATATATGCGTATGCATGCTTGTCTCTCTGTAGATATGTGCATATGAGTACAGGTGCTGAGAGAGGCCAGAGGCATTGGGTTCCTCGAGCCAAAGTTATAAAGGGTTATGAGTCTTCTAATACGGGTTCTGGCAATCAAACTCAGGTCCTCTGCAAGACAAGCAAGCATTCTTATTAAGAATTCTCAGTTATAGGCAGGCCTGCAGCACCTGTTTTATTAATGTCTTAATTCTGGTCACATACATTTTCATATGTTCAGTAACTCATAATTAGATATGGTGTGTTGTGAATGAGACATTTGAAAGCGTGCTTCAGTGGCTTCTTAATTTAAAAGGGATTGAGGGGTTATCGATGAAATGTGTTTTGTTTAGATATTTCAAACCTTATAGTTTTGTTGGGGAAGTCTGGTTTACTAAGAGCTCTGGAGATTTCTAGTCAAGCCTCAGGTAACTTCTACTCTTTCATTTAAGAAACAATCTTGAAATTTGGAATTTAGAAAACAACTATAATACTTCACAAATTAATTTAGAAGGAATTGATATATTTCTATTATAGTCTTGTCCCCTAGAATATAGTATAATTTTTCATTAACATGGATGTTATGTTTTATCCTAGAGTGATACATTTTCTCAAAAAATATGACTCATGACCACAATTATTCTTGTGTTGTTTTGCTGTGATTAGCAGAAAGTCTCTAATTAGCTAATTGGAAACTGGGACACAGCATAATTATGGTTTTCCTTTATGATGAACATTTCATACCATTCAAAGCATCCCATCTATGTGACTCAAGGAAATACTTTCACGGGGCAATAAAATATTTTTCATCTTTGAGAGAAACTTGGCTTTAAATTTAATGCTCACACTTACCTGTGAATTAAGGCACAACAATTAATATATTTTTTTTAACTATTGCATAGGGAGTCAGGTGGTGGTGGCGCACACCTTTAATCCCAGCACTCAGGAGGCAGGGGCAGGCAGATCTCTCTAAATTCAAGGCCAGCCTGGACTATAAGAGCTAGTTCCAGGACAGGATCCAAAGTTACAAGAGAACTTTTGTTTTGTCTACCAAAACAAAAACAAATACAAAACCAAAAACTATTGTATAAGACCTTGAAACATTTAAACGATTTTGTAAGGATTAAGTAGAATGCCAACATAAATACGGTAAGAAGACCTATAAACCACCCAAATGACTTTTTAATCTACAAATAACTTCAGTGAATATGAAGCTAAATTAAATAGGATGTGTCATAACAAACATAATCTTATTAATAGAGGACAATAATATACTTTCAGTCTTTCTACTACGTTAGTTTTATTTTCAAAGGACAATATTTCAGGCATTGTTCAGCATGTCAGGTTGATTCATCTAAAATAAAAATTTTCTCAACTTGTTTTCCTAATCACATTTTATGTTGTATATTTGTCTATATAAACATTTAAACCCAAACATTCCTTTAGCATGTTTTTTTGACTTCTCTTTGACAAAGGTACCTATTCATGATTTTATGTAGCAGAAATCAATATCTCAGATAATGTCTTTTCTTCAGTCTGTCCACATGAAACATACAAACAAATATAAAACCATGATCATAAGATTCAATGCAGTCCTTAAATGGGATGTTTAGGCTTATTGATTACATTTGCAGTTTCTGTTGATGGATAATTTTTCTGGTTATGGGTCATAAACATTTTACATGTTTATCATTTTGTGTTTCTACATTAGGTATTGTCAATGTGGCATTATTAAACTTTTTTGGCTTATTAATTAAAATAAATGATGAAAGTTTTATTTTGTCCATTATACCTTGCTTTATTTTTATATTACATCTAGGCAGAAGCCTGGGTATAAGACCATTCTAACTCTATAAAGTTTATTTTACTTTTCAAAACATTTTCATATGTGTCATCCTAAGTGTTTCTTAGAATATCTTCAGTAGTAGATACGCTAGACTGGATTCCACCTAGGAACTCTGTCCATATTCATGAAATCATTTGTCTTGAAATATTATTTATTCTAAGAAGACAAGCTGTTTTGCTGAGATTAAGCATAATAACCTTCAGTATTCAAATATTTGTATCATTCAGTTGAATAATTCAAGTCATTGTGTATTCCCAAGTCTCTTAAAAATATTTACTATGAAGTTTCTGACAGACCTTGGAAATAGACTTAGTTATCCCAATGACTGCATGGGTTTATAGAATACTCAGCTGAACCTAAATTCCATTTTAAAATTCAAGTTTTTGGTATAGTATGTGGAGTGTGATACACTCTTCTATGTAGAGGTCAAAGTTTAATTAATGTTTTTGCAAACGATTGACGTACATTTCCTATAAAGCACCAGAAGCAGCGTATGCACTAAAGTGCAGCATGAAAGAAGAGGCCGTGCCCACAGCTGCTCTGGTCTCTGGCGAACTATTCAGAGAGGCTCCAGTTTCATTTGGCGCCTCCAAAACACATGTTGCTCATTTATTGTACATGGGCTCCAATGAACTTTGACAAATTGGATCTGAGAAGCTACAGGTGTTCTTCATTTTAATTCTCACTTAGTAGCCACCAGCAGAACTTAAATAGACATGGGTCCTTTCATAATCTCATTAGGAGTCCATGTGCCTAACATAAATTTGCGAGTTTCTATCCACTTTCAGTTAAGGTTGCTTGATACATCACTATGCTGTGCATATTTAACAATGTACATATTGTTTTCTGATGAAGGATTCAAGTTCTTTTGAAAAATTATCTTCCTTAGTTTCTGGTAGATCTAAAAGTGTTCTGACCCCAATGTCCTCTATAGATTCAATATTATTTAGCATATAGTTTGATATCAGACAACAATATAATTGGAGTATATGTACAAGTGTTTTTTAAGGCTATCCTATTTTTATCAAAGCAGCTTTTTTATTTTAAAGTAATCTGTAGGTGACTTAATTTTAAAAAAGTAGAACAAACAACCAAACAAAAAAACTACTAGAGCTCGGTCAGGGCTGTCTTACAACAGAGCTGACATCATTCATTTGCATTACAGATATTTACACGCAAACATCCTGGGAAACTCTGAACAACTCTTCTCCGTGAATATAATATCTCCACTGTAATGATTTTCCCTTTGAATCAAACTATAGTTTTGCCTTTATTTTCATATACTATAATAAAAAGAAAATCCAATTAGCACTTTCCAGAGACTGTTTTCTGTCTTCCACGAACACAAAATCCCACTGGCTGCCAAACCTTTTCAATAAAGAGTGATTAGCTAAAACTCGAGCCTCTTAGACGTCTCTCTATTGTTATTGGTGTTTTTTGTACTCTCAATAGCATAAATATGCTGATTGGAGTTGTAGATGGTATTTTTTCATATTTCCTTGCTATAAAAATGATATGCAGACTTTAAACTCTTTCTTAGACTATGTTTAAAAATAAAATATTTCATTTTTTGGTTAGTATTTTCCATATGAATACTAACTTTTGAGGATGCTTTTGAAAATAATCTTGCATGAATTATATATAGCATATAAATTATAACTGTTACACTAATATAGAAAAGGTTTTATGCTAGCATTTATTATCTATGATATAATTAATATACTTGTTGATATCTTAATATATATAACATCTAATTAATATTTCAATCATGTTTCAAGGTAACTCAATTCCTTAATATTCACTTTTACCAGCCATCACATTTTCTATATGTTTACTTCGACAGAAATAAACATAATCTATAGTACCTATCATAGAAGTAGAATAATAAATACTATTTATTTGTTAGGACTTTGACTCTGTGAAAGACAATTTCATATAGTTCAGTTAAGTACATTATTACTCAGATCAAAAGGAAAAAATCAGTTAAACTGATTTTACTTCTTAAAAAAATGGCTCTTATTTGCTTCACACTTGTTCATTTCTTATTGCTGTTGTTATTGTTTATTCGAGATAGGTTTTCTCTGTAGCTTTGGAGCCTGTCCTGGAACTAGCTCTTGTAGACCAGGCTGGCCTTGAACTTACAGAGATCTACCTGCTTCTGTCTCCCAAATGCTGAGATTAAAGGCGTGTGCCACCACCACCTGACATTGTTAATTCCTTTAAATTCTACTAATTGCTATTCTATATACTCAACCCTTGGGCATGAAGTCAAGGCTGTGCAATGTCATCTACACAGAAGAATCTGCTGGCACCGCGGCAGCATGTCGCTCACCAGTTTGCAAGCTTGCAACACACCGTATGCTTTTATTGTCATCTTTATTCATTTCTATTCAGAAACTCTTTAAAACTGTTAGTGTTGAGTGTAAACCTAGTGGACAAATACTCTGATTCTCTTAATTATGTATTTCAAAATAACAGAGGGGCACAACTTATGCCTGTTGGTGTGCCTAGTCTGGCCAATGTAGGCAGGCTAGAAAGAGTCTCCGTAACTTCACATGTGAACGTGCACGCTGCAATCTTCCTTTCATTTTTGCAAACTGCAGTCCACAGTGCAGTTTCAATAGCCTGAAGTTTTTTCAGAGTGCTACTGTGTGCTGAATGACCATTGCAGTGTCAGGGGGTTACTGTTCAGCTGTTCGGGCTCAAGAGATGATATCTTCACACTCATAAAACAGGAGATTCAAAACACGGGGCCGTGCATGGAAGTACAGATCATTATGACAGTCTTGGAAGATATCCACAAGAAACCTCAGCCCCTGGAGGCCAAAATAACACTGCCAAATTAACATTTACAGCTTTTGTTCAAAACGAAATTCAATATGTAAGGGAAAAGCACACTGAAACACGTACGCTAACCTAATAATAATTTTATATTTGGCTTTTTCCAAAAAGTATTGAGGACCTCAAAAAACTTTCAGTATGTGTTTTCTTAAACATTTTAATTCCATAATATTTAATTCTACACAGAACAAATAGCTATCTTATGCGAGCATATACTACAATGGTCCCCAAAATGGTCAATCCAGTTTGTGAGTTACGGCAAGGGAAACGAGAAGATTTCCTCTGCCCAGGTCAATTCCAAAGCAGGGGGGATAATTTTGGCTCCTGGGATCTGCAAGGTGTATCTTCCAGCTGCAATCTCTGGTCAAAATTTTACATGGTAGTTTCTTCCCACTCAAGCTCAACATCACCTATAGAAGATGGCAAGATACCAAAGACTATTTAAGTTAACAGTCTAAAAGGTTTAAATCGTTTTTTTTTTCTTTTGACATTATAATATACTTACACCATCTCCCTTTTCTCTGTCCTCCATCTAAACCCTCCCATATATCCTTCCTTGTTCTTTTTTAAATGCATGGCCTCTTTTCCTTCCTCTTATTTATTGTTGAATTTTTAATGGAAAAATGTGATCAGGACCAGAAGGCTATTCTCCCAACTTAGATAACAGAGAAATGAAATACATGGTATAGGCACTATACTAGCATCTCTGGCATTTTGTTCTTTTTTTTTTTTTTTTTTTGGTTTTTCGAGACAATCTCTGGCATTTTGAAATTATAGTTATTATGAAGTAAATAGTCCTGTAGTAGATAGTAAGCTAATGAACTGGGTGTGAATTATATCTGCTTACCTTCCATGGCATCCAAAGAGTCCATCTTCTGGAGTGTGGAGTAGTTAACAAAGCAGATGGGTTGGTGATTTCCTTTATTTGATAAAAGATCCAGAATGCACTGGTGTAAGAAGATATACTGTGCCTAGACAGCAAAGAAAGAAAGTTTAAACCAATGGCAGGGTGGGATTTTTCTTGTAAAGAGGATTATTTCGTTACTGAGAAAGATGCAATGACTCTTGACAAATATGAATTATCTAACTTAGAGAAAGAATATGCTGTAGTTTATCAGTGATTTTCTCCCATCTCAATCGTAAGATTTGCTAACCTCTTGTGGCTTCTTACTGGTTTAAGGGTTCGCTTTAAAAAATATTTGCCATTAAGTGACAAATAATAATATATTCTTTCCTGCTGTATGAAAAGTAGCAAATACTAGTGAGTTTATATGTGAGCTTTCTTTTTCCTGCAGGGCATAATTCAGAAATTTTGACTTATTTAAAGATAACCTTCTTTCAAAAACACAGATGCTATATTTATTTGTGCAATTTATGAGTGAGTATTTTAATATAATAAGTAGCACCTTTTTTAATATATCTAGCAATTTTGCTAATCACTGGACATTTGGCTAATTCAATGTCAAAGACCTCCTCTTAGTTTGTCAATATAATTAGTTGCTAGGTATCTTAACATGCAAGTGCTGAGCAAAGACTTCTAATATTCCATCTACATGTCCAAATCGAATTAGTACCATCCACATTGCTAATGCTATGTATTGCTGGAAAGTTTTTCAGACTACAAAAATGTCTATTTTTAACCATCCTTTTTCACACTTCCAGAACACACCTGGCTTTAAAGAAATATCAGTGAATGTTTTATTTAAACATATGTATGTAATGGGTTTTAAGAAAATTCTGAAGAATGGCCATATTAAGTGGTTATATTCATAGTTATTAGTAAAATGCTTTTAAACCCTTTTGAGAATTCTCCGACTGAAATTGTTTTCTGCGACAGCTTATCATTACTAGCAGTATTTATTTCTTTTGGGGCTCAAAAACCTTTTCTGTCATGCTTCATCGCTAGAATGGCATCTCCACAAGATTGAGCTCTTTCCTATTCAACGCTAAATTCCAATTGGCAAAAACAGGGCCTGACACACAGCAGTTGCATAATAAATATTTGTTTACTTCACTTCGTTTAATTTTCACAACTACCCAGCCTTTACTGTTCGAGGGAAGATGTAATTTGGAGAGCATGAACAAGCCATCAGAGAACAAGCTTTGTGTTCAGGTTTAGTACTCACAGATGATCAAATTACAGCCTTTGCATCTGTTAAGACATTAAGTGTAGTCAGGAACTATCAATTCTATGGAAATTTCCAGTACGTTCCTTGTCACAATAACTGTGTTTCCTCAAATTCACAGCATGCGGTCAACCACATTATTAATAGAAATATACTCAATTATGGAAAAATAATTTACACTTATAAATTTTAGTGTCTTTCAAAAACACATTTGAACTTGAAGTCACATTTGATATTTGAGGCTTTGAGCTATGAGGATCTCATCCTCCCTGTTGGAAAGAATGACGGCTAAAAAATCTGCCAGGAGTGCAAGCCGAGCTGTGAGAGATAGCCTGTGGGCTCCAAGATCCTTCTGCCATCATGTGTTACTGCCAAGCAGGCTGTAGGATGTCATGAAAACTGCAGTTTCTACCTTACACAACCATACCACCTTCAGAATTCATTTCTTTTTCTGATGCTTAATTCCCTGATCCCAGAAAACTTAAGACTTATGCTGGGAGATTTAAAGGATATAACATCCATAAAATATGTGGCAAAATATGATTAGTTATTTTTCTTCTACCACGTGAGTTTGTGCCAGCAAACTGCCAGCATAACCCAGAGCAGGACAGGCACTAATCCAGATCATAATCAAAGCATCAGTAGTATTTCACGATGTAATAGCACTTCAGAGCTTTCTCTCAGAATGGCTATCCTGATCTCTCTTCCTCCTAGTTATGATCTGTGTCCCCTTGGTGTCTTCCAGCAGCAGGATGGTGCTGGGCTTCCTGCCTTCCCACTCTTGTTTTACTGCAGTAGGAGATGAGACAGGAACATTCCTCATAGAAACTGAAATCATGCCTCAGTGTAACCGAAGAAAATAAGCCATGCCTCTTATGCAGGACAACACCAATTTATAAGGACTGGATTCAGGATATAGTCATTTTTCCTTATTGTTATTATTACATAGAAACACTATATAGGGCAGAATGTCACGGAACTAAGACAGATGAAAGAGCTTCAGAACACTTGTTTTCTTGCAAAAGAGGGGATGCATGAATTGAGTGTAAGTTCAGATATCTTACCAGGTTCTGTACCATGCACATTCTCTCACTCCTTAGTTCAGCCACCAGTCCATATATGTCCACAAAGTCATGGTCATTTACATGTTGTGTTAAGTGATCCAGAGCAATGAACACTCCAGTTCTTCCAACCCCAGCGCTGCAAGGAAGATGAAATCACTGTTTTCAGCAAAGGTTTAGTTGTGTTGAGGATGATGATGATGACGGTGAAGTATGGTACAGACACGTTCTGAGAAGTTTCATTTCCTTAGCTGGAGATAGATTCTTTTTTTTATTTGGAGACTCTTTGGATATTGATTTTACCAAAACTGTGTATAAACACAGAAAGATGCTTTATCTTATTACTATACTACTTTTTATCATAAATAAACATACAGGGCAAGAGATGGGTTGTGATTTTTAAATGATTTAGAGAAGGGTCATCCAACCAAGAGATTAAAATAGCAAATCCTGTACTGATCAAGATTTTTTTAAATTTTTTTAAGGTTTTAATGAAATTAACTTTTTTAAAATTTATTTTACATACCAACCACAGTTTGCCCTCCTTTCCCTCCTGTTCCCCCCAATTCCCATCTACCCCTCATCCAAATCTATTCCTCCTCCATCTCCATTCAGAAAAACGCAGGCCTCACATGGGTTTGAAGAAAGCATGGTACATCAAGTGGAGGTAATTTAACTTTGCCTCGTCACTCATTAACTCTGCACCCACCTCACCTCTGTCATTTAGACTTTTCGAAAGCTACCTTCTGGTTTATCACAACCAATAAAATGCTTAGAAATGATGAGTTGAAATGGACCTAAATCCACCTTCTATAAGAAAATAAAATACTCATCATGATTATAACAAGACCTCATCAGATTGAAGACCATCGCAAGCGTATCATGGGCTCCACAGCCATCTTACTTACCTGCAATGCACAACCATAGGGGTAGTGTCGTGGGCTCTGCTTGTGCGCACCAACTTCACAAAGTGAATCAGAGGGGTGGTGTTCTCAGGAACCCCATGCTCAGGCCAGCCAGTGAAGTTACACTGTCGGACAGTCATGCAGTCTCCGTGCTAGACAAAGTGACAGATTAGAAGTGATAAAATTTGTTAGAATGACATGCTAGGCAAAGATAACTGATATTTTGTGTATATAACTACTAATGAAATCTTTTACTGTTACAACTAACAGGATTGAGGCTGCCAATGGAGCTCAGGGGTGGAGCTTTGGCTTAACACACAGAAAACTCTGTTCAACACCCAACACAAAACAAAAGGAGAGGGGAAATTGTATGGCATTGTGAATGGCATCAATAAAAGATAGATCTTCAAATAGATCTGAAGACAAATCACAAAATATATTATAATGTAGCATGACATCCTACAGAACTTAGGTTTTGAAACAATTTGACATAAAACAAAATACTTGAATTCATTATCTATATAAAACAAGGGCATTGAGTATCTAGTATGTCAGAGAGGGGAAAGACCATACATAAAGGGGAAGCTATATAATAATATAGTGGTAGCCAGTACTATCTCTTCTGTGGTGGTTCTGGATTCAAAAGAAAATGCAGGGGAAGGAAAGATGGCTGCAGTGAGAACCAGCTTTCAGATCCCCACACCCATGAGACATAGCTGTAAACCCTATGCTGTACCGGAGAGGCAGGATCAAAGCCAAGCGGACCAGTGAAGCTCATTGGCCATCCAGCATAAACAGTATACTGAGCTGGAACCTATATGCTTCCGGTTCAGTGTGAGTCTCTGTCTGAGACTGCAAAGGTGACAAGCAATCAAAGAAAGACTTCCAACATTGACCATCGACCTCCACATGAATATGCATGTACAGATGAACCTGTGCTCACACCACACATAAACCTGTGCATAAATCTGTGAACCACACATGACACACACATGCATACACATCAGATCTTCAAGACTCAGGGATGAATGGTGTTGAGACCACTGTCTTAATATAGTTTCCTCACATAAACACAGTGCTTGTTGTGTGGTACTTTGATCCCATTGTAACAGTAAAGTTTGCTTTGGATCAGAGGGTGGAGCTAGATATTAGCTGACCGAAAATAACCACAGAGAGTTTGGAGGACTGAGGACAGATAGAGAGCTAGGAATTAGTAGGGTGGGGCTTAGAGGGGATATCAGCCCTTTTGAACGGAGACACTAAAAAGACAGGAGGTCACTGATTGCTTCTCTGCTGCTTGTCTGATCGTTCATGTTCTTACCCCAATATCTGACTCCCGAGTTTCTATTGATAAAGAATAATTAGAATAATATATCAAGTGCTCTAGTAATTTCTTCCTTCTTCTATGTATTTTTCAGCCCATGAGTTTGATGCCAATTGATTAATATATATTTTAATCACATGATTTGGAATGAGACAGTTATATGCATACTCCAGCATACATTTACAAAACAATGGGAAAGCATGGTCAAATACATAGCCTATGTACAAGGGATAATTCTGGTATTAATTTCCCTTTATGCATTTAAGCCAATCATATTTCATACCATATTCACTTTCCCTTTTTTTTTCTTTATTTTACCCTTTCGATTTTCAGGTCCCTGATGGTCCAATCGATCTGAATGTCCTCCGTAAGCTTTGTAATCACTATGTCTCCAAAGACGGTCACAGGCTTGTTGTCCTCTGGCCAATACTGATGGCATCTGATCTGCATCCGGAGAAGAATCAGCAGTCATGAGCCGTCATAGCGCTGCTCTTTATAACCATCAGTGCCACGAAGGCAAGGCTACTTTATAGATAGCAAAGTCTTTGATGATCTATACACAGCACCAGCTGGAACATTCACGAATATCAATATAATTATAAAAGAACACATTGTTGAGGGTATTTCATATAACTCACCCGCCCTTTTTCGAAACACTGTGTGAGCATTACTAATGTTTTCGCTTTGGTTTCCCAAACCATTCTCCAAAAATCTCCAACTGTTCCTGGTAATGGGCCTTGGGTAGCAATAAACTCATTTGGACATAAGTATCCCTGGAAGGAAGCAGTTTCATACACAGCATCAGCATATTTTTACTTCTGATCAATAGTGGGAATATATT
This sequence comes from Chionomys nivalis, assembly GCF_950005125.1. Lineage (NCBI taxonomy): Eukaryota > Metazoa > Chordata > Mammalia > Rodentia > Cricetidae > Chionomys > Chionomys nivalis. Next base: position 18,917,016 of record NC_080110.1, read on the forward strand.
AGTTGTAAATGATGGGATTATTTAAAAATATTGTCTACTTTTGAATAGTGAATAATCTTAGACACTGCAGACTTCCGACATCAACTAAAAACCACACAATCCAATGTAGTTTAATGGAATTTGATAATGGGGGAACATAAAAAATGTGTAGAGGGCATGAGGTATACAGATGGAACAAACAATGATTCCAAAGGAAGAAGATAAAGACTTAAAGATAAGGGAATTTGTATGGAAAATTAGGGATTCGAATTGTATGTATTGAACGTGAACTATTAGCTATCCATGTTGAAATGTTATACAACCAGGCATGTACATTTGGATTAAAGGGAAGAAGCTCTATGTAGAAAGATAATTTGACATAAAGTCACCAGATCACCAGAAACATGAATTTAGGAGGAGGCTATAAGCTCAAGGATTATGATTTAGATAACTTCAAGGCTCACAGGTCAAATTGGTAAGAGACAATCAGTGTAGTACTGATGAAGGAATCAAAACTTCTGACATATCCAATGAAAGGGCAGAGGTGCTGATATTTGATTCAAGTTTCCTAAGTGGTTAACCAGCCATCTCAAAAGGAGCAGCTTGTGTGTGTGCGTCTGTGTGTGTATTGAGTTTCTTTGGCATCAAAGCATGATTTGAACAGTTTGAATAATAGATAAGAAAGGAGAAGAATAGGAGGTGAGCACAGTCAGTTTCTTAAGGGACTCTAGTGTGAATGGGCCACATTACTGCAGGGAAAAGTTTGGTGTGACGGTGTTGGTGTGTAATCCCAGCAGCTGAGGTATAGAGGCAGGAAAATTAGGAGTTCAAAGTCATCCTCAGTTACACAGGGAGTTCCAGGCCATCTTGAAGTTCAAGAAACCCTGTCTCAAACAGGGGGTAGGGAAGAAGGCTGGAGAGATGTCTCAACAATTAAGAGAGCTTTTACCTCTCCCAGAGAGCAGAGTTAGTTTCTAACACCCACATCAGACTTCTCATGGGCATCTGTAATTCTAGCTCTATGCTAGTCTAGGCTCCTTTTCTAACCACCATGGGCAGATCCCACATCCCAACCCAGGCACACATGGTCATACACACATACACATAAAATTAAAAAATTCTTTAGTAACGAAGAAAGCTACATTAGGATGAGCATGTAGATAGTTAAAAAGTGCTAGTATAATATTATGATATTTATTTTTGTAAGATGAAGAAAATTAAAATATGTTTGCTTGTTGGTTTTTTTTTTTAAGAATAACACTAATGGGGCAGAAGAGAGAAAAAAAAAATCCCCAGCCATTGTTCTTAGAGTGGAGGAAATAGCTACTTAGAGTCCATGAGAATTTGCCTTGGCTGCAGAAGAAAGAATGGATCAGTCTAGGGCTGCAGTTGAAGATGAACAGGAGGTGTTCCCACTGCATCCGCTGTGAGGTGGTACAGACATCAGATACAGGTGGACATGTGGGACAGGACTTGGGGCTGGGAGAAAGAATGAAATAATACCCATAGCAAAAACTCAAATGGATTAGAGGACTATGACATGATCAAAAATCTCTGGTTAGGGGCAGAAGTTAAGTGAGTAGCCAACAGATGAGTGGCCCAGCTTGAGACCCAGACAATGAGAGGGAGTCCACCCCTGACACTACCTGGATGGCCAGGACTCAGAGGCTGGGTAGCCCAGAGACCTAGGATAGAACTAAACATGGCTGGCAAAAAAAGAAAATGTCAATGAAATAATTCCTCATGATATTCTGCTATACTCAAAGATTGTCATTTAGCCCAATTGTCATCAGAGTGGCTTCACCCCACAACTGATGGAAACAGATGCAAAGATCCACAGCCAAACATTAGGCATAGTTAGGAGAATCCTGTTGAAGAGAGGGATTGCAGGAGCCAGAGGGATTAAAGATACCACAACGAAACCCACAGAATCAACTAACTTGGGCTCCTAGGGGCTCACAGAGACTGAACCATGCAACCAGGGAGCCTGCATGGGACTGAGCTAGTCCCTCTGCACATATGTTACAGTTGTGTAGTTTGGACTTCTTGTGGGACCTCTAACTATAGCAACAGGGGCTGTCTCTGACTCTGCTATCTGCTTTTAGCACCCTGCCTTCCTACTGGGTTGCCTTGTCCAGCCTTAATAGGAGAGGAAGTGCCTCTTCTTACTCCAGCTTAATGTTGCATGTCTGACTGATACGCTATGGAAGGTCTGCCCTGTGACGGCGTAAATGAATGCAGACAGATTATAAAAAATATATACAGCTTTAATAGGGAAATAGACTTACAGGACCACAGGTTCCCGCAGAGAACAGGAAAAGCAGAGAAAAAGGGGCTGCTGGGATCACGCCTGGCAGATTTATACGTAAACATTAGCCCGAGGCGAATACGCCCCCAATGGGTGGGGCTTATCCCTACATCTCCCCCTTTTGTCTAAATAAGATAGAACAAAACCAAATACAACTATATACCATAATAACAAATAATAAATATAACAAACAATATTGAGAACAAAAGTTTTGCTAAACATTCTATCTCAAGGAGTCTAAATAACATAGAGAGTAACTACAATTATATAATCTTCAACTCCGTCAAAGATCTGAGAAGGGAATAAATATTACTTAACAAATGAGAGATATCCAAAATGTGCAACAATTGACAGAGACAACTGACTACCTGGGCAATCACCCAAAGTCTCGTTAGCAATGTTGAGTCAACCAACTTTGGCTAAGGTCTACAATTCCGGTGTAATTATTTCGGGGCATAAGCCATGCGGGCGGCCGGGTGCCCGAGACGCAGCCCCACCGCTCATATTACAACATTGCCCTTTTCTGAAGAAAAAAGAGAAGGAGTGGATGGAGGTGGGATTTGGGAAGAGGGACTAGAAGAAGAGGAGGGAAGGAGGGAAAACTGTGATCAGAATGGAATTAATTAATTAGCTTAAAAATTTCTGTTAGAAAACTTGCGTGTAAAGTGGCCCACATTGGTGTGTTTAAGTGTATTTCTCCAATCATATCTAGAGGAACAGAGAATTCATCGAGTTTTCTGTAAACAAGATGGGGTCGTCATAAAGGCTACAGACTGAGAGAAGAAAAAAATCATTCAAGAAATCGAAAACAAAAGAAACAAAAAATGGACTATGAAATAGAAACTTTGGGAGAAGGTGACGTATCGATTGGAATGGAAAAGGCTGAAATTCTGAAAAGATTTATCAGCTACAGGTTACAGCAGAGAGGGAGAACTGTCAAATTCCAGGGATCCAGGAGGAGAGATTTTGAAGACTGTGGAGAGGCTGCAAGGCTGCACTGCATGTGATGATGAGGTCTGTGCTTTGAACACTGAGATGACGTCAAGCAGAGGGCAAGTGACCAGAAGAGATCAATAAAATAGTGAGAATAGCAGCAAATGCACATTCTAAACGGATTTTGACATCATCAGGAATTAGGAGAGTGGTAATGTTGACAGAGCAGCAGTGACTGTGGAGTTAAATCTAAAAACATTTGAGACAGTAGTTAAAACACACACAAAACAGGTCGTGTCTTCTGTACTTAATGCCATGAACTCAATTTGGTGGCTTCAGTGAGGAGGGAGAGAGATGGGCAAAGAGGAACACGCCGGCTTTGTCCTTCTTTAGGTTTAATGTCTACGGTGGAGGATGCGGACTCAGTGGTGAGCCAGGTTTGGAAGGAAGCATCCAGGTTTAGAGAGGAACCAGGTTGGATGCTAATTAATATCACACATGATCAACTATACTTCATTCTGCAAAGAACTTGAGCATAAACACATAAAATATTAGTTCTTTGAAACTTTTAGCAAGTATTTATAAAAATAACATTAAATGATCCTTATTTTCCTGGATGGTAAAGCATTATTTTTGTCTTCTTCTTCTTCTTCTTCTTCTTCTTCTTCTTCTTCTTCTTCTTCTTCTTCTTCTTCTTCTTCTTCTTCTTCTTCTTCTTCTTCTTCTTCTTCTTCTCCTTCTCCTTCTCCTTCTCCTTCTCCTTCTCCTTCTCCTTCTCCTTCTCCTCCTCCTCCTCCTCCTCCTCCTCCTCCTCCTCCTTCCTCATCCTCCTCCTTCTCCTCCTTCTTCTCTTCTTCTTCTCCTCTTCTTTTCTTCCTCTTCTTCTTTGGTCAAAGAGTAAATGTAATTACTTTTTTTTTAAAGAAATGTGTTAAAGAAGGCACAGTCATATGCTGATCCACGAAAGCTTTGTATTCAAATGACCCATGTTCTAATCAGTTCTCCCATTGCCAGGGTGAGTTTTAAATGTATAAACCTTGTTTTTAATTCTTCCTTAATACACATATATACAGCCCTATTACACCCTGCTTTTCATATAGAGAGGACAATTAAAGTTTTTCTCTAGGTAAGGCGACTTGCTTTTAAAGGAAAGCTAAGGAACAGTGAAATGTCACACAGGAGGAAATGCTGGAGACACTTCCTTCATATTTTATTAGAGTTAGGGAAGCATGCCACTTCTTTTTACTACTTAGCCTCTAGTTGTATCGGCATATAAAATTCACTTCCTCCAAAAAGAGACCTACCAGATAGAAAGCTTCCCCTGAATGGAAATATGCAATTTAACTGGTTTTAAAGCTCTATAATAGTTAGAAAAAAAGGTGTGAGTTTCATGGCACATTTCAAGTCTGATCATCATCACTGAGCCTACATGGCAGTTTTTACAGCTGTCCTTAAGTTAGTTTCTAAGATTTGCCTCTGGGTTACTAGCTAAGAAGTATAAAATCTACTCTAGCTAAACACCCATTACAATAAAAGTAACATGCATTCATTGGGTGCTTCTGAGGTGACACAAATGTGATTAGGTGCTTGCACACATTGGCCTCTTCAAGCCTGCTGCAGCCTTTAGGGAAGGTGTTTTTGTTCCTCATTCATGGAGTTAGAAACTTGGAGTACCTAGGGTCACAGATACAAAAGGGCAGAGAAAGTAGGCACATCCAAGTTTTGAATCATTAAAAGTGCCTCTCTTAGTGAACCCATTTGCTTACTTAGTGCTATATCCCAGACATTGTAGAATACGTAAAAAAAAAAAATAATTTATTGCCAACAAGACAGTATTTTTCTCTATTAATTTCAAATACATAATTATTTTATTACTCATTTTAGTAATGCCCAACCTGGCTAACTCTCAGGTCATTGTTAACAATTCACACAAAGACACACAGGGTTAAAAGCTGTTGACAGAGAATTTCTAGTGTACGTGCTTGGTGACAGAGACTTTCTCTTGTCCATAAAATCTCATTTCCACTGTTGGTTCTCCTGAATTCTTCGAGACATTCAACTTGTTACCTCTAAGGATTACAAGCTCTCATCTTCTTTCTTTCTCATGGCACATCCTTTATCAAAATGTTATAGCTTCTCACTAAGTGCTGGCTAAAGAACCACAATTCTCCAGCCTGGTCCAGGACAGAGGAACATAGGTATGTACTATCACACAAGCCTAGTGGTAGGTCTTGTTTTCAGTAACTCCTGAATACCACCCTCTTTTATTTCCCTTTCCTGGAACTTGCTTTTCTTTTTCTTTTTCTTTTTCTTTTTTTTTTAATTTTTCGAGACAGGGTTTCTCCATAGTTTTTGGTTCCTGTCCTGGAACTAGCTCTTGTAGACCAGGCTGGCCTTGAACTCACAGAGATCCATCCACCTGCCTCTGCCTCCCCAGTGCTGGGATTAAAGGCGTGCGCCACCACCGCCCGGCTGGAACTTGCTTTTCTTCACACAGAAAAACTCTTTTAATGCCTCATTTTAGTTCTCTTCCCTTTGCACCCAGATTCAAAGAAATAAGAACCCCAATGCCACTCTAGCCCTTGTCTTTTGCTCTTGGGGATACTTCATCAACTTTCCATTGAAAGTGTCAGATGGGTGATAATAACATTGCATACCTTTAATCGCAGCACTCAGGCAACACCCAGGCAGAGGCAGCAGAATTTCTGAGTTCAAGACCAACCTGGTCTACAGAGTGAGTTCCAGGATAGCCAGAGCTACACAGAGAAACTCTGTCTCCAAGGGAAAAACAAAACAAAACAAAAAACCAAACAAAACAAAAACAAAAAGAAGGTGTCACATAACAAAACTGGTAAACTGGGGGGAAATGAAGAATCACATGTGTTTTCTGAGGTAAAGCATACACCAGTTACAGATAGAGTAGTAAGGAACACTATGGTATCGTCGCTGTATGTTTCCCCCTTGCTTTGGGTATCTACAGTAAGGGATGCTTTCCTGACGAGTATTAGCAATGTAGTACACTGCTCACAGTGCTATGCAAACCTACTTCCACATGGAGTTCCTTCTCCTATTCCTGCTTACCATGTAAGTCACAGGAAGTTTTTTTTTTTTTAACAAAAAAAGATTTCATACATTTTAACATCACTTGATTGTAAGATAATGTATGTCTTCAGGCTTCCTAGTTTATTGCTTGAAGTATGTGTTTAAGTATGTGCTTATGCATGTAAGTGTTGTCTGAATGTGTATATGTGTACCATGTGCACAGCTGGCACCCTCTGAGCCAAAGGAGAGTGTCAGATCATTATGAGCCACCCTGTGGGTGCTGGAATAGAACCTGAGTCTTCTACAAGTGCCACAGGTGCTCTTAACTACTGAGCCATCAGCCCACAGCCCAATCCCTGCTTAAACTACCTCATCCCTTGCAATATTGCCTTATTGCCTGCTGACAACTTTAACATTTTGAGAGAACACTTGGAGGTTCATAAACATTACTTTGCTGTCTCATCTGTTTGCTTGTCATGCTTACTAGAATGAACTGCTTTCCTTTTTTTAAATCAAAAATAGATTCTTCACTCATACAAAACGTTCCAACTACAATTTCCCCGCCCTCCACTCCTCCAGCTTCTAACCTCCCCTTCTCGCACAGATCCACTCAAAAAAAGAGCTTGCCTCTAAGAGACAACAACAAAACAAAAAAACAAACAAACAAACAAAAATAAAGATATAATAAGACAAGGCAAAAGCCCTCATATCAAGACTGAACAACACAACCCGATAGTAGGAAGAGTTCCAAGAGCAGGCAAAAGAGTCAGAGGCACACCTGCTCCTACTTCCAGGAGTTCCACGAAAACATCAAACTAACAGTCATAAGATATATTCAGAAGACCAGGAGCAGACCCTGTGCTTGCTGCTTTAGTCTCTGTGAGCCCATATCATATCCTATTTGACCATTTGTCCCACATTTGAAACAACATTGCAGAAATTAGGTATTGATTTGAATCTACTTATCAGGCATTGAAAATAGTACAATGACTTAACTTTGTCACATTCTATAACATTGAGGGCATTTGATCAATAGGATGGTGTTTAACTTTTAAAAATCTAGATATCTAGGCATTATTGCATAAAGTGGGACTTCAACAGGATCTAGGACCTAGTTAGTCTATGATCAAAATTAGTAAGTATAAAACTCCTGTATATTTAGAAAAGAATGGCAAACCCCAAGGATTCAGTCATTTGGTGGATAAATAAAACCTTACAAGAGTAAATTCATATGGTCAATTCAATAGAGACCTACAGATATAACATCAAAATGGGATAAAATCTATATCTTCTTTAGACCATCACTAATATGATATGTGAAGGAGTTTTCATTATTTATGCCACTGAACTGACAATAAGACCCAATAAAGGATTGTAATTTCAGAGTAATATTGACTAGTAAGGAATAATAATGAAGTCTACACATACAGCGCTTCACAGAAGCATGGAAACAATGAATACAATCCAGATACGTTTGATGTAAGGAAAAGGATGAGGACGCATAGAAGGACCTCAAATCAATTGAAATAAATGGAAGGAAGTGGCAAGTCAGTGAGTAGGAAAATACCTAAGAATAAGAGAATAATGTAAAACTGGGGAATGTTCACAGCAGCAGAAATCTTTGAGTGTCGTAAGATGACAGTGATTAATCTCCCCACTCTAGTTGAAGCCAGTAGGGGAAAAATGCATAATAGAGTTGTTTAGAGATAAAGTCATCTATGTTGGGAGAAAATGAATGAATTGATGCCTGGAAACAGTAACAATTAATTCTCAAGGATATTTAGGAAACATTCCAAGATGATTGCCACATTAAATGACCAAAGGGGCTCTTCCCACTATTAAGTTGTAAGAATGTGTCAGCCAAGCTGTGGTTCTGGATGAATAGAGGTTTCTAAGTATTGGGATGGCGAAGAATATTGGCAGAACAAAGAAACAAAGAAAAAAAGAGGGATAGAGAACAAATTGGTTTCCTTCAATTTTCTGTTTGACTCAGTAAGATTGATTATCTTTGACATGCCAGAGACTACACTGAGTATGTCACAATTATCTCCATGTTGACTCATTGATGTGTGCTGATTGGCTAGATGGAATATATATTTTACATCAACATCATCCCTTTGATGGACTCCGTATCTCACAGGGAAAGGCATGTAACAAGTTTTTACATTGTATGAACATGTCTGTCACTTTGACTGATACTCCATTGACAGAGAGATTAGTTGACTTTGTGTTCACAGAATATATTAACAAAGCCTGTGAAATGGGGCAAAGGTCAGGGATAGTGAGAAGAAATGTTCTATCGGCACAAACCAGCAAAATAAATAATGAATTAAAAGCCAACATAGTCCCTTCTCTGAAATATGTGTGCATCAAGTTGTTATTAGGAGAAATGACATTTTCTATCCCGTAGTGTTGGAGTGAATTTGTTGTTTTAAGTATTTGAAAATTATAGTATTCATGCTGTATCTATGAAATTAGTAACTTACAGAAACATAGCTGGCATTGATGTAATCTGATCCTGGAATGCTGACATCAGCTATCAGCTTCACTCTGTTATTATTATCTGAGAAAGATAAGAAATCATAATAGGATTTTCAAATTGCTAAGACCTCTGTACTACGAAAGTAATATAAAAGTTCATGATCTAATAATCCCAATCTATATATGAGTATAACACTTAAAAACATTCCCTCATGTCCCATATTTCTACTCTGCAAAATATCAATTAATCTGATCTTACACATATTAGAATTCTTACACGTATCATTACAAGACTAGCTACAAATGTTGTGCCATACACTCTATTCTGAAGATTGTTTTCATTTACTTAATCTTTCGACACAATCTTAAGTATATCTAGCTTGTGTTCTTAAGAAGAAACACTGCATTTTTAAAATAGCATACCCTGTTTAATTATGGAGTGAATTGATACCACTTACTCTTCAAAATGCTGGAAAACATAATGGAGCTAATCACATAGCTGTAAAACTGCATTTGTACAGCATACTGCCAGAAGTAAGAATCCCCAAATCATAGGCCCACCTTTCATATCTTGAAGATACTGTCTAATTATCTCATAATTTTATCAGGACACACAGTACACACTCTGAGGATTAGTTGAACATTTCTTAGGGCATTCATTATATGAATATTCTTATTTTTCAGAAGTTCACCCATAGACTCTTCTGAAACTTGATTTTTTTTAAAGGAAGTGAGATGTAGGTTTACCTTTTACTATTTATTGTTACCTGAAACATAATAGTTCCATCTAAAATATTACTTTTATTATATACTAGATTATCCATATATGTAGGTCTAGTTTTAAGCCATTTATTCTTTTCCATTACCTATTCTTTCTTTAATATAAAAATTCTAGTTATTCTTCTTGAGACTATTTTTAACAACACCATCATCAAGTAGATATTCTGTGGCCAGTAATTTCTTTTTCAAGAAGTAGTGCCAAAAAAGTTCTTGGGAATTTCAACCAAGTTTATTTTATAACTGTAGTGTCTTCTAATAACTTTAAGCACAGGAATCAAAAAAGATCTTTGATTGAATTATTCAGAGGTTTGACTGGGTTGTGTGCCTAAGTGGTTACTGGACATGGTTAGCCTTTGTAGAGATCTGGGTTGTCAGCAAAGGGAAAAGAAAGGAAAGGCTCACTGTCTTCATGGAAGATACATAAGAAGAGGCCAGTGAATTCTTACACAATACTAAGTGAACCACTTAACTTCTCTTCTTCGTACTCTTCTCAACTGTACCATGCAGTTATAATATTTATTATATTATAACTCTTGAAAAAATGTAAAAGTTTATAGGAAGTATTCAGTACTGTTCTCAGGTTCTCCAAGTTATTAATCTTCAATTAATATATCATCAATATTAATTATTTAAGATGTTTTAATTATTTTGTGGGAAATTATGATCAATGCATTGAAACTTAGAGATTCCCAGTGTTTAAATAAATTTCTACAAATTCTTTATGTGTCCGTTATCAAGACTTTTAAGATCTGCCTAATGACATTATAGCTAGTCTTTTACTTCAGGAGGGGAAGCCGTCAGACTGCTATTCACTCGGTACACCTGTTTATAACAAGCCAAGTCAACAACACACTAAACTTTTTCTCATGGTGTTGGGATATTAAGGTCATCATGTCCTGTCAGACCCGGATTTGGAAATTCTGCAAGTATTTGCTGCTAATTCTAGTATCCTAAAGCCCTGTAAGCTAATATCTTTCAAAAGCCTCTGTGATATTTGAAATCTTTCTGACATTACTCAGGAGAAATACAGCACTATGCAAAGCTGGCTTAAGCTAAACTTCAGTCTACTGAAGTTTATTCATTCGCTATGACAAAAGACTCAGTTTCCCGGATTTATGGGTCCTGTTCAAGCATAATGGCAACACACAGCCACAAAATCTTGGTTGTTCTCCTAGTGTTTATGCCTCTGTTTCTGTGTGGGTTTGTGTATGAAAAAATGTTGTCTATCCTACAGACACAGCTATGACATTACAGATGGACTTCTAGTCTTAACTAGGGATGGGGTCTTGTCACCTTCAGAATTCAGTACTCTGGCATGGATCACAGTCTTATCCATTCAGAAAGTTATCAGCATTTAAAAGAAAATGGTCTGTTGGTTACTAACCATGAGGGATAACGTCTGTTGAATGGCTTCTGTGTCCCTGTACTGGCAAAGTGATTTACATGACTATTTTACCAAATCCTGCTATGAGTTTTACGAGGAACAGACAGACAAATAGTGTGTTGGTAGTCAAAGACAGGCAGCAACAAAACAGAACTGGGTCTCGGAGAGTCTCATTATTTTTTTTTTTTGTCTTAACTTCAGTATGGAGGTTTCAGACATTTATTCTCCTTGCTCCTTTTTATAGTTCGCGAGTATGATCATTTACTCCCGTTAACCACTCTTGTTCTCTTCTCAGCATAAAAGTAATAAGCTGATGATGGGAACTTTCTTTCAGTCAAAACAGGGACCATTATTAACCAAGACCTTCATTACAAAAGAAGGAAATGTTGCAAAAAACACCAAAGAACTCAAATTTTTCATACTTTAATCATCTTAGAATTAGTTAGACTTATTTGAGCTACTTTATATGTGCTGCTATATTATAAATTACTCCCAACTTTATAGTGTAACTAGAACTAAATACTAATGAATTCATGGTAGTTGCCTTTTGATCAGAGAAGGGTATAATACTTATTTACACTGAATGCCGCTTAAATAAGCATGTTGCAAGCAGTATAGAAGAAACTTAGTGCAAATACATCCCACAACATGGGCGTTCCAACTTAAACTTAAGTTGTATCCAATTCAAGTTAACTTTCTTAAAGTTAGAATAAAAAGCATGTCAAAAAAGTTCTGACTTGAGACAGGTAGAGATTATCAATTATCTTCTTCACACATCACAGATTGGTCACCTTACCACTGAAGTCATTTTCTTCTGATGTCATTTTGTTGCAGAAGGACTCTCCAGGGGACAATGCTGTTTCTTTTTCACTCTGTTCTGCTTCCTAGACTCTGCAAGTTGTATGGATTATAACCTCTGATATCACAACCCTCTGAATTCGGCTGCCTTCGTGAATAATCTATGCTCTAGAATCAGCTTGTGTGCTGCTTCTTCCTATTTAAATTATGGGATTATGATCTGCTATAAATTGGTACATCCCTAACTAAAAGGGCCGTCCGTAGGGATTTCCTCAATATGTTTATGTATTTGTTTACTTGTTTATCACAGCACTAAGCTTGTGTCCATTGGGAAGCTTTCTATCAATGAACCAATATTCCCAGTTCTTTGCAAAACCCCTTTAAAGATCTAGGCAGGGTCTCATTGTATTGCTCGGGTGGATTTTGAATTCCTTAGGTAGAGAGAGCTGTTCTTGAACTTTCAGTCTCCATGCTAAAGGCTCCCATTTACTTGAGATTACAGGGCTGTGTCGCCTGTTCTGCTTCCTGGTATACAGTGGAACCAAGTTTCAAGGCATCAAAAGTCTCAGTTTCTTAATAGAAAATGCCTTGGCTCAAAATTCTATTAAGCAGCGACATGTATTCAAAGACTATAATAATGTTATATATGACATATTAGCAACATAGGGATATCAAATCATCTATAATTCTTAAAACAGTAACACTTCATATCCCTTGAATCAAAAAATGGAATTGTCCTACAGCAAGGTACACTTCTGCCTCTCTGCAGAAACAATTCCAGTCGTGGTGGGGGAACATGGACTCTGATCATCAACTACTATTTTGCAAGGCATGTAATGTTGCATAAGACTACTATACTCTTAAAGAAATCTAATACACAGAGCTAAGTATGAATTTCCCTTCCCTTTGAGACATGTTCAGTAGGAAGATGTTAAAAGAGTTAAATTACAAAGCTGAAAAGCAGGTCAATCTACAGTTTCTTGCACCTGCATAAATGAAACTTGTGTGAGCAAACTAAAAACCATCTAAATTAACTTCAGTAATTAGGAACAAAGCAAATGCGATACAACTTGAAAGCTACCATTAATGAAGTGTATTGTTGCAATTCAACTAATGTGGAAGGAAACCTTCAACAAATGCAAAAAGTTGAGATGGTGGGCATTTAAAAACACTTCACAGTTGGAACACAGATGGAAATGGAACATACATGGTTTTATGTTTGGAAAGCGATTTTTTGCTCTATTCCATGGGAGGTCAGCATCCGTTGAAGAAAGATCTTGAAGAAATTTTGGTAATTCCTGTGGGGGAAAAAGTCATTGCAAAGTTTAAATTTGGTAAATATAAAATTCTGCTTAGTAAAGCACAATTCTTTATTCTAAATCATTCTAGGTTGTGTGTATATATTCCCACATGTATGTGCATCTACATGTTGGAGCATAAGAGACAACCTTGAGTGTTATTCCTCAGTGCCACAGGCCAATTTAATTTTATTTCTTTTATAAAAAACAAAACAAAGCATCTTTTATTGGCCTGGGGCTTAGCAAGTAGGTTATACTGTCTGGTCAACTAGCCTCAGGTATCTATCTGTGCCCATGTCCCCAGTGCTGGTCTTACAAATGCCTGCTACCCTAGACAGCTTTTATATAAGTTCTACGTATCCAATTTGTGTCTTCATGCTGTCAGGGTTGGCCTCCTGAACTATCATCCCAGTCATAAATGTTTTTGGTTTTTATTTATTTTATTTTATTTATTTATTTATTTGCAATTTATTGCAGAGCTATTCTCCCAGGGCACACTTTTTTTTATTATTTTTAATTAAAAATTCCTATCATAGAAATGGGAACAAGGTCAAATGAATAGCAATGATTTTCCCTAGATGTCCCTATTACTATTCTGAATGATTTTGATCGGCCTTTCCTTGAGATAATTTCACTGACCTCTGGAGAGCACTAAGGTGCCACATGCTACCCATGGCTTCATCAGGCGCACACAACTGTTATTTAATATGTTAATGCCTCTTTAGAGGGAAGAAGGGAGTTGAATGATTTATTTTTTGTTTTTTCTCCCCAGACAGTGTGATTTCATGCTTATTAATTGGCACAACCCTGGTCATTTTGAGAAGATGTCAAAGGTCAATACCGCACTCCGTGGGCCTTGTTAAATTGATAGTGGAATGCAAAGGTGTGATTTAGAATGATCTGACACAGCTGAAGAGGTGGGAAGATCGACTGTTGACATTGGAAAGAAAACTGCTGCAGCTGTCTGTCTTGCTCTTTCTAATGCATCTTTAAGGAAGCTGGTGGAAGAAAATGTATTGATTGTTTGGTTGGGCCAGTGATTGCCATTCATGAAATTATTGCATCATCTGTAAAGATAATAGACTATATTTTCCATTTTAATGTAATTATAAAATATTTCTTTTAATTCAACACTTCTCCTTTCTCCCTTCTACTAAAAATAAAAGAGATACTGAAGAGTTCTTTTCATATACAGATATATCATGGGCAAGTTAGGGTAAAAGCAACAAGGCTTATTAAAGAAATGAACAAAATTAGAAGACCCAAAATAGCTTCCCGGTGTTAATGTGTTAGAAGAATTGAAAGGGGAAGGGGAAGGAAAGACGCTGGAAATTGAGTTGAAAATAATACAGTTTGGAATTAATCCACGTACGAGTTTCCATTTATAGTCTTAAGTGATTGTGGCTATGGTAACCCACATTCAGTCACCAGTATGGTAGTTTGAATAGCATCTTGATACGGGGGGAGGAGGGTCTTATTCTTATTAGGCCATAGAACCTCAGTGGTCTTCCCTAGGTGGCTCTTTCTGCTGCTGATTGATGTCCTCTCCCTGGGAACAAGATGAACAGATTACTTGGCCCTCCTCCTGCTTTTGTATTTATTCTCCCTCTCTGGAGTAGTTCCCTCTTTATCTTCTCATTGGGATTCGGCTCCTGCTACTGTTTGAGACATCACCATGTGTATTCATTTAAGCCAGCATTTAACATTAATTCCCACATCTTTATGCACATTTCAATCACAATCCATTCGTCCTGTTTGAAACATGTCTCTCATCACTACAGATCTTACTCTGAGTTTATGTGTGGTAGAAGTGATCAACCTACAGCTGGCGAGATGGTTCAACCTTTAAAGGCTTGAAACCAAAAGTCTAAGAGATTATCATCCATGAGATTTGTGCCAAGCACTTTCTACACATTCTGTACGTAGTAACTTTAGTATTCTCAGTTCAGTGGGTTAGATATTATCCTTTTATGGATGAAGACATTGGGGGGGGTAGAGAGATTAGGCAATTTGTGTAAATTCATTCAGCTTGTAAATGCGTATTGCATGCCATAGAACAAAACCTAATAAATAACTAAAAGATAAGAAAATAAAACATGAGGTCAAAGACTAAAAAAATTTGTGCATCCAATATATATGTTTATTATGATGTAATAACTTTGGTTTTTTAAAAGACTTAATAAAGCATAAGGATAAGAATGATTTGGGTTTTTTGTTTGTTTGTTTTTACAAAAGAGTAACATGCCCCCCCTCAAAAGCTAGAATTTTTCTGAATACATGGAAATGCATTTGTTAATAAAACTGTTTATCTACTTAGTCATGAATAATTTATTTATGCTTGCTCCTTTTCTAGTAAAATTACACTTTTGCTCCTGAAAAATTAAAATTTCTTTCTGTGTAAATGCTAAGGGAACTTCATGGCTCCTGTGGCCTTGCTAAGCCCAGCCCAGTATTACTTAAGAAGTATAACCAACAAGCAGCAGGGGGCTCCATTCATTCCCTCACATTCTTCTTATTCCTCCCTGAGAAACTGAAATTTTATAATTCTGAATTATTTAAGCCAATTGTCTGCCTCTTTGTTTCAGAAGTTCACACACTAAGAAATTCATGAATAAAAAGGTAGAAGTAGACTTTTGGGTACAATATAAAATCTACTTTGCTTTCACAATGTAAAATAATCAGATCAGCTAGATAAGGTATTTAGGACTCTTAAAATAGATTGTTTACAGCTCTAAGCTTTATGTGTCTAAACAATTTCAATTTTATTGATATATGATACTCAGCTAATTAATAAAAATACTATATCAAAGAAACATGATAAAATTGTTTAAAAAGTAAAATTATATTCAACTTTAGAATAACTTAAGCAATGAGGTTTTAGTTTTACAACTCTCCATGTAAGACAGCATTTAATTAATAACAACGTAGAAACAGACCTCATTGGACGTAGGTATTACTTATCTGTATCATGGTAGTTCTAGAAGTCATAGTATCTGCAGTGTCTACAAATGTCCGGCTCTGTTCCCTGATCATTTTACAGCACAAATGCGCTTTAAGTTACACTCATTATTCAATGTTCTTACCATAAAACACAACATGTAATCATTAAGTGCCTAAATCTAACACAAATATTTCAGTGTAGACCTACATTTACAGTACGATCTAGAACTCACACACAAATATAAACTAAGGAATCCATCCCTCTGTGTTTCCAGTTCCAGCAGGATGAAAGAGCAGGGAGCTGGGCCAGCCTGCCATTGCAGGGAGGCCCGAAGAAGATCACCTTCTCCTAACACAGTAGGTGAATCCTCTGAGGAGGTTGCACCAAAGGCCACCCAGGGTAACATTACTATCTAAACAATCAACCTGGTAATTGGGTATTGATTATCAAGGCCAGAGTCCTCCATGGCCTGGCATGCTTAAAATGGACATGAAATGTGACACAGGAAACTACCGGAGGTCTTGCAATGTTGTGACAACTGCTGGCAACATACCGAAAATTCCTCCTGAAACTTTAGGTTGCTGTTTGTGCAGAGTTCCTCGACATGCTGCAGGAAGGATTTCTTGCTTATCGGCCTCCAAGGAAAGAAAGGTATTGAACGGAACCATGTTAGTTTGTGCGCTTTAGCTTAAGGGAAAGCTTGGGCACTGTTTGCCCTGCTAGTATCTAAGCAACAAGGACACTGTAAAACCCTTCACACAGTCCTTCAAAGTCGCCCTGTCCTATTTACTAAAGGAGCTCTTCCTCTTTAAACTCACTTTCTTTGCATTCATCAGGCAAAATTCTTTCAATGTCTCAGCGACTTCAAAGGAAAGAGTTAACATTTTCATGAACAAAGGTTTTCACATAAATGTAAGGGCATAAAGTTATCATTGACTCTTAAATGCACATAATAGCTCTTTGTCATACAGAAGAATTTTACACATTACAAGGTTTTAGAAGATATAAAATATTGCAGTGACCTCATTCTCATAATGATATGGCTTTTAAGCCCAAAGGGGTTTAAATATCCTCCATATTACTTCCCAAGTTAAAATACAGACATGCAGGCTTCACCCCAGAGAGAGAGAAGGCATTTCTCCAGTTACCATGCAATTAGTCATGCTTTTATGATTTATATCCAGCTTAAAGGTTTTTCCAACAAGCATTCAGAAAGAGAGCCACACATTAAGAGTCATCAAGTCAGTGAATCTAAAGCTGATATTCAGAAGGAAGGGGAAAGAGTTCACAGACTTACTTGATGGATTTTCTATAACTAAGTAACCTGCAACAGAGACCATGTTAGATGCATTGTGAGTGGGAGTGGATGGCTCATTCTGAAAGAGTTCTAGATTAAAATCAGAAAATTATCGTAAATCAATAACGTATAAGTACATTATGGTTTCGACAAACATGCAAGAATTAATTCCATTTTCAAAAATTATATTAATTGAAACTATTTTAGCTTCTCTTCCAAGTTATAAAGGTAGCATTATCGTTTGAGACGGGGCATTAAAAGCAGGCCAACTTTTAATATATTGCATAGGAGAAAGAGTTAATACAGATTCAAGAAACATTTTCTTTATTTAGAAAGTGTGGCAAAAACGGGAAGCAGAAATTGTTCAGAATTATATTATATTGCTCAAATCTTGTTTCATGACCGAGTTTTGGTTAATATACAGTCATAACAATCATATTTCAGCCATTTCAACAACTTTATGTACATTTTTGTGATATGTGACTGACAAAGTTAAACTCTGAAGCACGAAATATTTTAACAGAAAAAATACATAATGCAACACACACTTAGAGATATGTTCCCTGTTAAAAAATATCATGCACAACAAATTTGCACTGCAAAAAAAAGCACAAAAGGCACAAATATATACACAACCAAAATGCAGAAGGGAACTTTTTCAAAGTTTTACAATTCGGATGATATTACAAATTATTTTACAATAAACTTCAAGAAAAATTTTAAATATGTATTTTCAAAGTTACAAATGCATGAAATGAAATGATTAGATTGAAGAACAAGACATGATGATTAACTATTATGAAAAGGATCCCAAAGATGTATGTCTAATGGAGAAAACGTGAGTCAAAAAGGAATATATTTTATGACAAAAAAAAAGATTTAATGGAACTTGTGGGAATGAAGCAGCAGGTATTATGAACCCGGATATTAGAATTCTAAGTCAGTGATGTCAAAGAGAAAATAGCCTGCTACTTTTCCCACTGCGAACCGGTAAAACATTCTATCGTCATCCTAGCATCAAACGTGGAAGAGACAAAGCTGTAAGGGCTGAGCTGTGAGTAGCAGGATAAGCTGAAGAGTTTCCCACAGCAGCCTAAAGTGCGTCCAAGACGGCAACAGAGAGCTTCTTACTATAGCTCCAGGGATTCAGAAACAGCTGATCTGGTTGTTCAATCAGAAAAGCTTTGGTTTAAATGGAGAACGCAACACAGAAAATGTGAGGCACTGGAGCCAGTAGATATATGCTATAGAGACAGGCACAATAATCCATGCCTGCTGGAAATGCCTACCCTCAGCAAAGACCAGCAAGAAGAACAGAGAGAAGTGACCCTGCCTCAGAAAAGCGCCTCCGCTCCGGGGACTAGAGTTGGCTCACCTTCCGCGCTACCCGGTTCTTTAAAAATAGCGAAAGGGAAATGTGTTAGGCTAGGCAAATCTTGATTACCTGCGCTTGAGAAATGACTTGGATCTTTGCATTTTGAGACACCATTTCACGCGACTGCGTGGAAATGAAAGTTTTTGATCTCAGTGTAGATGACAGATGATCTACCTGGCAGATTCAGGATCATTAAGGCTGTACTAGAGAAATTTATGTTACTTGAATAATTGAACTCTGAGATGGATGCTTCTTTTTGGGAAGTCATGAACAAGGAATTATCCAAATCAATGCATGTTTGTGAAAGGGATATGAAATATGAATAACATTAAGTGCAAATAAGTAAGACCTAGAAAAAGGTCATATTATCCACACTCTGACTTTTTCAGTAATGAACTCTGTCCTTCACTTACAACTTATAAACAGTGAAAATATTATTTTTCTAAGGTCATTTTTCCTCAGTGAAAAATTAGAAATTTGTCTTAATTTTACTTTTTTAATATTTTATAAGAAATATCCCTCTATAGATTCTAATTTAAAATTTCAACTACCTAACTATGAGATTCGTTAGATATTTGTGCATTCATGCCTCATAAAATAAGATGGGCTTACTGACTTGAAATATTGCTCTATTATCAGCTATGCTATTGTGAGCAGGTTTCTTCCTCACCCTCCAGCCCCCATTTCTCTCTTTGGTTTTTTGAAACAGCATTTCTTTGTGTTGCCCTGGCTGTCCTGGGAATCACTCTGTAGAGCAGGCTGCCGTTGAACTCAGAGAACCTCCTGCCTCTGCCTCCCCAAGGCAGGGATTAAAGGTGTAACAAACCACCACTCCATTAGCAGATTTTATAAAATATTTTGCTACTGACCTTGACTACAAAGCCCCTCACATACATATTCCTCTAGGGGCCCTTCATCTTTATTCTATGCATTTTATTTACATCCAATTTCTACTTATTTCCTTTTTTTAAATGCTTTTTATTGAGCTCTACAATTTTTCTTTGTTCCCTCTCTGCCTCTCCTCTCCCCTTCAACCCTCTTAATCCTATTCAAAAGTTAACACCCAGTGAGCCTCACCTAATGGCATAGACAAGAAAATAATGTCTTCTTTCTGTGCAAACTGATTTCTAAGAATAAAAAACTTTCTACAGTTTTACATAGATATTTCAATTCATATACTAAGCATGCATACATTTTTTGTTTATATATATTTGACATTCAAGAAAGGACTAACATTCTTCATAATTTTATAATAATAATGAATCTGTTATTAATATTATTGTGAAATGATACTGAAATTGAATGGGTTTTCTCACCCAGTTCTTAGGAAACTATGAATTTTTAGGAGGCCCAAAACTAACACATGAAATAAGTGTAATCATTAGATTTACTAATAAAAAATAATCAATTCTAAATAAAGCCTCTATATTTTTATATTAAGTCTCCTAATGTATACAGTGTAACAACTGATAGCCACTTAGTAAGTTAGAAATGGAACAACAAATTGTGTTTGCCTTCTCAAAAAAAAAGCAAAGGAAAGAAAGGACCACACCTACCATAACAGCACTTGGGAGGCTGCTGCAAGAGAATCTCAGGAAACTTTCTACAGCCCCACAAATGAAAGAAAGGAAGGAAGGAAGGAGGGGAGGGAGGGAGGGAGGGAGAGAGGGAGGGAGGGAGGGAGGGAGGGAGGGAGGGAGGGAGGGAGGGAGGGAAAAGGAAAAAGGAAGAAGGAAGTGAGGGAGGGAAAGGAAAGGAGGAGGGAGGGGGAAAGGAAAATAAGAAAGGAAAAAAAGGAGAAAAAAAGAAAAGGAAAGGGAAAGAAAGAGAAGGGAGGGAAAGAGGAAGAGAAAAAAGAAAGGAAGGAAGGGAGGGAGGAAAGAAGGAAGGGAAAAAGAGAGGGAGGGAGAAAAGAAGGAAAAAAGGAAGGAAGGAAGGAAGCAAGGAAGGGAAAAAGAGGGGGGAGGGAAAGAAGGAAAGAAAGAGAGAGGGAGGGAGGGAGGGAGGGAGGGAGGGAGGAAGGAAGGAAGGAAGGAAGGAAGGAAGGAAGGAAGGAAGGAAGGAAGGAAGATGATGGGCTCTTATCTGTCTTTATTTTGGTTTCTATAACTATCTAAAATCAAACTTTCTGTAATTATTTTTCATAATTATCTTTATGTAACATAAGAAATAAAGCTTATAACTCCTAAATTTTGGTACATTTTAGCCTATGTTTATATCATACTTATGTATAAATTAAAAGTTTGAAATTTTTATGTATGACAACAGAAATGGAGATGGTATTTTAGAATTTGTATCCAGCTATCTCAAGTAGAAATCCCATTTCTCCCTCTTTTGTTTGTGTTCTGCCCACCCCATTGCTCTGATTCCTTAGCTTCATGCTATATGGCTGTATTTGATTCTTGTAGGCTGTATAGCTATATTTCTAACTCATATGCCATTTGATAATAAATCATGTTAATAATACTAATTATTAATAAATAATCAAAATAAATGAATAATTCATTTCCTTTTAAATTCTGAACTTTTATTTTTACTCAAAAACATTAAATTGGAAAATGCATGGCCAGAAAAGTGGGTGTACCCACTGTGAGAACAATGCTTTCACATGTTTATCACTGAGAGCACAGTTGAATTCCTTGAGGGAAGACTGGTTGTGTATATATGCCCTAAGAAACTCACTGATGGGCTGGGGAGATGGCTCAGTGGTTAAGAGTACTGGTTGCTCTTCCAGAGGTTCGATTCCCAGCAACCACATGATGGCTCATAACCATCTATAATTGGATCTGATGCTCAGAAAGACAGAACACTCATACATATAAATTAAAAAATTAAAAAAAGAAACTCACTGAGATGATGGACAAAACCCAACAGTATCAGTTCAGCAGTGATGCTTTCAAATAAAGTGTTCTAAGGGGGCCTCCACCCTCCATCCAAAAGTTTCTATTAATTAAAAAATTTAAAAGTTTTTAAAAACTGTTGAGTGGAACTCATTTTCACATTGGGACAGCACTCATGTTCACTTCTGGCAATGAAGGTAACTGTCAAATCATATTCAGCTCATTACACAGATAAATCAAGTTTGGAATTGACCAGATTTTTGTAAGATTACTGACCAGTTTTCAATATAAAGGACTAAATACTTTTATTACATAAATCTCTTCATTACATAAATTCTAGTTGGCTTAAATCCTGCGTCTTTGGGTAGAAAGAGTATTATTTCACTGCTGAACTCATTGCTTGAAAGTCTATCAGAAACTTAAATTCCACTCAGATGACTCCTATGGTCCCAAGGAGGAACCATTTATTTACGTTAGCAGAGGTGATGAAAGACTGTATTGCCAGGGAGTCCGCTTTCCCCCAAGGCCAATTAGTTGAAATCTACAGGGCATTAAAATATCATCCTTATAGAGGTAAGTCCACAGTGGAAGGAGAGAGGCAGCTCAAATCAGCATTAACAGTGCTACAGGACAAACAGAGAAACTGTCTTTTCCCCTTGAATAGCTCAATAAGGTTAAAATAAAATAAAACACTGATTTGATAAAATACATGGATTGTACACCAGATCATGTCCAGGCTATTCAAATAATGAATCAGGGAAGACTCTCCCCAGTAAAATGTACAAGTTAAATTTTTTAGGTTTTGAGAAATACAAAGTTTTTGTGAAATAGTAAGTTTTTGAATAAGTTTTTATATTATGTATTTGATCATCCCTAGTTATTCCTAGGGTTTTATCTGCCTCTTTTATGATCACAATTGTCACCTGTCCATTGTCAGTCATAATTATAGATATTTTTTAATCCCTTCCTACCCTAATGTTTTAAATCTGCTTTGGGCTTTGAAACAGTGTTCTTTCAAATCCCTTTCATCTTTTGTCACGTCAACCCAGTAATTGTTCTGTGAGTCCCAACAAAAATTAGAAAGATTCTAAAAGAGTAACTCTGATTCTAAAGCGTCATCTCCTAAGGGAGACATAGCCGTAATCACGGAACAATCGGTGACAGGTTCCTCTCATTCAGGCCAGGGGAATAGCTTCTAGATGAGATAAGAAGGCAGTATTCACCCTGCTGCCAACCAGTGAAGGGGAGGCTCCCTGCGTGGCAGGCATTGCATTTTCCTTGCTACAAAGCCTCTCTCCATTAGCACAGTTGCAAATAAACCCTTGACAGATGTTTTATTTCACTAACCGTGGGCACAGATTATTTATCTCAGGGGCAACGAGACAGGAGCAGAGAGTTGTGAGGCTGCGGACAGCTGTGTTAAGAGGTGTGAGTGCCCTCGGTGCAGATGTCTTGAAAAGGCCTCACACGCTGTATAGGAATTCTGGCCTGAGCTATCTGTGAAGGTTGCAGGCGAGCAATGGAAGCCCTGTGTAAGAGCTTGGGAAGCAGCACAGACATCGTATGTAGGTCAGGTCCGCTAGCATCACATATGGACAGGAAGGAGTTAGGCAGAAATTGATTCACCCAAAATATCAAGCTTATCTCTTTCATTGGCACTCATTGCAAGAAGGGAAAATGACTATAAAATTATTCTATTTCATGCTGATGGCAAACATTAACTGGAGTTAAATTGAGCAGCCAATACACCAGGAATCAACAATTCCCAAAGGTCAGCTTATAATGCTGGCTGGAAATGGATGGTTTATATGTAAGAAGATCAATGAAATCTTAAGTCTAAGAGCTTTTGACATTGACAGGTATCATGCCATCAGGGAAATTCTCTGAAAATAAAGTGTTTCATAAAATTTCTAATTCTGTCCATGTTGATCTGCTCCCTATTTAAACTAAAATAAAACAGGATTAGTTTTAATTATAAAATATCAAGTGTGCCTAGAATAGAAAAGGCCTATTCCCTTTTACTTTAATCACTAGATGTATTATACATTGTCAAGTAGAATGTTAGGAATCCTAGCTCCTATTGCCCTCTGGGTTATGGATACTTGCTCCTCGTTAATAGGTTTGTGATTTTGAAATCAAATGCCTTTTCATCCGCTGCCTCCATCCAAACGATTTACCTCTAGACATTTATTATCTCCAGACCTCTAATTTAGCTTTGGGCCATCCCTGCTATTATTAATAATATTATTAATCACTTCACACTGCTATATTTGTGCCAGGACACAAATGGAATCACCATGCTTTAGGGTAGTTCCTGGAAGGGCACAGTTGGTTACCTACTGATCAGGACAGAAATTTAAGTTTTCATAAATCATAGCTGGAGAACAGAGGACAGGAAAAGCCATTGCATTGCTTCTTAGAGACTGACACCTGCTCTTGGAGAAATGACCTTTTGTAAATTATTCTCCATCATCATATGGAAAATTAAACTCTTGTATCACAGAGGGTGCTTGGTAAAAGTGGTAAGCTTGTGAAAAACAAAATCTAGATGAGAATCCAATTTACCATCAAAACTATACCAACGTAAGAACACAACATAGCTTCAATACATACACATTGTAAGTCAATGTGCATTTTGGTAAGAATTTTACCATAGCAACAGCATGCAGTCGTAGAAAGAACACAGCACAGGAAGAAAATGCTTTCTTTTCTTTCTGGCCTTGGAAAGAATGGCATATCAAGCAACAAAATGCTCAATATCATGTATTGTAAAACAGACAGCACAGCACCTGGCAAAATCAAAATAATCACAGCAGAACTCTGCATTCCCACGCCACTTACTGGATGACAAAAATCTCTTTGCGTCTAAAGAAAAACGAAGAGTATCTGGAAGTAAAGATTCATTATTCATTGAGTGCATGATACCACATTATCTTCTATTTGCCACTATGGGAACATGAGCATTGGTTGTCTTACAGTTCATTCTGCCAGTGAGGAATTGTACTACAGACTCAGATATTTTTCCCCACTGGTTACAAAGAGATCGTAAATTTAGAACAGATGTAAAATTAATAATCAGAATCTATCAAGCAATGATGGCAATCTATGTGCAAATGATCTTACACTTAGTTCTTGTGTCAATTATTGTTTATTTTATTTTGAAATGGCATCCAATTATGTAGGTCTGGCTCACATGGAATGCGCTATGTAGACTGGATTAGCTTCTGATTCAGAGATCTTCCTGGCCTTGCCTCACAGGTCCCAGGATTAAAGGCTTGCACCACCAAACCAAGCAGATTCTTACTCAATCCAGAATAAAAATTGCACTTCTACAGTTTTCTAGTTTCTAGTTTCTGCAAGTACTAATAAGTAAATAATAAGTAAAACTTGCTTGTAATAATAGTAACTATTATGTTGTTAATTTCTATGTATGATAGTGAAGTGGAATAGTTTTTAATTTTACAAATACAAATAACAGTAACAATACCCATTGCATGTTGATATACAGCTTACAAAGGACATATATACAATTACATTATTTATTAAATTATATTTTTAAGTAATGGAGATGACTTCAAGATAGGTTAGACAGGCAGTAGTTGACTTAGTTGTTTGCTCAGAACTTTTACTTTTCCCCCTTTCTTTCTTTCTTTCTTTCTTTCTTTCTTTCTTTCTTTCTTTCTTTCTCTCTCTCTCTCTCTCTCTTTATTCCTTCATTCTTTTTTGTCTTTCTTTCTTTCTTTTTTCTTTTCTTATATTTTTTTTGTTTATTTAAAGACAAGATCTTAGTAAGTTGTACTTGCTGACCTTGAACTCTGACTAAGGATTTAAAACATTTTCTTAGCACATCTCTTAAAATTCTCATACAATCAGTAAGTACTAATTTGTATATTTTTGGACTTCATTGGGAAAGAAATGTACAATGTGGAGAATGGATCTTCAAACTCGTTGGGATGCAGAGTGGAATTTAATTAAAGAATGAACATTTATACAATGAGTTTTGAAACAGAAATACACAGTAGAATGCATAAATACTAAATGATTTCATAATGTAAACTCAAGCCTACAGCATTATGCACTACTAAGCATCTTGACTTTGTTTATATCAACCATGTAACTCCTTAGAATTAATACAGTCTTTAAAGACTAGTGCTTTCTCTTGGACAGGTGAAGATATAACAGCACTAAGGGTAGGTGCAAGCTCATTTGAACAAGACAATTCTGGCAGTTTGGAAGGATGCACCCATGACCTGGACAGCAAACAAATGAGAACTGGGTAGGTTTCAAGGAAGCTGAGCTCCTTCCTGCACACAGTTGGCACTTGGTATAAGGTAGCCAGTAATTTCTGGAGAAAACCTAATCTCCTTGACTCTTCATTTCCAGAACTAAACTTTCATTTCTGACTTGGAACATACTTAGATTGTGAAGCACCTCAAAGAATGCCAATGTTGTTACACTCCACTGATAACCAGCTCCCATGCAAATATGTCTAATGCACTTATATTCAGTTATTAATTTTTAGCCTTGTCTAATGTATTAGTGACTTTACTAACATGAAAATTTTAATGATTTCCATACTAAATCCAGCAAATCATATTTGTTATGGGTCATTGGTACATATAACTCTTTTTGTGTTGTTTCAGAATGGAAGGGACCCAACCTTGTGAAGGACACACAGCGATGAATAAGGGAAAAAGAAGGAAAGGAAGAGGGTAACTACAGAAGCTCAGCTGATTCCCCAGGGAGGATTTTTATAACATAAACTCTGTAGTTCTACACACAAAATGGTAAAGTGGGATGAATGGAAATTAATATTTTCAATTTTATTATTATTCAAATAATGATTTTCTGTGATACAGAAATCAAACATATTTAAAATATTATTTTGATCTTTTATGTCTTAACAAGTAGTATGATATATAGATAAAATAGCATGAAACCGGAAGATCAATAAAGAACCAAAAGAAAATAAGCACACACTTGAATTAAAACTGCCCAGTTCTGGGCTGGAGAGATGGCTCAGCCGTTAAGAGTATTGCCTGCTCTTCCAAAGGTCCTGAGTTCAATTCCCAGCAACCACATGGTGGCTCACAGCCATCTGTAAGGAGGTCTGGTGCCCTCTTCTGGCCTTCAGGCATACATGGAGGCAGAATATTGTATACATAATAAATAAATAAATATTAAAAAAAAACTGCCCAGTTCTGGCTTTTTGGGACTGTAGTCTATATGGATGCACAGCTCCCTAGGCCTGAATGTATAGGGGGAGGGCCTTGGGCTTCCCACAGGGCAGGTTTCCCTGCCCTCTCTCAAGCAGGGTGGGATAGAAAGGAGGGGGTGTGGGGGAACAGGAGGGGATTGGGACTTGGGAAGGAAATGTAAATAATTGAATGGAAAAATAATTTTTTTTAAAAAAAAATGCCCACTAACAAAGAATTGGTAGAGACCTGGCCTACATTTCTATTACCCAAAACCTCTCTGTAACTGCCAAGATGGTCCTTACCAAGACAAAAACTCGAAAAGAAAACCACACAGTGTCCTAGCTGTGTTGAATGCTAAGGAGTAGAGATTGGTTATGCTCTGCAAACACACCACATTCAGGAAAGCAACCCCAGCACCCATATCCATGAGGAAAAGTCACCTCAATGGGTGCTCTTTCTCATGCTTGTACTGTATTGAACTTCTCAAGATCTGCCTACTGTGGATTTCTACCGGTTCAATAAAGATGCTTCAGGACAAAATGAAAATGGTCACAAAGAATTTTTGTAGCCTTCCTATGACTCACTGCAGGATTCCACTATATTTTTTTAAGCAGCTCCAAATAATGTCGCTGAGAGAGTTGAGGTTATTCCCTTATACACATTCAGAAGGATTGTGGCCAGCCTGGCCCTGTGGGAGAGACATAGGAATTGAGAAAAGAGTGCAGAAAGAAAGAGGGCAATTGCTGAAGTTTGGTTGGTCCTCAAGACAGCCAGGAGGTGAGCTGGAGCTGAGGATGCTCTAGCGTTCTGATAATCCAGTTTACTGTAAAGGCTGTGTTGGGAATCCATTTTTCTTCTACATATAGTTTTGCTTATATAAAGACAAACAAGCTACACAGTACTAGGTAATATACAATTCCATACAAAAACCTTTAGAGCGCCTTCCTTTGATTGTAGTAGAATACAAACAGTGATCAATATCTAAAGTTAAAAGGTTATCACACACACTACATGTCCTTACATTGTAGTGACACTTAATAATTTTCATTTCCTAGGGTTTTGGAGGACCTCCCTGAGTAGCACGTCTTCTAGACATGAGAACCATATGATCACATAAATAAAGACCAAGTTTGAAAGGTAGAAACCACAAATTACTTTTGATGCTAAGCACTTTAATGTGCCCTTGTAAAAATTAACTATAACTTTTAAAATGTCAAGAGGGCTTTGCCAACGCCTTGGAACAATCGTATGCTTATAAGAAACTTGTGGCGTTGGTGCTCACCTAAGTATACATTTAAGAAAGTCTCGTGACAGCTTTTGTTAAGTACATAGGGAATTATCTTGTTTGATAAGCTTTTAAAATGTGCTAATATTATGAACAGTATGAATGCTTTTTAAAAGAGTTAAACTTTTTATTTATTTTTTTTTGAAAAGTTAAGCTGCAATGTCACTCATTCGGCACACATGTTGACATTTCTTTTTCTAAAGGTAATATGCTTTTTATGTTGCATTGGTTTCTAAATTCTAAGTAGGTTTAAAAATATAAATGGCATACACAGTTTGGACATTTATATATTTTTATGCTGAAATAAAGCACTATGAATAGAGTTCTCATAAACGATAATAAATGGTATAAACAACAGCAAGCTTTTAGAAAGCATAAGTAAATTAAGCTTATGGTAAATATTTGTGGACATTTCTAGAAAAATCCAAGTTAGAAAATCTTTTATATGAGAGGAATTATGAAATCAAATGTTAAAGCTTTAATGCATAGAAATATTTCATCTCAGGGAAAACGTCTCGTTTCAGTACCACAGTCCAAGCAAGGTTCACACTGAGCTCAAATAAAACTGAGTCTCTGCATAGCAGGGAGGAGTGTGTAGAAGATGGAGGTTAGCCTTTGAAAGAAGATCTCTGTGACCTGTGTAAACTGGAGCCCCACAAACACTTCCAACAAGCATAGGTCAGAAGAGGGTCATGGCTCCAGGCCCTCTGAACCACGGCTTGCCCAGAGGAGTGTGCTCACCGCGTTAATCTCTCGTCCTTCAGTTCCAAGTCTGCCACCGTGATGAGCTGGTCCAGCTTGAATTTAGTATCAATGATCTCTGCCTCCCGAGGAGAGTATGTTCCACCTTCTTTCTGCTTCTGTCTAATTCTGAAACAAGGGCAGGGCTATCAGTACAGGAACTATCACAGAAAGCATGGCAGATTAGGTACAGTGTTTTCTTTTCTTTTCTTTTCTTTTCTTTTCTTTTCTTTTCTTTCTTTCTTTCTTTCTTTCTTTCTTTCTTTCTTTCTTTCTTTCTTTCTTCCTAACAAAACCATTCAGACAAATAATTCTTTTGGTCCCTGTGACCTACCCCTTCCCTCTTTAGTTTCTCCTCATTTTGTCACAAAAGGAAAATAAAATAAAAATATCTAAGACTCTATCAGTGCTAAAAATCAGTTAGCTATTGTTTCTTATAATGGAATATTTTACATGCATCAAATATATACATTGGCTTTTAAATTGTCTCATTTAATTTTTATGGGAATATGAGGTGTAAAATATTATCTCTATTTTATAATCAGAAAACTCAAGTTTAGGTTCAGAACTGGGTAATATGACCCTAAACAACTAAATGAATAATGGATTTTTTATTTGTTTGTTTGCTTATTCTGGGTTTTTTTTTAAATACAGAGTTTTATCTTATTTTAGAGTTCTGTCTGGTTTGAAACTCTTTATTTAAACCCAACTGGTTTTGAGCTCAAAGGAGTCTTTCTGAGTCTGCATCAAGAGTGCTAGGATTAAAGGAATGAGCTCCCACCAGCCCAAAGACTTTATAATTTAAGGCCTTTCTCTACTCATTATCTAAGATATGGTGTGATACATTACAAGACACTATTTTGGATCTGTGTTAATCATTAATATTTTTATGGGTTGTGTATGAAAAATATTGATATCTAAGATGATATCAAGAGCATAAAATGTAGCCCCATCCTCAGAGACACTATATATTTAAGAAGTATGTTCAAAATGTATAAAGAGTGAAGAAAAATATTAAAAACTCATGAGACAGTACTTGACTCCTTGATAAGGTATTTTGTGTGATTATTATTAGTAATATTTGGAGAACATAGAGAAATCCAGTTTGACTTAGATGCTCTGGAGCCAGAGGGGGGAAGAGAGCACACTTCAGATGAGATGAACTAAAACAGAGTTTCAGAAATCCTAACACTTGACGTTCACCCAAGAACAATGCCCTTTGGCTGAAAGAAGATGCTGGGAAGCTGTACTGAATAGGAGAGCCCTTCCTTCCCATACAAGGGTTCACCTTGTAAGAAGTCCGGAGGTTAAATGCAGTTTTGGAGCAAATGATTTGAACACTGACGATGAGTGCTTCTTATTGGCAAGGCCCATAACTTGTACAACATACTTTCTGCATTTTCCTGTTATCCTTCATGTTGAGGACATTTTGATAATGTGCCAAAACTTTTACTAAAATGTAAATTCTTTCTAATTGTCTAGAATAATGGCTTCCCCTTGTTATCATCTGGAAGGACCAAAAACCAGCCTCTGTTACAAAGATGTTTTTTAAAGGAGACTTTCAAATCATACATTAAAATGCTGACTTAACTCAAGGTGAAAAAGGTGGCAGCGTGTGACTCCCAAACTACACGGGCAATGTTTTTAGTTAAAAATTAAACCCATGGAGCAACTTAGAAAGGTAGTAGGCTAGTTATTTTTACAAATAAAAACTCTTATCTTGGCAGTTTCTCGGGTGAACCTCCATTGTAGGGAACTAAAGAGAGATCTCCCCTGAGGTTTTATGGGAGAAGGACGGGGCTAAACGTGCTGAGAATCAGAAGAGACACGTTGAAAAGCAAATATATACATGCAGCTTAAGAGAAGGGAAGGATGTGTGGGGAAAAAAAAAAAAAAAAAAAAACCTGATAGGAATGAACACCTTTAACAGCTGTCTCTTAGGTAAAAGGTTTAGAATTTACGCACCTGATTGAAATACCTTAACCCTACTCAGACTCACTTTGTGAGTGTGTGTGTGTGTGTGTGTGTGTGTGTGTAGCCTGAAACCACCATGTTCTGTTTCATTTACCCTTTTGTCTCCAGATTACAAACTGATCTGCTGTGGAATAATCCTTCTGTACACTGTGAAGATGTGTTGGTCTCATTGTTAATAAAAAGGCTGGTTGGTCGATAGCTAGACAGGATTTTCAGGGCAGAGAGAACGCTCAGAAGAAGGAGTGAGGATCAGAGGAGTTTTGTCAGAGGGCTAAGAAACACCGTGATGAGGTCAGCGAGCCTTAGGGCAGCAGATAGATGAGTAGAAATGGGTTAACTTAGGTTGTAAGAGCGGACTGGAAACAAGCCTAAGCTAGCTGAGCATTTACAATTAATAATAAGTCTCTGTGTGGTTACTTGGGGAGCGTCTGGTGGGACAAAGCTGATTCGTGGTCTAGACGGAAAACTTCAGCTCCGCCAACCTCCATTTGCCCTATGTGATAATCTCTGGGACCTTGATTGCTTTTTCTCCTTTGTCACCTGCCAGGATGTTAAACTTTGTCCAGAGTGGCAAAGTAATCTGAGCAGGCAATGGGTCAGGGAGTTGGTTTTTTTTTTTTCTTTCTGGGCTCTAGTACTGAATGTTTGATTTGATTTAATTTGATTTGAGTTGAGTTTTGAGACAGGGTCTCATGTTTCAGCCTTCGTTTGCTTAGAATTCACTATATAGATCAGGTTGGCCTCAAACAGAGATCCACTTGCCTCTACTTCCCAAGTGCTCAGATTAAAGGTATACACCACATACCTGACAGGTGCTGAAATTTTAATGCTCCATGTGGGGACCCAGCAGCCCACCTGAGGAGTTCTCAATGCTCCTCTGCCCATCTCATTAGCCAATCATTCCACAAAGCCCTCATCTTCCCAAACCATTCTGTATAAATGAGATACATCGACAATCAACCTTCCCACCTTCCAATAAGGATGGGTATGGGTAACATCTGCAAAGAGCCACTTTCCCCCTGACATGCTTCTTAGCCACAGGAAGGTTGCATATGCTTATAATAGTCATCCCATGACAACGTTTGGGAGAAGACCTCATGGCTCTTAGTTTCCTTGTTCTGTCTCCCTAGTCTAACGAGACTCACTACTCAACTGCACTCTCAGCTCTTGATTCCTTTTAGTTCTCTTTCACTCGTGTTCTCTCTGGCATTTATATCGAACATTTCTTATCAAAATAGCAGAATTTACTTCTTTAGGGCTAGATGTGTTTAATTCATAATGCATTGCATATTTCAAAACATTGTAATATATATTCCAGGCAGGTTGGGTACTTTATAAATGTAAGAAAAATTAAACCTAAGTGTTTCCCATTTGGATAATTGCTGTGGTTTCTTGATTGGACTATGACAGATGTAACGCCCACAGAGCATTTGCGACACATCTCACCTTGCAAAGGCAAAAACAGCTGTTCCAAGGAGGATTATTGAAAGGATACACAAGGTGACGGACAGGATGATCTCGACAGTTCTTTCTGAAAGTCCTTCACCTGAAAAAGATCAAACACGATGATTAACACTATACTGGAGTTCTGTCTTGAGTCTCAAACCACACGGACTGTTTCTCAGCCTAGTACTTAAGAGAACCAGTGAAACAAATTGCATTTGCTGTCTCCTCCTCTCCTCTTCCTACTCCTCTTCTCCCATTCCTCTTCTTCCTTTTAATTTGGAGGGTCAGTTCTTAAAATTTTTTCTTTCCCCATACAATTGTTTGTTTTACCTCTGTGAGCTCAGA
This sequence comes from Chionomys nivalis, assembly GCF_950005125.1. Taxonomy (NCBI): domain Eukaryota; kingdom Metazoa; phylum Chordata; class Mammalia; order Rodentia; family Cricetidae; genus Chionomys; species Chionomys nivalis. Next base: position 18,949,461 of record NC_080110.1, read on the forward strand.
CAGGCTCATGGATTTATAATTTCATCTATATGATAATTGCTTATTTTTTTTAACTAATGAACTCCAGACTTCTATTTACCTACCAAATTTTTTTTACTGAGACTTATGGTTATAATTTCAAAGTCAGTATGTACAAACTGTGCTATTTACTCTTTTTAACTGAATCCTACTCCCATTTGAAGAAAACTCCATTATTGTAGTTGCTCTGATAAAAAAGAAACCTTTATGTCACATTTGACTCTCTTGCCTTGATAATTTACTTCCCATTGGTACTATCATGTGTGTTTATGTATATATGTATGTTTGTATAGTAACAAGTGTGCTTTTTAAAAAATGAAATCCTAGTCTCAATGTGAGAGAAAGAAAAATAAAGTAAGTTCCAAGAATCATTGGAATGGAATTATGGGCATTGTAAGCATCCTGATGCAGTTGCTGGTTACCTAACTCTTCTCTATAATGTAACAGGCACTTTAAAAACCACTGAACCTACTCTACAGCCTCTGGTCACATCACTTTTCTGCAGGGGATTGTTTAATAATATCTCAATGATTTGTTATAGAATGAATACATATATATCTCTCTAACTCATATGGAAAAGTTTTTACATTCATATGCTGTATTGGGGGAAATTTTAATTGATATGATTTATAACTTTGCTATAAAAATGTTTCAGTTCAATGACAACATAAGTTCAAGATCTTTAAAATAAACAAAGATGCATGCTTTATCTCTCTCCTCTAAATTGGTGATTATAAAATGCTGATAAGTTCCTGTGGCTACTGGAAGAGTTGAATGAATACTGAGTTTTAAATAGTCATCAGAATTTCATAATCCCTAGTATATCAAGCTCCATTTAAAGGATGCTATAAGAGCAAGTGTCTCATATGATATTAACTGTACTTCCTCATTTATTAAAGTCCCAGTGCTTTGTTTTATGAATTTTTAGCATGTTACATATAACGAGATATTCTTTTAAAATTTTATTTATTCTTTAAAAACTATTTTTTCTCATGTTACATGCCAATCCCAGTTCCCACTCCCTCCCCTCCTCCCATTTCCTCCACCTTCCTCCCAACCCCCCCACCCCATCTACTCCTCAGAGAGGATAAGGCTTCCTATGGAGATATTCTTGTCAAAGGAAACAGGAAGGTGAATAAGGAACCTCATTGATCAGGTGATGGTAAGACACAGAGCCTTAGGACAGTTTTCAGAGACCACAAAATGAAATTTCAGACTAGATTGCCATCTCAAAGCACTAGCCCAAGTATAATATATTAATAAACAGCGTGTACTCCTCTGAGCACATGTACTAAAGTGCCCACAGGAGGAGACACAATGTACCATGATTGTAGGGCACACTTTCTGATTCACCGCCATGCAGGAATGAGGTCATTTCTCCAAATCCTGTCATACGAAGTGGGATTCTTTTATGTGGTATTACTCATAATATACAAAAGCCATTTCCTCCCTAGTCTTGGCCTCTGTTAATTAAATGGCATCATGTCAGTAATGTATTCTAGCACTGCAGTTTCGCAATGTATAATAAAAAGCGCACATTTCTCATAACTGTTATTTTCTGACTTAAATTAGTATCTCATAATTTTAGCATAGGGATTCAACGTTTTAAAATGAAGACTTTGAGTTAAATGAAAGGCATTATTACCACGCTACCATATTGGCTTCATCATTCTAGCCTCTTCATTCTGTATATACGATCTGAGAGTTAACATATGGGGCGACTTCCTTTCTCTTATGAAATTACTAGTCTTTTAGGATATTAAAAAACAACATGAAGAATTAGCTACAGTTAATTTTATTATTTTATGATTTTTAAAGCACGCACCCGCAAGTGTGTGTGTGTGTGTGTGTGTGTGTGTGTGTGTGTGTGTGTGTGTGTAAGAATGGGCAAGTGAAGACAAGCCAGTAGAAGAAGGAGGACAGTTCTGAAGATTGACCCTGCTGAGGGTTGTGTACCACACTGAGGTAGTCAGCTCGCCCAGTAAGCTAATATACTCAGACCTATCTTGCAAAAACTAATATCAATATTTTTGAAATATGGTTATATAGGAGGGAAACATGATAAGGGTTTGAGGTGATGCATCTGTTAATTGGCATGATACAGTATTCTCTACATACACCATGGCATCATTGCAAAGCACAAATAGGTATTGTTCTAATGGTCAATCAATTCATTTAAAAATAAGAATGCCCTAAAATGCTCTTCTAGAACATTTTCCTACAGTCAGACAGACAAAATTTTGAAAGGAGAAAAACAGTGTCTACCAGAATGTGAGAAAACAGTCATTTATTCATTGTTAAAAAATTAAAAGCTATTGTCAAATCTTTGTTCAGAAACAACAAAAAAAATGAAACACACTTCAAAAACATGCTTATTTCTGAAATGCCAACCTTAAAAGCCAAGACACGATGGTAAAGAAACGAGAACAGCTAGAAATATCTTAAAACGCTGAGATGAGAAAGTGGCCCAGCACAGCAAGCAAGCAGAGGCATCCATCTCTGGCACAAGGAAATTGGAGGCAGCATCAGGACGTGTTTTTTTTTTTTTTTTTTTTTTGTCTATTTTGTCTTCCCCCATGATGTTGTACAGTAGTTAGTAGCATGACATTGGCCAGAGTCACACTGCCTGGATCGGAAAGCTGATGCTGCCTATGCCTTTGCTAGGTTAAAACCCACTGCGTCAGGTTTCTTGCTTATGGGTTAGTATTATCTGTAGGAATGCATGCTACAGAGTGGACACAGAGTTTGATTTCTAAGGCCACTTCCCAGGTTTTAATTTAAGCAACAGTGTCAGGTTTCCTCATTAGTAATCCTGTCATACTCTCACAGCCATTCCCTAATCTGAACACATCTCTCGGCTGATTTATAAAGTAGGTATTATTAGCATTGCCATTGTAGAAATAGGATTTCCAAAGTTAAATACTTTAAGCATGTTCATAGCTATCATGAGGTATCTAAAGTCAACACACCAACGACATGAATAGCATAGTAAATATATCTGTTTGACTGCAGAGTTTGTGAGGTTTATCCCACACCAACACTGTCTTACTAAGTCGAGTAACATTCCCTCTGCTTATGGGTGACCTTGGAAAATGTGATCAATGGTGCAGATGGCATAGTAATTCTCTCTTTCTCTCTTACACACACACACACACACACACACACACACACAATATCCCTCCCCCTTCTCTTTCTCAGCTTGAATACACCATGACATGTTTTGCACAGTAATTAAATGGTAAGTGTTGTGACAGCAGAAAGCCATCAGAGAGTCCCTTTGCCATGGGCTTTAGGGTGCTTTCTTGCTCTACTCTGACAAGGGCCCTGCTAGGTACAGAAAGGGATGTCTGGCTTTCAAGTCACAGAAACCTTCTGCTGTGAAATCTTAGAAAACACACATTTCCTACTCACAGTCTCCTCCAACTCATATGCCTTGGGGAAGAAGACTGAAAAAGCTGGAGAGAGTACATGATGTAAAAGTAAAATCATGTTAACGTTGAAAACGAGAATGCTAGGACTCAATCTAAAGTGAAAACAAAATCAATTAAGTACAATTAAAATAAGGTGTATGTCATTTCCCAGTTACTACTTACTACATGTTATAAAGAGTTCTCTCAATGCAAGATATTCACTCAATTTTAACCCTTTTAGTTAGTTGGTATAAGATGATTTTTCTTGGCCCTTATTTTCAGTCCTATATGCTAACACTCATGAGAAGGACAACTACCTCAAGCACGATCAGCCTTGGCAAATCTCTCAAAATTGAATTATTAGGTGATAGGCTATTCAGTTCAGTGTTTGTTGCCAATGGTATGCAAATACTTCTAAATGAATGCTTATCTGCCCATGACTGGATAACCTTGAATGGGACCTATCCTCCTTCGATGAAGTCTAGGATTGCATTCATGCATATGTCTTCAGCAGGCTTGTCAGCAGCGCTGGGCTCCACTGGTCTGCTGTAAGTGATGCCATCTGTCCTGACTGACACACAGCATACCTGGGACAGAAAACGACTCAGGCTTCCGTTGTCATCATCTGATGACGCAAAGGTATTCTTGCAAATCCATGTCTCTTTGCTTGCCCCAGGTGCTCAGGGATCTGTTCCATCCGTGGGCATTTTCTCACCACTGAGACAATCAATGTTATTTCCATTCTGAGTCCTTCTACTTTATCTTCTCTGCCGTGCTCTTTTGCCAAGCATCCTTTTTCTATTCCATGGCCTCGGTTAATGGCCTCCTCTGGCATCTGTCACTGTTCCGATAGCCATTTAAACATTACAGGGCAAAAGCCAATTATAAAACCACTATCCATCAAGAGGGAGTCCCCAAAAGGTCAGTCTAAGAAAGCATCCAAAAGGCTTTCCTTACATCGCTGATATATGAATATTCGACTGAACTTTGAGTCATTGGATAATGGGTTCCTTCTTGGTCACTTACCAGCCCATTGGGACTCAGTTTGCTCTGTCTGGTCTGTGTCCCACTGGTAACTGCTTTTATGGTCTTTGTGAAAGCTTTATCTTTCATCCCGCATCATTCACAGGGTGAAGGTGCCCTCCATTTATAGGGCACGTAGGAATTAGTTCTGGATGATTTGGTGAAAGTAGTCATCTTTCCAAACACAAACAGTATGTGTTTCTGAAACTGGGGGCTTGTTTAGCCCCCTCCCTTGGTTACAGTATACGAAATGAAGAGATAGCCATTGCTGACAAGTATCCTCTTAAATTTTCTAATTGATTTTATTGAGCTATACATTTTTCTCTGCTCCCCTCCTTTCCTCCCCCCTCTTATTCTACCCTCTCTCATGGTTCTCATGATCCCAATTTACTTAGGAAATCTTTTTTATCCTACTTCCCATGTAGATTAGATCCATGTATGTCTCTCTTAGGGTCCTCATTGTTGTCTAGGTTCCCTGGGATTGTGAATTGTAAGCTGGTTTTCTTTGCTGTATGTCTAAAAACCACTTATGAGTGAGTACGTATGATATTTGTCTTTCTAGGTCTGGGTTACCTCACTCAATATGATGTTTTCTAGATCCATCCATTTGCTCACAAATTACAAGATGTCATTATTTTTTTCTGCTGTGTAGTACTCCATTTACACATGTTTTCCTTATCCATTCTTTGGTTGAGGAGCATTTAGGTTGTTTCCAAGTTTTGGCTATGACAAATAATGCTGCTATGAACATAGTTGAGCACATGTCCTTGTGGTATGATTGAGCATCCTTTAGATATATACCCAAAAACGGTATTGCTGGGTCTTGAAGAAGGTTGTTTCCTAATTTTCAGAGAAATTGTCATACTGACATCCAAAGGGGCTGTAACCAGTTTGCACGTCCACCAGCAATGCAGGAGTGTTCCCTTTACCTCACATCCTCACCAGCATAAGTTGTCATCAATGTTTTTGATCTTGGCCATTCTTACAGGTGTAAGATGGAATTTCCAGAAAAATTCTTCACAGACCTCAAAAGAACAATACTCAACTTTACATGGAAAAGCAAAAAACTCAGGATATCCAAAAATCCTATTCAATATAGGAACTTCTGGAGACATCACAATCCCTGACTTCAAACTCTACTACAGAGATACAGTACTGAAAACTGCTTGTTATTGGCATAAAAACAGACAGGAGGACCAATGGAATCAAATCAAAGATCCAGATATTAATCCACACACCTATGAACACCTGACTTTTGACAAAGAAGCAAAATATAAAAAATGGAAAAATAGAAAACATATTTAACAAATGGTGCTGGCATAACTAGATATCAACATGTAGAAGAATGAAAATAGATACATATTTATCTCCATACACAAAACTCAAGTCCAAATGGACCAAAGACCTTAACAAAAAGCCAACCACACTGAACCTCATAAAAGAGAAAGTGGGAAGTACACTTGAACACATTGGCACAGGAGACCACTTCCTAAATATAACCCCTGTAGCACAGACACTTAGAGAAACAATTAATAAATGGTACCTCTTGAAACAGAAAAGCTTCTATAAAGCAAAGGACATGGTCAACAAGACAAAACGGCAGCCTACAAAACTGGGAAAAGATCTTCACCAATCCCACATCCGACCGAGGGCTGTTTTCCAAAATATACAAAGGACTCAAGAAATTGGTCATCAAAAGAACAAATAATCCAATAAAAAAATGGGGTACCGACCTAAACAGAGAACTCTCAACAGAAGTATCCATAATGACTAAAAGATACTTAAGGAAAAGCTCAACATCCATAGCCATCAGAGAAATGAAAATCAAAACACTGCCAAATATCTTGAAACTGTGTTCTATATTATGCCTTTAGGAAAAATGTAAGAAACCATGTCTTCAGACTACATGGTTCCTGATTTTTTTTACTGCCCCCCCCCCTTTGTAGGGCAGCTTGTAGTTTTGAGAATTTTTCAAGGTAAAACATTATTTGATTTGTCTCTTATGAAGAACTTTATAGTGTAAGCAATATATTTAAAGAACAAAATACTTTATTATTTAGAATATCATCAAGAAATGAAAACTTTAACAAAATTTATAGCCAGATGTGAATAGTTGAAGCATCTATCATTTAAAAGGATGTTGAAAATATCGGTTTCCCTTAGAAAGGTTAATTATCTTTAAGATACATTTGTAACCAAAGACTATGCAGCCATGGATAAGTTATTTACCAAACATTTAATAACTGCTATCATCATATAAATACATTGATATCATAGGTAGAGACTCGAAGGATAGGTTGGTGGATAATGTGTCTGACTTGCATGGAAGAGAACCAGATTTCAGAGCCCAGAGTTCATGGTAAAAGATTAGTGGGCAACAACCTAAACAGACCCATAATAAATGAAAGGATTGGAGTGGTAATAAAAACTTTCTAGCTTAAAGAAAAGTCCAGGCCCAAATGGATTCACAGCAGAATTCTACCAGGCTTCGGAAGAAAAGCTAAAACTAGTTCTTCTTAAATTATTTCAAGTCTCCATGAGATCCAGCTGGAAGGCATTTTCTCAGTAATCAATGGAAGAGGGCCCAGCCCATTGAAGGCGGGGATATCCCTGGGCTAGTGGTCCTGGGTTCTAGAAGAAAGCAGATTGAGGAAGCCAGGGGATGCAAGCCAGGAAGCAGGACCTCTCTGTAGTCTCTGCATCACTTCCTGTCTCCAGGATCCTGCCCTGTTTGAGTTCCTGTCCTGACTTCCTTCACAATGGGGAACTATGATGTGGGAGTGTAAACCCAATAAAACCATTCCTCGCCAAAAAAAAATAAAAATAAAAATAAAAAATAAAATAAAATAAAAACATGAATTGTTTTTATAAGCTAAAAAAAAAAAGATTAGTGGGCATGGTGATGGTCTGTAATCCCAACATAAGACCCCTGGAACTAACAAGATAGCTACTATCAGCAAAATCTAAAGGCTCTGAATTCATCAAGAGGCCCTTTCACAATAAATAGAGCAGACAATGATGGAAAGAGACATGACATCAACTTCCAGCCTCCACATGCATAGGAACACAAATGCAAGCTCACTGGCATATACATTTGCACCCACACACAAGCAAACATGCGTGTCTGCATGCACAGATGCTACACATGTATACCCATAAAAAAGAAAAACTAGCGATAAGTTAAACTACAAAATCTTACCTAGAGTTTTAATAGGATCAGAGTAATCTGAGTCAGTAAACTGTCCCATGACATTTGTGGCTCTAAATTTGAACCTATAAAAGAAAAAAAGGATTCATTCTAAGATAACTTTTAGGCAATAGTGAGTGGTATTGGTTTTGATTTTTTTTTTTATGAACACATTTTTCATTTGTGTTTAGAAAAGCTACTGATTTTCATGTGTTAATTTTATATTCTGGTACTTTGATGATGTTTTTGCTAGTGTTTACCAGACTTAAGAGTTTTCTAGTGGAGTATTAAAAGTTACATACATATGTACATACATACCTACATGCATACATATTATCATATTATATGCAAATTATGATACTTTGACTTCTTTTCCAATTTTTATTCCTTTTAATCCCTTCATTTGTCTTATTGTTTGAGCTAAGACATCAAGTACTTTGTTGAATAGGTATGGAGAAAGTGGAAAACCTTGTCATATTCTTAATTTTGGTGAAAATGCTTTGAGTTTTGTTTTGTTTTGGATGACATTGGTTGTAGGTTTCCTGTATATTACTTTTATTATCATGAAGTTCATCTCTTGTACCTCCAGTTCCACTAGAACTTTGTCATGAATGGATGCTTGATTTTGCCAAAGGTCTTTTTCTATAACTAATGAGATGACAATATGGTTTCTGTTCTTGAATCTGTTTTAAGTTATGTTTATTGCTTTACCTGTGTTGAACTATTCCTACATCTCTGGGTTGAATCCTATTTCATCAGGGGAGATGACATTTTTGGTGCTTTATTTAACTCATTTTGAAAGTATTCTATTGATTACTTTTGTGTTTATGTTCGTCAAAGATATTGTTCTAAAATTATACAAGAAAAACAATTTTCATATCCCATTATCTTTTCAAGAAATTATTTTGACAAATAATTATTGAAAATTAACAGTTTATTCAAGAAAAATAAATTACAAGACATGAGCTTAAGACTTAGTTATAATAAGGAAAATCTATACTTTAATCTAATCAAATAAATAATTATCTTGCTCTCAGGCTCATTAAATTTGATGGGACAATGAGCTGTGATTTGACCAAACTCATGAAGCAGCAGTAGTCAAAAAACATTAAGCTGATAATCTCACTCACAGATATGCTTAAATGGAACAATTTAATATGAGTAACAATGTGGATACTGTAATTAAAATATGAAGCATAGTAACTAGTGTATCTTATTTTTGGAAAAATTGCAGAATCAAAGAACAAGATTAACAAGAATTGTCTTGTTCACATGTACACAAATTAAAAACAATAATTGCTATTTTCATTGTGTCTAATTGTGCTTACCCATTTTTACAAATATAAAACACAAACAATGCAGAAGATCATCCTTGAAGACACCTGAAATTACCTAACTTGAAAACTAAAACACAAAAACCATTTAAATTTATAAAACAAATTACAGTGCATGATTTTTCTCTAGCATTATCAAACTCTTATGATAGCATCTGTTATGAAAGGAATCATTTTAGAAAACAATATGAAAACACAATGAATAAGAGTAAATATGAAATTTTATCATTTTTAAAATGTTTAGTTCAAATAAAAACCAAAAATTAAACTAATTGCCTTTGATAATAAATGATGGATCATTATTTCTTTTTTATTTTAATTTTAAAACAATCTTATTTTACATGCAAATCCCAGTCCCCTCTCTCTCCCATCCTCCCACTTCCCCACCTTCTCTCCACCCCATACTCTAAGAGGGTGAGGCCTCCAATGGGGATTCAACAAAGTCTGTTATATCACTTGAGGCAGCACCAAGGTCCTCCCCTCTGTATCTAGGCTGAGCACAGTATTCCTCTATAGGGAATGGGTTCCAAAGAGCCAGTTCATGCACTAAGGATAAATACTGGTTCTACTGACAGTCGCCCCACAAACTGTTTAAGCCACAAAACTGTCACCCACATTTAGAGAGCCTAGTTCAGTCTTATGCAAGTTCCCCAGCTGTCAGTCCCACCAGCTTGGGTCAGCTGTTTCTGTGGGTTTCCCCATCATGGTGTTGGCCCCTTTGCTTGTAATATTGCTCCTTCCTTTCTATGGCTGGACTCCAGGAGTTTGGACCAGTGCTTAGCTGTGGATCTCTGCATCTGCTCCCATCAGATACTGGATGAAGGTTCTATGATTACATTTAAGGTAGTCATAAATCTTATTATAGAGGAAGGACATTTGGGGTACCCTCTCTACTATTGCTTAGATTCTTAGCTGGGGTCATCCTTGTGGGTTTCTGGAAATTTCCCTAGTACCTGGGAACCTCATAATGGCTAACCCCATAATGGCTCCCTTTTTCAAGGTTATCTCTTTCCTTGTTCTCCCTTTCAGTCCTTCACCCAACTGGATCTTCATAATCCCTCATGTTTTCTACCTACTCCCCTTCTACCCTCGCCACTCCCCTTCTTCCCTCCCTACTTCCCTACCATCCTTTCCTGATACAGAAAGATAAACACAGTATGTACTTACTCATAAGTGGATATTAGACATAAAGCAAAGGATAACCAGCCTACAGTCCACAACCCCAGAGAAGACAGGAAACAAAAAGAATCCTAAGAGAGATATATGAGCCTCCCTCCCCCGGGAAGAGGAAGTAGACAAGATATCTTTAGTAATGTGGCACGGGGGGGGGGGCAGAATATTATTTTCACTTGCCAAATTATTCTAAATTTTCTAATTCTAATTCATTCAAAAACATTCATAAGGAATTTAATATCATTTAAACTAGCATGCTAAAGTGTGAGCACCTACTTTTAAAAATTAGTAATAACAATAAGATTTGGAAAAATCAAGGCTAAGATAATTATCTTCTAAACTGGCAACTTACTTTTATAAAATAATATCTACAATTAAATAGCAAATAATATCAATGAATTCAACAAAAATTAAGAAAGCAATCATTCATATATCTGATGGGATAAAAGAGAGAGAGAGATTGGTATTGCTATCATAAAAGGAAACCTTAATTAATAGAAAGACCACAAGACTGTTTCCAAAAGCCTATATACATCATTGTCTATGGTTAAAAAAAAAAGCAAAACACTGAGTTCCAACACATCAACCACACTATTAATTACAGAAATAACTCACTTCTCCCACATTATGTGTTCTCTAGTGCCATATGTTTCAAATTGCTTTTAAACAACTTATCACATCAAATCATACTTTCTTTCTGGATTGTATACCTTTCCCATAAATCTGTATGTCTTTGCAATGAATAGATAATGCCTCATCCAGCTCTTCGTTTCCAGTGCATATACAATCAGGCCCATGATTCCATCACTCATCAGGAAGAAGAAAGGATGGGTTGGCAGATAGATGGCATACGTTAATGAACTTTTACTGCAGTGCACAGTTGATATAAACTATACTTACAAATATTGCTTTTTCGGTTTCAGAGGGCCATTGCAAATCTTCTCTTCATTGCCAGGGATCATACAGGCATTATCAGCGCCTATCACATAGATGTCTTCAGTACCACTGAGCTTCGTCTTTCCCTCTATACACGGGGGATTAGGGAATCCTTCATTTGTAAAATACGGCCTCGCTTTGTTGAAGTATGCATCATACCATTTTGTTACATTTCCATCTTGCTGAGCTAGTAGAAGGGAAAAAAGAATGCCCACCACAAATCACAATGAAGGTATCTTCACATCAACACAGCATTTTACGATTCCATTAGAGAATTCTAGACGCAGCAAGAGTCATGCCATGAACCATCGAGATCATTCAGTTTATGAACTCGGACAGTCCTCCCTCACACAGGGATCTGAAGTACTATAGTTGTGCTGATGTAGCAAATGGAATAGTGGTTCCTAACCTATGGGTTGAGACACCCATAGAGGTTGATCGTCCCTTTCACAGGAGCCACATAGCAGATATTCTGCACCTCAGATAATATCGTGATTCATAGCAGTAGAAAAATTACAATTATGATGTAGCAGCAAAAGTAATTTTATGATGGGGGGGTGTTCACTGCCACATGAAAAATGATATTAAAGGGTCACAGCATTAAGATGGTTGAGAATCATTAAAGTACAAAAAAATGTTCATCAGTCATGTGTCACTAATGTTCATATTTCTAAAGAAACTATCAAGATTCTCTCTTGGCTCCATCCATTTGTTTGAATGACAAATTCAAGATGTCATTATTATTAATATTTTGGCCATTTGTACTTCATTGTGTAAATGCATCACATTTTTTTTACCCATTCTTTGGTTGAGGGGCATTTGGGTTGAGTGAGGTAACCCAGATCCAGAAAGATAAATATAATATGTACTCACTCATAAGTGGCTTTTAGACATAAAGCAAAGAAAAGCCAGCCTACAATTTGCAACCCCTGAGAACCTAGATGGCAAAGAGAACCCTAAGAGAGACATACATGGGTCTAATCTACATAGGAAGTAGAAAAGAGCAGATCTCCTGAGTAAATTGGAAGCATGGGGAACACGGGAAAAGGGGAGGGCTGAGGAAGAGTGGGGAGCAGAGAAAAATATGTAACTCGATAAAAATTACATTTAAAAAAATGATAGGCAAAAGCTAAAAATAAAAGGTTCTATCTTCAGGCGGTGGTGGTGGTGGCGCACGCCTTTAATCCCAGCACTCGGGAGGCAGAGGCAAGTGGGTCTCTGTGAGTTCAAGGCCAGCCTGGTCTACAAGATCTATTTCCAGGACAGGAACCAAAAGCTACGGAGAAACCCTGTCTCGAAAATCAAAAAAAAAAAAAAAAAAGGTTCTATCTTGGCCAAATCAAATTACTCCAACCAGTTTGTAATAAATAGATCACATATCATGATTAGGCCTTTTCTCATTTAATTACTGATAATATTTATAGTTTATTTATAACCTTAAATTAGTTAGATAATTGATAACCTTAAATTAGAATCCCGAGTCAACTTTATTTGATAATTTTGAGTCGAACTTCCTTAGCATTTAGTAATTCACGTTCCCCAGTCTCCCAAGGTAGACTGAATCCGAGCTACCTCCTGTTTCTGCCACCAGCACTTGGACATTTTTGATTGGCCCATGATCGTCATTGTAGTAGCATATCGGCATTCTAATTGTAATTGTTGTTGACGTCACGAGCAGTTTTCCTGTGGCATCATGAATAGGGATCGGCTTGGTCTTGGGTCGTGCTGGAGCTAAAAACAGTAAAATATGACTATTTTTTTCTGAGCATAAAAGAATAAACTTCACATTCTCATTTCATGCAAGTAACTGACAGAGAAAGTGACAGCATCTGCAAACTACAAGTTGTCTTTGGGTACAGTACATAAACAATAATTATTATCTCATAAAGGTATGATTATGTATTTGAGACTTTCCTGAGAAACTGGAGCCCAGGTGCAATTTTCCAGACATGCAACTCTTCTTCAAGCGATAAAAACAATCCATAAATGCTGTCACAAATAATTTTCAAAAATTATTTATATCTCAATAACATTTTTGTTTTTTTCTCCTTCACTTTTGTTATTTGGTTGATTAGTCTCTACCCTCTTCATAGTAACTTGTTTTTTTTTTTTTACTGGTAATCCATGTCAAAACCTGGATAACAGGCTCCCTTCTTTTTGGTAGTGTCCATATTATCTGGTACAATTTCAGATTGATATGTAACAGACTGTTTAAAATTACAGATACACCAGACATTAGAATTACCCTGCAAATTGGTTTCTTGTGTGAGTCTTACCCAGACAGAGATACAATGCTAACTCTTGCTTCTTAATGGCTACATTATGTGGTACAGCTGCATAATATTTCTTCAATATTATTTCTTCAATAAGATTTCTTTATCCAAGAACAAAAAATTTATTTTAAAAATAGTTTTCAGCATTTTCTATAGTAATTAACCTCAAACAGTTGACTTCAGTTGCCCTGTTATTTTTATAGAAAATATTCCAAATCGTAGAGTTAAATAAATGTGCATTTTATGTGTGTATTGATGTGGTATGTATGTAATGCATGCGCATAGGTGTACAAATGTACAGATGTGTACACATAAGTATGTACACTCTTGAGCCAGACTGAATTTGATATTTTATGTCTGCTTTGATCACTCTTGACTTTATTTCACTAGAACCATAAAGAATCCAGTGAGTCTAGGTAGCCAACTTATCTCAGAGATCCTGAGCCTCTGCTGGGTTACAAACAATCACTATGCCTGCTTGAGTTTTACATGAGATCTGGGAGTTTGAACCTTGGTCATGATGTTTGTGTGATAAAATATTTTATCTTTAAAATTATTAGATACTTTAAGATAGTTTCCAAGATATCACAATATTTAATAATTTGCCATCAAAAAACACAAAAATTCCCAAACCAATAATTTTTTTGGATTTCTGCTGCTTTCAGTTCTTCTAATAGCTGTATATGTACTTACATGTGTGTATACATATGCATATTGATTGTATGAAAGTTACATACCCAAACTTCAATATTTAAAAGAAAATGAAGGAAAGGATCTCTGAACATTTTCACAAAATTTGCAATATTGTTTCCTTTTAATGGGTGAGAAATGAGTCAACAGATGTAAACTCTGAATATCAGGGTTTGAATAAAATCTTTAGAGTTGAGTATTTGACTCGCTCTCTCTTGTGCACTGGATTCAAAAGCAAATCTGGTCGTTGATACACCACTTTGTTATTCTGACAAGTCAAGGTTGGAATGAGACTGGGTATGCATGCGGTTCATTGAGAATAAAATCTGTGACAAAGGAAGAGGCAAAGCACAGGAGAAGGTTGCAAGAGCCTTCAGCTACAAATGCCTGATGTAGCAGTGACAGAATAGAGAGAGGGGTTTAGTAGGAAGAGACCTGGGGCTTTTTTCTTTTCTGAACCCTCAGTGAGGTCACCAGCAGTCCTCAAGGACAAATTTCAGTAACAGAAACCCATTATCGGGGTGCCACAATCCAACTGTGTATTATCTGTCAGATAAAAATTTAGCGGGATTGCTTCTAATTCAATACACTATGTAGCTAAGAAAATCACAGGTAGCACTAAAGACAAATTTTCTCTAGGGGACTCCACCACAACCCCATGCTCTTGCATCTCTCTGTGGGCTTTGGATGAAGAGTGGAGGCCAAAAGCATTTTGGCATGGAGATGGGTGACATGTAAAATAGGAAATTTGGGTAAAGCAAAAATAATTGTATACACTGTGTTTGTATATATGTGTGTCTATACAAAGTGATGCAAAAATTTTTGGTGGTAAGGCTCCACCTCTCCTTTGTTCTTTCTTTCTTTTATTTATTTATTAAAAATTTCTGCCTCCTCCCCGCCACCGCCTCCCATTTTCATTCCCCTCCCCTAATCAACTCCCCCTCCCTCAGCAGCCCGAAGAGCAGTCAGGATTCCCTGCCTTGTGGGAAGTCCAAGGATGTCCCACCTCCTTCCAGGTCTAGTAAGGTGAGCATCCAAACAGCCTAGGCTCCCACAAAGCCAGTACGTGTGCTTGCGCCCACGGGCTTCCTTTGTGCTTTCTAAAGTCATTTTATGAAAAACATTACAGCTGAAACAACTTATGTGTTTGTATATTCCAAGATAGAGAGTTACTGGTCAGCCGGGCGGTGGTGGCGCACGCCTTTAATCCCAGCACTCGGGAGGCAGAGGCAGGCGGATCTCTGGGAGTTCGAGTCCAGCCTGGTCTACAAGAGCTAGTTCCAGGACAGGAACCAAAAGCTACGGAGAAACCCTGTCTCGAAAATCAAAAAAAAAAAAAAAAAAAAAAAAAGAGAGTTACTGGTCAAAAAACTTAATGTGTATGTGTATATGTGCCTGCCTGTCTGTATATGCACAGTGTGCATGAAGGGACCTGCCCAGAATGAAGAGAGCAAGGGCTTTGGAACCCAGAACTGAAGTGAATAGGCCATTGCCACCCAAAGCAGGTGCTGCGACCTGAATCTAGGGGCTTTGAAGAAGCATCAAGTGCTTTTAACTACTGAAACACTCCTCCAGAATTTATCAAATAAAATAAATAAGGCTTATAAATAAGAACACACCTATACTTATTAGTCATTATTAAAAGATTAAATGTAAAATTGCATCTGACAATAATTATCTCATACTCTTGATAATAACAATTTTCAGGTACTGTTTACAGGTTGTTTCAAATATGCCCACTCTTAATCCTTATAATTAGCAATCTACAAGGTAGAAACTAATGACATGTGCACTTTCTAGACTACGTTGAGACTATGTCTAGACTATGTTTCTAGACTATGTTGAGAAGATCTTCCAAAGTCAAATGGCTATCAAATAACCAAGAGTTACTTAAATAGCCTGAAAGGCTTGCACAGCAGCCACTGTACTCCACTGTCCCTTCCAAAGAAAGGACATTATACATCCCTTTAGAAAGACATGCTTGGTGGGATTCCACTACAGGTACCCTGGAACAAATCCTTACAGGATTTTTATTTTTGCTTTCATTTTCTTTCCTCTGACCACTCCTCCCAACCCCCACCCCATTCCCCTCTTCCCTACATCCATTCCCTTCAGTAAAAGCAGGCCTCCCAGGGATACCAACTGAACACAGCATAATAAGTCACAATAAGACTAGGCGCAGACCCTCTTATTAGGGCTGGACAAGGGCTTTTTTAAACATCTTGGGACCTTTTGTTTTCTTTCATTTTTAGTATTCCCTTATGTGATAGAGGTAGCAAAAAAAAATGCTTGATTTCAGTATCTAGGCAGGCATGTTCTGGTGAAATGGACTCAATTTCCTCTTTGGGATCTTATGGTTATTTGCTAGAGGAAACTTTACTAAAATACCCACCAAAATAATGAAGCAGTAGATCTAGGTTAAAATTAAAATTACAAGATTGGGTAGTCAGTAGTCACCTGAGCAGAATCCAACTCCTAACACAAACAGAGATTTTAAGAATTCTCCTTCTAATTAAAATAAAGTTTAGGTGACAACCTTTAGGACAGACATCCTCTTCAACAATAATTTACGACTTCATTTTGATGTTTAAACCATACTTTTAATATGCACTCACTATTGCTTAATATACATGCACATCACATGCATAGGCATCAAGTAAAGGTTGGCCACCTGCACATGATTCAGATTACAATCACCATCTGGTTAAAAGAAAACAACAGTTTAATGGAAGGCAGTTCATTTGTACCTTTAATATCCATGGTTATTCGCATCTGCACTTTTGGCCCAGCGCCAGCACTGTTGATAGCGTAAACCTGAAACAAAAAAGGCTTTGTCACGATTCCAAGCCTTCTGTCTATGCATGTGCAAGTGAGCATGGTTAAAAACAATTAAAAAATGATCCCCTTTAAAAAACAATTGTTTCTGCCTATGAATTATATTTTCTCAAACCTACTTACTACCACAAAGATCAGAAGAACATGAGCGATCAAGAGTTTCTTACAATTAATATTCTGGAACTAAACCGTGAGACTAAATGCTGACACAAAGGTCCCAGCACCAAGACCAGGATGGCTGGCTGCCATTTGAACCCATGGGAGGAAAAGAGTAGACAACCACTGTGCTTATCCTACCTCGCCCTCGACTCTAACATCTGTTACTTCTCTCTGTAGCTAGCACATTTTTCCCTCCTTTAAATCCATATTCAAGATCTTCTTCTTGTGTCGGAGATGAAACCCAACTCCTCCCGCCTCCCCATTTTCCTGTATTAAATCATCCTCCTGAAAGTTGGCCTTTATGCCCTTCTTCACCCCTGCCCCAAAGTATCCGATGCATAGCCTACATAATGCGGCATATACTCATAAAACATTTCTGTTTGTGTACACAGAGGGTGATTTACACAAATGGGAGTCCTTTCAATTAGCTTTGTGCTCCGGAAGCTGAAGACCCAGAGTCCCTGCTTTCACCTCATCTAGCTGAAGAAAACAAAGACCACAAGAGTAGTCCAACTTCCTGGTAGTTAGTAAATACGACTTGGCATATGTAATATATTCTCTGGAATTAACTCATTTTATATATTAATGGTCCATCCTTTCCTTATGTCAATATTTTGGAAACATTTTTGTTAAAATGAATTTATAGTAATACATGGTATATGATAACTATATTAATAGATCAATCCTGTAAACTTCGGATACAATAACTGAAAAAAATTCAGGGTCATTTGTAACTTTCAGTAAGGAACTATTCAAAATAAATGATTTATTTCTTTAGTATATGACTTAAACTGTGGTGATGAGTGAAAAGAACAGTGAGAAAAGAGAAAGTACTTCTTAAATAATAGGATGCATAGAAGTTACTTAGACATCTTTATAAATACAAATATTCATGATAAACTTCAATATCCTAAGACGTTGACATTGAAATTTGCAAGTAGTTACATTATCCTTTAGAGACCAGCTGCGTTTTGTTTTATTTCTTCTTTTCTCTTACTTTCAGCAGCCACATTGATATAGCATTTCTTTCTATACGATCACTGTAAATATCGGTTCCTCCCAATACGTTCTGCAAAAGTTTCCTTTCCTATGCCCAAGTTTTAACTTGTAAAAGTGGACTGTCAATCAACTTTTGAAGAAGTTTCCCATATGGATATAGACACCAGGATTTGAACTGGGGTTCAAATGACCACTCATTTTTCTAATAGATATTTCATCAAACTTAACTGGAATTGCAAGAAGAACCTCAGGAAAATAGAAAATTGAAGCAAGGAACAAATTTACCTATTATGAACAATATTCTTATATAACTAAATTGATAATTACTAAGAATTGCTTTGAGGGAGGGAAACTATCCTGGGGATTGTTATAATGGATGATAGGTTACTGAAATGTGATGTGTTTGAACCAAAAAACAATTTGCTGATAATCCCTAAGGGGTGACACAAAATAAGTATAGGCAGAAGTAATTTGGGTATATGCTCATACATGTGAACTTGCACACATGTTTGTGCATGTCTCACATCCTTTGTAAAATTACTATTAACATACGGCAGAATCAAAGGCTTTAGAAAAAGGAAATGACAAAATGGCCTGTTCCTGCCATTTTCTTCAAAATTCGCTTTTGTGTGGTCAATTTGTAGTTTTCTTTAGGGCGGCTGTCATTCTGCATGTCACTATTCCTTTATGTTTAATGTTCATTTCCTTTCTTTATTACTGCATCCTCGCTATTCCTAGAAAAGGATTTTAGCTAATAATTTTTTTATAAGGAAATAGGCTTAAATGTGGTGTGCAGACATATTTTGCAGCGCTGACTTTACAAAGCTGCGGCTGCTTACGCTGATGTTGTACGTATGTCCACCTTTCAATCCTTCTAACACTGCGATGACAGACGTGTCCGTCTTCTCGATAATGCTGAGGTTATGAATCTGGACAGCAGTCGGGTCATCTTCTCTGTAAACCAATGCTTGGTATACTTGGATATTTCCGTTGGGTTGAGAAGGTGGAAGGAACGTTAACTGAAACTTTGTTACTTCATCTGGTATCTTCTGAAATGTCATATTGTTAGGTGGGTCCTTGGGCACTAGAAATGAGAAGTTGACAATTCTAATTTTTAAATCTCAATATAAAATGTATTTCCTTCACAGTTCTGTTTTGAAAGACTAATTAGACATACTACCAAAATCATGTATTCTGGAAACTAGAAAAATGACCAAGCACACTGACTTTGTTTCCTAGAAATTCCATTGGTACTTCAGTTTGTTTATTTGCCTTATGCAGGCGCTCTGTGTTTACTGCTGGAGATTAAAGCCAGCACCTCCTATTTCATCAGCAGGCCAACTTCCATAGGACATGCCTCCTCAACTCTTCAACCACTTTATTAAAAAATAAAACAGATTCATAGGAAGTTGTCACTAACAGGATCAGAGCCCCGTGTAACCTTCCTGCAGTTCCCCGTGGTGACACTGCATATGGCTTTATTCAGCTTTATTTATATATGCCAGAGAACAGGCATATATGTAATACTATTAACTAGACGGCAGGCCTTCTTCTATTATCATCAACGTTTTCATGGTTTTGTGTGTGATTCACTTTTACGGAATTGTAAGCCATATATAGATTCCTGCAATTACTAACATGGAAAAGATAGAACTAGCCCATCACTTAAGAACTCTTACCTTCCATGCCTTTGTGTTTTATTACATGCCTCCCTATAATACAAAGTTTTCATCTCTGTTTTCCTGTCATTTCCAGCATATCAATAGTGTGATGGTTTTGAGGTTCACTGGGATGTGTGTGTGTGTATGTATATAATATATATATATATATATATACATAGATATATATTTCAGCCTTTTTCAAAAAGCTACTTGATGTGGGATTTCCCTCTATATGCTGTAAATATGTTTTATTACCAATGGTTAACAAGGAAGCTGCTTTGGCCTATGGCAGGGCAGAATATAGCAAGGTGGGAAATCCAAGCAGAGATGGAGGAAGAAAGAAGGCAGAGTCCTGCAGATGCCATTTATCTGCTGAAGTGGAAAGACATGGCCAACTACCAAGGAAAGTGGACGTAGAAAATGAGGTAACACCACGGTCACGCAGCAATACACAGACTAATAAGAATGGGGTAATTTAACATGTAAGAGATCGCTGGAAATACTCCTGAGCCATTGGCCAAATAGTGTTGTAATTAATATAGCTTTCATGTGATTATTCGGGTCTGGGTGGCTGGGAAACAAAGGCATAGTCTCCTCCTATAGTTATTTCTCTATTTTTTTTTTCTGATAGGGAATCGTGTGGATGTTATGTTGAGCATGCGGAGGGCAGAAAGCAGCTTGCAGGATTTTGTCCTCTCCTTCCAACACGTGGATCTCTGGGATGGAGTTCTGGTTATTAGTCTTGGTGACAAATATCTGTACCCCCTGATTCATCTTCCCAGATGTAGTCTCCAACCACAGGAGAAAGGGATGACAGTAGGCCTGATTGTCATCAAGAAGTGTTCCATTTTGTGGCTTAATTGATTTGTTTAACATGGAAAGACATCTGTGCTGTTTGTAGCTTTTGTCATTCCTATTAAGGCTGACATTACTACCTATGCATATATAAACAGAAGTTTTAGATTCTCTCTGATCATCGTTGACTATTAATTGCTTGACCATATGGGAAGTACATGTTTAGTTTTACAAGAGGCTGCCAAATATTTTTCCATGTGTCTATCACACTTTATAATCCCGCTGACAAGTGTCAGAGTTCAGTTTATATATTTGCCGTCATTTGATATTATCACTACTTTTAAAAGTATTATGTAATTCCGTTTAAGTAGATACATAGTTTATGAGGTCGGTTTAATTTGCCTTTATGCTAGGGCTAATGGTCTGGAAATTTCATCTTACTATGTGTTTATTTCCTAACCATACCTTCTGATGGATGAAATATCTTTTTATGTCTTTTAACAGTTTTCTAATTGGATTTTTTAATTGCTGGAATTTATAAAATTCCAGTTCACTATACTAAAATAAAAACACAGCAGGACAGTTGCACATATAAATGTGTTCTAGTTGCGATAGCGTGCACAACGCTTGTGAAAACCCAAGTCAGACAAAATTTCAGCATGAAGAGGGGATTGGGCACAATGTCCCTTCCCTAGCCAAGGCACTAGCGACAAGAGTTAGCTGCTGGGAAAGAAAGGATCAGTTTTCTGTAAAGTTGTGAGCCATGATAAGTTGAATGCATTCCCGTAGAAGGACATACAATCCAAGAATATTTGTGCAACACAAATTGCCCTTGATAAGATGGGGGCAGAAAAATGCCATAAAAGAAAAAGAGGTGTGCCTAGGAAGATTTGAGGTATGGAGTCAAATATGATTAAAACTCATTGCATGGAATCCTTAAAGAAATAATTAAAATTTAAAGATGTTTTTCTTTTAGAAAACTATTATAGAAAGGAGGACCATCATGAAGAGGAGGTCAAAGAAGTTGCAGATGACCAATGTATAAGTAACTGTCACAATGACATTCATTACTCTGTATAATTGATACTCCATGCCAATAAAACACTCCCTTATTAAAACAAAGCAAATCACCCTCAAAAAACAGTTTAGTATGTCACCAGTCATAATAAATTATAAAATAAAGAGATACATGAAAAACCATTAGGATTACAGAGTACTGTTCTTTATATCACATCATCAAGATGGATTTGTACATCTACTGTCATCTGAATGAGATGGAAACGTTTCTTTCCAGCCAAAACTGTCTGTGAGGAAGACGTAAGATGTGGCCTCACAGTTTAGACACTCAAACTTGGTTAACTTGGCACTACTTTGTAGAGAGAATCTTGCAGCACCCCCTCAAATGCAGACAAATAAAAGAGAGTAAAAAAGACAAGCAGGAAAATTCATCACTTTGTGAAATATCCCATGTTAAGTAGAAAGCTTTACAGACAAACTAAAGCTTAGTTTGGTTTAAACAGATATTTTTTGTACTTGTTTCTACATATTTACATTACTTAAGAATTTTATCCTTTTTTATACAGAAAGTGTTTCTGCAAATCGAGAATCAGGCTGGATGAGGCATGGAATTCTCTCAATGTTGGAAACACTTTCTTATCCCAAAATTACTCAAGCCTTTACATCATGAATTCTATTCTCAGACGCTTAGCTTGCTTTTTTTTTTCCCCCCTTCTGGTAGTAGCATTATGAACTATCTCCTGGTGCAGTGGCTCTCAACCTTCCTAATGCTTTGACTCTTTAATGTGGTTCCTCATGTTGTGGTGACCACCAATGATAACATCATTTTGTTGCTATTTCATAGCGACAGTTTTGGTACTGTTATGAATCATAATGTAAATATCTGATATGCAACCTGTGGGGGTCGCAACCCAGAGGTTGAGAACCACTGTTAGGATAAGATTGATGAGCCCTATTTTGTGATACACAAGCAAGTGTATTCACCAACTTTGCTCACAAAGAAGCATGAGGAAAAAAATGTGAAAAAGCACAATCAAAATATAGATCCAAATATAGATAGTTGGCAGTAAAATAGAAACACATGGGATCTTAGAACAAAAGAAGAGAAAGGACCGCAAATTAGAGTCCTCACTTTGCAGTAACTATGGGAAACAGCATAGTAAAGAAACAAGCGGAAAATATTTTTACCTCTTCTGTGTACCTTAGAGACAGTAACTAATAGACCATAGAAACACAACCCTTCATCTGATATTTCCCATGATATATCAAGTGGCAAAGAACCTCGGGAGTCTGGAGAAGGTGGGCAAGCAGGCCCTGGGAGATTCACTCTCCACATTCAATTCCTACTGACTTTTATGGTCTTTTTATTCATTCACACCCTGCTTACAGAACTAGAGGAAATCTTCATGGATTCTAACATTTATGAAAGAGTCACATAATAGGGTACGTCACTCGACTGAGAAAATGATTATATGTGACTTGATTCTAATATCAGATTATTTAATAGTATCAGTCAATTTTCATTAAAAAAAATCAGGACCAACATAATCAAAGTGAAATTTTTAGATGGAACACTGCTAGCTGAAAACATTTAGATGAATTACCTGGTAGGCATAGTAATTCAATTTCTAAAACAGCAGATTTGACAAATGTAAAAAACTACAGAGGGATGCATTTAATTTGGTTCCATATTTACAATGACTGAATCTTCTACACATCCCGTTTTGCCTCCAAAGTATAAACAAACTTTACTTTTCTCCTTTACAGCATCATTGATTTTGATTTTCTTAGGCTCTTCCCGTGTCTCGTAGCACGTATCTTTTCTCCAGAAGAGTGAGAGGAACTGTAAAAAAGACCAGCAGCTAATCCAAAGTTAACTGTTAGTAAAGGTAAGAAATATTCCTTACCTGACTCCAGAGTAGTAACAATCACTTCCGCACTTGGCTTCCCTTCTGCATACGCCTCATGAACATTTCCAACAAATGCTATGATCACCACGGAATACCTCGTGAATACTTGTAAGTCATTTATTTCTATTGTTTTGTTTTCGTCATTTGACTTCACGAAGGAAATATTAAAGTCATCATTATCTACCTATAGGAAAAAGTAGTTAGTGATTAAGATAGGTAACAGTTCAAAGCTACAGGTATATATTAATCTGGCCAATATTTATTCATTTGCTTTGAAATCAGATCACTCTCAGGAATCCGAAGTACTATGACAACAGTTAATCCATTTGCAATTATTTTAATAGTTGAAAGTCAGAGAATGTAATTAACCCAGCACAGTCAACAAACCTATCAATTGAATAAGCAAAATTTACTTTCAGAGTCATTGAAACTGTTGTCCACTTCAATAGTGTATGGAAGAAAACATGTAGGTTTTGGTGCCCAATCACCCAGCATTCAAATTCCAAATTGGTCAATTAACTCCATTTGGGAAGCTACTCGTGCACTTTTACTTTCTACTGGGGTGGTAAGACTAAATTATTGTATCTTCTTGAGAATTTATAAAGATCAGACCTAAAGTGGTTGGCATGGGGATTTTGATGTTTGTTTAATTACTCTGTAAATTATGTTTTGTAACAAAATTAAGAAGGTATAGATAGTAAAATCCCATTCATATACTTTCCAACGGAATAATAATTGTGAGAGGACCAACTTTCTGAAATACTCATTGATATTTTCTGCCCTTTCAACTTTTTCTTTTTCTTATTTTACTTTTTAAATATTTATTTAAATGTTATAAGATTATAATATAATTACAGCAGTTCTCCCTTGCCTTCCCTTCCACATACCCCTCCTCATGCTCCAGATTCATGCTCCTGTAGGCTCTCTTTTTTCAGTAATTGCAATTGCATGCATATTCATTTAAAAATTGTGGTCATAATTACAGATCAAAAAGCTTCTAGCTTACCACTGTTAGGCATAACAGTGGTGATGGACACAGCTAACTATAAATACCATAAATGAAGCATGCACAAATGTGCATTATTAAATGTGGCTACATGCTTTGTTCAAATAGAGTTTGTCGTTGATGGAAGTTTTTGCCCATCACTCTAGACATTAAACATGGCTAAAGCTTTTAGTACTAAATAGAGGAATTTTGGGGAAATGGTTTAGTATGTAAGTGCTTGTTATACAATCATGGGAACCTGAGTGTGGATCCATAGCATCTATATAAAAGGCTTATGGGGGAGGCCACATCTGTTCTCCCACCACTGGGGCAGAGGAACAAAAGTAGATAATCTCTTATAGTCCATTTTCCAACCAGTCCACCCACACTGCAAGATGCAAATTCAGTGCAATATGTCTTAAATGATAAGGCAGAAATCGGCTGAAGAAGACACTAACTAATGTTCACCTATGACCTCCACAAATTGTATATACGTACATAAACACACACACCATGTACACATAAAACAAATTAGAAGGGATTTTCCTGACACAAATTTGAGAAAATGCATAACCCATTAAGGCATATTATTCACAGGTAGCCACACTGAGTATTTCAGGCTTTATGTATAGTTAGGGATATAGAAATACTTTTTAACTTGCCCATCCTTTGAAACACTGAGAAATGGATTTTGGAATTACTCAATCATTTCTTTAAATTTTGGTTTGTAAGAGCTTTTAACTTAAAGAAGATGCTGCTATGCTAAACACACTAAAAGTCTAATAAATAACCAGCATCACAGAGAAAAAGTTCATTTATTACACAAAGAAGTGGAGGGAGATAGCCCACTTCTCTTAAATGATAGAAAAACCTTTTAACTTACAAATTCTATTCATAAAGCACAATAACCATGGCACAAAAATATTTGAGTAGTTCATTAGTCATCAACACTTGAATTCTCATAAAATATGGAATTTTATTTTTTCCTTATGATTAGGCTTATTCATGTCAAATAATAATTATCTAGAGATATCAGTCGATCACTGTGTTAAATAATAACTATCTAGAGATATCAGTCAATCACTGTGTTAGATAATAACTATCTAGAGATAACAGTCAATCACTGTGAGGGAGTATGAGGCTCCCATACTCCTGCTTACTACAGAGTGAATTTTCCAGCAGGAGGTAAATTTACCGAGTTCTGGTGACTCCCTCAAGTTTTCTAGCTACAGGGCCAAAGAGATAGAATTTCAGTTTAGGTCTCTTATGAGTTCAAAACTAGCTATCATGGAGTATGATGAGTGAGCTCTGATCATATAAAATAGTCTCTTTATATCATAAACTATGCAATGTTTCCACTTGTTCAGTAGATGACAATATCAGCTAGTAGGATTATATCATGGCACATGTGCTCTACTGCCTATATTTGTTCCACTTCTGGACCCACTGCTGCCTTCCCAGTTTGCTGTAATGCTGTCCAATCCCCCAGTTTCTCCATGGGTTTGATTTGCTCTGTGGAACCTCCTCTATATTCTGTCCTCACCACCGAAATTATAATTACTTCATTCTCTCCCCCACAGCTTCATGCCTTTTCCTATTATTGTTTATTGTTTAGCCATGTGGACTGCTAGAATGGGAGCTGTATGAAGCTAAACTTTCATTTCCTGTTTTTCTCATAATGTATAGAACTCAGAGAATAAAGGTAATAAGAAATCACAAAATACATTAACTTCTAGTGGAATTCACTGAGCTACTCTCTGTGCCTCTCTATCTTCCTACCCTTCTTTCCCTTATCCCACTTGCTCGCTTTTAAAGTCAAGAAGAAGGCTGTAGCAATGAGATCATAAAATCTTCCTCAAACTTCTTTCTTTTCTTTAAGCACAACCAAATTCTAAAGGATAATTTCCCTCTTTAATGAGGAGTCTTTCATAATTATCTTTTTATAATTTGCATTAAACAAATATTCGCAGGGTATTTATTTGTTTTTATCTACTAATGTTTTATCATTTGTTTTTATCTATTAATGTCCCAAGGTCTTTATGAATATACTCTTTAAAAAAAAAAGAAAAAACAGAAGAATGCGTGGGAGAAGACATTAAGATCTCATTTGATTTTGACTATAGCAGGGCTTTTGAGACAGAAGTATCTCCTTTAAAGAATTAATATATTTACCTGTTCCTCAGCGAAGCTTTTCTGCCCCTAGAGTATAAGCTATTCTTATAATACTTATAATCAGTAACAACCATTTCTCCCCCATGAGCTCCACACATGCATGCAGCCAATGCAGTTGCAGGCAGAAGATTCGCTCCCAGGCTTCTCAAACTCATGCCTGTGCTGTACTCATTGCTTCCCTTTTTAGATTTGTTCCTCTCATTTCCAAGTAATTACTCCCCCCATCTTCCTTGAATCTTATTCTCACTCACCACCATGAGTTTAGTTGAGTTTTCAACAATAGCACATATACTTACAATTATTTCTCATCTGGCTCCTTAGCAGTACTTCCTCCTCTGTTTTTATCATTTATCTTTATTTTTTTTCCTATTTATTCTTACAGTTTCCTCACCCTAACCTATACTGCATCCCAAATACAGAATACAGAATCTCTAAACAAGCAACCAGCCTGCCAGTGTGATAAAAAATATCTTATCACATCACTGTTTTAGTTCTGCAAGCGGCACCAAGAACATGAAAGTCAGTATCCACAAATTGGGTCTAGTTTCATGTCTCAGTACACCAAGATTTGATTGCCAGGGCATGGAATAATTGTATTATTTGTTTTTGAAAAAAAAAAGCGATTCTGTTTCTTTGGCATCCTTTCATGCTCTCCAAAAGTCTTCCAGGATACACCTCTTCATACCTTAATCGGGAGATTGTTTCTTGAATGCCTCTTCCTTCTCATTCTATCCTAAAAGACCCCTTTTACTGTATTTTAAGTCCAATTTCACCACTTTTCAATACATGTACAGTCTTTACCCTGAGAAAATATGCAACAAACATTGAACTAAAGCAAATGTTTTTTGAGCAGTTGGTAACTATAGAGTCAATGCCTACACTAATAAATCTATGAAGGTCTAACAACCATGGTACAAAATCAAAACCTTTGAATAAATAATCTGCATCACAAACTGTGTTTTACATTGTCTTCCAGAGTAAGACATGCCTTACCGATTTGACATCAATCAAGTAGAGTGTTGGTCCAGTTATGACAGCAGGTTCACTCCAGCTGATACTGATACCAAAGGGGGATGTTGCAACCACATGCACATTTTCAGGAGGACCATCGGGAGCTGCAACAATAGGAAATCAATTACTCTGCCACATTAGTTAGTACTTGCTACAGTATAAAAGGAAAGACCATGGAAAATGGATAGTCACAATTAATTAATTTTACATTCATTTACAGATCACAAGCATGCCAAAGGCTAACCACAAGACCAGATTTGTAAAAACTAGTTACCATACATAAATTACTTCTACATAAAATAATTAAGGTCATAATACATGATATTTAAATTTGGCATAATATGTTTAAAAGAAAGCATAATTATGTCATTTGTGTAAATAAATATTTTATTTAAAAGTAAATAACTTGGCACAATAGTCTTAAGATAACTCAGAAATATTTGATTAATGAAAGAGGCAAAAATTATAGTTGAAGATGGGAACTAGTATAAAATGCTGGCATTGTTTAAAATGTCATCATGTGATTGCAAACTGGGTCAGGTTTATGTTTTCACTGAAAGGTAAAGTAAGATATAGTTATGCAGTCGTTCTGGTCTTTCTTAGACATGTAAATATCAGTTATATTCATGATCAACCATGATTTAGGAAATTTATTGAAAGTCATGTGGGTTTTCAGTTTGTGAAAAACTAGAATTAGAAGGGTGTTGATGTAGATGCCATGGAGGGGTGTCATTTATTGTCTGGTTCCTTGTGGCTTCTCAGTCTTCTTTCTTATAGTACCCAAGACCACCAGTCAAGGGATGACACTACCCAAAACGGGCTTCCCTCCCATCAATCACTAATTAAGAACATGTTCTACAGCTGGAACTTATAGAAGCCTTTTCTTAACTGATGTTCCCTCCTTGCAGATGATGTCAACCTATGCCAAGCTGACATGAAACTAGCCAACATATTAAATGTGATTTAATATTCTTCTCCATTCCTGTACAGTAAAACAGCAAAATGTTGTTTTTGTGAGAAGACGGCTTGTTGGTTCCTGGCTGCTCAGCCCTGAAATAATCACACAGAAACTATATTATTTAAATCACTGTTTGGCCCATTAGCTCTAGCTTCTTATTGGCTTACTCTTATATCTTAATTTAACCCATTTCCATTAATCTGTGTATCACCATGAGGTTGTGGCCTACCAGCAAAGTTTCAGCACATCTGTCTCTGGCAGCAGCTTCATGGCTTCCCCTTGACTCCACCTCCTTTCTCTTAGCATTCAGTTTAATTTTCCCTGCTCACCTATCCTTTCAGGCCAAACCAGTTTCTTTATTAACCAATGATATTCACAGCACAGAGAAGGAATCCCACATCATGTTGTTGCTCAGGAGCTTGCTCTAAAGACTACAGAGCTATAACTCTGGAAATGAGCTCTTAAAGGCTACCAGGCTGCCGGAGGGTCACACAGTACAAAAACAATCCAGAACCTCTAAATTCAGTAAGTATAGATATCATAGCAAGAGCAATGCTCATGGAATTAAATAGCAGGAATAATGCCAAAACAGTAGCTTTGGAATCTAGTTATCTAGTTGTGATCTCTATGCTAAAGAATGTGGAGCCCATTCCTTAAATATCAGGATGGCACAACCGAGAAAAGGAGCATTTGCTCAGCATTTAGGAAGAAGACTCACGTAGCTTAGGAACAAGTAGATATTTTGATATGAATTAAATCAAGCCACTATTAACAGCCAAAATACCCTGGTTATTGTCATGATGCTGGATTTCACAGCCTCTGCAAAAATGACTTAAAATTTGGGAAATTAATTATATATTGAGATGCCATCAATAAAGCTGGGGCATGTCATATATATATATATATATATATATATATATATATATATATATGCATGCCCTGAAGAAACCCACATTTATTTCACTAGATAAGTATTATTTATAACATTGCTATATTTTGTATGTGTCCCCCTTGAATTTAGGTATTGAAATATTATAGTCAAAATGATGATATTAAGGAACATGCTCTTAAGAGATGATGAGGTCATGAGAACTCTTCATACAGTGAGTAGGTTTAAGGACCATATACAAGTTTAATAGGGTATTCAATTAATTTGGCCTTCAGCCTTCCATCTTGTGAGGATATAGCATGTCACCTCCTCAGGTACTGCAATCCTCACCTGATGACCAAATATCCTGGTGCTTTTGTCTTTCACTTCCTATCATCTAGATTACTATAAGTAAACAAATACATATTCTTTATTAGTTATCTAGTCTCAGAGACAGCAGCATAGGTCATAGTGTGGATGTGAATGGCAAAGTTAGTCCATGTTTATATCATAAATAGATTGATATGATTTAATAATACCATTTAAATACGAAATGATTTCTGTTAATACACTGAGTAAAAAATGAAAGGAAGTGAGGATGTGAAAATTCATTGTCATCAAGGCTAATGCTAGAGTCTCCTGGCAAAAAAAAATCCTGGGCAAAAATAATAATAATAGATTATTATCATGAAGGGGAAAGGGCTACTGTAGATTAAAACTCCTGATGCCTACTTTATACTTGAAGTGTTCTATCATTACATGCTAGGAAGCAGAAGGGCAAGCTAGCCGGATGCTCTATGAGGTCTCTTTTATGGGAAACTTAATCTCACTTAGGAAGGGAGAAGCCTTCATGTCCCTCTTACCCCATGAATCAACTAGATGGAAGGAGAAAATCTCTCGAACATAGCTGATTCTCCTCCATGAAACGATCAAGCTCAGAGCTGCTGGGATTGCAGTTAAAGACAAGTGCTCCACCAGGAAAATTCTTCTTCCTGCTATTGTCCTGACATCATGAACAATTATTGAGAATTGTTCTGACTCAAGAGTGGCGAATTGAGTTTTGTGTCTTTATTGAGGGTAATTTGGTTTGGGAAATCTTTTCTAGAGACTACATCTACACCTTCTTGGTCTTGAGTATGCATCTTTAAATTTTAGCTGAGGACAGATGCCAATCTTTCTCCCAGGAAGACCTGGATTTGCCAGTACATCTATATACCAGCTCAGAAGAAGTAAAATGCCTTGCTTAACTTTTTTTATCTCTTACTGTAAAATGCCAACCCTGCAAACATTCCTTCAATGCAAGCAATCAAAGCACCCATCAGGGAGTGCCAGCTACCCCAAGCAGAGCAGAGAGAAACATGACATTCAGAAATCACTCGTGATACATCCACCCTCCCAGGCAACTAAATATTTTATGTTCCATACACTGATCAAACATTTTTTTCTTTAAAGCAAGCTATCCAGCCCCTTGCTGGTTTGTGCAAAATGTCATTTCTGAGCTCTCTGCGGTTGTTCTTCTTTCATATAGTTTATTTCTTTTAAGACATAATCACTATAAACTACATTTTCATTTTCAGTAAATTTAATGATCAAATTGCCCGCTTTACAAATAAGTAGCCTGTGTCAACTGCTTCTGTGAAAAATTTCATATTTTATCAACTAGAGCTATAAAAGATTAGACCTCCTAAATTGAAGCTATGAAATGCAGATAAATATACTAGCAAAAATGTGTACAGCATTTGTACATAAGAATATGCATTCTATCTGAAGAAATAAAAAATAATAATTTAAATCACAGTAAATTTAAAAGAAATGTTTGAAATATCAAGAGATCATCCTTTATAATTAAGCACTCAATTATTTTACCACCTTTAAAATTATACAAGTACTCAAACATTTCAGAGGCTTCTAGGTAACTTTTGTGTGGAAATCATCAAAATTCCAAGAATGCCTAATAAAGTCTGCCAGCATTATCTTCTTATTTGGCTACAGTGAGTGATAATCTATTACTACAAACACATAAATAGAAAATACAAAAATATTTAGCTAAATTCTAAAATAAAGGAAGCTAAGGGAAGCAAAGCTACGAGGCACTCAAACTTTAACAGTTTCAAAGCTCAATAAGCTTTTAAGCATCTTTGGGAGACATTGTTTGTCTCCCTGTCAACTGTCACATTCTGATTTAGGATTGTTTGTGAAATGAATCTATTCACTAATGGGCCAAGATACCGCTATACCCTTTTCTTATAAATCACAGCAATTTACTCAGTAGGCATGATCTATCCTTATTCTCTCATTCCCCATAATCCAATCACTTCCTCTCATGAGCACTCTCCCCCCCGGCTTTCACAATAATGCATTTTCTGCAGCTAATAACCATCATTTCCTGATTTTCATGCTTCTATCCTTGCACAGGAATGCGGGTCTCATGCGGGTCAGGGTCATCTTTCCCATCCATCTGTGTCTCCATGCCAAGTGTGTTAGCTGAAAGGTGAGTCTGGATACGCCATCATTTTGCCTGGTCCATATAAAAGTTTGACTGCCCTCAAGTCTGAACCACTTTATGAACCAATATGCTTTGGTGTGTCTGATATTACACTATCAGTAGTGTTTGGAGTGTTACCGTTTACCCATCCCTGTAAATTAATGTTGAAACCTTTATACTAAATACTCAATAATTTTTTAAGAGTATCATTCTGTGCGTGAATTTCCTAAATGAATACATGTTAAATAAAAATAAGAAGTGATAGCAATTCACAAGGTTGAAAATCCTGAGCTCTATGAATTGTAACTAAAATTTTCTGTAAGGGTATTTTCATTCAAGTTCGGTTTAAACTTTATTTGAAAATGCCTCCTAGTCAGGTTATGGTAATTCAGAACTTGACAGACTGGATCATAGGATTCCTAACAACCATCATCAATAAGTGAAGGGTTCTATGATTTCTGTGCTGCAAAGTCATCAACAACCTCTAGAATTGTGAGCTGGACCTGGAGGAATTAGCTTTATGTTTCAGGTATCTCTAAAAACTAGAGAAAATCTAGTCCGGGCTGCATATCTTAAAGGACCTAAGGCATCAAAGGCTTCTAAAGAAACACAGCATTAAATTTACAATGTTTCCACACAGTGAGAGCATCTCAGTGCATGCCTCATTCCAGCGGTGCCATGAATGTGATAATTGGTTGTTTTTCCCTAGAGCACTGTGCTTTCCTTGGCTGGAATGTTAGTATACTCTTAGTACATAAAATATTTCCTACCATTTTACAAACCTTAATCTTGCTCTATAGTTATCACAACAACATATTAGCACCATGAAGAGCAGGTACCGCGAATCTAAATGTCAAATTACACCACATAATAAGTAGGGAAAATGATTAATGGATGCTCACACCATTAGACTTTACCATATAGTTATTTCATTTGTTTCTTAAAGGCGTCATTTATTATCATTTCACACAAGTTTACTAAAGAGATGTAATGAAAGAAATACAAAATATAAACAAAATCCACTCTAACACTAACACTGCCAGATTATAATTAAAATATCCCAATATTGTATTAATTTAGAATGACATATCTTTTTCTAGAATTGTATCACATTTTCAAAATAAATTTGCAGTAGCATCTATATCATCCTCAATATTTATAAGAGTGCAACTCCCAACTATGCCATACTTCACACTAAATGAATTGAACCCTGGGGAAGGCACAATTAATTAATATGCACTCAGAACAGCTATTTATCATACACGTGTAAGCAGCATTGCTTTCTAATGTCAGCATACCTTTCGGAATGTAGTAACAGTGGTAGACAAGGGGATAGATTAGCTGTTTCCTGCTTCTGTGAAGGCTGGGAAGATAGCTCTGCAGGTTTATGGAAGCTAGTGATCACCTGGGGATGCACAACCCCAGACAGTCAATCCACAAACTGATTTACTGTTATGCTGTCTTGGTTCTGGATAAACTATGAAATAAACTTACTGCTACCATTGCTTCTTCCAGTCTCCAAAGTTTCTAGAGCATAATAGGTCATTGTGTTCCATAAAGGCATCAAAAAATATAGCGAAATCCATCTTGTCTTTGAAAGGGACACATAAATAATGAAAAATCACTCAAGTAAGACCAGAAGCAGAATTGAACATTAGGAGAAAAAATAAACATGACTGTTTTGCTCTCTTTCTCACTTGCTAAAGGGCATAATTTAGGTAATATAATTATTGAGACATCATTAAAGATAACTCAAAAACAAGGGATTAAAATAACCTCCAAAGTATACTTTCAGGATATGGTGTTACAGAAAGCTCCAACCCATTCATTTGTGATTGGAAATGCTTGGATTATTTGCTAAAAATGTAGATAAATATATTCAGATGTTTCTTATATCAATTAGTTAGAGCTAATAATATTACACACTGATATTTCTTTTAATTTCATGTAATTAGAAATAAAATATTTATTTCTAATATTGTAGAAAAAGGCATACAATTTGCTCATATATTTAAGATTTTAAAAGCATTTTTATTTGTATTTTGAAAACATTAAGACTGTAAAAACCCTTTTCTGACAATATATTTGAATGCTTTTAATCAATTAATTTTATAACCTTGCTGATATTTCTTGTTAATTATTATCTTGGCAGATGCTCCTGGTAATAATACTCAGTACTATTCCAGTACTGATAAAGTCTATACTGTTACTGAACTGCTTTCCCCACTCTAGAAAATGTCCCTCGGTGCATTATAGGCTGAGCCTAGAATGACCTCAAACTCATTGTCTCTCACCTCCACTCCCAAGTGCTGAAATTTCACATGTCCACAGCCATGCTTGGTCTACTAGTACATTTATACCCACTCAGAGGATTTTCCCAGTCCTGCTAAGGTGTGAGTGTCCAGGCTCAATGCTACAGATGAACACGGTACTTGACTGTACAGGTGTGCAGTCATTAGGGCTGTATGAGTATAATACATGGCCATCCCTTAAGATTACTGTTGCTGCCAGGTGGTGGTGGTGGTGCACGCCTTTAATCCCATCACTTTGAGGAAGAGGCAGGTGGATCTCTGTGAGTTTGAGGCCAGCCTGGTCTAGAAGAACTAGTTCCAGAACAGCTAGGGCTGTTACACAGAGAAACCCTATATCTAAAAAGAAAAAGAAAAGATTACTGTTACTATCATTGTTCTGAATAATGGATAATGGAACCTACAGCTCTCCATTCAGTTACTCAGCCTGAGAAAAGTAATTATTTATATTGCCCAACTAGAAACCCTGAGACCCACAACTGAGACCAAACTGTAAGATATACTGATGCAACCACAGCACAAATGTAATGGAAGAAGCCAACCATGTTTTGATTTTATTTAAGGCCATTCCATAAGACGGAACCCACACCTCACACTGCTACACTGGCAAAGAACCTGAAACAATATAGGGCAGGGGTCCTAAAGGAAAATCTGCTACTGTTATACTGTTAAAGGATCACAGCAATAAAAATGAGTCTTAATAGCATAATGCTATACCTGTAGATCAATACACCACTCAACTCTCACCAGAAAAGCTTCTTCTTGGAGTAGACAGGAATTACTAGAGGCATATAAGGGGACAATGTGCCGAGACATTTTGAATATCTTTATCAAACCCTTCCCTGCAAAGCACAGTCATCTATATGAACAATAAGCCAAAGGATTGTAAGAGTCAGAGGTCAGAATGAGTCCCAGAAAACTGTTCCATCCAGACACAACAGGGCTGGTGAACATGTGATCTCACAGAATCTAGGAGAGTAGGCTCAAGGCCTGCACACGTTCAAACCAGATAACAACATCAACAAGGAGAAGGGGAAGTGTGTGAAAAATCACACTCCTAACCATGAAGCTAGTTGCCATTTATAACTGTGAGAAAAAGGAAAATCAC
The DNA here is from genome assembly GCF_950005125.1 of Chionomys nivalis. Classification (NCBI taxonomy): domain Eukaryota; kingdom Metazoa; phylum Chordata; class Mammalia; order Rodentia; family Cricetidae; genus Chionomys; species Chionomys nivalis. The sequence continues at coordinate 18,984,777 of NC_080110.1, forward strand.
TTTTCTCTAATGGGGTGTCATTGGCATAGCAACTATACTCTAAGGGCAGGACCTATTCCCAAAAGTACTTGGTCAACACAAAACAAATTCCACGTCTTTTGTGTGCCCTTTGCTTTGTTTTAGACTTTTTTGTCTTATTAATTTTTGCTTGCTTGTTCTAATTTTTGACTTTTATTCTTTGTGTGTTTTTTTTTTCTTTTTCCTTTGAGAGAAAGAGAGGAAGAAAGAAAGAGTGAGAGAATGGAACTGTGGGTAAGGAGGTGGAGAGGGAAGATCTGTTCAAAGATGAGAGAGAAGAAAAAATATTATCAAGATATATTTGACGAAAATAAATAAAAAACATTTTCAATAACACTCCTGAGGTACAGCAATCATGTTTCTTTTTATTTAGAGCTTTCCATAGTCAACTATGAGTTTTTATTATATCTTAAAAAATGAAAAAAAACAGCTGAATTTTTGATGATTTAGTTTCTGAGGCTGGCGAGGTAGATACAAACCCAAAATCCCAACACACTAATCTTCCTTTATAGATCTTTCTGAATCAAATGAAAAATTATTCTCTGTAGAGTGAAAGCAAATCCAACTAGAAATGAGATTTGAAGTTTGTGCTAAGAAAGAAGGCGATTGTTTTAATTCTGAAAAGAGAAACTAGGCTTGAGTCATAAATAGGACAGTAGGAGTCTCCCTCCTACTCTGTGAAGAATGGGTCTAAACACTAAATTTTTTTGAAAAACATGGTGATAACCTTTATAATTTCTTTTGTAGAATTTAGTAAATTTGTTGCAAAACAGTCTTTTTGGTTATGTTAATGAAATTTCAATAAAAATATATTTTTAACTTTTTATTGATTCTTTGTGGATATCACATCATGCATCCCGATCCCATTCACCTCCCTGTTGCCCCTTCATAACCACCCTGTGTCCTTGAAACATTCTCCCCCACCAAAAAAATTAAAAGAAAGGAAATCATCTGTCCATGGAAGCTATAGTGTGACACAGTGAGTCACACAGTATATACATTAGTCTGTACATCTTGACTTGTAAGTGTTAATTGCAATGATTCATGGGTCTGGTTCAAGGTCTCTGGCTTCTGTTACACTATGGATATCGAGCCCTCACTGAGACACTTCCTGGACATCCTGTTCTTTGTTTTGAATTCTGGGACATTTGTTTAATAATTTGGAACAGCTCATTTAACACTATTTATTAAATGATATTATGAAGTGTTATATGCTTACCGTCTGTCTCTTAAGACTACCAACCATCTTTGACTTGTGCGGTAGCACCCTAGGTGTAACACAGTGTACTTCCCTTTTGTGCCCTGTGTGAGTAATCTTCCTTCACCGTGTACATTTAATATATAATTCATTATTTCAACAAATTGTTTATGTACTTTGAATTCTTCAGTCATTTTAAAAGGTATGAAATATCATGAGTGTTTAGATTCGTTTTAGAAAATTATTTCTTCACTGTTTGAAGTCCTGGCAGAAATATGAGGTGCATACTTCTTTCCTGTATAAAAATTCAGATTTATGCTGATTATTAAGAAGAAAACTCAAAATTCTGAAAAGTATTAAGTAGATAAATTCTTAAAATGAAGCTAAATCTATTCTACATGAATAGTAACTCACTGGATGGAATTTATCTTTAACAACACCTATACAAATATTTGAAAGACAAGATTCAGAAAACTAAGAAAATTTATATGAATTACTTTGAAACATAGGTTTTAATTTGAAATGGTTGCCCATCAAATAACATCTTTCTTCAATATCTATAGTACATCATAGGTACAAATGCATGAATGATGAAGAATTCATAAGTAATGATTACTTGATTATTTCTGCTTTTAAGGTACTCAAAGTCCCATCCAAGAACAAAATAAATTATGATGTAACTAGTTTAATATTTTAGAAAAACATTTTAGAGGCAAAAACAGGAAGTGAAATGTCTAGAAGCTTTTTTAAAATACAAATTGGAAAGAAAAGGTAGCTGTTCTTCAAAAAAGTATGGAAAGCACACTAAGAACAGAAGAAATACAGAAGCATAAAGGAACAAATGGTTGTCTAAAGAATGCTGAAGGGTATGTTTTACACAAAGGTATACAAAAGCATCAAAAACCTGTCATCATAAAAATGGTGTGGTTAAAAATTAGAAAATAGGACAAATGTTAAAGTATCTTTTGTACTAACCCAGAAGATGGATATGAAGAATATTCTTGGAAACCTTAACAAAAGAAAAATAAATACAAAAACAAGAACGATTTAAACAGGAAAGTTCATGGATGATGCGAATAGGCAAAAACAAGAACCAATAATGATTCCTCTGCTGCTACATTCAACAACTAGACAATTAGTTGTTTAGTATGTAGGACCAGGAAACAAAAGGAAGGAAAAGACTGACCATGGCACAGAGGAGACTGGCAATTGAACCTTTGGAAATCTAAAATGGTTAGACCAATAACATCAATATACAGGTCTAAAGAAGAAACAATTTTAAAAGACAGATTTGATAGTTCTAGGCAACTGATATAGACAAGTTTCAACAGCATTTGACTGATTTCATTTATAGAATAAATTATAATTGTTCTATTTTCCCTAGTGGCAGGAGAACTATTCTAACAGAGTGGAAATTCCAGGCAGTGGAATTTCGTGTGTCCTGGATTCAATTTTCCTATTTATGGCTAACATCACTTTGGCATTGTGTCTTTATATTTGTGTTGCTCTAACATTGCTTGTAAGTGTATTTTACAAATTAAATTAAAAAAAGACAATATATGGCAATGCATTAACAACCTTTTAAGACACGTTAAGGTGCACTCAGTCCTCTGCTTGTCTTTCCTTCTTTTTTAGTTTGTAAAGTTACATTCCTTAGAAACTTCTTTGATGAGGCGTGTTTTGTTGAATTTTTTTAACATGACAGATGTTTGGGTAGTTAAAATTCCTCATGAGTATGGTATCCTGTGGTTTTCACAACCTAGGCTCTACCTCAGGAATTTTCCTTTCTTACAATCCCTCTGTCCTGGTGGTCTATAGGAGATTCAAGTAATGAGATTCCCTCTTCATTCCATACTAATTTCACACCCACACTTCTTTAATGTTGTCTCTTTCCTTATTATTATGCACGCCTGTTGCACAACACAAGGACTTAACCGATTTCTATGCTATACTCTCAGACCACACAGCTCAAACTAAGGATAAGGATAAGCAGAAACAAAAGGATGGATATAATAATCTATAAGGTAACGTTTTAAGTTAAGTCACTCTCTGTGCCTTGTAATTTTGTGCTTTGTGTCTATATTCACACAGAACAAAATAGAGATATAATTTCTATAGAGATGATTTAAGGAGAAAACATTTTGCTTCATTATGGAGACCACAGAACAAGCGAGAAAGAAACATAGTTTGAATTGGCTGGGTATCGTTTCTTCTGTTCATTCTGGTTTATATTTGCAGATTTGCATTCAAAGACAATTCGAACTCAGAGAGATTCTGTCCTGTTGCTCTTCTTTACGAGCCCAGAGAGATTTAATAATAACACTTTCTGATGCTGTAAACCAGCCTTTACACTTGTGATTCACACTTGGACATTTTTTTTGAACTTCAGCTTCTGAACAGTTTAATTTCAGACTTATCATCAAGCACGATCCCTTTCTTAAAGGCACTAAGTGCTAGTAAGTTGTTGTATTAATAAATGCTTCGGAACAACTTCCCACAGGTTAAACAAAACACACACTTATATGAAACGTTATTTTTATATTTTTGTTTCAATTTTCTTCTCATCTAATTCAGATATGTGATTAAATACTTTGTCTTAAATTGTATGACGAAACAACACACCATTTTCCAATTGTAGAGAGTAATCTAAAACATTAACTATTTTCATCTGGATTATATGATTTTATAAAATGTTTATTAATTTTTGATATAAAGAAACCTGAGCATTATTTAAGTGCTGAAAACATGACTGTTTTAAAACAGATTTTCGTTTGGTTTTTAAATTCATTTTCATTGTTTGTTTTCTCTGGTTTTCTTTGAGGCAGGGTCTCCCTCAAGATGTATGGCTTTATCAATGCTAAAAACATAATATACTTTCATAAAGCTAAAATAAGCACAGATACACATATAAATGATTATTTACAAAAAATAATCTATCTCCAGTTTTGAGTTAACTGACTGGTTAAACATAACTGCTCTTTAAGAATTTTAATATTTGACTGTTTAAATGCTTTTTATTTTTAAATATCATTTCATGTATGTATGATCCATGTAGCAAAGGTACACATGTGCTAAATATATAATACATGTACTATATTTTCATTTTCTATACCATATATGTATATATTACTATATGTATATGACATATCGTTACACTGGAAAAATACTTGCATAGCAAACAGAAAAACATATATAATGTTCTTAAATAATATATATTAATATATTATGTGTATAGTATATAATGTAATAATTTACAATAAACATATATAATATATACACACATATATTGTTTTATTCAATACGCAACTTTTTCCCCCCAGTTACTAAGATTATTTCTTTTTCACACCAGAAAGGGTTGAAAATACCTATGCATCTTGACTGACTGATCTCAAACGGAATGTAATTTATTCATTTGTTTCTGTAAACAATATGATAATAAAGTCTTAACAATGGGTAAGAAGTGTCAGAAGTAGTGTAAGGAATAGTGTTCAACTAGCAATTCAAGCACATGAAATGTCAAGAATCCAACTTCTTCACTTTATTTGCTAGATTCTGAATTGATGTGATATGTTGTTATGCTAATTAAACAAATCTACAGTAGCCTTAAGTGTCTCTTTAAGAGTCAGCGCTTTTAGAGAGTTTACTTCCTGAGGCAGTATATGGGTAGAAGTAGGCACTTCATGAGCAAGCTGCTCACAGGATGCAGGATGGAACCTTTCATAGAAGACACTGAGAAACAGGCATATTCTATCCCAAAGTTGCAAATGAACAGACCAGATGTGATGTGTTTGAGATACACATCAAACATATTCTTTTAATTTTTAAAAATTACTTCCAAGTTAAAAACTAGGTGTGTTCACTTAAAAATATCTAACCTTGCTGTTTCCTACCAAACATCAGAGTATAGTGATTTTTCATTTGTATTTTAATAAATAATGCTTGCCTGAAAACAGACCCCTTGGTCAGCCTTACAGACCAGGCAGTGGTGACACACATTTTTAATCCCAGTAGCCACACTAGTTTGTCACAGAAACCTTTAATCCCAGCCCTAGAGAGGAATGTAAGACAGGAGGAGACAGCTCTCACACACAGTCTCATTTTGATATTCCTGGAGGCAGGATCGCCATTACAGACTGAGGTCGAGGTAAGAGCCAGTGGCTGACTATTTTGCTTTTCTGACCTTCAGGTTGAACCCCAATTTCTGTCTCTGGGTTTTTATTAACCGTGCTACATCAGAAGACCAAATAGTTGGGCCAGAGGGAACAAGGCTGTGGATAATACATTATCTGCTAATTTTCCATCGTTCCTATCATTCAATTGTCTCATATCAGTGAGCTTTATTCATTGTGATACTCTTTCCAATCACATATAGATTCCTGGGCTTTAAAGTTTGTTCTTTTAGTTAAAAGTCCCACTTTGTCATTTGCCTACTGCTATCAGGAGCACCTCAGACCATAGCTTTGCCCATGCTTTCATATTTACGTGTCTGTCTCTTGCTGGTTTCAGTTTCCTGTGCCTGCAGAGGACATAGACCTGAGAGGGGAGCCCACTGTTGCCGTTTTTCCTAAGCTAAAAGAATTTCTAGCCGGGCGGTGGTGGCGCACGCCTTTAATCCCAGCACTTGGGAGGCAGAGGCAGGCGGATCTCTGTGAGTTCGAGACCAGCCTGGTCTACAAGAGCTAGTTCCAGGACAGGCTCCAAAAACCACAGAGAAACCTTGTCTCGAAAAACCAAAAAAAAAAAAAAAAAAAAAAAAAAAGAATTTCTAACAGTATTTTGAATACTGATCCTTATATCCACAGTCGCTGTACTCCTCTCATCCAAGAAGTTTCTTCTTGCCCCAGCTGGAGATTATTACAGACATCCCAAACTAGCCCAAATGCTAAGAACAGGTGAGAATGCAGTTCCCAAAACCAACTGGTTAAATTTACAGCGTAACCCTACACCCATGGGTCAGGAAACACCATGAGAGAGGGGTTGGAAAGCTTGTAAGAGCCAGTGGACTAGGATGCCTTTTATTAGATAGTGCCTTGAAAATATGATAGGAAAGTTACATCAATGATCTCAACAATATGGTTGTCTAAGCAAGATTTGGCAACCAGTTGGTATGCCAATGAATATGGGGGAATTTCTCCAGGTGTCACCTCTAAATGAAGAACTCTAGGCAATCAACAGCTGCTCAGAAAGAGTTAATCAGTTTTCCCCATAGATGAGCATTTTGTTAGGTTGTCTAATCCCAAGAGATCAACCCTAAACACATAAGAGCAACCGCAAATGGAATCAGCTGTGTGTGTGCGTGTGTGTGTGTAACAATAATTATGGAAGAAGAGGCCATGGATTTGAAAGGAAATTAGGCAGAATGCTGCAGGAGCTGAAGGGAGAAGAAAGAGTAGTAAAAATGATGAAAATGTAGTACTTGTATACAAAATTTTCAAAAAAGTAAATAAAAAAATAGCAATGTTTTCTCAAATAAACACTATCCTGAGTGAGGTAACCCAGACCCAAAAAGATGAATATGGTATGTACTCACTCATAAGTGGATTCTAGCCATAAATAAAGGACATTGAGTCTATAATTCGTGATCCTAGAGAAGCTAAATAAGAAGGTGAACCCAAAGAAAAACATATGGTTATCCTCCTGGATTTTAGAAGGAGAAAAGATTGCCAGGCAAAAATTGGAAACTTGGGGGTGGGGGTGGGGTGGGAGTAAGGGGAGATGGGGAGAAAAAAGTGAGAAGGGGGATTGGGAGAGCTTGGGGGAATGGGATGGTTGGGATGGCTCTGGTTTTGATCCTACTGCATATACTGGCATCTGTTTGGATGCTCACCTTCCTAGACCTGGATGGAGGGGAGAGGACCTTGGATTTCCTACAGGGCAAGGAACCCTGACTGCTCTTTGAACTGGAGAGGGAGGGGGAGGGGAGGGGAAGGGGGGAAATGGGAGGAGAGGAGGAGGTGGAAATTTTTTAAGCAAAAATAAAAATAAATAAATAAAATGACTATTCTTATTGACTTATCCCAACTGAATCTAATGTGTTTTTACATATTCTCTCTCTCTCTCTCTCTCTCTCTCTCTCTCTCTCTCTCTCTCTCTCTCTCTCTCCCTCTCTCTCTCTCTCTCTCTCTTAGCATTGGCATCCTAATTATCACCCACACTGGAAAACAACTCCTTCTCCCTTATCAACTATAGTTTATTCAGTCAACTTTCATTTATTTAGGAAATGCTTAGAGAATATCTGCTATTATCAGAAAGTATCCCAGCTAATTAGATTACACTAACAATCAACAAAAACTTTTAAAATAACTAGGTAATTATTTATTCACTGGAAGATGATGCTATAAAAATAACTATATGGCTATTTTAGATGAAGAGGTCGTATATGATTCTAAACATGAATCGTTAAATAGAAGGTTATATAAATATTTTCTTCTGATCATGCTAAGAAAGACAGGGTATAACATTTCAGCCAAAAAAGCAGGAATTTTAGCAGCAAAAATACTATAGCATAAACAAGAGGTAGAAGTAAGGAAAAGGTGGTTACAAGTCAGTCATAAAAAGTCAAGTTAGTTCACTTAGTTGAAGTTAATCCTAGACTGATAAAAGAGGAAAAAAACACTGCCTAGATTTTCATTTTCTGCAAGTAAATGAATAGTAGTATATACAAAGATATCAAAGCGAAGACTATAGGGGAGATTTGGTCTTTAGATTTTACTTACTTCAAGAGGTTTATGAGACATGCCTGCCCAATGCTATCAAGTCATACAGATATACAGTTGCTGGGAGCATTTGGGACTATACAGATTTAAGGATAATCAATATGTAAGTAGACAAAAATCATAGGACAGAATAAATCTAATTAATGTAACATCTCCTGATGCTATGCAATATTAAAGAAAAAACAAAGATGAATTTCTGGATATTCCAACATTTAGAATTAAAAAAAGAACAGGGCAGGAAAAATAAGCAAGAGTAACTAAGAAAGGACTGACAGGAAAGTCGGGGGGAAAGAAACAAGGAAACTAGAGGGGAAAATCTTCCAGAAAAGCCAAAGTAGTAAAGAAAAGAACTCGGATAAGCAATGTGTTGAAAACTGAATTTGGGGGATTCGACGTCAAGTGTAGAATTACACTAAACAACATTTGCTAATCGCTATGATAAAAATGACCCAGTCACTCCAGGGAACTGTAACAAAAGATACAGTCAAGGAACCAGACAAAGTGTCTAGATGAAAGCTTATTTTATTAGCTATAAGGTCCCACAACAGAATCCATTTGTCACTAAAAATCATGTGTGTGTCTGTCTGTCTGTCAGTCTTTATCTGTCTGTCTGCTAATAAGAAAGAATTCTTTTGGGAAAATAAAATTTTAATTGGAGAGGAATCCCTGAATCAGAACTTCATTAAGAGAGGAACAGTATAAATTCTGTACTTAGAGGGTTTATCTTTTATATAAAATGTCTCTGACAGGTTCATGTTTGAATATTTCACCCCCAGTTACTGGAAATTTTGGGAAGATTGTGGAATTTTTAGTGGAAGGAGGCTTTCAGGAGGAAGCAACCCCCTGGAGGGCCAATGGAGAGGTTTTATAGAGTGGTCTACTTCTGGTTCTTGCTCTGCTTCATGACTACAAGTACAATGTGTCCAGTCGTGGGCATGCTCCCGATACCATGGCCCCCTGCAATTGCGGACTAATCTCTGTGGAACTCTAAGATAAAATAAGTCCCTCTTTCTTAAGTCCCTTTGGTCAGGTATTTTGTTGTTGTGTATAAGTTAACACAGAAGGGGAGTAGTGCTGGCATGAGCAGCTATGTTGAATCAGAAGGGTTAGGCCTGGGACAAAGATGGGTTTTCAGAGAACATCTACATAAATCTGGCATTCAGAATTTGACTTGCAAATGATTTACGTTTCATGGAAATTCCCACACTTCTATGAAGATAGGACCCAAACATGGCTATTAATGTTTCTTAAGTAAATGGGGAGGCCAGTTATTTTAAAATATGAAACTTAAATTTAAGAGTAATCTTTATCTATACTAAATTATTTCCAAAAAGAAATGTATTTTCAGGACTTTTCCCTGAATTTGAACTGTAAATATTATTATGACAGATTACGCTTCTTTATATTATTTTTTTCTTCTCCCTATCTTTAGGTGTTTATCAGATGCTTGATAATATTTTTCCCAGAAACTGACATCTATTAGGGTCATCACATTTACAGTGTTTATGTTATGTATGCTTGTATGGGTCTGAATTCAATAAAAATAGTTGAAAATTCCACATAAAAGTCACAAAACTGACAGATGTGGTGGTGCACAATTTAATCCCTGCTCTTGGAAGGCAGAGGCAGATGAATCTCTGTGAGTTCAAGGCCAGCCCGGTCTACCAGAGCTAGTTCCAGGACAGGCTCCAAAGTGCAGAGAAACCCTCATTTCAGAAAACCAAACAAAAGTCACAAAACCAATATATATGAAGTGAATGTTCAGAAATCACTCTAGGTCAGCATATGGCTAATTAATACGACTTAATGGTATTCCATAAGGGAGTGTCCCCATAATTCCTTGTTGTAATATAAGACTCTAAGATGTTGACACAGTTCTAGGTGTATATAAAAAGTTATAACAATCACTGGAATTTAGTTTTACACTTAGTTTTGTTTAATTAAAAGCAAATATGTTGCTGCATAAGTTAGTTTGCATAATAACTCATTTTCACATTTGGTGATTTTGTACACAGTGAAATAAGTAAAAACCATTAGCATATCAGAAGCAGTATGAATAAATACGTCAAGACAATACTCACGGCCAGGCAGGGTTTGTGTAGAAATCCAACTGGAAGCATTGCCATAACCAGCATTGGTGCTGGCAGCCACTTGGAATCTATACCACCTAAATTTCTTTAATCCGTACACCGTTTCTTCTGTTACGTCCACTTCATAGAGGAATTGAACCTTTTGGTGTTCAACACACTCGTCAGATTCCCATTCTCTGCATTTTTGAGCACGGAGCTGAGTGGTGATCTTGTAGTTTTGGAAGTAGCCAAGGATAGTGTCAGGTTTTATCCATGTTAGCGTTGCACTAGTTGACTGTACATTAGTAAAAGCTATATTTGTGGGAACACTGGGAACTAAGAATTAAAGGGAAAAGTTACAAACATTAAAATGCAACCTGTAAAGATAAGTCACGTGATGGCAGCGCTCAGCTCGTTATTGTCACACTTAGTGAGCAGAATCTTCTGTCGATCCTTTTGGGGCCATCATTTCCAACATTTTGGTTATTCTTCATTTCTAACTTGACTGTATAACCCACTCTAAAATGGTTGTAGACAAACACTCTGGATTTGCATAGAAAAATTTATGGATACAAAGATAATCATATGCTTACATCATCCTCAGAACTTCCCTAGATACAGCCTGAATTTTTATTGTTCTGTTCCTAAGGAGGATTTTTTAATTATTCAGGTATCTAGTAAGCAATAAGCACATTCTTTTTATTAGAAGTTTTGATTAAAAACTGTTTTAAGTAAGCCAGCTTACTTAATAAATTCATGTAATTAATTGAACTCTGTTGATATCGTGTATAATGAAAGTTAACTCTTTCTGTAACAACCCCAACACACTAGTATTACCATACAGACTAACATGACAATATATTGTCACAACCGTGTGCTTTTAGTAGGAGCCCTACAACACTTTACTTTAATAACTGGGAACCTTCTATCAGACTCTGAGCCCACTATTGGGCAATCAGTATACACCAAAGCTCATGTTTTTAAAGGAAATTTAAAGTAATAAAAACATATTATAGTGAGAAATATGAAAGATCAATAAGCTAAGTAGTATTGGAACTGTTCTCAACTATGAGTGCTTATCCATACCTCCAAGACCCTTTTGAAAATGATGTAAAAATGATTTTGACCTTTAAAAATTGAAATATTAATGAAAATTATGCTAATATTCAGATTAAAAGTAAAGATAATAAATGTTCAGAAAACTCACTCATTCCTAAATAAGTGAAATTAGTAAAATATTAATAAATATGTAATAATCACCTACTAGTATGGATAATATTGTAGTATCAAATATACAGTAAACAAATCCAGATCTTTGCTTGGTGAAATTTATATTTTAAAAAAATATTTAATTAAATAAATTTATATTAAAGTACAATAAAAATATAAATAATATGGGCAATGGAGAGACGGTTCCATGGTTAAAAGACCTTGCTTTCCCCACAGAAGACCCTAAGCTCTCTTCCCAGCACCCACAGGGTTGCTTACCACCTTCCTTGACTACAGTTCCTGGAGATCTGGTGCCCTCTACTGGTCTCTGCACACACAAGGGACACATGCAGTGCACATACAACACACAGAAAAAACATTCATACACATAGAAATGCTTAAAATATACAGATAGTGTTGTATAGGGTGAATTGGAAGGTGGTTGCTGATGTAGAAGAAAAGGTAAAGCGGGGAATGGAAGAAGACTTCGTGGATAATAATACGTTAAAAGACAAGATATTCACTTCCTGATAAAGGAAAGGGAGGGAGTTGTATAAATGCTTCCAGGAGTACTAACTCTGGTAGAGGAAACTCTAATTAAAGTGATTATTATAGGATGATGATTTGCTTTGCTACAAAATAACAAGGAGCGAGGAGTGACTAGCAGGAGGGGAGGTTCGAGAGTTGCAGACCAGATTGGGCGCATTATTACAGAGTGTTGTTACGGCTGTTCCATCCGCAGAGAAAAGGCAGGCTCCAGCATGCATCTGCAGAACCATTCCTGCTACTGAGTTAAGACAGACTGAAGGGAGACAAGGATGAGAATGGGGAAATGTATGTGTAGGGTTTGTAATGTCAGCACAAAGGGCCCCAGTGGTCTGGACTCAGATGGTAGCGAGAGAAGGGAAGAGGAGCTTTCAAACGGTGAGAGGAAGGGGAGGAAAACTGAATGTCCCCAGGCCGTGAGACTGAGCAAACTGAAAGATGAGAACCAATCAAAAGATCAGAGCCCTGTGGAAGGAGAAAGATTTGGAAGAAAGGATAAAGTTTTATTTTTGTATGGTAACTCTGAAATGCCTCTCAGATACTCAGTAGAAATTAGAAATGATAGATGTCTATGTGTGTCTGGAGTTCTGTGGAAGAGGTAGGCTTCGTGTCTTAAAATTTTGAATTACCCCTGGGAATTTCTCTAGTGCTTGGTTTCTTGCCAGCCCCACAATGGCTCCCTCAATCAGGATATCTCCTTCCTTGTGCTATCCTTCTCCCATCTTGACCATCCATTCCCTCATGTTCTCCTCCTCCCTCCCCATATCCTCTCCTCATCCTTTTCTACCATCCTCACCCCCACGCTCCCATTTTCTCAGAAGATCTTGTCTAGTTCCCCATACACGAGAGAGCAGATGCTAGTTAATAAACTACAAAAGGCAGAGGTACCGGCTCCTCATCTTATCAGGAGACACAATTGTTGTCTGTGGCTGTGGGAGCAACGTTGTCTTTCAACATTCAGATATTAGCAAATGAGACTTCAAGAAAAAAATTGATGCAGAATCATATTTTCAGTAAATTACTGGTTCAAAGAATCCAGTTTTGCCCGAGTAAGTTTTCCAAAGAAGAAAACTGTAAATAGAGTCATACTTTTGCCTGACAAAGCCCAGATATATGATTTCCATACTGTTGATAGTGGAAACATATGCTCACGTGCAGCAAACTCTTCTGTTTCATACCATGAAACAACCACACAGAATCAACAATGGAGAGTGTGGTTCCCCAGCAAGTATTTGTGTGAATAAATTCTAATTCCTTGAAATAGTCCTTTGATTTTGATGTGGCATCAAATACAGCACACATTTTTCCATTCAATGTATCTAGAAAGATGAACTAGAAATGATGAGACACCCAATATATGCTGTTATGCACGGATAATCTATAACAGGGCAAGTTCACAAGTACTCCTATATGACCAGCAGTAACCCTCATCTATACCCAGTATCTTCACTTTTGATGAACTGTATGCGGAACTGGACCATTTCAAGGCAACCGCCCTATTGAATTACAGATACAAAGAGGATTACTCCCACTTTAGCATGGAGAATCAGATTTCCATTCTTTAAGAATGACTAAAAATTTCAAACTTTTTTTTTTTAACCCACAGATGGTACTAATTTGAACACATCATTCCATGTTTCCTGGAGTAATCACACAGCTTGCTTAAATTTTCTAAACATGACTGAACTGTGATGAAGCGATCAACATTAATGACCAAAGCATTTAGGAAATTACATTTTTATTCATAAATTATTTGTATCAGCAAAAAACATGCTCATCACAGTTGAACTCAAGAGCCTGTGGTACTATGTTAAACTTGCTAGAGATTTAAATATCCCCCAGTCTCCATGGACTAAATTGCAGTATCTACATTGAAGATGGACATACATATAATATTTAAATATTATGTTAATTTATGAGAGTCACATTTTAGAAATTGCCAGCCTCTTACCACAAGAGGCTGATGGTCACTTGGTTTGCTTTCTCACCTAACCTGGTTAGGTACACAATTAAGCAAAACCAAGTTTTGAAACTTCTTTATTTTTAACTAAGCATTTAAGATACATTGTGTGTCTTCTTGCATGGATGTTTACACTATCTGATGATTTTTAACTATATTTACAAAAACTAAAAATAATCACCACAATTTTTCAGACTTTGTTAGGAAAATTTTAGCTTTTAGAACGTTCATATGATCTATTTTTAAAAAGTGTTACGGAAATATAAGCACACACAAGTATCAGTATGCTAAAACTATCATATGCTTAATTGCCAGAAGGGACTCATTTTAGCCTATAATGCTGGTTCAACATTGATACCTAGTGAATATTATTTCAACAATGAAGGGTATAAGTGAGAAAAGTAATGTATTTATTGCTAAATGAAAGGTTTTCCACAAGATATGTGCCACAATACTAACCCTAGTTGAATGATGATTTAGTTTTTTTTTTTTTTTCTGTTTTCTAAGGACTGTATCTCTACAGAAAGAAAATGATTAAAAGATATATACACAAAAATGCCCTGGATCTAAACTGTAAAAAATACTCATAGTAAACAATTAAGTATTATGAATCTTTAGTTATCCTATGAGAGGTAAAAAAGGAAAGAAAAGAGAAGAAAAAGATTAATAGAATCTCTAGTTACCAAAATAGATACGAACAGAATAGATACAACATAGATTATTATAATATAAACACATATCATATGTATCACCAAGTGTTCACTGTGATATTTTACACAAAATACTTTGTATGATTAGAGTTATTGTGAAATAATAGTGTTCCAATATAGTTATTTGAAAAAATAATTTTGAAAAGATCCAAACTAATAATAATAACATATTCTAACCTCTACATTGAATAACTTTAGGGAACTGTAATCTGATCATGCAGACAAAACATGTACACATATAAAATTAAATAAATAAATATTAAAGTCAGTCCATAAAAAATATCTGCTATAATACAGGAAGCCAAGGCTAGATGTCATCATAAATTCCATCAAATAGTTTAGATTGAATAAAATAAAACTATCTGAGGAAACAAGTTGAAATTATTTCCCAACTACTTTCATTAGGACAGTATAAATACCTTCAAAATATACTACATTATAAAAGAAGTAACAGTTAATAACTTGATCACAGATACAATTCCACACAACATATCAGTAAATCAAGTCTAACTATAAACACTAGGATAATCCATCTGATTAAGTATATTTCTCTATAGAATTCAAACTTTGGTTAACAATCAAACTAAGTCCTGCCAGTTTTCATAGTAATGGAATGAAAAATGAGCAATACCTCCATAACTCAGAAAGTCAAGTCCAAAATTCAATGCCCATTTAGCAATAAATAAGCATGTTTAACTAGAAAAAGTATTTCTCAATAAGAAAATGCCACTAACAGAGAGCCTAAGACAGCAGCACACAAAACATTACACTAATCCTGTCCTATACCTGAGAAAAACAATATGTCACGTTTTAATAATCTAGCCAGTGTAAAAAAGAAGAAAAATAGTCAGAGTTACAAAAGAGGTAAAAGTTCCTTTCATTGCAGACTGTATGGCATATTATATATTAAGAACTTCTAAAAGGATTTTAATGGTCTCCTACAACTCTGAAATAAACTTATCAAAAGAGTTGAATATGAATTTATCAAAAGCACAGAATATAATTATCAATATTAAAATCAACTGTATTTTATATCAAAATGTAACTAAAATTTAAGAATTTCATTCAAGTGACATAAGAACACTAAACAGGAATGGTTTTATTAAAAGACAAATAATTATTTACTGAAAATTATTGAAATTAAAGACCAAAAAGATGAAGAATAATATTCATCCTAACTCCAAAATGTTAAGAAGTCATAAATCCCAAATTTATATTTATTCCATGCAATATCAATAAAAATGGCACATTGATGTTTGAAAAAAAACTGAACAAGATTATTTTAATAACAAGATTTAAATGGAAATGTAAAGAACTAAATATAGCTAAAATTTTGAAAAAGAATGTTTATAGAACTTCTATCTAGTGACTTCAAGAATTCCTATAAGAACTGAGGATGTAGCCAAAGATAGAATGCTTGCCTAGCATACATGAAGCCCTGGGCTTGAACTCAGCAACTTTAAGCCAGGTATCATAGTGAATGTTTGTAATCCCATCATTCTGGTGTGGAAGGCAAGAACAATCAGAAGATCAAGGTCATATTTGCAATATAGTGAGTTCAAGGACACCTTGAGTTATGAGAGACCCTGTCCTAAAATAAAATATAAGACTTTATAAAGCCATAATGATCTATGTAGTCTAGTTTTATGATAAAGACGTGTTGTGGAATAATCATTCTGTACACTGTAAATATGTATTGGTCTCACTGTTAAAAAAAACTGATTGGTTGATAGCTGAACAGGAAGAGATTAGTCAAGACAGCCTGAGACAAAAGAGGGGTAGAGTCTGAGAAGATTCCAAGAGATGCAGGAAGAAGCGAGATGTGCATGCCATACTAAGAAAAGATCCAAGCAACATGGTAAAGCGTAAATAACAAATATGGGTCAATTTAAATGTAAGACCTAGCTAGGAACAAGCCTGAGCTATTGACCAAGCATTTGTAATTAATACTAAGTCTCGATGTCAGTTACTTGGGAGCAACTTGTGGGACAGAAACTTCCGCCTACAAAGATGGATAAGTGAATGGAAGATATTCTATCTAAAATAGACCAAAGTGATAAACTTGGTTTATTTTTGACAAAACTTCCATAAGGAAAAAAAAAACATTGAGAGCTATTTAACAAATAGTTTGGAAAATTTTAATAAAATTAAAAATAATACAAAAAAATTAATTTTTTACCATACTTTATACTACATGAGATAAATAATGGTCCTGAATGTATAACCTAAAGCTATTCAATATATAGAATAAAACTTAAAGCAGTATATCCATAATGTTGGAATGCTAGAGCTAATGGACCAAGCAGTGTTTGAAATAATATAGTTTCTGTGTGATTATTTTGGGAGTCTGAGCAGTCAGGAAACAAACCTACTTCATGTAGACATTTTATTACATTTATTTTTTTCAAGACATGGCTTCTCTGTGAAATAGTTCTGATACTCACTTTGTAGTCCAGGCTGGCCCCAAACTCACAGAGATCCATCTGTCTCTGCCTCCCAAGTGCTGCACTAAAGACATGTGCCACTATTGCCCAGTCACTTTTTATTTTCTTTCTAATACTGCAAGTTTTAATGTAGTAACTCTTTATAATAAGATATCTAATCATAGAACTAATACAAGATTTATTCAACATTGTGGTAAATATATGGTAAAATTCATATTACAATTATAATTCACTAATATACTAAGAAATGGGATTTTATTCTATTTGAATTCCAAAAGAACCTTATTGTGGATAGTATTTATTGTCTTGCATTAAAAATAAGATTCTTCCTCAAATTTGTATTTTTGTAAGCCAAGGAGCTTTAGTGTTTTAAATTTACTAAGTTGTGATTAATAGTGTTTGCATGACATATACGAGCAAACCATTTATAAAGCATTGATTTTAAATTAAGTCAAAATTAATATATTCCTTTTGTAACATGGTTTTTCTCAATTCATTTACTAAATATTTCAGAGTGTTTATACTTCTGTTAAGTGTCTACACAGTTCACAATCTCATAAAAACAAGTACTATATTTACTAGAAAGAAAAAAAATAATTTTGCACATACACATAACTTCCTTAACACTGGAAAGAAAAAGAACAAGGGGAAAATGAGGGAGGCGGTTGTTATGTCAAGTCTGTTCCAAAGAGTATCAGCTACATAGAGCAGGAATGGAAAATAAGGTAATAAGATATGCCCTGGTTCCTAACTACGTCTTAAAAAACTGCATGAGGAACAGCTGGCTTTAGCTGGAGCTTGGGTAAAGCCAAGAATGCCTGCCTGGGGGTCACTTAATGAAAGATATTAGAGTAACAAGGAGGTCAAGGAGAATTATACATGGAAACGCAAATTCATTTTTTTTAAAATGTGTCTAAAAGAACTTTTAAATTTAGAATTTGATACCTAAGACTGTTTGAATATACCAAACATTACCTTTTTGGAACTGGTCCAAGCTAAAGATAATGCAAAACAAGTTTAGGAATGTTAAAAAACATTTCCCACAATGCCTCTGTGGTTTATAGCTTTCAACACGCCAGCTTGTAGCACTTTTTTTTTTTTTTTTGTAAATCAAGCACAAGTTTGAGGTTATAAATTGTTTTCCTACATTTTCAATCCATGTGTTTGCAAAATTTTATTTGCCCTCATCGGTATAACTATTATTATAGATTTTTAATGAGAAAATTCTCATGATAGGACCAATGTTTTCTATTTTATCTTGTTAAATGGTGAGTGGAAAAAATTCCAATAAATACAGATAAAGCAGGGAAATCACAAGGCAGGAGGGGAACTCTGGACCAGTATTATCTCTGGTCAGAATCAGTCACAGAAAGCCAGTACACATCAAACCTCCTTCCCTTGGCTCTGTTTCTCATGCTTTGAAAGCAAAATTGTTGAAGTTCTTCTTAAGATCCATTGACAGTCAAGCATTGCTTCATTGAACTTTAAAGCACAATAAATATATGTGCCTTTTCATTCTTCTATATAGACCCTCATACAGTACCATATGCCCATCAAGCTAAGTCTACAATCCAGTAGACATGCCCATTTCAGGGCATAAAGAAGAACATGACTGAGTTTAAAAGGACACAATTAACCCGACATGGAAGACAGCCAATTTGTATTTTCCCATTTTCCCCACTATCTACAACTGCAAACAGTGAAGAAGAACAGAGTTGACAAAAGGATTCATGGGTCATTTACGAAGAAAAGTGGCTGGGAAATCAAGGAGTTGGGAAGACTAGGGTAGTCTAAACGGCAATTTTTGAAATGAAATTCCACACTGATATAACTTATATGCTACTTTAAAACCTCAGTAAAAACATGCTCTGTCAAAGAAGGGTGTTCTTGTAATCATAGTACCGAGAGGCATAGACAGGAGGGTGGATACACTAGATAGTTAACTTGGTCTACTGGGCAATTTCCATGCTAGTAAGTAGCCCTGGCTCATAAAATAAAGTAGATATCATCTACTGAGTGATACCTGAGATTGCCCAATGTTGACTTATACAAATGCACGTGTGTTTATGTACAGGGGGGAGGGGAGGGAGAGAGAAGAGAAAGAAGAGAAGAGAAGAGAAGAGAAGAGAAGAGAAGAGAAGAGAAGAGAAGAGAAGAGAAGAGATCCCTGAAAAGAGCATATGTCAAGGTCAAACACCAGACTGTAGGTGTGTGAGCCAAATTTGATTTCTTCTTAGGACAGGAATAAGAGCACTGTCTGTGACTCAGGGCTAGCTGTATAGCATGACTAATTTTCCACTATAAATTAGAAGCTTGCGGCAGC
Source organism: Chionomys nivalis (assembly GCF_950005125.1). Classification (NCBI taxonomy): domain Eukaryota; kingdom Metazoa; phylum Chordata; class Mammalia; order Rodentia; family Cricetidae; genus Chionomys; species Chionomys nivalis. The sequence goes on from NC_080110.1 coordinate 19,003,970, forward strand.
TATAAAACTGCTTCCATTTGAACAATGAGTCCCCAACTCTCACTACCATCTCATCAACAAGCAATTCGTGTGAATCCTGATAAAAAATTAGATACCTAACAAGGATTGTAATCATACATATAATCATATACTAGACTCAACACCTAATTTTAAAGATAAAAAATACTTCTGAAGCAGAAATTAATATTTCATCTGAATGATTAGTCTTAATTATAAGAAATTTTATATTTGACTGAGTGAAAACAGGTCTACTTTTGTCTGATGAGAATGTGGAAATAATATACAGAAATGGAGAAAAAGCTCTGATAAAAATAACTACCAGAAAAAGACAAATCTTCTCTTACTTCTACAAATTTGTGAGTGCCTGAATGACAAATTTCTTCTGACTTGGAACTTTCTGCCAGGGATTTTAAGTAAACAGAAACAAAACCACATGGTCACTCTAAGAGCAAAAAGTAGAATTAAGTGTATTATTATCCATATCATCTCATTTAAAGGAAAAATGGTGTGGTCATATATAAAATTCTGACTCCAGAAATCTAGAATGAGGCTATTTGATTGTTCATTCTGAGACAGAAGTCAGAAGAGCAAACTGTGTGGGCACACAAGAAGCCATCCAAAATGCCAATAACTAACTAAATATTTATTTCTATCCCTCTGATACTTATATAGGTAGACTTCCAAACCTGAATTAAGTTCCATCCAAACTCTTGTACAAATAATTGTGACAAAGATCTGGACTCTGAAGTCAGGTGGCTGCATATCTAATGTACCCTGAACTTTGGCTTTATCTTGACTTTATTAACTGAATTTCTGCTTTGTTCTCTTGACTGACTTCAACTTCTGAACAAGTATACTTAAAATAATAACAAGTACTCTATCTCCTTTTTAGAAGTCTGAACTCACTTATTTTGAAGTTATTATCCTGTGTGGCCCGTTAATGACTTTTTTTTTATACCTTGTGTTCTCTGATAAAGACCACCTGTGTGGAACTCAAAACAGTTCCTTCTAGTAATGATCTGCTTTCCTCCCACTGATAAATTAGTTGTCACCTCTTGTTGGACCTTTATGAAACTATTCATCTGTCCTAGGACACACCTGTATGCTCTAGTCCGATACTTCAACAAGTCTACAGTGTTGGGAGTGTCTGTGGTGTGCTTCAATGTACTGAGTCAGGCACTTCCCCAATTGAGGCTTTGATGAAACAAGATTGGATGATAGTTTGGGAATCTGGGCCATCAAACTTGGGATGCCATTGAAAGCTCTACTACAGATCCCACATTTGAACCGAACTTTACTAGTCTGTAGGAGGTGCTGCTTCGGTACTGTCTTCTAGGATGAATAGATGAAGTCTATTGTGCTGAATAAATAAAGTTAGGCTGGAGACAGCCACTCTATGGGGAAAACATATAGGTAATAGCATTAGTGGAGAGACAAATTCTAACTGGTGATAAGTTCTGGGGTAGAATTTCTAGAGTAAGAGAATAGATGAAGCACTTGGAAAAGTGGGTTACTGACACGAGTTACCAACACGGGTTACCGACACACCCTGTGCCTTTCAGTATCACCTCTATGTTTCAAATAGGCAAGTCTGTTGTTTAGATAACAGATCTAAGCTGGCAGAACATAGGAGATCTAAATAGTATACTAGAGTCAATTCAGCTCAAGTCCTTACGTAGAAAGACAAGACTGAAGAGCAGGCTGGGTAACTGTGGGCGGTAAGACCTCTGCAGAGACACTGCAGGAAGCAGTAAAAGCCCAGCATAAAGAACTGTTTGTTTTGCTGTTTTCTTTTTTGGAACCTGAATGCTACCACTGATCCTCATTCCTGCCACTCCTGTATGTAAATATGTTCCTCCATAGGAAAACTGCTAAAGTTTCAACCCAAGACGTATCAAAGATGACAAAGCAGCTGCCACCTTCATGAAAGGGGAATTTAAAACTGAACTGCTCCTATTTTTCCCGACAGTATTCATCAGCTTGAATGTTGGGTATGTTTTCAGAGTTCAGAATCTTCCTGGGAGAAAGATCACAACATGGTTTGAAACCTACAAAGCAATTACAATACGACCATTCTAACCTACAAAGGAAGAATATTGCGAGCTCTAGGGAACATTGCATTAGAAAGATGAATGGGAACTGAATGGATGCTGACCCTGAAGAGGAAGGAAGGCCTTTCAAATTTCTAAAGTTTGTATCCTCAGGGACATAAATGTGAAGTTAAATTAGGTGGTGTGACTTTCACCGGGGACTGGGACTCATAAGATAGTCCGCTGAAGAGGCAATGCATGTGAAGTGGTACAGAGTTATGGCTGTACCACGGATCTCATTAGGGCTGACAGCCAGGGAAGTGGTGTTATCAAGAGCGAGTCCAGGTTTTCTTATGTAACCTGTAGAATGTGGGAGAAGGTAGAAAGAAGGTAACAACACAAAGAAACACCGCTGAGAAGTTGTGATGCTTCTTCTTATAGGCTGGAGCTGAGTGACCTTTTTCTTTTACTTGGATGGTCTAGAAGACAGTTCTGAGGGTTTAGAAAAGAAAGATAGATGCACAGGGCTCTGATACTGCAAGTCTTAAGACTCCACAGAAGCAAACAGAATGCCAAGAAAGCAATTATTAAGAAAATATAGTCTGAAAAGTTTGCATGTTAATTAGTTCATTTAAGTTAATGACAAAACACAGTCAATTCGTTAGAGGGTTTTATATTTGTATAACCATCTTTGTTTCCTCTTCTCAATCTCCCATCAAAGCAAAGAAGGTTAAATATACACTCAGTTGGTACTCAGGGATCATATGCATAGGCTAAGGAAGCACTTGTCTTTTCAAACTAAACTTTAGTATCTTCATATTAGTGTGCTATTGTGACTGTGGAGGTGGCTGAGTGTGCAAATCACCTATCATTCAAGTGTTAGGAGCAAAGTTTCGATCCCTAGATCCTACATAAATGCTGGCTGGGTATGCAGCCTACCTGTAACTCCAGAGCTCGGAAGGAGGAGGAGATGTGAGATCCCTAGGGCAAGCTGATTAGTTTCAGTAGCCATATCGATGAGTTCTGCATTCAACTGAGAGACTCTGACTCAACTTAGAAGGTGGACATGGGTCAAAAAGACTCTCATGTTGGTTCAGGTGTCCATAACAAAACAGAAACAAGCATGTATATGTTTGAACTCATACGCACATCCCCAGACACATACAAACACACATACACATTGGCAGGCATACCTACTACATACACAAACCTCTAAAAACAGATGTCATGTAAATACTATGTACTATGATAAATGTATGATATTATTTATGAATAACTAAATGTTTCAGATTAGTGACCTACTTCATACTAGTTGCCATGAGATCTATCAGGCTAGTTATCGGGTTAGTCCCATACTGATGATCTGCTCACATTAGTTACCTATTTCACACTACTTACCTGAAGCTTAGATACCTGTTTCAGGTTATTTGCCCATTTCATAGAAGCTATTTATTGGTTTAAAACTAGTAAACTGTTTTATATAACTAATAGTCACCTGTTCCGTGTTAATTACTCCATACTAGTTACTGCATTCATGTTAGTCATATACTCAAGGTCAGCTACCCATTTCATAATACTTCAGGTTATTAATGACCTATTTCGGCTTAGTTAATTATTTTACACCTGTTTCAGATCAGTTATGTGCTCCATACTAATTACCTGTCTCGGGGAGGGTGCTGACATTACAAGTGCTTTCCTTGCCTTCGCCAGCTGACGTTGATGCTCTTACTTCAAAGACGTATGATGTATTGGCAAGAAGTTTTGTAAAAGTATACATGTGGTCTTGGGGAGAAAGGTTTGTAGAATTCCTTTCAACTGTTATCACATACTGAATTATTATTCCGTTCGTTTTCCTGGGCGGATCCCACATCACTAACACTGACTGCCAGTTACGTGCCATACACTCTATATTCTGTACGACATCTGGAACTTAAGAGAAAAATATTTATTCCGAGTTAACATTTATGCACACATAGTAAACTATTGAACTATGCAACCAAGACCTAAGATGAGATTTCACAAAGATGAAATAAAAATTTAATATGTCAACTTTTCTAATATGTGTGCAATGAGTTCTTAACATAAATGGCTAATGGAACTTTTGTCTCCGATCTTGCTAATGCTCACAAGTTTGAGCTGTTAATGGAATGTTTTTCTAGGCCCAAGCAGCAAACACATTCTCACATAGTCTCAGAAATGCACTGGTCTCAAGTCCAGGCAGTCACTGATGTCAGCTTTCTTAATCAGGATGGTACAACCTTCTCAATAGCTGTTACTGGATATTTTTTGCAATGCAAAATTGTCTGCTGTCACTGTTTCAGGTCCAACAGGGCTTGGAAGTTCATAAGAAAAGCAGAGACATTTTATTGGGATTCTTTGGAAGGACAGGGACTATATTAAAAGTGTCTGGAGATATTGTTTAAAGGGTTTCAGGTTTTTCTGCTAGAATTTCTCTCAATTTATTCGATAATGGCTTCTTTTCTCTGGGGTCCATTCTATGCAATTGACATGAATGAAGGGTAATATCCGATGTGTGAGAGTGATTATAGGTTAGAGACTCTGGCTACTTTCAGTGGACATATCCAATAATGTCCCTTAGTTTTAATTTTAGCCTAACTTCAATTTTAGTTTTAGACATTTTAGCATAACTTCATTGTTATGGTAAAATGAGGATAGTGGAAGAAAATTACAATGTGGTTAATTCACGATTACAAACTGTTCACGACAATAATAAAGAGATGTTGCTATTATATAAACTTGATTTAAAGAAAGTTCATGAAATCTATAACTTCTCAACAATTGTTCTCTGGTCCTAAATGTGTCCCTTATAAACCTTACTTCTGTAGGATGAATACATCAATGCAGAAAGACAATACTAAAATGTGTCTAAAATAAACAAATTGAACATTTTGGGAACATCTACTTAACTGACTCACTGAATTCCCAACAAATAATAAACAATACATAAAAAATGAGTTGAGAGAGAGTGGTCCACACCTTTAATTTCAGGACTTGGGGCAAGTGGGATCTCTGAGTTTAAGGACAGCCTACTCTGTCTGTGTGTGTGTGTGTGTGTGTGTGTGTGTGCAAATTTTCTATTATTTTTGTAATCAGAGCATTATGTTTTGTGACATAACTTTGTTACTGAAAAATATTAGTTTATGAAGCAGTTTATGTAAGATGATCCTCAACCTTTATTCATTTTGTGAATACCATTACATATTTTATAGGTTGAAAATATTTTGATATTTTCACTCAAGTTGATTCACACTTACCTTAGTCATTTCCATAATTTCCAACAACAACAACAAAACAATGATGGTTTTCCACTTGGGTTACTCACTAAGTGTGGAAGGCACATTACACTTACTCTGCCTGGATCGTGACTTCTTCATGCAAAGGATGGAATACTTATGATAATATTTATGCTACATTTATTGCATGATAAACTTGCTAATAGTAAGGTTTGATGGATATTTTCCAATTTTGGACAACACCTACACTGTATGTGGCTAATGTGTGTTTCTTTTCAGTGGAAGAAGCAGAGCTCGAAGAAATCTTGAGACTTTGTCAAGGTTACACAACCAACAAGTCATGTAGCTAGAATTCTAATTCAGACACTGATTGCACAGCTCCAACTCCAAATACTAGGGGTTTGATTTGTCTGTAGAAATTCTGGGAGAGAAGAACTCAAGTGTCTGTAAGTTCATGGGGGAAATTATTGATTTAACATCTTTAACCTCCAATCTTAATGTGGAGGTTCATTAATACAAGTACATCCAGAACTGTGATGATTGAGTAGAGAAGGAATTTTCAGTCATTTATTAATCATTGTTAAAAAGAAAAGATGAGGAGGGGTGTCTTCAAATATATGACCTAGTTAGTAGGAAAAAAGGGGGCATATTTAACCCACAATTAACTAATTCACAAATGAAAGTTATTTAACGCCTACACAGAGTCTAGATGTGGCCCATACCATTGTGCTACAGTAGTTTGGTTGCTGGGAAACCAGGCCAGAGGCCCTTTATAGTACTCTATGTTATTAGGGGACTGTATGAAGTACAAAAGACAACACTGACTCCTTCCTCTCAAACCTTATAGCTTACCTTCTTGAAGAACAATCCTAGTCACAACTCATGAAAATCTGAACAGTTATGTTAGAAGTACTGGTTCAGTTACCTGCTCTTCCCAGCCCCACAGGCAATCCTAAGAATTGGGACATTTCACAGTCTAGAAGCCTGCCTTGTCGCCTCTTTGGAAAAAAAAAAGGTAGCCTTTTATTTTGTTTTTCTCAGTTATAGAGGAAAAGTTGTATATAAATATGCATGTATCAATACATATATATGATTCCAGAAAGGACCCAGCCTAACCTTTAAGCCCTGGAATTCATTTCCCCTTTGAGGGAATACTAAATGACATTTTATTAAACAGAGGGATGGTGAGAGTCTTGACTAAATATGAGAGCAAACATTGCAGAGGCAAAACTGTGACTAACCGGACTCCCGAGTTGTGAATTTCACTACATTACTGAATTGATTGCCATTTCCGACTTTGGTAAATGCAGACACACTGATCGAGTAGGTCTTGACAGGCTCCAGCCCAAACAGTTTGGCATCAGTTTGAAAACCTGAAATATTCTGAAAAGCAAAAGATGCTTAGTCACAAGGCATCTTCAAATATGTATTTGTCATCCCAGATATATGCAAACATAATGATATATTTCTCTTATATTTAACCTAGGAGTTGATGAATATTAATAATTAAAACAATCATTAACATTCTGCACTGCAGGGCATGCTGAGCTTATGATACAAAGATGAACTGTGTACCATTTTGATCTTGACGAATCTCATAATTTTGTTTTTGAACTGTTCTTTAGAATCATGAGTTTATGATAATTTCCTTTCAATTCGCTAAGTGAAAGTTTCAAATTTAAGTGCAGTTTACGGGCAGTGAGCAGTAGTCATGTCTTCCAAATTCACATTCACCTACTTGCTAATACCCAACATATCTGTATGTGTTTACTGATCTACCAGCAACTGCTTTATACTATTCCAGCCAGTGGAAAGAAAGCCATAGATAAAACAAAGTCTGTCTCCATGGAACTTAAGTTGGAGATTCCAAACAATGCCTAAAGTTCTATGTTGACAACTTTCTTAGGAAAATACAGGGAAAAAAAAACTAAAAAGTCTTCATAGTTGACTAGAGAAGAATATGCTTTCTTATAGAAAACTTCCCAGCTAATAAAAAAAAAATTTATAAGGAAATGTATCCCAATGAAAGCGAAAAGTGAAGCTGAAGCACTTATATAACAGTCAAACAAACCCTCAACTGTACATCTCAAAAAATAAACTATATGGCCTATTGAATATTTCCCTAGTGGAAATTTACCAAGAACACTAATCTACTCATTTGTTTGGAGGAAGTGCCAGGACATTTGTGTGGCAGTCAAGGGACAACTGGTGAGAGCCAGTTCTCTCCTTTTATCATGTGGTTTTGGAGAATGGGCTCAAGTGGTCAGAGTTGGTGGTAAGAAACTTTCCTAGCTGATCCATTGTGCCATCCAGCGAGTATTAAGTCTTAAGGTACCTACATTGATAATAATGCTAGATCACATTTTAAAATCATCTCTACGAAACCCGGGTGTATTTAGGAATAGATAGGTATATGCATATACACATATGCATGTAATAATAATTAATGAAAAAGAATTCATGATTTTGTAAGAGAGCAGAAGGACATAAAGAAGGGCTTGCAAGAAGGAAGGAATGTTGTAATTATTGTCTCAAATTTGTTCTTTAAAAGAAAATAATCTACAGGAAGACACTAACAGCTCGGGGGACTTGCTCTACCACCTCTTTCTTATTTCACACTTTCTATTTATAAACCATTCTGAGAGATGATCTGTGGAGTATATGAATTAATAAACAGATCATGGTCCCCATCAGCAAGAAAACTTTATATTAGCTATTAAAATCCACATAAAAAGTACAATAAAAATCCATTTTGATTTTGGCTCAGAAGAACTAGTGACCAGGGAAATGACTAAACTTGAGAGTTTAATCATTCACTGAAATAAATTAGCTTATTAGCTGTTGAATATATTCACACAGAAGTGAGTCTTTAAAATTTTTTTCTATTAAATAAATGACTTCTTGCAGCATTTTAGAGTGACCCAAATTTCTCAGTAATGTCAACGTCTCAGCATGCCCTGACGAGGAGCCAGTGACATCTGGAATGGCCCCAATGCTATGTTGCCTCAACAGAGTCACAGGTAATTGAGAACAGAAAAAGAACAAAATGGAACATAGAATGATCCTGGTAGGAAAAGCTGAAAAAGCCAGTAGCGATGACAATCAGATATAAGGAAAACAACCAGCATGGTAAACTGAATATTTAGAGGTGGGCGCAACATGAGAAGAGACTTAAAGGAATCTGAAGAAAAATATAATCATTAAGAAGGATTGAAAACAGTGGCAAATAGAAGCAATCAAATGCAGTAGATCTTTAAAAAGAAAAGTACTTGCTCTAAAATTATATACTTAACATTGTGTGGCATAAAATTGTATGTTTGCTACTAGTGAAATATTAATGGAAAACATAATAGGGATGTTTAAAGATACTGAAACCATATTCAGGTAACAGTATAATGTTTTCTTATGTTCAAAGCTACCACGACACTAGAGGGAATTTTTGTTCTTCTTTAGTCTCTGTGCAATGAACGCTAATGCATTTAGTGTATTTCTGGAATTGTCCAAGGTGTTTTATATGGATTTGCCTATACAGTCTTCATTAACACGGGAAGCTTTTTAATTCTTATTTTACATTTGAAGAAAATAATTTTAAGAGGATAAGTAACTTCTATAACGCATCCCTGTAAATCTCAATGGAAAGATTTGAACCAGGTAATTTGATATCAGAGCCTTTGCTTTATCATTCTGTTAAGAGTGTTTATATTAAAGGCCATCATTCTATGGAAATTAGGTCATATATATGCAAGCACACTCCGATGCATATACAAGGTAATCTTAACAATGGGATTGTTCCAAAGAAACTATTTCTCGCCTGTGAATATTTTCTATAGCCCATACAGGCAATCCAAAATTATGAGAAAACACTGAGATTAAAGTTGGGATAGACAATAAAGGGCTAGACACTTGGGTCACTAATACAAGTTTTATTGTTCTGGGAACCATTCCACGTTTAGGAAGTTACATAATGCAAATGCTACTCAGCCTATCAGATATTAAAGCAATATATTAATTTCCAGGAAAGAAGATGTTGTTCATGATGACGACAACAAACAAACCATAACTGTTGCTCTTGATTTTCTACAATTGTCTTTGTAAACTGCACATGCCAGAAAATGGGTTTTTCAGAGAAATAAATTATAGTATTCACAACATTGAATGTTTACTCTGCATTTTTCACTCTTCTTGCAAATAAAAAATATCCTAGGAGTTTTATTTGCCATTGGAAAAAAAGAGAAGAGAGAGAGAGAGAGAGAGAGAGAGAGAGAGAGAGAGAGAGAGAGAGAAAGGGAACTTTCTGAAGTAACTACTAGCTAGTTGGCATTCGAACGCTAGAACTCTAAGTTTCAGATATATTATTCTATTGGTTCTTTGCATATTTTTCACTGATCCTACGTCCAAACAAAATGGAACAAGGAAGAGACACTGAGAGTTGCAAATGACTTACCATTAAAAGTCACAGAATAAAAATTTGTCATAGAGGACCCAGAGGTTGACATCACTTGCCTTCTGGAACCATTACCACAAGTCCAGTGTAAATACTTTGTGAAAAGTATTCATTTGATACTTATTTCATCAATAAAAAGAACTATAGTATATATTAGATTTTAAATAAAGCTCACAAATCACTGTATATTTCCTAGCATTAAATAAATGATAGAGTTAGTTCTTGAACTGTAGAAACTGTGAGAATAGGTAAAACGTTCTCAGAAGCATTCAGTTCTCATCTGAAAAATGGTTCCCTATATTTTCCACTGACATCCATATTATAGGAAAAGGGGATTTTTATGTAAATATTTTCATTGTTCAATTAATCACTGTGGTCAGGAATCAAATTCAGAGCTTTGCACATAAGAGGCAAATATCCACTACTAAACTATTTCTCCATCTTCTTCCCTTGTTTAATATGAAGCAGCCCATTTTCCTTCAGCTCAAAACATTTTAATATACTTTCTGAGTGTCTGAAATCAATATATGCCATTACAATCAACCTACCTTATAAAATATAGTATCAGTGTCATGCTCATGAATTTTAAAACTATAGACTTTAACAATACCGCCTGGAAGAGGACTTGGGCTCCACGTCAGCCATACGAAGTCTGAAGTGTAGTTGATTAAAGTCAGATTCTGAGGAGGTGCTAAAGGCACTGCAGGGAAACACATTATAAAACTTGTGTTCATAAATCGTGTATCACAGAAATACTGTCTCGATTCTAACTACGTGAAGAAACAAATTCAGAGAGATTTATAAAACGACCACATGTTGTAATTCTCAAAATAAATACCACAAATAATTCTGCTCCTATATTTATGACCCTGGGCTTCAAAACAGTTTTAAACAGAGCAGACAATTCTGAAGCCTGACCTCGGGGGGAGGAGGGGGAGGGAGGGGATAAAAGGAAAAGAAAAGAGATCAGCAAAGTAGAAGGAGGATGCTAAGTTGGCTACCAACAGGATCTAATATTCTTTGTTGTTCCGGCTGTTCCTTCAAAACAGAGTGTGCAAGGTGAACAGAGAAATCACTTGGCGTAGCATTATCTTCCAGCTTACCTGATTCATCTGTGTAAAAGAAAAGGATGCTAGAAGGACCGAGTCCTTTTACTGTTCTTGCAGCAGCGAAAAAGCTATACAAGGTAAATGGCGAGAGTTCTTCCAGGACTATGTGGTTACCAGAAGTGATGAAAGAATGGTTTGCATGCGGTCCTTGTAAAGTTAAATGATAACTTAGAATTACACCATTTGGCTTTAATGGGGGATCCCATGATAAAAGAATTGAGGTAGAAGAAAGGTTTTTAAAAGTGTTGATTATTGGTGGAGTTTCTGGAACTATAAAAGAAAAAGAGAGTGTTAAATGAGGTGACAAATTTTTATTAGTAAAGAAGACGCTTCAAATATATAATTGGGCTTAATTTTATTAGTAGACTGGTTTAATTATAAGTCACTTAGGACTTACTATGTCTATTGAAAATATAATTACTTGAGAACATAATTATAAATGATGTCTTCTGTAAAAAAATAAAAGCAATGCAAACAAAGAGGACATTAATAATCTGCAAAATAAGCAACAACAGGTTCTTCCTACCGTCTTCTTCGGTTTTGATGTGTAGCCGGGCAGTATAGGTCTCAGAGAACCCCTTTTCTGTTGATGGTGTAATTTTAAATATATAATCGGCATATTTTTCCAGATTATCAAAATGTATGCTGTTTTCACGTGTAATCAGAGGTGGCCTCGTGCCGTGAGGACTCTGCTGGGGAGTCAGCGAGACATAATAGAAGACAAGGCCATTTGGCTGAGATGGTGGCGCCCAGCTCACATTTATTGTGGTTGATGAAATGGACTCAAAAGTCAGGTTTCCAACAAACCCTTCAGGTACTGAGGTAGGCAATGATCAGAACATGAAAGTCATTTGTTATTCCAGAGGTAACAATTTACAAATTGGATGTAGTTATTGAAACACCATCATGAGCTCTTACATGTACATTCTTTAACTACAAACATGCATATTCATATAAATATGAAAATTATTAAAAATAATCCTTTTTATTCTGAACACATGAAAGAGTTGTATTTCTATCATATTTTTCTGACTTACCTTTCTTACCATGTGGGGATTACATGTGTTTATATGCAGCACATTTTAAAGTAGAACCAATAATTTTTTAATTTTCTAAATAATGTATTTGATTTACTTATTCCAATGATTATCTGAATATGCAGAGACAGATCCTTAGAGTCCATAAGAGACTTGGTCAAAGTCATGTTTGTAGCATGAATGTTTAACTCTAAATTTTTCTGACCCCAGGAACAAGATGTCTCCAGCCAACAAAACACTAACCTGCATTTGTACTTTAAGAAATTATTCCACTTACAAAATTTTAATTTTCAGACTTCAACTAGACTCAATGTGAATTTGAAAGTCTCACAAGACACAATGCACAGCAAATAGTTATTACTTGTGGTGCTGCAATTATAACTGATAAACTATTATGGGTTACAATTATCCTGGGAGAGATATACAATTAAGAGAGTCTGAAATGATATTGACCACATTATACTAGGTTTTGTTAAACATTCCTTAATTATACATTTTCACATGTTGATTATATTCTATGGGTGAACCTGTCCTCTACTCAAGTTATTTTTGCCAAAAACAAGGCAAAGTTTTTCATATTTATATTGGTAGAATAATGATTTTTTTCCAAACAGTACACATTGGGATTTAACTCAGTAGAACTTTAAGTCAAAGTCATTCTCAATAAGACAGTAATCTTTATAAAAATAAACAAGAAGGGGGCTGGAGGGATGACTCAGCAGTTAAGAGCACTTGCTTCTTTTCCTGAGGATCTGGATTGGGTTCCCAGAGCCTACATGGTGACTCACACACTCTTTAACTCTGGTAGTGGGGGGCAGGAGAGTTTCATGTCCTTTTCTGGACTCTGAGGGAACTCCAGTCTCCTGATGCACTCACAAACATGCAGGCAAAGCACCCATACATATACAAACAAATCCTTAATATTAAACAAAATGGAACAGAAGCCACATGGGAAATGGACACTAATCCACCTTCCTTTTCATTTTAGAAACCTGAAACAACAAAAAAAAAATTCGAAATCAAGGGTTCAGTCATCATAGTTGTGTGAATGGCCTGCGTGAACAGCATTCTGAAGCTGTAAACAAAAAATTTCTTTTAATGCAAATAGACATTTTTATTATGTTTGTCACAAAGACAATTTAGAAAATGCTTCATGAAGTCCTGCATGGATTAAAATTCAGAAAAAAAAAAGTTAGCTGCTGGGGATTCAAAGCAACTTCTGAAACAAATGAGCAGGTGTCCTAACTATCGCAAAAATCATCCGTGCTTGCAGGAGTACTCTTCCTTGTCATTCTGGACGACTGGGACATCGCTCAAAGCAACAGAAACAACAAGATTTTAGTGGATTGATGAGAAGAAAGCCTGCGTCGAGCCTGTCCGTTATTCAAAAGTGATTTTTACCAAGAACAAGCAATGTATTCCTCTGTTGTGTTTATATTACTCAACTTATATTTTTTCAATCTATATATGTTCAAATGTTGTTATAAAGGATGAAGGGCAGAAACTTTGGTACTTCTTATATATAAGGCTGTAACAGAACAGATTGGTAAAATGAGATCTAGTGAACATTATAAGTCATAGAAAGAGTGTTCAACTTCCAGGTGTTTATGAAGAAACATGTAGAGAACCCTCAGCTCATTCACAGCACAGCGCTAAAATAAAAATAAATAAAATAAAATAAAAACTATCAACCATATGAAAATAATATTAAGCAGGAAAAATAGAAGAAGCTGTTTTAGTTATAGTAGTCAGAACTGCATTAGATACATTTAAAGTCCTAGCACAAGTAGTTAAATGCCTAACAGATTTTAATACCAATGTACACAAATAGAAGTTTCTGACAAATTTGAGATTTTTAAGTTTCCTGATTAAAGATAAAATCACATGTGCATTTACATACTGTCTTGGTCTGTGTATACAGAAATTACGTCACTGCTTTTATTCCCATTTCCGACAGAAGTGCTTGCTGTAACCCAGAATGTATAGTAGCTGAATATGGCCAGTCTGTATATTTTTGCAGACACTGTTACATTGTCAGGCTCATTGGTTACTTCAAGGAGGGTAAAATTCTGAAAAATAAGCACATCATTGTAATAGTTCAGAGTGCATTTTAGTAGGCATGACTGTTGCAAAATAGTTACTGACCAGGAACTGTCTGTTATGGTTTGAATATTTCATTTCTTAGGAGAAATAGCATAAGACAATGTTATCATAAAAACTGAACTGGGCTTGGTGGTAGTTGTACACACCTTTAATCTCAGTACTCAGGAGGCAGAGGCAGGAGGATCTCTGTGAGTTGGAGGCCAGCCTAGTCTACAGGAGTTAGTTCCAGGACAGGTTCCAAAGCTACAGAGAAACCCTGTCTCAAAACTAAAAATTAAACTGGAACTATGTTTGTACTAAAAGTGAACTAGGTGGTAGCAGTTTTTCTTTTTAGATCAATTTATCAAATATTAAAGAGAAACACACTAGCGTTATATCCAGTAGAAAATGACAAATGGCCAAGAGAAAACTTTATGGCTATACTGGCCAAGCTCAGTTTCCCTTAGGAAATTTTTAGGCATTTTTCAAATTATAGATATTTTCCTAACAGATGTGAAAGAAAAAATTAAAACAGCTTTTCATTTTTTCCATGAATAATAACAGAAGTGTTGAAGTATTTGCCTGATCTACAAACTCAAAGCATTTTTAGTATTCATCTCCAGTGACTCTTTATTATACTGTATAGTGAACAATGAAAAGGCAGTTAACACACTGATATACAGAGTAAAAATAATGTTCGATATTTTTTCAGTAATAAAAATTTTGTGCTACAATTTCCTTTCTGTACAAAATTTAAAATAAAATATATAATCAAACAAAAATAATTCTAAAATAATGGAAAATAATTTAAGCAAAACCACAAAGTTAGTCAAGAGTCATGCATCTAGTACTTTCAACACCTGGAAGACTGAGTCAAGGGGATCCCTAGTTCAAGGTCAGTTTGCACTACATAGTGACTTCACTGATACACAGTGAACCCTGTCTCAACAGAAGTGTATCAGTACCCATACTTTTATAAGAAAAATGCACTATACAATGTACACAAGTTACTATAAATCTTGCAGACTGAAACTCAAGTACAACAGGGCAAGGCTGCACCAAAATTTAATCTCAAAGCTACGTGGCCCCTAACAATAAAATAGGAACAGCCCTTCCTACTTTAGAGGGAGTTACTAAGGATTAGACTCCATTGACACACACAAACCAATTAATGCTGTGCCTAACTACAATAAAAGCAAGAATAATTTGCTTAAGTAATTAATGTAGGATACTCCATTTGATTAAGTCTATAGTCAAGATGATTCTAAAATTCACTGACTTAAAAATTTGCTTAGTTTTATGGTTCTTTTGACATTATCTGTTAGTACAATAAAAGATTTGTTTTGGTTTTTGTGCCTTATTTGACAATAGACATGTTAAGAACATCTAACAATTTCTCAGAAATGTGATATATGAGCTTAGATGCCTTCCGATACCTTGTACCCATAGAATAGCTGTACTCATAGAATCACTGCTTGATATAACCACAACATAAAAATATTAACACTGGAAGTTTATTAAATGAATTTTATCTTTCCTTTGGAATAGAATTCATTCTAATTATCTGCAAACATCACAACTAAACAAGAAATGATTTTGAATCATTCTTTCCTGTTGGGTATATGTCTTAGCATACATAGACATCAAACAATTTCTTAAAATCTTAGGCATTATCCAGGTGATTATTTCATTAATTCACTCACCTTGTATTTCTTATTTTTGTCTCATACTGTCTTGGGGCTCAAATTATATAATTAAACCTTACATTTTGCTCACATAAATAAGGCCAGAAGGTAATCTACAAATGTTTTCAAAGTTGATTATCAAGCAAACTTATTTTAACACTTTTAAACGTATTTGACATTTTGTCAGACATCCTAAAAAAACATGACACATGTTAGTAGAAACAATAATATGAGGTCATTTCCTCTACTAAAAACAGTGTGTGATAACAGAAAAGGGGGATCTTGATCTCGTCAAGAACAATGGCACTGGGTTTTGATCCTACTGCACGTACTGGGAGCCTAGGCAGTTTGGATGCTCACCTTACTAGACCTGGATAGAGGTGGGTGGTCCTTGGACTTCCCACAGGGCAGGGAACCCTGATTGCTCTTAAGGCTGATGAGGGAGGGGGACTTGGATGGAGGAGGGGGAGGGAAATGGGAGGCGGTGGCGGGGAGGAGGCAGAAATCTTTAATAAAGACATAAATAAATAAATTTAAAAAAAAAAGAAAAGGTGGATCTTTGAGCAGTAAAGAGCTTACACTCCTCAAAAAAGCATGGAAAGATGGGTGTAGTTCCTGCTCAAATGCTTCTAAATCATAGAGCTAAGTGCTGCAAATCTTGTTCCATGCTAACAATTTTATGCTATTTCAATTAAAATATTTCCAGGAACATAGAAGAAATATGAATGTCATATGTTCCATTTTTATTCATTGTGTTAGTTATAACAGAAGAATCCTAAGACATAAACCAGATGTCTGGAATAAAAGGTAAATAAAACATGCTAAGGATCGGGGTGTTCCACAAAGTTCTATGAGGAGACAGAAGAAGATGAAAACTATATACATAATCTGCTGCTGTGTAATTTTTCATTCCAAGTATTTTCTCTACCAACTTATAAAAAGAGAAGATATGCCACTTTGAACATTAATTTTAGAGATACATTAAAGCCTGAGTGAATGTCAAGCAACATGAGACTGTGCTTCTGAAATGTTGGAGCATCACTTGCCTATGCCTCCTTGCAGCTGTCACACTTAAAAGCATTCTTAAGATTACTTAATAGGAGATAACCTATTCTAACACTGACGAGTTAAAAATGGGATCATATTCTATACATAGATTTGAATATATAGACTTAGACGATTGTGCTGAAACCGGAGGTAGATGTTCAAAACTGAGGGGTAGTTGTAGACAAAGAGAACCAAACTGCAATTTTGCACAAACTGCAAGTATATTGGATGAAGTGAAACCACTGCTTAGATATCAAACTACCCAAAACATTTTGTGATGCTTCTTTTAAATGCAGAAAAAAGTAGAAATCTTCACCTTATGTGGCATGATATAATGCTAAGTCTGAGAGTGACTTTGTGGGAAGAAATAATTGTCTTGGTTTTTTTTCACTTTTCCAAAAGGGACAAAAGTTCTTCTTGATATACACAAAAAAATTAAATAAATAAACAGTTCTTTCTTTTGTTCTTTGTTCTTAAGGCATTTGTTTAAAAATACCTTCACTTTCAATTACACATATATCTATATCTGTACAACTTTTATAAAGTGGTCTGCTTACAAGACATGAAGCTTAACAACTCCACTTGGAGGACAGAATGTGTGCACGGACCTGACTTCTGGACACTGTGTTTTGCTGCCTTTGCCTGAGGTGGTTTGCAAAGCTCTGCCCTTTTCCTACAAACACAGCAAGTCATACAGCAACCTAGTCTCAGAGACAGTCAGTCAATCACAAGTCCTGACTCTAAGCTAAGTGTCCTGAGTAACAAATGAAACTCAGCCTCTGCACAGCACAGTGTATCTGCTGTCTCTTTTAATTAGAACGACACCCAGAAATAGGAATTGCCAAGTCACAACCAATTCAGTCATTTTACCCAGGAAAAACGTTATTCTTCAAATTAGAGCGTTTCTTTTAAATTCGTGTTTCTGAAATTATATTCTAACTCCCCTGTCTTTGAACCAAGACACCACATTTTCTCTTTTTTATGTATAAGAAATCTGATAAATGCTTAATTTGCAGAAATAATATAATCATGCTGGACATAATTGAAAACATTTCTCTAAATTAAATCCATCTTGGCATTTTCATTACTACTATATTCATATCCCAGATAAGACCCCTCTGCAAACTGCAGTCCCATGACCTACATTCTGCAGACTAATAGCCATATGCCTACTGGTCCTTTTGATAACTGATGCTAAGCAATAAGAATATCACTGCAACTATAAAAACATTCTTCCCAATAATAAAATAATTTCAATTGAGGAAAATACTATATTATAAATATTTGTTCTTAATCCCACAGGTAGTGTAGTCCTCAACCCTCATTCCTGAAGCTTCTCTTTTGACAGAGACTATTAAAGAAAAGCACAGCCAACCAAAATGCAGATCAGTGAAGCCATTTCCAATGGACACGTTTCCAATGGGAGTAGAGATTTGTAAAAACCAGAGGGTCAAAGAGTTTACTATGAGATTGTGTCTCTAGTAATGACAGAAGACATACCCACAAAGTCTCATCCACATGGCTTCCCAAATGTGAGCAGAACACAGACAACAACAATGGACATGCCCAAGCGAATGGGGAAGTAGGCAAGGCCTCCACCCTACACAGAGAACTACAGGCAACTGAGGAACGCAGAAAGTGGAATAACTAGTCTTCTCCGGGGAAGAACACACCAATTAGTTAGTTACCTACAACCAAATAGTCAGCCCTGAAGATATATCTATGAGAAACATTATACAGAGTATGCAGGTTGTATTTATGTATTGAGGAATATATACAGAAATACATATATGTATACAATAATAATTAATGAAAAACAGATCATAAATCTGAAAGAGAGCAAGGAGGGATATATGGAGGCTTTGGGGAGGGAAGAAAGGAAAGAAGAAAATTGTGTAGTGTAACTATATCATAATCTCAAAAACTAAAATAAATAATTGAAAATATGCAAGAATATTTAATCACTGAAATTGTACTGCATATAAACAAAATTAAAATCTGTTTTCAACTAAGGAGGAAATGATAGCAAATGAAACCATTATTGTTAAAAGAGAAAAGTTATTGGAGAAATTAAATTGAAGTCTCTTTATGTGGTGTCAGCTTCACTGCTGCAAACATGTGTAAAACTGATACAGACTAGAGGAGAGAGAGAGAGAGAGAGAGAGAGAGAGAGAGAGAGAGAGAGAGAGAGGGAGAGGGAGAGGGAGAGGGAGAGGGAGAGGGAGAGGGAGAGGGAGAGGGAGAGGGAGAGGGAGAGGGAGAGAGAGAGAGAGAGAGAGAGAGAGAGAGAGGATGTAAAAGAACCTGACTTTTCTTCACTATTTTATACATCAATGAGGATTTTATAAAATACATGTCTACATAATTATCAATATAAATAGTCCACAATATCAACAATATTAAGGATATAAAAAGTAATACTCAGCTCTTACCTGCACAAAAGTACTTGACATATTTTTGTAATAAACAGAATAATATTGTATGATTCCATTAGGTTTTATGGGAGGTGTCCAAAAGAGAATTATTGATGAAGAACTGAGATTCACATAATGGACATCTTTGGGAGGATCACTGGGTGCTATAAAACAAATATTTCAGAAAATTGACAGACATGACTACAAGTTAAGCTGAAGTGTCTAAATTTTGCAACAGTTGTTCAGTTAAAAATGGGAATAATCATTTTTGAAAATTCTTAATTTAGGGATAGTATCTGTGGGAATGGCAGAAATTAAATCCATACCATGAGCTGGGCTTTCCTTCTACTCTTAACATACGGTATCTACAGACAGAGCTTTCTTGCTCATACAATACTATCTTGGCTCTAAAAGATTGCCACTGTTCTTGATTTGCAGACAGTAAAATGCCAATTTCTAGTACAGAGTACATGAAAATGAAATCCTATTTTAATGTATAGTCTTGAAATAGCAAAAGCTAAAAGCAAACAGAAAGTCAACCTCACATAGTTTACTTCGATACATTTAGCCTACAGATAAAATATTGGTGATGTATGCTGAATCCATCCACAGATCTCACTCCTTTACTCATCAGAACCCTATGACGTCATACACTGTTTCTACCTTAGCAAATGGGAAACGGAAGTATGGACCAAGTACTTAGATTTCCCAACATCACACAGGAAGTTGATGAAGTTTTATAACGTTGATATTTGATATTATTTTTGAGCTGACTATTCTTCAGAGTGATTGAGATCCCTGAGGACTCACCTCCCTCTGGTGTTCGAAAGTTAATGGTACTGCTTCTTGTCTTCCCATCACCAAATCTGGTGCTAGCTGTGACATAGGCACTGTAGTCCACATTATAGTCTAAGTCTGGCAACTCCAGTGATGCTTCAGTTGCATTAATAACTTTTAGTGATGACTTATCCCTAAGAGAGACAGGAGGAAAGTAAAATCAACATTTGTATTAAATGCCACCACATAATTTTGAGAATAAAATACATCAAAAATATGTGTCACTCCTTCATGGTAATTTATTGACTTAACTTAATAAAGCCGCCACTTATCTGAAATATCAAAAATATTTCAGAATACTTCAATAAATTAACTTCATTAGTTCTCAAGTAATTCAATCAAATGTTAAGTGTTTATAATTACAATTGACTTTGGCCAATTTTAGTGAATCTTGGGATAGTGCAGCTTCATTGGCTTGAGACACTGCTAGGAAAATCACTACTTTGGATGTGTCTGAAAGTGTGTCTTCAGAGAAGATTAACTATTGGAGAAAGATGTCATGAATGTGGATGACATCATCCCAGAGGTTGAGGGTCTGGGTAGAATAACCATCGAAAACAGAAGAGTTAATAAAAGCATGATGTGTCTCTCTTCTTCCTGGCACTCATACCATGAGGTGTTCCCACAACAACATGTACCATGACCAAATCTATGAGAATAATCATAATAATAATTTTATTATTATTATTTCTGTTCTTAATTTGTTCTGCTCACCCATGTATTTATTTCATGTTTATTTATGTATATACAGCTGTGCCTGTCTGTGTGTAAAATGGGAGGGGTGGGGACTGAGGAAGCCAGAGGGATCATATCCCCTGGAGTTGGAGTTACAGAGAGTTTTGAACTACCCAACCTGGGTGCTGGGAACGTACAGAGCTCTGGTCCTGTGCAATAGCAGTACACCTGCTTAACCCCTTAGTAACCTCTCCAGCCCTTGAGCAGGCATTCTACCACTATTAGAGAAGACCAAACCAGACATCTAAAAACACTGTGTATTCAAACTTACATTAGCACACTTTGCATACCAATGCTTAAGTTGCTCACATACTCCCTTCTCTCTATTGTTGTGAAGATAGTATTTATGTCATTATTTTCTCAGATAGACCCATATCTATCACCATGCACAAAACTCAAGTCCAAATGGATCAAAGACCTCAATATCAATCTGAACACACTCAACCTGATAGAAGAGAAAATGGGAAGTACCCTACAAGATATGGGCACAGGAGATCGCTTCCTATGTATAACCCCAGCAGCACAGACATTAAGGGCAACATTGAATAAATGGGACCTCCTGAAACTGAGAAGCTTCTGTAAAGCAAAGGACACTGTCACTAAGACAAAAAGGCACCCTACTGACTGGGAGAAGATCTTCACCAACCCTGCAACAGACAAAGGTCTGATCTCCAAAATATATAAAGAACTCAAGAAACTAGACGTTAAAATGATAATTAACCCAATTAAAAAATGGGGCACTGAACTGAACAGAGAATTCTCAACAGAAGAAGTTCAAAAGGCCAAAAGATACTTAAGGTCATGCTCAACCTCCTTAGCGATCAGAGAAATGCAAATCAAAACATCTTTGAGATATCATCTTACACCTGTCAGAATGGCTAAAATCAGAAACACCAAGGATAGCCTTTGCTGGAGAGGTTGTGGAGAAAGGGGTACCCTCATCCATTGCTGGTAGGACTGCAAACTTGTGCAACCACTTTGGAAATCAGTGTGGCGGTTTCTCAGAAAAATTGGGATCAACCTACCCCTGGACCCAGCAATACCACTCTTGGGAATATACCCAAGAGATGCCCTAGCATATGACAAAAGCATTTGTCCAACTATGTGCATAGCAGCATTATTTGTTTTATACATTTTTATTTCTGTACATTTGTTGATATACATCTATCAAACTGTGATTCAGTATTTCTTGCCATAGTATTTGGCAAAGAAAATATTTTAAGGCAAGATTTATATATATGCTAGAATCACAGATTCACTTTTACTCTATTGTCTGTTACCTATACCTTTTAGGGTATTCATTCAGCAATTTTGAAAAACATTAACTCTCAGTTTTACTGACACATGGCTGACATATGCAGAGACAATATTGTTAAATCCAAGCTGCATTCAAGAATACAGCAAGTAAATTAGCTTTATATGGCTTTACAAAATCATCATGTATCAATTCAAAGTGCATTGAAAGAATAAATGTACAGTGTTTTAATAAAACTATTTAACTAATGTATTTGCCCTCGGCAAGGACTGTGTATCATTGAAAACATATAATATATTGACATAAATGAGGGAAAAGGTTACTTTATCATTTTGATATGGTGAGTACTATTTCATTATAGAAAGTTTAGAGGAACAAATTATTTTAAACTGTAAAAGATTAAGACAGATTTCTGAATAAATCATCTACACACTGTGACTAACATGGTCAAAGAAGCAAAATGATTACACATCAATCCTCATGAGCAATTTTGTAGAGAAATATTCATGACAAGGAGAAGAGTCACCCAGAATGCTAAATATAAAATCCTTTATCTCAAAAACACAGTGACAGAAAGACTACTCAAAGGGATGGTTTTATAAGAATTTTCAATTGTCAGAAGAACTGGAACGACAAAAACTTAGAATCATGGGAGATACAGGAAATCTGGACTAGAGATGCTGTTCTACACAGCAGACATCACTTATCAAGATTCTAAGGGAACCCCAGATAATGCGCATCAGAACCAGGGATTGCCCCTATGTCTCACTAACTTGAAATCCATGAGTAGGGAATGGTGATGCCTGCACCACACCTTCTCAATTAAACTGATAATAGCAAAAGTTCCCCTGAAAGGTTAGTTATCAAGAAGCAAAAACTATGACCTTTTCATAACAACACTGTCTAAGCTTACAAGATATATCTTATTAAAAAATTGCTGGAAACTAAAAAATACATTTTTAGCTACTTTTCAACACTCAAATATATTTCATTATATGGATTATCTTCTTGACTATATTGTAATTTTGCTTCTTATTTGTGAAAAATAATAACCCCACTAAAGTAACCATTAGCTGTATAAAGGGTATTATCCATATGACAAACACCTTAAGAGAGTGGAGATTAAGTTTTGAACCTTAAAACCATACTTTTAATTTACTCACTATCCCAACGTATGATAATAAAGTTTCAATAAAATGTGAATGGTAGTTTACTGACTTAAATTCAGCAACAAACACAGTAGATCTTTACGTGTTTGTATGTAGGCATGCTAAGTGCGTTTTTGTTTGTGTCTGTGTGCGCATGTTCATGTGTGTGATTAGCAAAGACAAATGTGCTGACGAGCTTTCTATTTACCTTTAGAATATTGATGTCTATCTGAGAGCTTGGAGAGATGGCTTAGTGGTTAAGAGCAAAGACAGATCCCCAGAAATTACACAGAAGCTCAAAACTGTCTATAACTCGTTCTGGGGGATCTCACGGCTTCTTTTGACCTCCTCAGGCACCAGGCACACATGTAGTACACAGACATACATGGTAGCAAACCACTCATACATATAAAATTCTAATTAATCAATTAATGAAAATAACAAATCCTGTATAATTTAAGATCCCAAAATGTCATGTCCCCAGGTGAGGATGTGGCTCAGTAGATAGGAATTCTTGCACTGTTAAACATAACGGCCTGAGTTCAAATCCCCAACACTCATATAAAAAGCTAAGCATAGCTGTATGGGCCTGGAAGCTCCACATTTGGGTGAGTGTAGGTGGAGACAGGCAGTTACTGAGAGTTTTCTGACCAGCCAATCCAGTTAAAGTATTGAGATTAGATTCAGTGAAAGAACCTATATCAATGAAATACCATAAAGATGGATAAAAGAAGACAGTCCATCAGCCTTCTCTAGCCTACATATACATACCATACAGAAGCAAAAACAAATACACACTGTGCATGCATGTACAACTCACACACACACACACACATTCACTTAAAAAAATGATCACTTGCCATCTGTCAAGAAAAGGGTGTTTTTTTAAGTCTTGATAAAAAAAAATTCTGAGAAATCAAGCTGGGAGGCATAAGTTAGTCATATTAGAATGTCTCAGGGAAATAACAAAATTATCCAAGTAGATTTGGGAGGGAAACTCCATGTAAATATGTTCCTTCTTATAGCAGAGGAATAAGTAGAAAGCCTTTTGAAAATCTCAGCATGGTGGGTCACCATGTACAGCAAGGTTTACTGAGACCGGAAGTGACAAAAAGATGAGGAAGGGTGTGTGTGTGTGTATGTGATGTTGCAGCCACCATACAGTTGAAGACTAGGGCTAAGAAAACAACAGAGTCTAATATCAGAGGTTCATTGGGGTCTGGGGACTTGGATGAGTCTTGAGAAAATAAGAACTTTTAGACCAGGAACTGTAACTGTAAGTCAGTGTAAGTCGGTGTCATATAAATTCTAAATTGAGGTTAGGCTCAGTGAGCTACAGTAGCACACACTAGAGACCCTGGCTGCCAGCTTTCACTAAACTCCCCTTGGGCTCAGGTCTATCTCAACATAGATCAGAGAAGAAATACCTCTTCAAAGTTAAGAGAATAAGTATTTTTAGGGAGGAATTGAACTTCGAATTTATTGTTTACCCAAGAAAAATTGAACTAAATCCATGGAATGTAAAAAGTATGAGTTGCCTGAAATATTTCCACAGTACTCAACATCGTTACAAAAAAAAGCATAAAGAACAACTTACTGAGAATAAATGTCTTGTTTGATACATGTCACTCTAGCCTTGCGAGAATGCTCAGTATCTGATACTGTTTTTCACAAAAAGTCCTCCTACTTTTATGAACTTCCATTTTGAAGACAAACAACTAGAATTATTGCAATGCTCCCATTTAGGTGATTAGTATAGATCACCATGCAAGCCCAGAAAGGGATAAATCTGGTACAGCCATACCCCTTGGTATACTCTCCAGGCTCGTGTGTGCTGTGTATTATGCTGAGACTCCTGGATGCTTGTGAAGAGAAGCATGGTCACAGCACAGAAGGACAAGATGTTTTACTTACATTTTACTGAAACACCAGAAATCCAGGATACAATGTGCATGGTTCATACATCCAGAAACAACTGTAGATTGATCTCTTTTAATTTTTAATTTATACCCCTGGAACCAACCAATGCATCAACAAATACACTGGGCTCTTCTTCCTAAATTTAGGACAAAGGTACCCATTCCTTCCTCTACTGCTAATATCATCTTTGCCTACACTATTGAATAGCCTACTTCCTGGCATCCCACTAGCCATTTCATCCCCTACAACTCATCCTCTGTAAAGAGCTCAGAGGGTTGGGAATGCTCAGGCAACTCTAAGGGAAAATGGCCAACCAGATTGTCTTCAGGACTTGGCACCTGAGCTTCAGCAGTGCTCTGTCACAATTTTACTCTGCTCTGACTCCATAATCCTGATCAAACTTGGTCTTCAAAATAACAAATCATGTTTTCCCATGGTGGGGTAGGGGGTGTGGAGTCGATATCATCTCCTGTTGGAAAGTTCCCTGCAGACCAATGCAAGACAAAAGGAGCCTTCTTATTACTCAGATCATAAAGGCTGACAGTTTTATGAAGTCCGTTTCTTTCTTTAGATTGTTTATGAGTATTGAGTATACAATCCAGCTTTCTCTTCACAGTGTAGACTCCCTGAGGGTGGAGCTTTATGGTGTCTTGCTCCCAGCGACAGAGGTATTCTACCAATATTGATGAATGAATGAATGAATGAATGAATGAATGAATGCACTAATACCGCTCGTGATGTTCTTAGTGTCACCAAAACTAGACCAAGATGCTAGAAATCAGATATTTATGCAAGAAAGGTAAACTTTAAGGAATAGTATAGTAAGATCTATAGAGGAATTAGGGGAAATATTAAATTGGGGAAGGAAAAGAAAGCTTTGGAGACAGGTCAATCTCTCCAATGCTGGTTCTTCTCAAATCAGAAATGTAAATGTAAGGAAGTATCTGTTTTTAACAAAATTTCATATAAATTCTATTTTTTCTGTTGAAATAATTTAAAATGTCCTTAAAATGTGTTACATGGGTAGTGGATTCTGTTTAATGAACATAAATTAGATCAAAAGAGAATTCTAGGGTCTCATGTTGTTAAAAAGCAGTTATAGCTCTTTGTTAACTCACATGAAACACTTTAGGATGTCATTTTCAAAACTGAAGGATAAATAAGTAACGAATGTTAAAATGACCAGTAAGTCCCTGTTTACCATCAATGGAAAGTTGACCTTAATATACCTAAAAGCATATCTTTGGTTTAAATTTCAATCGAAATTATTTTATGTAAGGAAACTTGAAAAGAGTTATATAGAGCATTTGTTTTAAGAGTTTCAAATATTTTAAATCATACACTTATAATCATGTAAGTTGATTATTCAGATCTCCAGGAGTTTATGTTCAGTATAATTTTTCCATAACATAATTTTCTGCTTTAGATGCAAAGGTTTTTATTTGCTGACCTACTGCATAATATGAGCCGAACTGATTTCTTAGTTGAAAAGGATTTTAGCCCACCTATTAATAACCAGGGCCCTAATGCAGCATCACATTCTGAAATAAACACTACATTCCTATTATATTACAAATTAATATTTGTTCTCAGAACTACTCCCAAAAAATTCTTACCAGACATAAACTGTGTAATAGAGGATAATTCCATTTGGCTCCAAGGGTGGTTGCCATGACAACATCGCAGTGACACCAGACAACTGTTTCACAGAGAAGTTCTGAGGAGGAGAATCAGGAGCTAGAAATTTGTGACAAAGAATGACACATTTCATTAAATATTTATGGAAAATGTAAATTGAAAGCATCTAGGGCTTTTTTCTGATAAACTCTATGGTAAACGAATCAGGTTCAGGGCTTCTCTCCACAGGAGGGAGGGCCTGATTGTTTACGTTTAGATGAAACGATGAAAGAAGATTTTCATGGTGCTCTTGGAACATCTGCTCCTGTGATTCAATGGAAAAAAAAAGTATTTCATGAGAAAATACAACTCGGGTCTGTCACAGTGACTCACTGACTGTTCAAGAACATTCTGGTAAATTATCATCCTCTAATAGAAGCTTATGTTTTATTGGGGATGATTAAAGATATTGAACAATAAAACTCTCCCCAGATAGTGAAGAGTTGAGAAGAAAAGGTATCACATATTCAAAAAACAATAAGAATAAGATTGTGAAGGAAGTTAAAATGACTGACCACCCCCAGACCAATGGCATTCCTCAACCTTAGACATGGCGGAAAACGCTATGTAAGATCAAAATCTAATCAATGAATCTTTATCATTGAATGAGTCCCATAGAAAACACCAGTGCAGCAGTATAGCACATAAATAAGAAAATGGTTAGCATCACTCTCAATGTTCTTATAGCAGAGAATGGCAGCTCTAGTTGGTATTTCTGCTTTGCTGTTTGCAATGGCACTACCCTGGAAAATGCTGGTGACTACTGATTATCACAAGAGTCTGAATATCATTTAGAGACATGTATTTCCTGTGCTATAAATCATTTCTAAGAGAAAACATTCTCTCACTTATCAAAGCAAACCTATAAATACTCTTTTAGCATCGTTATGAGGTATAATTTGTGTTTACTTTTAGGAAGAAGGATGCCAGTCAGAAACTGGAAGTAATTTAGATACAAACATGCAGCATTCCATATTTTTATTCTATAATAAACTTTAATATTCTTTGAAAGAATACTAGAATATATACATATATATGACCTAAGTGTCAATATATCATACAGAAAATATAATAAATATTATATTCCAAATGATATATATTAATACTTTGGACATTTTTATTATCAAATACAATCCAGGGAAACTAAACTTTAGTCCAGTAAGAGTGGACTAAAGCAGGTAAAGTCACTTGCTGCCAAGCTTAATGTCCTGAGTTCAATCCCCAGAACCTACATGGTAGCATAAGAGAACCCATTCCTTAGAGTTGACCTCTGACCTTCAATGAGTGCGACACATACAGATGTGACTACACACACATACATACACTAAACATAGTAAAACTTGAAATAGGTGAATTTTTAAAAACTAAATTCTTTTACAACACAATCAATTCAGCCTCTCAGAGCAGCAGTACACAGAAGAGTCTTCCTCTGGCATGATCTCGCTTCACCCACTCCCTCTTCACCTAGCTTCCTTTAGGTCCCAGCTTAGACATAATGCTCTGCTCCATTTTCCCCAATGCCATGGAGTAAATAATATTTGGAAGCATTTCTACCCGTAACTAAAGTTATACAAATTATTTGTTTACACACTTTTTGCCCATAGGTCACTTCTACACAGAACCCTCTCTGAGCCAAGGGTTCTAACTCTGCAAAGTTGACTTCCCCAGGCCATTGTTCATTTGCTAAGAAGTTTCAGGAAAAGCAGAAGGGATTTTTTTCTTCTCTCCATTCCTCAGTGAATTCAGATGAACACTTGCCTTGACAACCTATATTTTAATGACCTATGTGACCCAGCACTATAATAAGAATTCCTTTTTCATAGAAAGCCAATTGCTGGGCTGGAGAGATGGCTCAGCACTGTCTGCTCTACCAGAAGTAGAGCCATTCCCAGCAACCACAGTGGCTCAGAGCTATCTATAGTAAGATCTGAGGCCCTCTTCTGCCATAAACGCTTACATGCAGATGGAACACTCATATACATAAAATAAATCTTTTTTCAAAAGCCAATTGTTTCAAAATATACAAAATATGAAGTACAAACAAATACCATTCCAAAGCATATCCCTTAAAGTGATTTTCTAGTACAATATATGCCTGTGGTTTGCTGAGGGATCAATACAGAATGATCTCTGCAGTAAGGTTGGTTTTACCTAGGTTCAGAAAATGCATGCGCAAATGATACCAACCTAACCACAAAACCTTTGATCTACAATCTGTCCCGCCTACAAGATATGCTGGAGCAATGATGGCACAGAACTTATGGAAGTGGCCAACCAATGTCTAGTTTAACTTGAGGACCATGCCATGGGAGGGAGCCCATGTCCTACACTGCTTGAATGTCCAGTAGCTAGAGACTGGATAGCCCAAAAACCTAGGGTAGAACCAAACACTACTGGAAAAAAAAAACAATGAAATGATTCTTAATAATATTCTGCTAGGCTATTCATAGATCAGCGACTTGTTTAGTCATCATCAGAGAGGCTTCTTCTTTCAGCAGATGGGAGCAGGTGCAGAGACTCACAGTCAGACATTATGCAGAAAGAGAGAGTCTAAATTGGAGGTCTCCATCTGGCCCCTTTCCTTGGAGATCAGGAACTTCACAGAAGAAAGTTTTGTAGGAGTCCGGGGGAATGGAGGACAGCAAGAGAACATGGCCCACTGATCAACTAAGCAGCACTCACATGGGCTCACAGAGACTCTGGCGGCAAGCACAGGGCCTGAATGGGTCTGCACAGGTCCTCTGGGTACATGTTATAGCTGTTAGCTTGGTATGTTTGTGGGACTCCCAACAATGGGAATGGGTGTCTCTGACTCTGTTGCCTGCTCTTGGGATCCTTTTCCTCCTATTGGGTTACTGTATCCAGCCCCAGTATGAGGGATTTTTGCCTTGTCTTATTGTGCCTTATTTTGTCATGTTTTGGTTGTTATCTCTTGGAGGCCTACTCTTTTCTGAAGGGAAATGGAAGAGGAGTTGACCTCAGGGAGAGGAAAAGTGGGGGAGCTTAAAGAAGCAGAGAGAGGGGAAACTGCGATC
The DNA here is from genome assembly GCF_950005125.1 of Chionomys nivalis. Taxonomy (NCBI): domain Eukaryota; kingdom Metazoa; phylum Chordata; class Mammalia; order Rodentia; family Cricetidae; genus Chionomys; species Chionomys nivalis. Next base: position 19,033,679 of record NC_080110.1, read on the forward strand.
AGAATGTTTTGTATGAGAGAAGAATCTATTTTCAATTAAAAAAGAGTATTCATATTCATTGGTAGCATATTGGCTAATACCTAGGGACATCTAAAATAACAGCCTGAATATATTAATAAGCTAATCCTAATACTTTAAGACTTTGAAAGTTACATAAATTCTACTGTAAAATGTCTATAAGTAGCATGAAAAATGTTGATCACTGTTTGGTTAAAATATTCACATTATTCAGTCTAGAACCTGTGCCTCAAAAACTCCCATAAAACTATTACTTATATTTATATAGTACAGTTGGCTTCAAAGGCAAAAAAAAGATGTTTACATCTGATTTTTCTCAATATAAATCTAACTTTTGTAGTTGCTCTTATCCGACAACACTGAAGCTTCTCTATAGAACCAATGCTGTGCAGAGATGATAGCTTAGGTGAAAGGAAATTTTACACTAGGTTTTATTCTGTCTAGTCTCCAGTCTATGGACACGTTATCCCAATCTCATCTCTACAGGTTCTGTAGAATGTTCACAACCAAAGCCTGTCAGTATGTATGGCAGTCTTACCGTCTTCCTCTGTCAGTATGCTTACTGGCCTACTCCGAACTCCTTCACCTTTGAGTGTACTCGCAGACACCTCGATCACATAGTGGGTGTATTTCTTTAGTCCTAAGTAGAAACAAAATAGATACACTGCCACAGAGAGTAATATATCCTTTTGTGCAGTAGGTAAATAATGAAATGACTCTCAATTCGGCGCTCTTCCAAAAGTGAAAGCCCAATAAAATGGGATTGATTAGCAGGCTCCAAGTACTAAAATAGGGCTGTGGAGATGGCTCAGTGGGTAGAGCAATAGCTGTACAATCCTGCGGACCTTAGCTCAAATCTCCAGAATCCATGGAAAGCCAGGTGCAGAACTGTGTAACTGGAACCCCCGTGTTCCCACAGTGACATGGGAGGTACACATGGGAGAATACCAGAAGCTCACAGGCTGTCTAACCTGGCACATTCTGGCCAGAGGCGAATGACAAAGAGATCCTACCCCAAATGAGGAGGAAGATGAGCACAAACACACAGGATAGTCTTCTAACCTCCACATGTGTGCAGTCACACACACACAGACACACACACATACACACACACACCATGCCCCCCCAAAATCCCTTCTGTTAAGAACACAAGATATAAGACACTATAGAAAATACCAGATGGAGAATGTTTTCACAAACGACTATCATAAATTCCTACATTGTTTTTCCAAAAAAGAATTCTTATTCCTAGCATATAAATCATCGCAATTAAGTTATTTTAACATATTAGGCTAATATTTTCTTGCCATGCTGTCAATATAAAGGTAAATATAAAATAGAATAATTTTATCTTACCTCTAATGCTCTGAGTCAGGGAGGTTGTATTTATAGTTCTTGCCTCGTTGCCATTACTTCTCCGAAGGTAAATTGTGTACTTTTGTATAATGCCATTTGGACTGCTTGGAGGAAGGAAGGATAGCTCAATTTCTCGCGAGGAAATGTTTTTGTAAGTAATATTTTCTGGTGCACTATCAGGAACTGGTGGGGAGAAATCAAAGATGGAATTTTATCAAACAAATGCACCCTAAAACTTCCCGACTAAAAGTTTCACACCATTGCCAGAAGATATTTAAATGCACACATTAGACCCAGAGTGACACACAGTGCTGTGCCTCTTAAACAGAGTGAGGTGTACAGAAACTAACAACTATAGAGGGCCAAAAGTCATTTCAAAGGAAAGTATACTCTATAATTCTGGAGTTTCTAATTGATATTTTTATTTTCAAACCATGAATACACTACTGAATCTCAAGATAACTTGAGTCATTTTAGCATGAGGGAGAAAATTTCAATATCTTCTATACGTGCAAATACACATTAGGTGAAAGCAGAAAATTGGGTTCCCGCTTAAACATCAATGGAGAAAACCTACATTTTAAATTAAAGCCCATGTTCTCATTCAGTTTGCCACTCGGTGGGTCACTTCTTGGTGGTGGGGGGACAACAAGCTCATATTTTAAAAGGGAATTGATTTAAGTACGTTGTTCTGTAACTTAATAGTAAATTGACTGTAAGACTTTGGCCTGTACTAAGCTAAATACTGATGCAAGAAGGAGAAGCAAAATCAGTTTTTAAATGACTTTTGCTTTCACCCACAATACCGTTTCAAAAGATCAATAAGCTAGTTTGGTCCAAAGCAGAAACAATGAAAAAGCAAGAAACTGTCTTGATCTTGATTGTTTTCAGGTTCTGGAAAGAATGCCTAAACTGGCCATTTTCTGTAATCAAATTGGTGACTACCCTAATTGTCATCAGAGAGTCTGCGTCCAGTAACTGATGGAAACAGATGCAGAGATCCACAGCCAAGCCCTGGGCCAAGCTCCAGGACTCCTGCTGAAGCAAGGGAGTAGGGACTATGCAGGGAGGGGGGTTGGTCAAGGTCATGACAGAGGAACCCACAGAGACAGCTGACCTGAGCTAGTGGGAGCTCAAGGACTCTGGACTGACAGCTAGGGAGCCTACATGAGACTGACCTAGACCCTTTGCATGTCGGTGACAGTTATGTGGCTTGATCTGTTTGTGGGGCTTCTAGCAATGGGATCAGGACGTGTCCCTGGAGCTTGAGCTGACTTTTGTAAACCTATTCTCCGTGCTAAGTTGCCTTGCCCAGCCTTGGAGGGTAAGCTTGTCCCTGTCTAAACTTGAAGTGTCATGCTTTATTGACTCCATGGGAGGCCTGCCTCCATTTTTGAACCAAGATGGAGGAGGAGTGAATAGTGGGACAGGGTAGAAAGGAGAAGCAGGGGGAAGGGAACGGGAGGAAAGGAAGGAGGAGAGGCTGTGGCCAGTATGTATAGTAAATGAAACTTTTTAATTAATTAAATAAAAATTCAAAAAAAGAAAAGAAAAAGAATAAAAGAAATTGTCTTGGATCTGAGGCTGAGTAATATAACCTGAGAATAAAAGCATCTCCTAAGAATATAAGGTATTCCTAAATAAAAGACTGGTTTTCTATATTCAATGGTCCCATTATGTTGAATGCAGTGCAGAAAGTGATTCTCATATGTATGGGATGCTAATTCTGGCCATGGAGAAGACTGACAGCACCGAATGAATACCTACAATAACTAAAACTCAATGTGACATAAAAGCAATTACCAAAAGCGGCTGGAGAGCTGCAGCAGGAAGATGACTCAGCAAGTAAAAAGTTCTCCATACAAGCCACATAACTCACACTGGAGCCCAGAACCCGTGTAAAGAATCCTTGCTTGGTACTACACATCTATGATCCCCGCACTCCTGTAGTAGTGTGGGAGGTGTAGAGAGAAAAACAGCATCCTGTGGGCAGCCAGCAGGTTGACAAAGGACAACACAAACTGTGACAAAGGTCCCACCTCTACAAGTTAGAAGCAAAATCCAGCTTCTTGTCTTCTAACCCCACAAACTTGTTATGACATACATATATCCATTCTCACTTACATACATCCATGTATGCACACACACACACACACACAGAGAGAGAGAGAGAGAGAGAGAGAGAGAGAGAGAGAGAGAAATAGAGAGAGAGAGAAATAGAGAGAGAGAAAGAGAGAGAGAGAGAGAGAGAGAGAGAGAGAGAGAGAGAGAGAGAGAGAGAGAGGAATGGGGGAGGAATCTGGTACAATATCCAGCTTGCCCATGATTGTAATGTGTTGGAATAATTGAAGGGTAAGGAACACCCCTACATGAGGAGTTCGGGCCCCCAACAATGCAATTACACAAGGGCCATGGTACTGGAAATCCAGGAGCACAATGAGCTTCTCCTGGGTCATCAAAGGCTTACAAGAGCAGTGGCTCCTGTACTCAGGCGACTGGTGGACAGTAACAGGGAGGGAGAACCCAATCACCAGTCCAAGTAGAGAGGACAGAAGAAATGTGATCCTTCTTGCCATTCCTCTGAGTGAAGAACTAGGAAGGATGCCTATTCTATTTCCTCTTTGGTGGATGGAAGGGGAGTGGTCTCAATGGGGGTCGGGTAAGGAGGCGGAGATGGAAACATGAGAAATCCAGTGGTGGGAGAAGGATAGAGGGAGAGTATTGGGAGAAACAACTAGAATCAGAGGTATATCTAGAAAGATCTAGAAATCCACTACAAAGGAAAGTCTCAGGAATCTACAAGGATATCCCAGCTAAGATTCCTAACAATAGGGGATACTAAGACTGAACTGGCTATCTCCTATAATCAGGCAAGACTTCCAGTGGAGGGATTGGACACCAACCCAGCCACAAAACCTTCAACCTACAATTTCTCCAGCCTATAAGGAATGCTGGAGTAAAGTTGGCACAGAAAATGTGAAATGGCCCCCAATGACTGATCCTTCTTGAGACCCTCACAAGAGGGAGCTCACCCCTGATACTGATACCCAGAGGCTGGATAGCACAAGAACTAGGTTAGAACCAAACAGGACTGGGAAAAATTCAATAAAATGAATCCTAGTGATATTGTGTTATGAGAAGTGTGAGTGTATGCTTAATTTTAAGTGTTAGGGAAGAGGTAATAATGTAATTTATTATAATTTCAAAAAATATTTGTGCCCACAGATATATATATATATATATCATATATGTGTGTGCCTATGTGTGTTCCTAAATAAATAAATATAAACAGCTTACTCTGTATAATGTGATGTGCATGTATATGAACTCATGGTAGCCATCACTATATTCTAAACATTTATCCTTATATTCACAGTCAAGTGGTCTCCTTGCCCCTCATAAAAGGAACATTGTTTTGCCACAGATGGGTACATTTTGAAAGGAAGAGAGGAAAGCTCACAGTTGCAAGAATGGTAAGATAACAGTTCCCTCACACAGCAGTGACAATAATGACTGTTCAAGGGAGCAATTCACCAATGTAAATTAAGATTATGAACATTATTGCATTTTATGGTCCTATTATGAGATTTTTTCCCTCTCCAAAGAAAGGAATTTAATCTTTTATTATTGGTATTCTAAATATATAGACAAAATTTCTACTTACAAACATAGTAAAGTAATAAAATTCAGAAACGCCTGAAAGCATAGATACCATGTCCTTATTACAGTTAAGGCATTATGAGAAAACCTGATGCAAGAATGCAAAGCATTAATAAAAGTAATAATTTAATACATAGCTATCAGTAGCAATGTCTAGCAATATAAACCTATTTTCCCTTCCTAAGAACTCTAAATCTTTAGTTCCATATCAAGCATGTGCTTCAGTGACAGAAATCCTCAACAGCCGCCTTAACTGCTTCTGTTACCCTCTGTCGCTGAGTGAACGTCAGAATCAACTGAGGATATGAGCCCAAGGGGTCTAAGAAACTGGAGTTGCTTTTCCTTTATAATACTGGTAACACTAGGGCCTAAGACCTGGAAGATATATTTATGTCTCCTCTCTTCTGTGTACAGATATTTTCTATTTTCTTCTTCCTGAAGAATCACAGATCCTTTACAATCCTATCCCATCAGGCATCACTTCATTCCTTAATCATATTCCTTAAATAGGCTGCACTATTTTTCTAAATAACTTCTCCAAAAATCTTAAGGACTTGTATAGCCCAGGAAACTAGCTTTTTCTCTGCCACCTTTTGAGAGATCAACAGCCACACAAATGATACATGTAATCCCCTGAACTTTGCATCCCTTGATCTCTTTAACTCTAACAATATTTTCTTCCACTTCATCTTAAACCTGACTTTTAGAGCAACACCTGAGACTTCATGATTACCAATAATAGCCAATGTTCTTCTGTTTATCTATCTCCTACCTTTATAGTCTACTGACTCTTGTAATCCCAATTCAAAAACTCCCCTTCATCAAGTTCCCATTGTCCATTGTCTTTGGTGGCCCCTTATTTCCCTACAGTGAGGCTAGTTCCTAGCAGCTACTGTAATCACAACTCAGCTGTAGTAGGAGGCCACTTGTTCATTCCCGGATGCTCAGAACCAAAGTAATCACTCAGAAACTGTATTAATTAAATTACTGCTTGGCCAATCACTTAAGCAAACTGCTAGCTAGCTCTTACATCTAGAATTAACCCATTTCTATTATTTTAGATTTTACCACAAGGCTCGTGGCCTAGCTCCGCTTATTTCTGCCTGTCTCACAGCTTGAATAAGACAAGTATACAGTTCTTCAAATGCACAGCATTTCTTCCTACTTCCAACATTTGGCAATTTCTCCATGTGAATGCTTTTTGATCTTTATTTTTCCTCATTTAATCCCCCACATAGGATTATAAATGTGTCTGGATAAATAAAAACTCCCTAGTAGGAATTGTTCTCTGCCTCCCATTTAAATTAGCAGACTATCTGTTGTGATCTTTCCTCAAATTCTTCTCCTATTGCCAGAGGACTAAGCAGATCCTGGTGGAACATCCTGCTTTTCTCCCTCCTGTGGACCTCTTCAGACTTCCTTCCTAGCCCACCCCATTCCTAAGTGGCACTGCCCAAAACCTAGAAACACATTTTGCCTGGAATTCTCAGTGACCACACCTAATAGTATTGCAGACAAATTCCCTACCAGGCAACACACAGCCACCACACCTTCCTAAGAATGAGAAAGGGCAACCAAAACAATGGGTAAAATCTACCTAACACAGACAAAACAAGATATTAGAACCTAGAATTGCAATCTCCCCAAACCAGATGGTTAGAGGCCGGCATAAAAGCACAATCAGTAACAGTAAGGACATGATTTCTCCACTAGAGGCCAGCAACCCTACCTACCACAGTAGGCCCTGAGGATTGCAACATAGCTGAACTATGGCACAAAAACTTTAAAAGAGCCTTATGGAAGGTGCAAACCTTCCTGGACCTGGATGGAGGGGGGAGGACCTTGGACTTCCCATGGTACAAGGAACCCTGAATGCTCTTTGGACTGGAGAGAGAGAGGGAGGGGGTGGTGGGAGGGGAAGGGAAATGAGAGGTGGGGAGGAGGTGGAAATTTTTAATAATAAATAAATAAAAATACTTTTGAAATAAATAAAAATGAATTCATAGCACATGCAAACTCGTGGAACAGACACAGTGAAAGTAGGTCTAAGAGGCAAGTTCATAGTAATAAGTAAGTGCTTGTATAAAGAAAAAATAGAGAGATCTCATACTAGTAACTTAATAGCACACTTGAAAGCTCTAGACCAAAAAGAAGACACACCCAAAATGGGTAGATGGCAAGAAATAACATCAGCACTAAAATCAATATAATAGAAACAATAGCAAAAAGAATGAATAAAACGAAAAGTTGGTTCTTTGAGAAAATCATTGTGATTGACAAATCCTTATCCAATTTCACTAAAAGGAAGAGAAGGAATATCCAAATTAACAAAATTAGAAATGAAAAAGGGAATATAACAACAGACATTATGGAAACCCAGAGAATCAAAGGATGACGGTTTTAAACCCCATATTTCACCAAATCGAAAAACAAAACAAAAAAAAAGGATAATTTTCTCAATACATACTGCTTACTAAAATTAAATCAAGATCAGACAAGCAATTTAAACAGACATACAGCCCCTATTTAAATAGAAACCACAATTAAAGTCTCCCAACCCCAAACCTGGGGTCACATGATTTTAGCACAGAAATCTACCAGACTTTCAAAGAAGAGTTAATGTCAATACTCCTTAAATTATTCCACAAAATTGAAACAGAAGGAACCTTTTCCAATTTGTTTAGCAGGGCCATAGTTATCCTGGTAGCCAAACCACATAAAAACACAACAACAACAACAAAATAGAATTATGAATTAATTTCCCTTACAAACATAGATGAAAACATTCAACAAAAATATTTGCAAACAAAATACACATGATAAAGATCATCTACCATGATCAAGAAGGCTTCATCCCAGAGAAGCAGGGATAGTTCAATGCATGAAAATGTATAAATATAAAAAAAAAAAAACTCACTAGAAGCAGAAAAGCCTTTTGACAAAATCCAAAACCGCTTCATGATAAAAGTCCTAGAGACATTAGGGATACAAGGGACATACCAAAACATGATAAAAAGCAGTTTGAAGAAAATCCATAGCCAACATTAACTTAAATAGAGAGAAACTCAAAACAATTCCACTAAAATCAGGAATAAGACAAGGTTATCTACTCTCTCCATACCAATTCAATATAGTAGTTGTAGTCTTAACTAAAGCAATAAGACAACTGAAGGAAACCAAGAGGATACAAGTAGGGAATGAAGGAATCAAAATTCTATTATTTGACGATGCTATGATAGTATGCGTAAGTAACCCTAAAAATTCCACTAATGAATTTTCAGCAACTAATGGCTTCAGAGTGGGGGGGAAATTAATCTTCCTCAAGCATGACTCCCTTAATTGATTGTCCAATGTCAAGTGCTCATTCCTGAAATCATCATCGTACAAGCAACACTAAATAGACTCAGCTGGTTATATTTATATACATTTATGTGTGATTGTGTGTGTGTGCTTGTGTGTACGCATGCTTATAAAACAATAACACTAAAAGGAAAATAATCTATGAATCTGAGAAGAGTAATGGATTGGTGTATGGTTGGAATAAAAGGAGGGGAAATATAACAGTTTTCAAGTAGTAAAGAGAAGGGGGGAAACAATGTAATCATGTATTTTTCTTCTTTAGATTATAATTTAACTACATTCCTCCCTTCCCCTTTTTCCCTCCTAACCCTTCTATATATCCCTCCCCACTCTTCTTCAAATCCATTGCCTCTTGTCTCACTAATGCCTGTATGATTAATATATGAATATATAATATATCACATGAATATGTAATACTATTATATGTATTTCATATATACATATATGTATTACACACACACACACACACACACACACATATATATATATATATATATATATATATATATATATATATATATATATATTCCTAGCCTGTTCAGTCCATTTAATGCTATCTGTATGTATATTTTCAGGACTGACCAATCGATGGAGTCCTTCCTACAGAAGACTACCTTGACAACTCCCAGCTTTCCTTGGTATGTTGTAGTTCTTTAGGTAGGGTTGAGGTCTCATAGGATTTCTCCACCCAGATTGGTACTGGGAAGTCATATTGGTGAGGCTTTAGGGTATAATTTCTGGTATTACCAGGAGATACAATCTCACAGTAAACTTCCTGATTCTCTGACTCTGACAATATCAACAGTGTTCCCTGTGCCTTAGGTGTGTGTGTGGGGGGGGGGGTTGTACATGTATTCACTGAAACTGGGCCCAGAAAACGCCTTGCAAAGGCCAGAAACAACAGTCTTACTCAACTATAATGCCTATAAAGCATATCAACAATTGTCACAGAGCAATAAACTTACCAATGCAATAGTGGCACAAATACCTTGGTGGTAACCAACAACACTCTAAATGGACTTAAAACCCACTCAACAGGAGGGATACCATGCCTGATATGTTCCCTACCAACAATCTATAAATGTTTTTTTGTATGCTCACAGATAAGTGTAGCCTTGACCTCTCATCAAGAAAACTTCTCTTTGAAGCAGATTGAGACTACTACAGAAAGCCGCCACCAATCAATATGCAAATTTGCAGAGCCTGGTCCCAATGTAATTACGTTTTAACTAAAAATATTACATTTTAAAGTAATAATTTTAGTTAAAACATAATTACATCATTTAACCTTCCATTTTAAGAAAGTGAAAAGTCCTCTAATTATAAGGAGGAGAAAAGTTATTTAGAATGCTGTGGAAATAAGACTTTAATGTAGTATAACTTGTGACTTTGAAAGAAATTTTGCAAAGGTGTCCCTCTGGCGTTGCTTACCTACTCTCAGCAATCAGGACAAAAATATATCCCTGAGCTCAGCATGACAGCCTTTATATTTTATTCATTTATCCTTAGGAGACAGCCAGAGCTGAGTCTTCAGGCAGAGCAATGACTCACTGATTTTGGAGAGTGAAGATACACTGATAATTTTCTCAGCTAGCCTTCAGAGTACTCCCAATGGTAGCAATAGCACAATGATGCTTAACTGTTGGAATAAACTGATTCTATTCAAGGTCTAAAAACAAAAGCTATAATTTGATTCATGATTACAATAAAGGATGTTTTTACAAAGATGCTGCAAGACAGTAGGCTTGGCACATAAAATTGTGAAGTACATCAACAAACTTAAAGATGTTATTAATACATTAATGCAAAAATTTTCATAGAGTTATGTTCACTGTTTTAGTATACATCTGGGTCAAATTGTTTAGTGGTTATTTCCCCAAATCAGAGAAGTTAAAAAATATTTACTTAAAGGATGACCATAGAGAAAGTTATGTGGTAGGAAGGAAAGAGACTCTGTCTATGTCACCAAAGGAATCATTCTTAGTGGTTCATGTTATTCTGTCGATTACTGTACACTGGGTATAAGAAAACTAACCTCATTTGTAAATTGCCCATTCTGTACCAAAAGCACACCTACACACACACAAACTCATTCACTCCCATGAACCCAAAATCAGCCTGAATTGATCGCCCCTACAGGAACCCTCTGTGTTACTTCCGAACACAAATCAACTCAAGTTCTCTAAATATGATAAGGATCCTGAACAGATAATTAATTTTCTTACTTTTTTTTTGCTTTTTTAAGATTTATTTATTTATTATGTATACAGTGTTCTGCCTGCATGTATGCCTGCAGGCCAGAAAAGGGCACCAGATCTCATTACAGATGGTTGTAAGCCACCCTAGGGTTGCTGGGAATTGAACTCAGGACCTTTGGAAGATCAGGCAGTACTTTTAGCAGCCAAGCCATCTCTGCAGGCCCTAATTCTTTTATTTGTAATTAGCAGCATTATCATATCAATGAGTTTTCACCACAATGACAGTACGTGGAGCTTAACTGAAAGTGTGAGTCTTTTATAAGAAAAAGATCTATGTTTAATACTATTATTAAATTGAGGAATGGACAGCTATTTAGAGCCCATTCATCTTCAGGTGATATCTTAGAATCCTTCAGAATCCCTCCTTTTCCTTCTGCCGGAGGAGCCAAATTAGTAGCTCAACAGGAACCACGAAATCTCACCAGAGTCAATCCCGCTGCCTTCTTCTATACACATGGAGACTGTGCAGGCGGCTCTGAGACTACTTCGACAGGGGAAGTGGGCCTCTCCAGCATTAAACACGATCCTTCATGTCGGGCCTCCTGCTCCTCAGCAGACTGTCAAGCCAGCCCTGTGTGACCCACCAGAACAGGTGGGCCAGGAAGCTCAGGGATACGTTTCCCATCCACGTCATTCTTTCATAACTCGATCGGGAGCCTAATAAATGAACCCTGAAATGGGGCCCAGGAGACCCTACCATCAAGCCCGAGCTTTGCCTCATCTGCTGTGATTTATTGGTCATTTTATTAAAATAGTCCTACCTCGCTTTGTCTATAGAAAGTTCAGCATGTTTTCTTATATGGTTCCTGGAACTAAAATTCTCATTTGAAATTACATCTCAAGTTAAATTCTAATACTCACTTATTCCTGCCTTACAAATAAGCTTATGAGACAGATAATGAAAAGGAAATCAGTGTACTTTTACCAATATAAAGTAAAATGTCACATGTCTGCAATGTTCAGGAAACATTTTTATAAATCATCATTAAACTGCGGTGTCCTTGGTAGGCCACATAAGAAGTAAAATATCTTATAAGCATCCCACTTCTTCAGAAATCGCAATGGAATGAAACTTGATCGTTTTCTTCCTTGTGCCATGCAAAGCTCAGATAGGCAACCACCGCTGTGAACTGAGAGATGCTCCGTACATTTTATAATTTTTTTTCCAGCGTGTGCTTTGAGAGGAAAATGGGCTTTATATGACTAATGGGGTTGGCTTCAATTCCAGCTTCATCACTTGCCAGCTGGCTAGCCTTAAGCAATTAAATTTCCACCAATTAATATGAACCTTGGAAGGAAGGGCAACCATTTCCTTCTACGCTGTTATATGCAAATTAAGTCGTGGAACATTGTATATGTTGGCCAAACAAATGACCCTCTGGGAGCCTCAGTTCTTCATGATGAAAATCAATAACATGGTGCTACACTCTACTCTAGAATTAAAATGAGAACTTTCTTGAAGGCCATGAACAGAAACTGTGACGCATAATGGGCATTCAGAAAAAAAAAATTGGCTCAACATAAATAAACTGAGTCACAAAGAAATAATTATCCTTCTAAAGAAAAGTCTGCTTCTAGCCTCAATATTCATAAAGGGAATTCAATATTCAATATCCATGGCATTATGTAATTTGATATCAATTATGTTTTGTTCAAGGGTGTGACAGTTCTTGATGCTACAAAGAACTGCTTTGTCACTCTTACTTCTCCAGTGGTATCCACAATATTGTGACATGTCATTATATTGAATCTGTGCAACAATCTCAAGAGATCACACTCAGTGTGGGTATACTATCTTGCTAGATTTTTAAATCTTCAAAACCAACGACAAAACTTCACATTTGTATCTGGCCAACCTAAATGGGTTTGCCGGTATTTGGCTCTTTGTGACCTCCCAAATGAAAGGTTTATGAAGGTCAGACAGTAACCAGTCAGTATAAGTTTATTGATTTAAACACGTAGATGAAGCAGTAACTTTCCAATTAGATCTCACTTAGCCTACATTGCAGACTTGCCCTAATAGTAATCGTGTCAATATGTGTCCATATCACAATGGAAAAAATAAATCAAGATTATTGGACAAAATGTTTATTTTGTGCTAATTGCTCATACACCACTGAAACTGAGATACAAATGACTTTTTGATTATGTCATTTTGGTTAGCTGGGCTATCCCCTACCACACACACACACATACACCTCTGCCTGCCTATTCGCTAACCTCTACAGGATCCTTCCTCCCATTTCACCCACATCATTAAGACACAGGCTGAACTTAGCCTGCTCCCTAAGAACTGTCCTGTCATACAGATTTGTGCACCAACTTTACATTGCTACCTTTATATCCCTCTTAGAATACAGGAATCTAGTCTTCTGAGTGTGCCACTGAGTTTATCTAAGGTGAAAGCAAGAAGCTACTCAGCCTAAAGTCTGTAGAAACATGGATGAGTCTTTGGTATTTTCTAATTGCCTTTTGTTTAAACAATTCACTGATTTTTATTAAAAGATCATTTATATAGAAAATTAGCTTATAGGCCGGGCGGTGGTGGCGCATGCCTTTAATCCCAGCACTCGGGAGGCAGAGGCAGGCGGATCTCTGTGAGTTCGAGGCCAACCTGGTCTACAAAGGGAGTTCCAGGACAGGCTCCAAAGCTACAGAGAAACCCTGTCTCGAAAAACCAAAAAAAAAAAAAAAAGAAAGTAAAAGAAAATTAGCTTATAAATTTTAAAACAGCTAAGAAGTTTCTCTACATTTTTGCCAGAAAAAAATGAATAAATTTCTTTAATACGAAATATAACAATAAAAATTTTTGGCTCATAAAATACAGACAGCAAGGAAATTGAGAGCTGTGTTTACTACATAAGTGAGAATTAATTATTAAGCAAGCAAACAAAAACACTTACCAGTCTCTGACGTTCGCACAGAGAGGGATGAGGATGACTGATTGCCATGGCCAAGTCTGGTATATGACCGGACAGAAATATTATAGAGGGTATAAGGTTTTAGGTCACTTAAAACTATATCTGTTGTGGAACTGTTCTTGACAAACAAACTGTCTGCATCTCGGTAAAGCACCTCATAGGCAATAATAATCCCGTTAGGTTTTTCAGGTGGAGACCAGTTCAATCTCATTTCACTGGGAGACACATCGGTTACTTTGACCTCTTGAGGTGAGGATTCAGGCACTGGGAGGGATAGAACAAAAGGGTTAAAATATGTAATTTTTCATGTTTATTGTTTTAGACACTGAATTTTCCATGAGGTAGAAGTTTATTATTCAAGAGAATAATACCCTTCCCTTCCTTTCCCTTCTCATTCCCTCCCTTCCTCCCTCCCTCCCTCCCTCCCTCCCTCCCTCCCTCCTTCCTTCCTTCTTCCCTCCCTCCTTCCCTTTGTTCCTTTCTTCCTTCCTTTCTTAATTAAAAATACACTCTACATTCTTACCATCTTCTGGAGTTCTTACAAAGATGTCATTTTCTTCTGACAAAGAACCTTCCCCAACCTGAGTTGAGGCAGCCACCCTCATTTTGTATCTTGTATATTTCTTTAACCCTAAAAGACAGAAGAATAATTATTTAAAACCTTCAAAATATAATATTTTTAGTGTCCTTTACCATGGGGCTAATGTGAATTATTTATTAGAAAGACTATTTCTCTCAGTCAGCTTCCATATACTCCTTGTCCCCAAATTCCTTGGGCTTCAAGGTTTTCCGTGCAGACGATATCAGAGATCTTTCCTGTAATGTTAAGGCAGTAACTTAAAGCTGGGGAAAAAAGAATTTTTGGCACACAGCAAGGATAATTGTCAAACACCCCCTGTCAACTGAGTTGTTTCGGCTTATTTTCATGTGAGTCCATTTGTTCAAGTCCTCAATAATGAGTTATTTCCATGCCCTAAGTGCAATATTTCTTAGGTTATGTGTATTTCTGTGAAAGTGGTGATGATACCCTTTTTTAAATTTTGTGAGTAGATGTAGTTGAAGAAATAGGTTGTATCATTATTGCCATAAATGTTTCTAAGATATCCAAGAAGCACATGTCAACAGAATCTGGAATGTGTCCTGCAGCATTTAAGAGGTGTAGAAGCGCACATTTCTATCAGAGGAGGAGGAATGCAAAAAGAAACACGACGGTTCCTTCTACCTGTGATGAGAAAGCTGGTATCTACAGTAGTCATCTGGAAAGCTCTGTGTGTATCCAGTTCCATGGCATAGATTGTATAATGAGTGATTTTTCCATTGGGGTATTCTGGAGGATCCCAATACAGCAAGATAGATGAAGAACTAATGTTTTTATAGTTTATAGTTTGGATGGAGCTTGGCACTTGAAAAGAAGAATGAACAGTTAATAGGAATGAAGGAGTCAAAGAATTAATAACACGAATAATATTTGCAAGTTTTTTTTTTTGAAGGAAAGGTATTTGTACCTTGTTCACGTGTCCTAACCGTGAGAACTGTTGGTGGTCCTTCGCCCATGATGGTGAAAGCAGATACACTAATCGTGTGCTCAGTGTATGGTACAAGCCTCCTGATAACATAAGACAGCTGTTCAACGGTGATGTCAGTTATGTACTGATTCTTGGTGGTGACTACTTGAAATAAACAAGAAAAAAAAAGACATTTGGCTCTACAATCAAAATTATTTTTCTCAATGAAACCTAATAAGACATATTAATATCTTCGTACCCTCTCATATAGAGAATAGTAGACAAACAATACATAATAAATGTAAACATTTTATGAATTCTAAAGACTCTCCAATATCTTTAAAAATCTTGTGCTCATCATATAGACTTGTAAGTTGCTATATAATGTTTTAGAACATGATAGCAGTGTTTTAAGAAAAAAATATATAACTTTCCAGGAAAGATTGGCTGAGGTTTCTGTTCCTGAAAGCAAACACCAGAAAGTAATATAAGAAGGTAACATTATAAATCAACACTAAACTTTAATTGTAGACTTCAAGAAATGGAAGTTTTATTTGGATTTAAAATTCATCATGCATTTGCTAGTCCCAGTGATTGCTTACAGCAAACATTCTTGCTTAACATTTAACTGAAACATGCATGTGCCTCCAAAATGTCTAAGATGTTTATTTTTAAATTTTGCATATGTATTTTTAATTAGGAACTACTAAATTTGAAATATATGTAAGGAAACAGCTATACTAGACCCTGTGAGTCTTTTAGTTCTTAGTATTGCCCCAATTGGCTCTGCACAAGAAACATAAATCCATAAAAGAAAAAACATTGATTGAAATGTTATTTTCTTTTACAAATTCTACCATAAATGGAAGGCCAAAAAACCTTTTCATTTTGGAATGAGGCAAATACCAGATCATAGAAACGGCAGTGAAATAGCACACTATTCCTACCTAAAATTTTATAAAAACATAAGAAGCAGGGTGGTCCTGTGTTATCTAATCATGCCTTCAATTTGCCATATATTACATTCTCCTTTTAGAAACAATAAGCTTCACTGACCCCCAAAGAGCAAGTGTGTACGGTAATGACATCACCACATCCCAGGGACACCTACACCTGTTTATCACACCGTGCACTGGAGTTGTAACTTTCTGACCTATTTACCTTTAGTGACATTTGAAAACCTATTTGTCAAAAGCTGCAGAGAATGTGGGCCTGTAAATGATTTGAAGATATATTAATCCCTCCCCATCACACCTGCTTTGGCAACTGTAATAACTGATTGTCTATGCAGCTTGGCTAGAGGCTCTGGGGTGCTACTTTCTCTAGGAAGAAGGTCAAATGGGTTAGAGAGGGCCAGTCACTGCTTGGGTGGCATTTCCATTTGTTTCGTGAGGCTATCTGACAGTTAAAAAGAAATATCTGACTCCAGTCCATGGACCATTAATAACATGGTTAAACTCTAAGCTCAGGTTCATACCTCTCTTAGCTATTGGTTTCAATGGCTTCAGAGAGAATTAAATTTTTACCTACCAACTGGTGAACTCTGGTCTTCAGCTCTCGTCCTGCCAGGAAAGTCACTGTATGGGGGGCTGTTATATACGAATGAAGCTAAAGAGTGCAGGTCCGAAGACATCTCGGCAGAACCCTCGTAAAATCCTATCAGTGGTTCCACTAGGTTCATCATCTCTGGAGACATGGGGTTGCTTATATACTGTAATAAAAAGTCGGCATTTACAAACAATGAAAACTCATTGCTTCGTGACATGAAATTTTGTCACTTTGGAATTATGCACCTTGAAAGAAAATAATGTTTCTATAAGTATGGTGTTCTTTACTTTCCAAGATTTTGTTCTCAACTAAATCCCTGTACCATAGTAACATAATATGATCACTCTAGTTGTTATTAGATTGATACTGTATTTTGGGAGGAAAGGAGGTATAAGTTTCAAACGTGTTGTTTTTCTGCATGGTATAATTAGATATTTTCATGCTAAGGTTTTGTAACTAAAAGATTTTAACTTCTCATCTACAAATAGTATTTCGAGCTTATTATTAAATGTGTTTTTCTTCCTTATCTAAACATCCTCATTTGTATACTACTTATGAAAGGTTAGATGTCTGCTTACTATCAATACTAGTGATATTAGAATTTCTCTTTAATCAAATGAATTGCAGACAAATAGGAACTTTTAATTCATAGGTTTGAAGCAGTGTTCACAGCACACCTGCCCATGGTTCTAAGATATATTCTCAGTAACTGTCCTTGTTCTTATATTCCACAATATAATCCATATATGATGTCAAATCTACCATAGTAACAGATACTGAGGTGAAAAGATCAGAAGCAGATAACAGATGTATGTAGTGAAGGTGGGGGCAGGGATTGTTTGATGTTATTTCCTTTGTTGTTCCCAAACCACTATAACTAACCACAGTAGAATGAATGAAAGGCTCTAGTCAAATGTCTGGATAGAATGTTTACTTTGAAATGAACATTAACCACTAATTTAAAATGTATTCTTGCAAGGAGGTTATGAATCACAGCAACATGTGGACTTTGGATTCTAATCTGGGCATACTGGTCAACACAGGCGTTAGAGATAAACAGAAACAATTGATTGTAATGTAGATTAGAGGATGCCAAGACAATATCAGGAATTTTCCTAGTTACAACCATGTGATAATTAAATGGATGAAATTGCCGATTCTCGAAAGATCCATAGCGAGCAAGACTGCTATGAAGTCTGGAGTTCATTTTTAAGCCCATCCACTGCTGTGAAAATGGGAGCCAGCTGAGGAAGTGAGCATTCAGAACGATGCTAGCTGCTGAATGTAGCTAGTGGGTTGATGGGGTCTTACCACGCATTTTTCTCCATCCTACCTCCATACCTATTTGAAACTTCCCAAAATAAAACTTTTTACAGAGAAAAAAATATCTCTTTTGCTTCCAATCTCACTTCTAAAACCCCCTTTAAAATAATGTATTCTGTTTCTTACAAACTAAACACTATGATACTTTTTAAATTAATAATCAATTAATTATGTATGTTCTGATTATTCCTATGTTCTGGGACACCTAACTCATAGTTACCTTACATACTTTTGGGTTGTCATTACTGCAGGAGCTAATACTAGACATTCCTATCCTTGTTAGCACTGATATGTTCAGTCTTTTCAAAGTTATAGTAATAATAGATGCTCAAGGGAAAAAACTCAGAGGTAAAAAATTCTTACAATAGTTCAATTCATTGAAATATCTACAAAACATGTTATTTAAATGACATTTTTTCTGTGAGATTAAAAAAATGGGGAAATGATTTAAGAAAACTCCTAGACTCCAAAATAACATTACTAAAATAAAATCACCCAGAAGCTAGGAAGATGACCAAGGCAGTGAAATCCTTGATGTGGGATTCCCCTCTGTATGCTATGAATATGTTTTATTGCTGTTGGTTAATAAAGAAACTGCTTTCAGCCAGTGGCTTAACAGAGTAAAGCCAGGTGAAAATCCAAACAGAGATGTAGAGAGAGTCTGGGAGATGCCATATAGCTGCCAAAGCAGACAGACATGCCCCAGAACCTTGCTAGTAAACCACGAGCTTCGTGGTAGAGATGGATTAATTTAAGATGTAAGAGCCAGCTAGAAATATGCTTAAGCTATTGGCCAAACTGTAACTAATATAGTTTCTGTGTGATTATTTTGGGTCTGGGTGGCTGGGAAACAAACAAGCAGTCTCTGCCTACAAATGCTTACTGCATAATCTTGAGAACCCAAGTTCAGATCCCTCCTGCAGCTGCACAAATGCCAGGCAGCATGGTAGCCCGCTTGCAGACTCAGCACTCAGAAGGCTGAGACAGGAAGCCCTCAGGACAAGTTGCCTTGTTAGACTAGCTTTCTGAGCAGGCACTGGGCTCTTTTAAAAAAGATCCTATCTCAATGAAAAGAGTGAAAGAGATTGAGGGGAATACCACTCATCAACCTTGGACATCAACAAGCTTGTGAACATAAACATGCTCCCATATACATGAGAGCATGCATTCTCACGTGCACATGGTAAACATAAAAATCGTAATAGACAGGTGGATGTAGTATGTCTACTGACCAGCCATCATGGCCAAAATTATGAGTTCTGGTTCTGGGAGAGACGATGTCTCAAAAACCAGGGTGATGGCTCCTACAGGAGAGAGACAATTTAAGGATGGGACCCTGGGTAGGTCAACAACACTCCAGTAGATGTCGTCACATCTGAAATATATGGGTTATTAAATGTAAATAATTAAATTATAGACATGAATTTGGCATGGTAGGGAGGTCGGGTGAAACTGGGAGGAATAAAGAGAAGGAATTGGGGTGAATATGATCAAAATACACTGAAAATCTCTAAGAATTAATAAAAATGTTTTTAGAACTAAATGAAGCAATAGGGAAATACATCCCGATACAAGCCTTTAAGTGAGCACACATGGGAAGACTCACACATGGCATGTGCATACATTCTCACATACACACATATGCACATGCACACAAACACAGACACAGACACACACACACACACACAAATCATTCTTAATCTTGGCCAGGAAAATATTTTGGGAAAAGATAAAGGATGCCCATAAGGCCATCATTCATAACAGTATAGAGAACCTAGGAAAGAGAATCTGCGGTAGGACAAAGTAAAGCTTTTCTACCTTCTTACAACTCATTTGAGCTCTGACTCCACAGGGAAATGGGGAAGGACATGAATCACAAAGATATAATTCAGAAACACTGTGATATTCCAGCCAATAGATGCTGCTGGAACCACACAGCTGCTCCCACTATCAATCATTTGCTCTTTGAAAATCTACCATATAGAAAGCTCTGTGGATGACATCATGAGGTAGCACAAGGAGCTTCCCCTTAAACAGTGATTTTTGTATTAAATCTCTCGATAGTTTCAACCACATGTCAAATAAATCTTGGCGAGGCAACCATAGCATTCCGACAATTAACTAAGTTGAACAGACCTGTTGACAAACTGCCATTTTGACATCAGAGTTGACATGAATGCTTTTGACTCCGAATCTCACCCCAATTCTAATTTTCATTGGAAAATTGCCCATCTCAAACTAGGGCAATGAATTGAACTCTGGTTTTCTACCAAGCCAGAGTGTTACAGATGATCATGGATTGTCCCATGCTGAGACTAGTTCTCGCATGTTGTCTCTTTCAAAATGGCATTAGGTTAGTTGTTAGGCTTTTCCAGTGAGAAAAGAGTGAATTTTAATAGCAAAAGATGACTTTTAAACTTTAAAAAGAATGTCAAGAGGCAGAGAGAAAGAGATAGAGCTAAAGGAACTAGGCTGGAAAAGGAAAGCC
Organism: Chionomys nivalis; assembly: GCF_950005125.1. Lineage (NCBI taxonomy): Eukaryota > Metazoa > Chordata > Mammalia > Rodentia > Cricetidae > Chionomys > Chionomys nivalis. Next base: position 19,054,116 of record NC_080110.1, read on the forward strand.
CACTGCAACGGTGACAATTTTGACACCTACTGAGTGCAAATGACTGCGCATGATAACTATTGACTTGTTGACTTTCCACATTAAGTAAATTTGTTACTGGTCTTACCGTCCTGAGCACTACAGGATGCGTAGTAGCATCCCTGGCCCATACCCATTAAAAGTATATCCCCAGTTGTCATAAAGACAATGTCTTTAGAGGTTACCCTACGTTAAAAAAAAAAAAAAAGTTGAAAACCACTGAATTAGGGAATGTCACAATTCATCAACATGAAAGGCCTAGCATATGCTACAGAGGAATCCTTGGAATTTATGTGAAAGAGCTAGAAGTCTGCAGAGTTAAATTCCTAATCCACCTGAATAAACCAACTTGATTTTACATGTAGTAACCTTCATTGCAACAAGTGGGATTTCTATCAACTCAGACTCAGTGGAGTTCTGCTGAATTGAATTAGTGGGATGTCTGACTTATTCTTAAAAGATACTCCTATTTCAATATATCATTTGTATTGCTCTCAAAAGCAAGGAGTAAAAGGAAAGTTTAGAGTTAATATGTTTGAAAGCGTCCTAAAGGATGCTGACTCTGGGCATTACCTGGGTGAGCAAATGTTTCAGGCTTTAGTCAGGTTTTGCTCCATCTGTGTTCGATATACTCTCGCTAAGGCATTCCTAACTACTCAGCCTTCTCTGGACCGACTAACCAGGCCCTTTCCTCTGGTTGACAGGTGAAGACATTGATGTATTTGAGAAAGGTGTAGGGTGAAAAAACATCAATATTGATCTCTGAAGTCTATGATGCTACCAGCCAAGTTGATGACTACTAGATAAAATTGCCTCTGGCAATATCAAAATATGATTTTCAACTAGATATCATTTCATAGAGGAATGGCAACAATGATCTTCAGGCTTCAGTCCCAAAAGAATAAAGTTTACAAAAATTTAATTTTAATCTTTGTTTTAATAGGAGAAATTCACACTAATGGAGAAATTAGTTCTGCTCGGCATGGATCTAGCTTAACTCACTATAGAACACTATGCTGAGTTAGGGAAAAGGATCACTGTCATAGTACAAAATGCACACAGCAGGGGGACTCAGTAGAAATGATCTGGAAACCAGAACTAATGAGAAAGGGAAGCTGTTGCATAAGAAAACTGTCCATCCACAATAAAAAGTTAAAGCCTTATGTATTAATTGTATTAATATTCAGAATAGCATCTTAAGATACCATATGGCAAATAAAATGTTGAATGCTTGTGCCCATGAGATGTCACTTGGTCACTCTAATGAAATTTCAGCTCCCTTCTATGGTCATGTGATCAAATTAATAAGACTAGTGATAAAAGTGTATGGTTTCAAATCCCCAAAGGTCACTATCAGAAATACAACAAGTCTAAAAGGAGAGCAGGGAGCAGGGAGCCTTAGTAAGCATCACCAACCAAATATTTCAGCCCCAAACAGCTAAAGAATCAAAGTATCTCATTTGGTAACCCATGCCCAGAAAGACGAACACAGTATGTACTCACTAATAAGTGGATACTAGCTGTAAAGCAAAGGATAATGAGCCTGTAGTCCATGACCCTAGAGAAGCTAAGTAAGAAGCTGAACCCTAAGAAAAACATATATAAATCTACTTGGAAATGGGAAATAGACAAGATTGCCTGACAAAACTGGGAGCTGGAGATGGAGGCTTTCTTTTCTTTCTTTATTGATTTTTATTGAGCTTTACATTTTTATCTGCTCCCCTCCCTGCCTCTCCCCCTTGAGATGAAAGCTTTTTAGAGACATGGCTTCTCTGTAGCTTTGGAATCTGTCTGGAACTAACTCTTGTAGACCAGGCTGGCCTCGAACTCAGAGATCTGCTTGCCTCTGCTTCGTGAGTGCTGGAATTAAAGGTGTGTGTCACCACCACCTGGCTAGATTGATGAATATCTTAAATATCATCATAGAACCTTTATCCAGCAACTGATGAAAACAAAGGCAGAGACTAGCAGAGACCACTGAGCTGAGCTCCCAAAGTCCAGCTGAAGAGTGCAAGGGGTAAGAATATGAGCAAAGAGATCATAACCATGATGAGAACATCCACTGAAACAGTTTATCTGAGCTAATGGGAACTCACCAACTCCAGCCAGACAGGGAAGGAACCAGCAGAGGACCAAACTAGATCCTCTGAATCTGGGTGGCAGTTGTATGGCTGGGGCAGACTGAGTGGCCACTGGCAGGGACACTAGGATTTATTCCTACTGCTTGTACTGGCATTTTAGAAAATCTATTCCCTTTGGAGGAATACCTTGCTCAGCCTAGACATAATAGGGAGGGCCTTGGACATTCCCCAAAGCAATGTGCCTTACCCTCTCTGAGGAGTGGATGGAGATGGGGAGGAAGTGGGAATTGGAATTGGTATGTAAAATGAAAACAGATAGTTTGTTTTCTTTTTTAAAAAAATAAAATATGTATCTCATTCATCCATGCATATTCTGAATTTATTGAAATATATAGAACCCATAGTTGCAAAAAGAGCCAAAAATATTTTTAAATAAAAAACAACAAAACAACACCAGTGTGCCCATGGTGAACAATGTTCAATGTTTTAGAGTTTTTTGACTAGGAACTGCTTTTTGTGGTGCTAATCCCTTATCATCTCAGTTGACAAAACATTTTGTTGAGGTTCAATTTCCAGTTGTTGATTAAAAATATTATAGATGGGATTTAAATATATGTTGAGAAGTTGAAATAAAAGTCCTCAAAATCTGGCATTAAAATTGCAAGCAAATTTTTCATTTTTTTTATTTTAATAATCCCTATGGATAAGTAAGAAGAAACCCATGAGGGACAGTCGAAAAAAATTCCAATGAAGATGATGAAACCAGTGAGAGGGAGCTTAGATTAGCTTTGCTTATTTGTAATTTCATCATCATGTTAAGAGCCCATGGGCTGAAGAAAATGATAAGAGATCCTAATGAGGAGAGTGATGTCCTGTTCTTACCTTCCCTTCTCCAGACCTTGTTCCTAAGAAGATTTTATGTATTTCTAGTTTTGGGTCTAAGTTTATATCCAAAAATCTCTAGATATAAAAGGAGCCTATATTCTGTGTTAGGCTCTTTTACTGTCTTTTGACTTTTGGCTATAAGGAAAAGCTAGATGACCTATATACAAAAACATCTTCTTCATGAGTTTTCAGATCTGATGTGTTTACTTTCATCAAATAATATACTAAGCACCAGATATATGTGAAATCCGCAGTGAGCGGCCTCTCAACTGCCCTCCCCCAGTCATCTACCTCCTTCTGATGATCCCTTTCCTCTCCTATTGGTGACCTAGGAGTGATGCAACCTATTGGTGAGAGGTGACAGGATGTAACCACATGGCGTTGTACAGACCTTCCTTTGCTTTTTTGATGAAGTAAAAGGCTAGACTGACCAGCCCTAGTAAAGAACTAGGAGTAAAAGTTGTAACTAAGAACAAAAGTCAATGAGAAGTTAAGGCAGGCCCTTAGTTCTACAGCCAAAAGAAAATTAAATCTGCCAAAACAAGGAACAAGCTTAGAAGTAGACTCTCTCTCAGTCAAGCCTCAGGATAAGACCACACCCCAGCAAACCTCTTGACTGCAGCCTTAGGAGACAGACCCTAAATAGAAATCTTGATGAAACTGTCTCTGCATTCTTACTGTCAGAAACTGTGATAAAATGGGTGTCCATTGTTTGAAGCTGATGAGTTTGTGACAAATAGTCACATAACAGTGGGAAACTAACAGAATTGGATGACAATGAAAGTCCAGGAAAGAGACTGCAATCCTGAGTGAAGGTGGGGACAGAGGAATGAGCCACACTCTGAAGGTAGAGACAGCAGGTTGTGTGACCATTGAATGCTAAGGGGAACATAAGTTGAAGAAGACCTCAGTATTTCAAGCTTTCATGAATGGAGAACATTAGTGCCATTGTTCTAAAAGAAAAATCGGGCACACGGTGTCATTAATATTTATTTTAAAGTCTTCCGAATCACTCTTCTTAAAGAGCAATTTTCAACATCTGGTTCTGTGAGTTGCTGAGTGAAAGCTCCTGATGACAGTCGGGGCATTCACCAATCTGATTGCAAAACCAAATCAGACCAAGAGATAAAGTAATTCTCAGCCCGTATCTTAGTGCTTAAGCTTTAAGTCAGCCCCTCTTCAGACAGTATCCATGTCACGTGAAAACTATTAATTGCCCTAGCCAGCTTTCTTCTGGCAAGCCTGTAGAATCTTCACATACCACCATCATTTCTTTTCTAAAGTCTCTGCTGCTAGTATCCCAACCTTCTGCTTACTACCATCCTGTTATTCATTTGGGGGCGGTGTTAGATTCGGTTTTCTGTTATTTTGTTTTATGGGGGTGGAGTTTAGACGCACTTGAGCCCTGGCAAAAGCATACCAGGTATAAATTCACAGTATCAGAAACAAAAGACAGACAACAGGAATACAAAGAGGAATCAGTGATTGAAAATGTGAGATCAATTTTTTTTTTTTTTTTTTTTTTTGGTTTTTCGAGACAGGGTTTCTCTGTGGTTTTGGAGCCTGTCCTGGAACTAACTCATGTAGACCAGGCTGGTCTCAAACTCACAGAGATCCACCTGCCTCTGCCTCCCAAGTGCTGGGATTAAAGGTGTGCGCCACCATCGCCCGGCTGTGAGATCGATTTTTAACAGGGGCTATATTCAGGGTTCAATGATGCTCCACACCTGTAACTTGGAGATCTGACATCAAACAAACAACTGCAAAATAAAGTGCTGAGATTTAAGAGTGCTGGGGGAAAAAAAGAGCTCTTGGAAATACATCTATAAAGATGCTGCAAAATAATAAGGACATCTGTTAGCTTTGCTGTTTTCTTTAATCATTTAAACCCAAAGCATTGCAAAGTTGCACTGTATAAGAGTAGATGAAAAATTAAGAAACAAGTGGTTTAAAAGCTGTATAGTAAGGACTCGAAGGATGAATTTAAGAAAGGAAATATATTCTTTCAGAGAAGAAATATATTAAATGTATGAATGTCATGAGAATGGTTAACACCTGTATTTTAGATCTCAAAGCCAACCTCAACAGTGACATGCTCCCTCCAAAAAGGGCATATCTACTCCAACAAAACCACACCTCCCAAGAGTGCCACTCCTTCCCGTTGAGGCCCATTTTCTTTAAACCAACACAAAGAGTATACAGATCTCTGGAAACTCCTGGGTCAGCCATCCTTAACCATGTAGCAAAGTTCAGGGCTAATGAAAGATCCTGCCTCAAAAGAAAATAAAAAATGAGAAGTCACATAAGGACTTCCATATGACTACATGGCATGTGTGTACTTCCAATCACACATACAGCCCACATATAAGCACACACACACACACTTTTTTAAAAAATGAAGCTAGAAATTCTTTATAGTTTGACTTGACCAAGGTCACAGTGTAAAGCACAGCAGAGACAGGCCAAAGACCCAAGGCCCCTTGGATAAGACCTTTTGTTATATCTACCACCCATATCAATGTTCTAAAGTGAACACAGCGATCATTCACACGAGGAAATAGAACACCTGAAACAAATTTGGTGTAAGAAGAAATGATCCCTTTGCAGACATAAGAATGAGAAATTGAATGTCCAGTAGAGGGAAAGCTCTAATGCCAAGATTAATTCCAGTAAGTAACAAATATCAGCACACAATTTACTACAATGTCAGCTGCATTGATAAGCTCTTGATACATGGACATCATCCATGAAGTCCTCATCACTGACCCTTTATTAAAGGAAATCATGTAATTCCTAAATTAAATCTCGAGTCCTAAGAGTTAAGCCTCCTTTCCCAGGATTAAGCCATCAGTATTGGCAGAACCAGGCACTAAGCCCTAATCACTTGCCTTCTACACTTACAGTCTTAACCATTTTAACTTGTAATAGCCAGGTCCATACTTAAATGCACATTGGACAACTCTAATAATAATATCCTTTCGGGACCTTTTAACTTCTAGAGAAAAACAGGTGTGTCTGGCCATTCAACAAATGCTATTAGCTAACTTGGGAAACGTGTCACCTGGTTCAAAGAAAACCATGCATCTATTTTAAGATGTCTTCAGCAGCAACAAATGCTTAAGCTACTGCTCTTTGATGAGACGCCAACTAAAATATCAGAAAACATATAACTCGTGATCCATTACACAGAAGAAAGAACACAACCCACGACTGAAGTTTAACCTGGGGATGGAGGTGGGTAACAACTTAGAGTGAGAAATACTGAATAGGTACATAGCATTGAGTACTGCAGTGAAATCAATGCCGGAGTTAAAGGAAGTCATCTGGTACCAGAAATAGAGGGATTGGGGAGATAGAGAATGGTACTATAGTATAAGAATAGAAATTCTGAAGTAAAAACAGCAGAAGCCAATTTCTTAATAAGCATCACATACATCTCTAATGGCCCACCGATTGCTACTCTGTTTATAAGTACACTTAGCCTTAGAGTGCCCCCAGGGAGGTTATTAGAAGTCTGGGGACTTCAAGGGTTCTCACAGGTGAGTGGCTGGCTGGACTGGAGAGTACACAGTGCCACATATCAGTCACCTGCACTTCCTAACAACAAGAGAAGAAATTAAGACAGCCACTGTGCTGAAATGCAATGGATTAAGAAGCCTGAAGCCTCTCGTGTTGAATGGAGCACTTGGCTTTCTTTGTATTTAGTTACATATTTTTACTAATAAAAGGTAACGCTGAGGCTGTTAGCTTCTTGGGTCCAAAAGGACAGAATCACTTTTTCTTTTCTTTTCTTTTTTTTTTTTTTTTTTTGGTTTTTCGAGACAGGGTTTCTCTGTGGTTTTGGAGCCTGTCCTGGAACTAGCTCTTGTAGACCAGGCTGGTCTCGAACTCACAGAGATCCGCCTACCTCTGCCTCCCAAGTGCTGGGATTAAAGGCGTGCGCCACCACCGCCCGGCTTTCTTTTCTTTTTTCATTCTTGGCAACTGTTCTAAGTTATAAGCCTCCGAGAGAGCATTTAAATCACAATCATTGTCTCCAAACCAGTCATTAACCAGATTAGAGTAATAAAACCCACATATAGAAATAACTTTAGTTCTATGTGATGGCTCCATGAACATTTTTCATTTAAAAGAGACTAGTGACACTAACTGACAGGACCTAAAATAGACTATGATCTAGTTAATATCTCAATGTATTTTACTTCCTGGTCTAGCAAGTTTGTCAAGTTTTTATATAGAAGGTTGGCAAACCCACCAAGTCATCAAGATGAAAAACAACAGAACCAATCAACATTTTGCCTTGGGAAAGTGGGAAATGAAAGTGCAGTACCTCATCTTGTCCTGTGAGCAGTGTATTTTCCAAAACAACTCCTGTCTCCTGGACTGATACTCTCACGCGGTATTGGTTGATGATTCCGTTCGGTTGTCGAGGTTTCCGCCAAGTAATTCTTATTTCTGTGGCTTCTACCTCCGTGATTTGTAAATCGAACACTGCACCTGGAACTAAAAAGTATTTTTGAAATAGAATTAGAAAAATAAAATACAGTTTCCAATGAAAAAATATTACCTTAATCTTTAGTCCATAATATTAGATATATAAATATCTCTGGGGAAATTGACTAGAATAATTACTAACATATTAAAAGTTCAGTGTGGCAAAAGATTCCTTAAATGCATGGAAATTTAAAACTAGCTTTATGTGCATTCCTCTCAAAATATGAGCAACAGGGTCACATGAAATCATTTCCCCAAAACAAAATGTCATACCATTTGACCAGACCGCATCATTAAAATAATCTTCAGACTGACAAGATGCTCAGGAGCTGAAAGCACTTGCCTCTGAGGCCTCTGAGCCTGACAACTTGAGCTTGAGTATCTCAGCTGGATGCACAGACCTCCTAATGAAAGGAAAGAAAGAACAGACTCCCCAGTGCTGCTCCCCAACCTCCACAAGCACACCATGGCAAGTTCAGGTTGCCATGTTCAAGTACAGTTCACAAACAGTAATAACAGTGAGGAGGAGGAGAAGAAGAAGAAGAAGGAATTTCCAAAGAAGCTCTTATGAATAATTAATGCCTAAGCAAAACCTTGAAGTCTTTATAAAAAAAATTAATAACACACCCCCAGTCTCTGGCACAGCCAGGATGCAATGAAATATAGTTGACAATGGCAATTTGCTGTCTCTTAGTTTATTACATGAACATGTGTGAAGACTCAGTGGAATTAATTGGTCTGCTGAGTTTATACGTTAACCATGTGGGACCAAAGTTTAGGTGTCCTCACTTTTTGAAATGGGAAAAAGAGAGGACAAGCAAACAACTGTTTGCATACAGCACCAAGTAGTTAAAACAAGAGTAAGGTGTAAAATGGTCAAGAGTGATAGCTAGGAAACCTCCCAGTGCCTTGAAGACAATGAAGCAAGGGTAGGCGTTACATCATGTTTGTGAATGAGCTGACAACCGAATTCCTTTCCTTACCTATAGAACAGACAGACAGACACACATATACATATATGCCTTCTCTTTGATTCCCATAAGGTTACTGTATGGATCAGAACTTAAAGGAACTTCTAGACTACAGGTTCAAGAAAAATATGACATGAAAACATCACTCTTTACACTTTATGGTCAAGATGTAATAGCACACTTAGCTTATGTGCCTGTGCCATCTCTGAATGGTCTAGGGTTAGTAAATTTCCACCTCAGGAAAACACAGAGAAGAAGAACCCCCTTCCCTTTCCAAAACAATAGAAAGAAACTGAAAATGATATCACAACTCCCATAAGTATCATTGCAATTAGAGAACATATTTATAACTAATCCTAACACGTAGTATGCTATAGCTGTGTAGATTTTGCTTCCAATAGATTGTTTTTCATTTGTCTTCAAAAACTTTTCAGTATGGAAACCATCTAGACAATGTAATGATATAACTATTTCTAAGGACATGGATACTTATGACTAAAAATCATTCTGGTGGTTAAGATTTTAGTGTCTAACATGGGCAAACGCCATAATGGAAAGAGGGACTAACCTCAATTAAATTAGCTACAAATTTTGAGTCTTTAACGAAGGGTAACTCTTTAAACTCCTCTCCCTACCGATGTTCTGATCTGCGGAGAGGGCATGGTTTGGTCTAAGAAAGATGCTAAGGAAAGAGTTCTAGCGAAGGACCCCACAATTAGTGAGTCCTTCATTCATCCTCGAACACACTCATGGTCCTGAAAACACAAGGATGAAAGAGGCAGAAAGCCTTCTACAGAAGCTCACCTGTTTTATTTCAATGAAATTATTGTTTGATGTAGAAGTCAAGTTTTATTTTTATTATCAAATTAAGTAAAAGAAAGCTCTATTCTGCTGCAAGCATTGTTTCTAGCTATTATGTTGCTATCACTGTGTTTACCCCTCTGTGTTATCCAAGAGCAGAAAAATTTCTCAAGTTACTGTATGATTGCAAAGCAGAGCAACAGACACAGCAAATCTCTTTTCACCTTTCTTTCACATCTTTTTATGGAGCTGCTGTGTAGCAAAGACCTTAAACAGCATTGTGCAATATAGATCACAGAAGAGAGTAGTCATTTTTCAAATTAATTTAAATTTTAACATATAACTCATAACTAAACTTTTTATTTAACCAGACAATAAGTCTTCTAGTTGAGAAATAAATGAATTGGCCTTTCTTCTTTGTGAAAGCTTAGTAGGAACACATCGAAAATATCAATGCCATAGAAAAATACACGTCTACTATAACTATTAGCATGTGAGCCCAATTCATAAATAAATTTTATGTATTTTTACTATATTCCCTTTTACACATATTTATCCACAAAACTAAAAATTACATCATGACACTAAGGCCGGCGATTGTAATTCAAGTAAAGATTAAGAGGCTCCATTCATTTTACCGACCATAAAAAAAACTTAGTTGATGAAGGAAGTGGAGCAGACAGTCCTGTTTTCTCTTTAAAAGGACACTTATCTGGTATCCCACATGCTCTTATGGAGAAACCAGAGAAGTGTGGATTAGGTTGATCCCTTTAATATTGATACAAAATTAAAGAAAACCAAGCACACAGGGCAATTATTCACAGTGCAGAATCAATTCTGAAGGTGTTAGCCACAGAGAATGAGTCATTCTCAGCACAACACGTTTGGAAATTTTATGAAAAATGAGAAGTAGAACAGAAACAAAACTAATACACGTAAATTCTGGTAAATTTCAAATCTTTTAGATGGAAAGCTGTTTTCTTCTATTAGAAAAAAACGAAATGGGGCAATGATGTTGAAGCAAAGGAAATACATGAAAGTAACCTTTCTCCATAATTTAATTCAGCTATATTAAACTTCAAAGGCTATGAGGAAACACTAAAACCAAAATCTAAAGAGATTCATGAAAAACATGAAGTGATGGATTCTCTTGTTTTCCAACAATTATGTGACATTTGGAACATTGGGCATTATTAAATTACTAGTCCCTCCTCTGTCATCTCTCTTCATGCCTAACTAGATATGTACTCAGTAAAATAGTAAGGGATGTGTGCATAAAAACATTAGGGAAAAGCCGGGCAGTGTGGTGCACACCTTTAATCCCAGCACTCGGGAGGCAGAGGCAGGTGGATCTCTGGGAGTATAAGGCCAGCCTGGTCTACAAGAACTAGTTCCAGGACAGGCTCCAAAGCTACAGAGAAACCCTGTCTCGAAAAACAAAAACAAAACAAAAAAAAAAAAAAATTAGGGAAAGATCCTGCAGAGCTACTATATATAGAAGTAGCATCCTTTTTCTGATAACCAAATAGACTATGGATCTTAAGTGACTTGGTGTTGATGAACTCGGTCGCCCTGGAATGTGGTAGCACACACCATTCTCTATAAGAAGTCAACTCAGCATTTGCCTATGAATTTCTGGACACTGGTCAGAACCCAATTTAGGAGAAGTAAGCTAGTTCTAATTATTCTAATTAAAGCAGAAAATTGAGTACTTTAAGATATGGGGCAGTGAATAAATAATGTTAATTAAAATACAACAAACCTTGTTATAAAGATAAATGGTACAGAATAAGATTCGGATCTTAATTTTCTTGACTGTAGCTAGTGCAGCGAGGTATTAGGCCGCCTCATGTAGCTTCAGAATTCTTTTATGGCACAATTTCATTATTGGGAGGAGGATTAACTAACGTCAGTAACTGAAAACATTTTACAGTTGCTAAAGCCCACGAAAACTTCCTGAAGCTGAATGGTCATGGATCCCCACGAAGGAAGGCAGGCTTGGACAGCTAAGATCCACGCCTTTCCAGCCTTCGTAGGTATCGCTGTAGCCAGTGGAGAAACCCCTAACTGTCTCCAGGATGCAGTCTCTAAGATAGGAAGCTGTTGGGTATGGTAAGATGACATTCAGGACCAACTGCTTTTCATATTCAACAAAAGAGTTGTCCATTCAAGATAATTCAGTGTGAAACACGGTCCACGTGAAAATTCTGGATGAGGGACCTTAGGATTCTGCGCATTTTGTGAAGAAAACACATACAAATAGAGGGAATGAAATTTTAAGTGACATCAAATTCAAGCAAGGTAGCCTTGTCTGTGGCAACGTATTATCTTGGCCAAATAATTCCTTATCTTGGTCAAATGCTGGAGATCAAGATTGATGATAAAAATAATAATTTTGTTGGGTTTTAAAAATTGTCTTGCTTTGATTATTTCCATTTTGAAGATTGATCCCAAGTTCCTAACACATGCTAAATATGAACGCTACCACTGAGCACGAGCAGATAAACAGGATCACCCAGGTTTGACCCTGGACACAAAAGGTAAAAAGAAAGAACCACAGTTCACACCAGAAAGCTGTTCCCTGATCATCTCCACACATGCCCCTTGGCATAGAGGTATGCAACACACACACACACAAATGTTTAATGAAAGAAAAAATTAGTGGGTTAAATAAATTTGAGAAAAATCTCCACTGTGTTTTATAACCAACCCAAAATCCTCTTGACTTTCTGAGAAATGCTGAAGAGCCCTGTTTGGATTGAATTAGAGAAAACTTTAGGAAAATCACACAAACTAAAGGCTCTTTGGATGGGGCAAAACCTTAAAGTCTCAACATCAACAAATGAAACCTTTTTCCTTATTCCCATTTTAATCTTCATATTCACCTATATAAATGTATAACAGACACATAGATTTTAATCTTAAGTCAATACATACTATATTTTTCTACATTATTCAACAAACAGATAGTATTAAGGTTAAATTTTTTTTCTTTAAAAAGAGACAGATGATTAGAATTTCCTGACACTTGCTGCCCTCTAATGGTCTAATCCATGATCAAGAACAGTGAAGACATGCCCAGTTCAATTGTGTAGGCAGGTGAGTGCATGTGTGTGTGTGTGTGTGTGTGCATGTGTGTGTGTGTGTATTGCCAGTTACTGTATGTTAGCTACTACACAAACTGCAAATTTTTTAAGTGTTAATTTATTCTGAACCACAATTGCCTTCATACCAATAATTGTATCTAAGCAGAAATGAAGCCATTGAGCAAGTTATGGATGAACCATAAAATTGGTTCTTTATAACAATATAAAAAATAATACTTCAACAATAGATTTCACCAAAAATATTGATGCTTAATAAGTACACATACGATAATTTCTTGAGATACGTTATTTTCATAATTTCTGTAAACTCTGACAACTTTGTATTTTGTTCCCACTAGTTCAGAAAACCCTTTGATTATCAAAATACATTGTTCTGGGTGATAGAAATATAGTGATTCCTTCGGAAATGGCTTTTGTGAGAAAACACATTCCATGTCTGCCTAATACTGCCATTAAGCAATATTAAAAGAGTGAGATTAATTTGTGACTTCTTGGTGTTTGTAAAAAGCCATTTTGACTCCTTGTCACCTTCAGTGCACACAGTCTTCTCCAGTCCTTGCTGCTGGGTCTTTTTCTCTATGAAGCATGCTGAAGGTTTAGTATTCTAGAGAACACAGATTCAAAACAAAGTAGGCAGCAATTTAACAAGGAAAATTATGGGATTTAAGTAGATGTAAACCAAATTCCTTCAAAAATTGTTTTACCAGTTCAATAAAATTCACAACCATTTGAAAAATGATCGCATTAACTCTGCATGAGAGAAAGTTCTTACCATCTGGAGGGGTAAATACTGAAAGATTTGACTTAGGTCCCACCCCTGCACTGGTTTCTGCAGCAACATAGACATCATACATTGTAAATGGTGTCAGGTGCGTAAATGCAAATCTGAGGTCTTTCGTGCTATTATCCAAAATCCGCCCTGCACAAAGCAGACCAGATCAATGGGTTATTTTTACAAATATGTAATCATTTCATATAATATGTAAAAGCAAGGACAATAACCAGACTACTAAACTAAAATCTTATTATTAGGAGTGAATATATTTAAAATATTTGGTTTAGTTCGATGCAAATTTGAACAGTAGAAACAACCTAAGATATTCTAGTGCTTAACATAATTTTCTTATGTTAAAGAGTTCTGTTGAGTTTCTATTTTACTTTTTAATATACTTAAATGGAAAACAGAGGCTAGAAACATAGTTTATTTAGGATACTGTTTGCCTAACACACTCAAAGCTCTGGGTTAGGTTCATAATGATGGTGAGCATGATGGTGTGTGATATAATTCAAGATCTCAGAGCTTGGAGGAGAAACAGAAGGGTCAAAGAACACTATTGCCCTGCCTCTTTATAGAAAGTCCACAGTTTTTAAACCCATGTCAACATGATATCCATTAGCTTGGGCCTTTCACTTTCATTCTGCTCATGGTGTATAACTCTACACTACCATTTCAGTGTGTACTGATTTTATTATCCTGAGAGATAAGCATTAAATTATAAAGCCTTCCTAAGTAATTTTCTGATCATACATATCATCAGTACCTACAAAAGATGTATTATCTCATTTTCATGCAATTATCTATTGCCATATTATTCCACCTGAACTCCATTTATTCATTAAATTAATGAGGAAATATTAATTTCACTAAACCTCCCATTAAAGAATCCTACATTGGCTATGCTATTACTTCATTTGGACCCTCATCCCTGATGCCCACTCCACTAAATATCATTGTCAATAACAATTGCCTCACATAAAACTCCAGTGCTCTTCAGTTGCTCTTGTTGAAGGAGGAAGAGAAAAGCACAAACCCATTCCAATTTCCATGACTTGGACCTTGACCATGTTCCAAACAAGTCCTACAGTGGTGCCTTGCATTTTCTCAATTTCCATAGGCAAGTGGTCTTGGCTTCTCAATGATGGTTCTATGCTTTCTCTTCAGACATCCAAAACCTCCTGTCTCCTTTCAGCCTCAGGTAGTGGTCTTGTTCCAATTACATTGAAATACTTAAATCAATAAGAAAATGTCTGCACAATCCCACCAACAACTCCTTTCCTCCCACCATACTCTGCCTTACTACAAACCAACGGTTCTCAACTTGGGGGTCAACAACACCTTTGGCAAACGTCCAAAATGTTTTTAAACTCCAAAAATATTTACATTATGATTCATAACAGTAGCAAAAGTGGAATTATAAGGTAGCAAAAAAAATAATTGTATGGCTGGGGATCACCACAACTCTTTTAAAAGATTAGGTTACAGTATTAGGAATGTTATGATCCACTTCTATAGGCAAGCCATATTTGTATCTTAGTTCAATCCCTGTATTTAGGAGATCTTATCTCTACCATCAGAAACACCTTAATTCTCAACTCTCTTATGTCAATTTTCCTTTTGTTTCTCATTTTTAGCAACCCAACAATATTTATTCCCAATAAAAATAAATTTGTCAACTCTGCTTATTCAAATGTGGGGGGGCACACACACATGCGCATGTGAGCACACTGGGGTCAATTATAGGAAATGAGCTTTGTTTTACTTTTATAAACTTCATGCATTAGATTTTCAGAAGTTACTTAGAAATAAGTCTACTCACTGATTGCCTACCACAGACATTGCACAAGGAAAGAATTTGCAACTTTATGGCTTTTTTTAGTGCTTCAAATAAACAGCAGTGTGAGAGTTTATGTTATTTGATCACTGCCAGAATTAAACTTTCACAGAAACTATGAGATCACATATTCCATAAAAATTAATGTTTAATTTACTGCCTGTAGCATATCTGAATTCCTCTAGTTCCTCTGACAAGACAAAACTCAAGTCCCACTTGTTTAAAGGTGGAGAATTTGTTGCCATTTAAAATCACCAATATCACTTTGATAACCTTTTCACAGCGGATTTAGGGTCACAATAACACTGCACAGAATACAGGAATTCCCTGTAGAATATCCAGAGAGCTCTGGTGATTAGAAGTGAATGCCTGTTATACATGGAAACCTGATTAGTCATAGTCTAAAATCAACGTTCTTTTAAATATAAGTCAAGATCCGGATGAAATGCTTGAAGGTGTAGGTCATGTCTAAAATTTTCCTGAGAGTCCTTCTCTAGTTCTTTCTTCCCCATAAGAACATGACCAGCATTTTAGCCTCCTTTCATGCTTTTGTGGGTTTAGACAGAAGATCTAAAGGACTTAATTTTTTATTATTTACCTCAATTTAGGGTCCTTTCTAGAATTTGTGTTTTTTAAAAATTAGAAATTATCCATTGTTTTATAGGTTTTTTCTAAAGTGTAAAAACAAAATGGAATAAGTCGTACCTGTTGGTCCAAATAATTCAATTCTGTAGCTAAACTTCCCTGTTACAATAGTCGGTGGGTCCCATGAAATGGAAAAGGCCTTTCCTGTGACATTGCCTGTTATACAGTTTTGTGGTGGGCCTTCCGGCACTGAAATTAATATAGAGAAAATAAATATACTTTATTTATTTATTTATTTAAGATAAAGAGATGCCCTCTTAAAAACAAATAGTGCAATACAAAGTATAAAAAACACACTAAAAGCAAAGTATGTTAAACTTGAAGGAAAATTACAAAAGCCTAGAAATGAAGAATTTGAGTAAGACACATGAAATGATTAGATTAACCTCTTCTCACAGTTTTCTAAATAAATGTATATGATGATGCAATGTACTTCATTCTTTTTTTAAAAAAAGATTTATTTATTATGTATACAACATTCTGCCTCCATATATGCTGACACACCAGAAGAGGGTGCCAGATCTCATTACAGATGGTTGTGACCCACCATGTGGTTGCTGGGAATTGAACTCACGACCTGTGGAAGAACAGCCCGTCGCTTAACCTCTGAGCCATCTCTCCAGCCCCTCATTCTTAAAATTACTGTAAACTAATCCTTCCAATGTCATATCCTCCCAGTATAATCACATGCATATTAGTTATACATAGCCATATATAACATATATAATACATACATTAATCATTAATATCTCTCTCTGTCTCTGTCTCTCTCTCACTCACACACACACACACACACACACACACACACACACACATAAATGCTTCCAACCAATGTGGATATTTGGCTTGAGAAACTCTTTCTCATAGACATACAGATAGAATAGAAAAGTTAAGGGGAAAAAAACCCTCAAACATAGGCACAATGACCTTTATTTTTCACATCAGAATATATCTTTGTTCTAATGAACAACTCTGAGCATTTACTCAAAATTCTTGTCCAATAAATTTCATTTTATATGATTTTCGTGAAATTAATTTATATTGTATACAGGGCATAAGTGAAGTACATACTATGATTCAAATATAGCTATTTAAATAGAGACTATAATAATTTCAAAGTAACAGGTGAAGGAAAATAATAGAACCCGAAATGTATGCCTTTGAACCAAAAGATAAAATTGCCTTACCAATAATTTCCGGTATCTTCAAAACTACTAATCATATCTGATGCCTGATGCTATATTACAATATACCTATCAAACATCTATTTGGTGTTAAGATGTTTAATATATATTTTGTGTTAATATCAGGTACATATTATGTTCATAATATCTTCACTATTTGTTATGATACTGTATAAGTATCCACATAAATACATGCATAAATAAATCATACCTATAAATATGACTTTCCAAAATGAAGAGTATTAATGATGTCTAATTTAGCCCTAAAGTCCCAACACCAAGAAGGGCCTAATTACTGCCTCTGTTTTTCAATCAAGAAAAATGCTGTGCATAAAGATATGTGTGGTTATATATTCAACCTCTGTTATAATTTGACACTGAAATGTTGATCAACATTAGTTCTGCTGTTTCAGATAGTGTCTTGTATATCTGGTAATAACATACCAGTGGGAAGACTACAGATAACTAAGATGCATTGGAAGAGTAAAGACAATTAGGAAGAATTACAGAAGGCATAGATCGATAGTTGTCATTAACACTACTAAAGAATTGCCTCTTTCAAACCTCTCAAACCTCTTTTCCTTTTAGATATTGTTTAGCACTGAAGACATTCCCAGAGGATGCCTATTATCTAATATGGGAGAAAGAGTTCCTTAAAGAAAGTAAGATTAACAGTAAGAAAAAAAAAATCTATGGACAGAATGAAAGATTAATCCTATATATAACTTCAAGTCATTTTTATCTTCTTCTAACAAAATTAAATCATACCTGATTCTGGTGTCCTAACAATGGTACTATCAATATACCCTGCTTCCATTGTAACAGCTGAAACTTCAAACAGATATGTCGTATACGGTCGCAGGTGTGTCACCACAAAACTAACAGGCTCTTTCCACACAGAGCTGATCTTACTCCGGGCCAATGTGCTGGATAGATATGTAGTGCGAAGAGGAGGTGTAACTCTACCAAGGGTCGGAGACGGGCTGGTGGTACTCCACAGAAAAGACTCGCTGTTCTCCTAGTGAGTAAAGGAAACAGCAGGAGTAAGTCCACAGGATAAGTCTAGGTCAACATAAGGAGCACCACCCATTTAGTTTTTTCTTTGTACTATAAATATCATTTCTCAATGTGTATGAGAAATTTAACAAATTGAGTTTCAGAAAAAAAACTGCTAGATTTTAATTATGGTCACTGATGTCTATAATATTAGAACAGAATGTATCTATTATATCCATTGTATTATATCCATCTCTAAATCCTCTGTAGAATTTAAAGTAGCATAAAATGAAGGTAAAGAAGCAGCTAAATTATCATTAAGAATTTTTAAATTTCATACTAAGTCAATAGACCAAAAGACCTAAGAAAATTTTAATCTCCATTATTAACTATTCCCACCAGTTTTTAAATCGTAAGTATTCAAATGAAGAAAAACAACAATAAAAAAGTTATGTTCTCAGATATTAGGGTTCACACATTGTGTGTATTCAAAATAGATTGGAATTTGAAACAAAAGATTTTTGAAACTTCACTAAACTATTTTTTAAAAAGTAACTATTTCTTGGCTGTTTTTCCATCAGTGGTAACACAATAAAAAATACCAAAGATAATTTCGGGAAAAGCATTACTTCAGTATTTCCATAGATTTTGCATCGATGAAAAATGGCAATATTTTCACAAAGATTTGCCACCAAATTAAACATCCCACCAGTTTAATCTAACATTGACTGTCTTCCCCTACAGGTATCTTCTCCTATGACACCTGGACTTATGGGCTCTACTGCAGGAGAAACTACACTGTCATACCTCAATTGGAACACCCAGCCCACCACACAGACCCTGTCTCCATCTGTCCTTTCTCCACTACTGGTGTGGGCAGTCCTTCTGTATATGTGTTGCTTTTATTGGTTAATTAATAAAGAATCTGCCTTGGTCTGTGATAGGGCAGAGTAGAACTAGGTGGGGAAAACTAAACTGAATGCTAAGAGAAAGAAGGAGGAGTGGAGAGATGCCATTTAGCCACCATAGTAGAAAGATGTGAGCTGCCAGATGGAACCTTGCCCGTAAGGCTATGAGCCTCATGGTAAAATATAAAATAATGGAAATGGATTAATGTAAGAGCTAGCCAACAAGAAACTAGAGATAAGAGGCCAAATAGTGATTTAGTTAATATAGTTTCTGAGTAATTATTTCAGGTCTGAGCAGCCGGGAACAAACAAGCAGCCTCTTACAACACACTACTGAACCAAATGCTGTCCCATCAATGAAGTCTTTTAAGATCTGCCTTGTAGATGTTATCTTCCAATCTTTAATGCACACCCCAAAAATAGAGTCAGTGTCACATAACATGTCACTTAGGGCCTAAGAGTATAATTTTGCAAAATATGAGAACTTGAAGATGTAAGCTTAATAAAAATTTTGATGTGAGAAAACATGCTGCAGGAACACTTACATTACATTCTGGCAATTTCCCAGTCAAAATATCCTCCACTTTGATGGAGACATCCTTCACCACTATGCCGCTTCTGGCATGTTTGACACTGATCTTGAAGCTGGTGATTTTGCCATTTGGTTGCCGAGGTAAATACCAAATCAAGTTTACTGCAGAATAGTTAAGGGCTTCAACTGTAAGATTGACCACTTTACCCGGAGCTGGGGAAAGCAGAGGGGTAAGAGAAGAGGGGAAACTATTGTAAAACTTAAAATGTTCTTTAATTTGAGCTAAATATGTAACATCTTGAAAAATATCATCTTTCTACCTAAATATATATTTATTTGTTTAACCTTAAATTTTTTACAAAATGAATTTGAGCCATATCTGCATATTTCAGAATTATTGGTCTAGCACATCCACTCATTCAATGAAGGATTTCACATACACTTGCAAACTGTTCAATCAATAGCTCTTTGTGAATATTCAACAAGTATGGGCTGAAATTTTACTTACTTAAATATTTTGAAATGATATAGGTAATGTAGAAGTAGCCAAAATGCACAAAATTCATATCTAAAACGTTCATAAATATTTAGTGTCTAAGGTTAAATGAATAGCTATCCAAATAATAGTTGATGATTTTTTCTTTTGAGTTTTAATATACCCTCAAAATCAACCTTTCCTCCAAATGTCTTACTATCAATAATTAATTATCTATAACGATAATCTGAATATTTAGTTTCTGTGACAGCTCTATGATATCAGAGTGAAAAGAAACTGTGTACATTAGTTTGTATGCAAATAAATAATCAAGGTCTTTCAGAATAAAACAAAAATGCTTGGGGTAAGACTCTAATAATAATGGTGACTGGCAGTAAGTTGCCAAATGCTAAGGTTTAGGTTTTCACTGTATCAAAAAATGCCAAAATCTGATTTGTAAAAGAAGGCTGTGTAAATCATGCAAGAAGTTGGGTCCTGAGATTCAAAACAAGTTAGACAAATAAAATGAAGAAATTCTAAGCTGACTGTATTTTAATGACAAAAATAAATTACCAGTTATTGAGAATAATTTCTAAGAGATAAAATAATAAGTAGAAAGCTCCTTAAGGAGAATTAATAATTTAAGGAGTTTGTTAAGCATTTAATGTTCAATTTTTAGAGGTATACAAAATACAATAAAACAAAGGAGCAGAGATTGTTAAAGGCATGATATTGTGCAACTGTAATATTAAGGTTTTTCATGAACATTAATCATTAAAATTCTCTCATTGTAGTTATATATTTTCTGAATATTTTTGAAATATTTATATGTTAATAAAAGATTGCACACAAACTGAAATATTTCAAACTGGGCCTTAAAAGAAATGAGCAAATGCAAAGAAGTGGAATTTGTAAGGTAACTGCACCTTTATTAAGATCTGAAACTTTGTTTCCAAAATGTAAGTAATAAACATTAATCAATACCAATCTGCCAAATCTGGTTTAAAAAACAAAAACAAAAAAACAAAAATGAAAAACAAAAAAATCTTCCCTGAAGGAGGATGTTTATATTAACTGGTTTTAACAATATTTTGCCGCAGTGAAATTTTTCTGGTGTACTTTTTTGAGGTTTCATTTTGTTTGAAAATTAATTGTCCTCTCTGTTTGAAGTGTCCTTCTCTAAAGATTCTGCTTCTTGATTGCATGCTCTAGCATCCCGATTGTAGATTATATATGGAGCAAAGTCATACATTGACGTAGGAAGTCCTTCTGCATATATGTTGCTTTTATTGGTTAATGAATAAAGAAACAGGCTTGGCCTGATAGGGCAGAGCAGACCTCTGCAGGAGGGGAAAACTAAACTGAATGCTGGGAGAAAGATGGAGGAGTCAGAGAGAAGCCATGGAGCCGCCAGAGACAGACATACCTAAACTTTGCTGGTAAGCCAGTCATGTGGTGATACACAGATTAATGGAGATAGGTTAGTTTAGGATATAAGAGTTAGCCAGAAATAAGCTTAAGCTATTGACCAAACAGTATTGTAAATAATATAGATTCTGTCTGATTAATTTTGGAGTCTGGGTGGCTGGGAAATGAACAAGCAGCCTCCTACAACAATACATCTTGACCCAACTACAGGTTTACTATAAAGTACCCAAAGTCCCACAAATCAAGACTTGTATACAGCCTGTGAACACAGAATTCCATTTTTCTAAATTCCTTTTTAAACATTGAGCTGTAAGTTCTTCCTTTAATATTTAAGTCTGAAATAAATTTTATATTTTCTTGAAGAAAGAAAAAAAGAACAAGCCGGGCAGTGGTGGCACACGCCTTTAATCCCAGCACTCGGGAGGCAGAGGCAGGCGGATCTCTTTGAGTTCGAGGCCAGCCTGGGCTACAAGAGCTAGTTCCAGGACAGGAACCAAAAACTACGGAGAAACCCTGTCTCGAAAAATCCAAAAAAAAAAAAAAAAAGAACAAAGCTCTTTAGGGGTTAAATGCTGGGCTTTTAATGTTAGTAGACAGACTGCAATATCATTCAGCATAATATCATTGCTTAATTTGTCTTTTAGAACTATTGTTTTCATAGAAATAGTTTCTCCTCTCTTAATAATTATATATCCCATGTATTTCATAGAATTCAATATATACTAAACCAGTAACTTGATTGCTGGGTGTACTACACATTTTTTTTCTATACTGACTGTTGTAAATTCTTTATATACCAAGGCCCATCGTAAACTATCCTTAGCATTGGGAAATTTTGCACACACACATACACACACACACATGCATACATATACATAAATACATATGTATTACAGATATATATATAATCATCCATAATTTCAAAAATCACAGAAATTATTGTATAGCCTTATAATCTACCTGGCATATTAATTCACATATTCATTTTTCTTATCCCATTAGAATATAAGATTCATGGCAAATATTTGTTATTGGTGATACTATTGACTATTTTTCTATTTACTTATTTGATTCTAATTGAACTAGGCAGCTATTTCGATAATCTAAGGAAGAAATAAAAATGGATTGGGCAGTAAGGTTTGCAGTGTGGGTTAACATCCTGGATATGTTTTATTAAAGTGTACACAGGAGTTGCTGGTAGATTTTGACATTACTTGGAAGGAGGAACTGAAGATGACATCAAGATTCCTCTCAGTCACAGGAAGAAAGATGTATGAACTGGTTTGGTAATGGCTGAGTGCTACAGAACAATCACCAAAGTCCATATTTTCATGTATAATGTCCCAAAATGCTTTTCACTGGAGCTTATAGGAAAAGACGTATAGACGCCCACTTTGCAAAAGCCTATTTATATCACTAAATGCTAAATGTGAGGCTAACCTGGATGACATAATGACTTCAAGCCTAGGCTGCAGAGAAAGAACTTTTCTTACAATAAATAAATTAAAATAAACGTGTTTGCCTAACACGTCAGTAAATAATTTTTCATTCTATTTTTCTTGTGCTTTCAAATACTCTGCTCTCAACGATATAGTAAATACCTGTTATGATTAGAAAGAACAGTTCTGTTTTTCAGAATACTTTTACTGCCCCAAATAACTTATAATAGGTATTGAAAGGGCATCCTTCCGTAATTTTATACATGTTGCATAATATTTTCATTGCATTCCATTTTTTAAATGATAAGAACTCATGATTAAATTAATTTAGAATTAATGACTTAGTAAAATTACCGCTTTCTGCAGTTTGGAAAAGAAATGGGTCACTAAACACTCCGATGCCAGCACTGTTTTCGGCAGCAACCTGAAACAGATCAAGGGTTTGAGATGCAGATTCTTCCTAAATTCACAGATTCTGAAGTGATACAGTGTTCACTTCCCCACAAGGTAAGCTCTAAAGGAATTCTTAACAATATTCCCAAAATAAAAAGCGACATGGGTGGGAAGTGTGGGATGGGGGAGGGTTCATATATCCAAACGAAGAACGAGTCCGGCCAACATGCTTCACGTGAAAAGAAGTGGATGAGGGAGAATTCGGAAGGCTTAGCTGTGTTCATAAAAGACATAAGGGTAGAACATGAACCCAGTTGAAATATTTTTTTCCAAAGCCAATCTTTACCCACTACAAATACATATATAAGACAGACTACCCATATGGAATCAGACGTTAAGGCTCACACTGTACAATGGGGCATATGAGTACTCGCGGAAAGGTATCAGCAATAAATAAATAAGTCGGCTTAATAAACAACATAGAGTACAAAGTCAAAATTTAACAGGGACCCAAACTATTTTTTACTTGCACGATTTAGTGAAATAGACCAGAAAAGACACTGAAAATGGCAGTGAGACTCCTAAGCCATGAGTGGAAGGGGGCAATCTTGTTGTGTAGTTCTTCCACTTGCCAGATGGGGAACTTCAGGTAATTTGCTTAACTCTTTTAGAGGCATATGTTTTTCTCATAGTTAACTGGGCATAATAATTTACCTATGTCACCGGGTCTTTCTGAGACTAACTGAAATAATATACAGAGACCACTTTACAGACTTTTCCCCATAGGTGTTACTTATACCGAAGATATCAAATGTACCATGCCAAATTCCCTTTGGAATTTATCAGTGGCTAGCATTTGTTTGAAGACAGCAAATGTCACAACAGTGATTTATGAAGTGCGAGAGGAAACATAGACTACTGGCTTCTTAATCAGAGTGAAATGAGAGAATTCAGAGAAATCAAGTACGAAGTCATAAAAATAGATCTAAGCAGATCTAGCCTGGGCAAACCATCTTGCCCTCAACAATGATTTCTTACATGCCGTTAAATTTATTATTTACTGATCATACTCGGAAGTGTATGTGGTGTGTGCTCATTAACCTAAATATGCATATGTTTCTCGAAAATACATTTTGCAACTTTCAGATGACAAAAACCTTTCTTACAATGTCTTTTCTGTTGTGTTTTATCATCAAGGAAGGCTGCCACAGCTTGTAAGGCCACACACTCAACTCTTACACAGTTTTCTTTTCTGTACTCATTTTTCTTCGCAACCCCAAGAAGAGAATCATATCAGGGCTGGTGAGGTGGCTCAGAAGGTAAGGATTTTTGCGACCAAGCCTGACAACCTGTGTCAGAGCTCAAGGATCCAGAGGTAGAAGGAAACAATCAACTCTCGCCAATTGTCCCTTGACCTCAACACATGGGTCACTTGTATACCATGACATGCACATCCCCTGGAACACACATCCCATACAACACAATAAATAAATAGATGTGCTCAAAAAGAAGATAAGGTGTGTATATTAAGTTAAAAATAGCAAGGAGCCAAGCAGATGCCTCTGTTCTTTACTTTCTCATCTGCAAATGCCACAGCGATCCCTAACTGCAAACATTTCTATTCAATCTAATATAGTACTGCTTTGTGTTAGCTCATATTTATTTAGTATTCAAATAAAACATTAAATCACGAAGCTTTAATGTTGCAAAGTATCAGACAATTTTAGAAATGCAAAAGTGAGAGCTCAATAAAATCTCTTGAGTGGAACAGAATTGAACTCACTATTTTCAGTAAAACTGTATCTTCAATTGTTTTCAGTCCATCATCCAAAAGTACATACAAGTTCAACAGGGTTGGAAGAAAATACAAACATGAAACATAAGCCTGATTGAAAAGAACTGTATTTCAGGTTGGGCATGTGGATTGATAATTAAGCATTTGCCTGACATGCATGGGATTTTGCTTTTCTTCCTTGTACAGCAAAAAAAAAAAAAATTAAATAATAAACAAGTGGAACATAATATTTTCATTTGGAAGCCTAAAACACTTAATTTAAACTTAATTTGCTTTCCCTAGGAGATATTAAGCTAAAGCTTTTCAAAACGGATTAATATGTAAGTATTCATCTAGGTAGAGATGAAGAAAAATTACAATTACCTCAGCAGGTTTTACATTTGCAGTTGGGTGTTGAGCACAGGTAGCCAGCCAGTCACTACCTTTTCAGTGACTCTGTGTATTTGCCTAGCAGATGTACAAGGTAGACAAGAGCTCTTGTACTTGTCTCCCGGGTTTACTATTTAACACTAGTATCCACTCACACGATATTTACCTTAATCTCATATGTTGTTCCAGGGTTAAGGTTAGTGAGCAGAACCTCTAAACTGTCCGGCTTCGCTCTCGCTTGGGTGTACGCTGTCTGCATCCATGGGCACACTTCCTTATATTTAACAACATAAGACAGGATCCTTCCGTTCGGGTTGGGTGGGGTGTTCCAGGAAAGAAGAATCCCAGCAGATCCAACTCTTTCCCCAGCAAGGAAGACTGGAGGCCCTGGTTCTATTGTTTTAAATATACATTATTAAATTATCTATTTACACTAAAAAGAGTAAAAAAAATATATTTATAAACATAAAATTTGAAGTTCCCAGAAACCAGTATGAATGTCTTCTCCTTACAGTTTTGCTTTAAAAAGAAAGGCTAAGAAATAAATTCTTTGAGGTAATACTACAAACATTCTTTTGTAAAAATGTCAAAAATGGAATGCTACCAAACACCGCATGCTAAATATACTTTTGACAAGTCATTTTTTGAAAGAATTTGTTAATGCAAGGTTTACCTGCAAGAATTAAGAAAAGAAAAAACAGTCCTACAAACTGAATCGTCTTTTCTTAACCAGAATGGTGAGTTTGTTTTCTTGGCTCTAATAATTCAAATGTGTCCATTAACAGTTGTTCTGTTACACTTCACAGGCAAATACAATAGAAGACACCTTTTCTCTTTGAACGTAATTGAAACAAAAGAACCCAAAGAAGGCAAGTTCTAAACATTTTCTCAACTTCCCATTTGATTTTAATGACTCTATACTGATCTCGTTTGGAAAACGCAAAGGCTGCCCATGTGAGCACCTCTATCCAACAGAGCTGTGATGAGTAAACACACTGTGAAAAAAAATTGAAAACATGCACTTACTTGTAACATTTGTTGCTGTTGTTCTGCTCACGGGCGAGCTGTATGTCGTAGCCGACATCGAAGAGAGCATTATGTCATACCCAGTGCCGTAAACAGCATTGGAAACATCCACCTAGAATGCAAAGAGTTAAGTAAATACCATATTACTTCTAGAAAGCAAGTTGAAATAATAAATCCATCATCATTTAAATAGTTAACACTTTTCTACACAGCTATACTGTTCAAAATTTCAAAAAGAAAGTTCCATATTATTACAAACTATGAATTTGCTGTATCATGTAACTGTTTACTAAGTAACATAAAACATGTTGAAACTTACAAAATGCCCTGTGTTATCAAAGTGCAAATCAGTATTTCTACAGATGACAGCTCTTTGTCAGTAAGGCAACAATGACATCTTCAAAACATTTCCAGCCTCTTACTTAGTCCCCCCATCTAAGAGTGCGTATAAAATACCTGTGTCTCTGAAGTTCCAATAAAAAGGTAAAGAAAAAAGAAAAACAAATCCATCATTATTACATTTTTTCATGCGGCAGAATCACATTGATGGCTCTAAAGAGAAATGTTGCCTGCATTAATGATTTAAAGTCAGATCCTCCTGGCGAGTACACAATTAATGAGCCTGGATTACTCAATAGCTCTGCCCTTTCTTTGTTAAACTATTCATGAACTCTTGGATGGATGGCTGTAGGTTCAGTGCACACACACACACATACAGGGAGAGAGAGAGAGAGAGAGAGAGAGAGAGAGAGAGAGAAGACAGAAGAGACATCACTAAGATAAAACCTCAGGATGTTGAAACTTATTAATTTTTGCCTACATCTTCATGCTTTTGAAACCCACTCAAGGAAAAGAGTTTCCATAGTTTATGAGTTTCTCACAGAAATATCCTGCCAGGACCAAATATGAATATGCATGCAAGCAGGCCGAGTGCATGAATGAAAACTATACCTGATAAGCTCCACCTCCAAGATCTGTGATAGCAACAAAGCCATGGCAGCAACGAGATCCACTAGAAACATCTCCTCATGGCTCACGCAGACTCCAGCACAGAGAAGAGCATCTTGAAGGCATTGTCAAGCCTTTGCTGTGCTTTCCTCTCAGGTTTTTTGCTTTTCTCTCAGCTTTTTCTAGTTCTGATACTGAAAAATAGAGGTTCATGAACAATTATTTTCATAAATGTTCCAAATTTTTTTAAAAAATAATCAATAGTCTACAGTGGGATTTTTAAATAATCAAATTGTTAGAAAACAGTGACCCCCCTAAACAGCCTTTATACACGGATGTATATATTCAATGACATTTCGTTTCTTAATTTTTTAAATGCAATTATGAGGAATAACATGAATTTATGTCTGTTCCTGGGATATGCCTGAGTTCATATAATCTACTGGTTAATCTGCTTGTTTTAAAGGTTATGTTCTATTTGAGCATTAAAATCATTTTAAAATTCAGTGTAGGCTCCCTGATTGACTAGGGGGTTTATCACAGAAGATAACAGAGAAAAGTGTGACAAAAATTTCTTACATTTCTGATTAGGATTGACACCCATATTTCTTTTAAAAACTCAGTTTTCATATTAGAAATGAAATATGAGTTTTTAAGTGATGAGTGCCCATTGGCCTCACCATTTCTGGCTTACTATAAAACCCTTTGCTTCCAGTGTTGTTTCTGCTGCCTGGAATCCTTAGCCGGAGCTTCCACAATCAGGGTGTGGCCAATGAGTTAAACTTGTATTCTTTAGAGTGGATTTCAAACAATATCAGTGGAGGGAAGGAGGCGATGATGCAGAGCCTGTCGAAACACACCTGGTACAGAGCCAATCCAACACCAAAAGAATGGGGTTTGGAAAGAATCCCGGGTTTCCATTTTTCATTTCAAAACTCCACTCCTAGGGATGATTTGACAGGGATATAATAAAAATTATGTACACTTCTCTACAAAAGTGTTATGTGCTCACATAAATTCGATAGTAAGCTAACATGATATTTTTTAGTATTTTTAAGATAAGATTTTTTATGACGTCTTTCTTGCTATTTATTTACTTTGTGTGCATGTGTACAGTGGTTCGTTCTCCATGGTCTCAGACATTTGAATATTTTGTCCCGATAAAAGATGGCAACTAATGTGGGAATCCTGACACCACACTTGGGAGGCTGATCTAGTTTCATTGAGTTGTGATAAACACTCTAACGAAAAGCAACTTGAGGAGGAACGAGCTCGTGTGACTTATATTTCCATGGCACGGTCCCTCACCCAGCGATGTTGCAGAAGGGATGCAAGGCGGGAACAGGAAGCAGAAACTGTGGAGGAATGCTGCCTGCTGACTTACTCCTTCGTTCCCTCACTTGCTCATGGTTGGTTAGTATTCTTTTACAACCCAGGACTACCTGTCCAGAAAATAGCACTACCCATGGTAATCATAGTCAACTTAACATCAGTTAAGACAAATGCTCATAGACAAAACCACGGACGAGCCTAATAAAGACAATTACTAAGTTAAGGATGCTTCAAGCCACTCTAGGCTGTCAAGTTGGGAGTTAGCGTTAACTAGGACAGCAGTGGGGGCAGAAGAATCAGGAATTCAAGGTCGTTGTGACTTCGAGGTCAGTCTGGACTGCAGGAAACCCTACCCCAAACAACGGACGAGAAAAGACAAAGGGAAAGAGAAGGGGACAAAGGGAGAGAGATGTTTAACTCTTCTACACAGTTTGTGTCAAAACATGTTAAAAGACACAAAGCACACACACCTGAATTGTCCGTCAACTACTGTTCACAAGCACTTATTCTTACATAAATGTCTTTTTCAGAGATCTCAGAAAATGCGTAAAGTCTATGAAACTTTTGTTAAGAAAGGAAAGGGTACTTAGTATGAGCCTTGCGAAGCTCAAGGAAGGGCTGGTGAATGGATGGTTTTGATCTTGGATGTGGCTTCTTAGGCTCAGTTTAATATAATACACTGAGAGTCTCTTGGTTAGAAGTAAAATAACTCCCATGAAGAAGAAAAAAATTATTTGTCTGGAAATTAGCCAGTCAATCAAGAGGAAAGGCCTGGATGCTCCAGAGGAATTAAGCAAATCCTTCCCCAAAATAGCAGATGAACGTTATTTGCAATGTAACAAACTATCTGATAAGTTTCGAATACCACATTCAAATACTTCTGTGGATAAGCCATAGGTTGGCCATAATATATTTTATGTCTGATAAGTAATATATCTAGCCTTAAGAAATGCAAAAAAAGAATAACTCTTGGAAACATTATGATGCACCGTGAACTTTTATACACTTGCAACAGTTCAAGGAACAAGCCAGGCAGTGTTGACACATGCTTTTAATCCCAGCACTCGGTAGGCAGATGCAGAGGAAGACAGATCTCTGTGAGTTCGAGGTCAACCTGCTTCTGTAGAGTGAATTCCAGGATAGTCAGGGCTACAAGAGAAACCCTGTCTCAAAAAACAAAACAGTACAAGGAGCAGTATCAATGGATACTATTTCCATGAAAAATAATAAATGAATTTAGGTAAAATTACCCAAATCTCATTTAAATGGGTAAATAACAGAATCAATAATTTAGACCCAGGGCAATGACCAAGTTTTAATGAACTTGATAGCTACTGTTTTTAATTTTCACATAATAGTTAACGTATAGCAACAACCCCCCCCAAGGAAAAAAGTCTTGAATGAGGGCACATTTAGGAGAGACTTAAGCACAAAATAGGTTGATCTATCATCCCCTTTCAAATTTAACATCATCATTTAAGCATAAGAGACATAATCTAAATATGTTTTATGACAAGGTATCATATATTCATTTAGTTCCTTTAGCATCCAGAGTGGTTGGACTTGAATTTTGCTATGAATTCCCCACCTCCAAAGACTTTCCAGGAAACCCCAGCAGCACAAAGGAGTAGAACATGATGCCACAAGAAAAAGGTAACAAGAGATGGCAAAGGTGAAGCCAGACCTGGGTCTGGCTTGTCAGTGGAACGGACAGTCAGAACAATGGTCCGCAGAGCACTCCAGCAAATGTTCCTAAGGAGAGAGCTACATGTGGACATTATCAAACACAAGTCACTGAAAAGCAGGTATAAAAAACCAACAACAGAGAGTTACTAAACTGCACAGCTGAAATACAGAAGATGCCACAAATATTGTGAAGAGAATCAAAGAATGATAAATGACAGACCTCAAGCAAGTCACTCTTTCTCATAACCTGGGTCAGGTCATTAAATTGCTCATTAAAACTGAGAATCACCATTGACTCTACATATTTCCACTTCTATAACCTATGCATTCTAATAACCTGGATTTTTTTTAATTCACCAGAGGCTAATCATCATCCTCTTTATTTTTTCTTTCCTCCATGCTTCTATGTCTAAATAAAACCAATTATATTGATTTTATAAATTATTTAGACTTTTTTTGCTTTTAATGGAACAAAAGCATAAGGAGTTCTCCTCTCCAAAAAGAGCAGATAACGAATGCGGGCACATCAGAACCCTATTGAGGGAACTGTAATTCGTTCCTCATTTGAACTTTCAAAGGGTGCTTGGAGACCTGGGATGATAAATTTTATATGAAGAGAGAAACGATCCCAGTTATACAAGTGCACTCCACTGAGTGACTGGGATAGGGTTGCCCAATTCATTAAACTTTAACAAATAATCCCATTGATTGCGAATGACTCAGATAACCATTAGTAACACAATGTTATCCATAACAATCATATGAATTCTAAAGATCAATATGCTTCTAAAAATTAATCTTTTCTTGATAATGAATACATAATTTTCAGTCTCTAAAGAACGTATAGTGAGACACCATTGTGTGGTTATATATTCCATCTTACAATGAATAATTTTAATGGTCTCAGTGTAACACATGAAAAGATCATTCCATAAGGCACCTGACTTAAAATGTAAAATTTAGGACAGATATGTGGGATAAGAAATGAGTATTCTTTACAATTAGCATTAAAAATTCTTGAGTGTTTACCTCTGAATACCTGCACTGAATATAGGAATGAATTGAATCATTCTAGAAAGGACAGAATTTTTCATGAATCATCTATTATTCAGGATGTCTCTGTCTTGAATGACATTTTACAAATGACAAATAGGATGCTCACTCCTGACTTTATGACCTTGCTAATAATATAGAATGTCCTGCCCTCTTTTCCAAGAGTCTGATGCTATGGCTTAGCAAAAGTTCATCTCAAGTTCAACTCTTCTCCAATATCGTCATTCAGAATTAATATCTGCCTTTCACAATCACCCCAAATATATGTGAAAATTACTTTGTATGTGAAGTTTAGTTATCCAGCAAAAACATATTGAGCACTTACTAAAAGGACAGTGTGATTTCAGGAACGAACTTGTTCTGTTAAAACAGAAAGGCTTCTGGTTGAAGGGAAGTTACTTCCAGCATTGGAGCCTGCTGACAAATGACTATGTAAACAAACAAATACGATAATCAAATCACAGATGCACTAGAAAGAGAAATTTTATTTAAATTTGACAACCAGAGAGGAAGATAAGATTATATTTGAACTGAGAGAGCAATGAGGGGAAAATAGTTAATCCAATCCGGATGTGGAATGCCCCAGGAAAGTGAATGCGCTTGTCATGTAGCGGGGATGTGGTTGGATATTTGAAGAACAAAGAGACATAAACAGCTGCTACATAGTAACTCAGTGGACTGGAAAATTAAATAAAGATCAGCCAGGAGAGGCCTCCAAGACCATTGTTCAGGTTGTATTTGAAAAGCAGTGGACAAATGTTAAAACCAATGCTAGATGAATGGCAAGGAAGTCTAAAGTGATACTCAGCCATTGGAAGGGAGGTTCATGTGTCATCTGGGTTGTCTTGGTGAGAAAATACAGAGAACTGCAGAGGAGACGGGAAGAAATGGACAGACTCAGGGTGTGCTTTTTAAGAGGAATGTCATGCTCCTGGAACTGAGCAGAAGACTAAATAGTTTTTTTTCAGGTGCTGGGAAGATAGACAACTCACGAAAATATTCTTTTTCTGGTCATGCATAGACACGGGACTTGTAATCATACAAAACAGTGAGAAAAGGAGAAGAAAGTCCTGTCCTAGACTTGCAGAACAGACTGAACATCATCTTGCTGAGTTTTTTCAACCAATCAATAGAAAACCCTTTCACAAGTGGAGAGCTAGGAATAGAGAATGGCAACCAGTCCCAAGTTTTGCAATGGGCATGAAATCAGAATTCAAAGTGGAGAATCTCTGGCTCCTGACTCTTCCACAGTCTACCCTCCCTTATAAAATCACACATAAACTGACCAAAGAGTAGCATATCAAAATTGTCTCAAATGACAACATTTTTTAAGCTGTTGCCTGGAGTCTTGAAAGCAGAAGCTGTGGAGAAAAGTAAATTACTGTGTTATTCAGGGCACAACTCTGGGACTGTATCGCTAAACAGGAGAAAGTTTCCCCAAGAAAACAACATGAGGAGGTCAGCATTTGAACATCAATAGTAACAAAAGACATGCTCAAGGAACACAGTAGGAGGTAAAGTTTGACGAGAGACTGTACAAGAAAATATCATTTCATATTGATAATATCAAACAGTCTTCAAAGATGTGGGATTTGAGCTGGCCATCAAAGAGAGATTTTTGACACACTTCCATTTTATTATTAAAAATGCATGACAATAGCTACTCTCTGTGGCTTTTCTGTTAGTGATTGCTACTTGCCTCCCGTGGCTATTCAGTGCCTCAAATGTACATAGTGAAGACGTGAAATGTGTTTCAGGCACAAAATACATTCCAGGTTTGGTGTAGTTAATATGAAAATAATGATGCAAAATGCCTCATAATTTTTATGTTTGTTACTAATTAGAATTTTGAATGTATGTTAGGGTAAAATACGTTGCTTAAATTATCTGTATTTCTTTTTACTTTTGACCTTTCTACCACAAATCTTAAAGTTTATCATCTCCTATTTCTGAATCATGTCATAATTTTATTGCACAGTACTGATCTAATGGACTGTAGATTGACTCCAGGTTCATAAAATCCAGCTGAAGACTGAAAAAAAAAAACCCAGAATGGCAAAATTCTGTAAATATTCTGTGTCAACTGCTTGCTCTTTTGTCTAAATTCACAGGGAATTCTTTCTGGGCTTAAAGATGGGAGGAATTTTTTTTCATGCTTAGAATAATTATTCCCTCTCCTCCCATCATAGTTTTGAGATTCCTTCGGGGATATAAATCTTCTTTCACTCCCCATGCTCAGAGAAAGAACACCAGAAAGCTAATAGTTTCAAAGAGCTACTATGTAAGACAAATATTTGTTGCTTAGTGAATTTCAGTTTATCTATAATAATAAATAATACTCTTCTTTTAAATTCCTAGCATGCTAGGCAAAAGAAAACAGCAATTTAAAGTTCTACTTTATAATAAGCTGCAGTATAAGACTGTTCTTAAAATGAGTCTTATCTGATCCTCATAAAGCTAAAGGTGTTGCCTCGCCTCCCCCATCTTTCTTGAGCTGTTGCTATAGTTAGCATCCTTTCCCAAATTCACAGCTCTACCAGAACACAGCCGCCATGAAGAAAATAATGCGCTGTTAGGAAATGACCTCTTCCAACAATGCATAATGAATTTGTTGAGTGATTGAACTCTGTCCCAAAGGACATTCTACATTTTGGTCTAAATGCATACATAATATCCTTTTCAAAAGATCTCATTTTTGCCTTTCTTCTCTGCTTAAACTACAGTTCACTAAAGCATTATGAGATGGAGGCCAATTCCATTTTCTGCCTGATTAGATCAAGATTGGGTATCTACTTCAGTCTAGAGTAATATATTCCACTCCTCAGAGATTTAGGTAGGAAATGCCCCTGAGGCTGATCATATACCATCTATGCCTGGAAGCTGAGGAGGGCAATCTTCTACTTAGCATTTGGACTGTTAGCAGAGAAATCTGGTCTTCAGAAAAGCTAATAAAAAACTAAATAGTTTACACAAATGAGCAGAAAGAAGTAAAAGTAGGAAAAGGAAAATTGTCTAGACTTTCAATGACCTTTTTTAGTTCTTCTAATACCTGGGCCTTGTTTACTGCTTGGCACTGTGAGTTAAAGTAATCAATTTTCCTCGATTGCTTCAGTTTACCAGGTTGTTGTAGGATATTTGGAACTGACTCTATAGGACAGGATTGCAGAAGCCCCTGTACATTGCCCTATTGTCTCTGGGCTAGCCTGCACTCACACCAGCTTAGTTTTTGTTTTTTCTGAGTTAGCCTGCAACCACACCATCTTAGCCTCTGTTGTCTCTGGCCTAGCCTGCACTCATACCAGATTAGTTTTTGTTTTTTCTGAGTTAGCTTGCAATCACACCATCTTAGCCTCTGTTGTCTCTGGGCTAACCTGCACTCATGCAGCGGTTTCAACCCAGTGGTCACTGCTCCACAACACATAATTCATATTTCCTGTTTGTCTTGAATTCTTGAAAGTCGGGTAAAAACTTTCATCTTCATTTGAGTATCAACCAAAACATTTTTCTTTTGTTGGTGGATTTTTTCTTTTAATTTTCATGAAAAAATGCGAGTGTAGATCAGGCTAGTCCCAGATTCCCTAGGTAGTGAAATAGTAGAAGATGACCTTGAGCTTCTGAACTTTCTGCCTCCATCCTTCCAGTACTGGAGTGGCAGTCATGCCTAGTTATGCCATCCTGGGGTAAGAGCCTAGGACTTCATACACAATAGACAAGGACTTTACCAATTGAGCTACTGTCCTACTTACTTTTTCTGTTGTGACAAAAACACTACCTCAAACCAACTTTGGGAAGAAAGGGTTTATTTGGGTTATAATTTATTATTAAGGGAAGCTGAGTCTGTAACTCAAAGCAGGAGCTAGAAACAGAAACCTCAAAGGAATCCTATCTGATGGTCTGCTTCTAAGCTACCACTGAGCTATAAATCCAGATCCACTGACCTACAGATGGCATCGTCCACAATGGGTAGGGTCCTCCTCCATCATGTAACAACCAAGAAAATGTCCCATGGAGTTGCTATAGGTGAATATAATAGAGACAATTCCGCAATTGAGAGTTTCTTCTTTCCAAGTTAACAAGTGTCAAGTTGACAACCAACATTAACCAACATATGCCCTGCTCGCTTAGCCCAAACATACACTGACTTACCACTCTTTAATTAAAAAAAAATAATGTTTGGTTCATACAACTTTTCCCTCTTCTCTTGAGACCCCAACCTTAGACCAAGAACTGAAGGTAAATGAGGAACACTGAGGTGAGAGAAACAGAGTCTTCACCACGGAAGCCTACAAATTGCTTAACAAATGGCTATCCAATACCAGGTGGGCAGCTCTGAAATCACACACACACACACACACACACACACACACACATATATATATATATATATATATTCCAAAAAAAGAGAGAGAAAGAGAACGGAAATCATGAATTTGAAAACAAGCATGGGAATACATGCGAGCTGTTGGAAGGATAAAAGGTTAAAATGATGTAATTGTATTGTAAATTCCAAAATAAATAAACTAATGCCTTGATTGAACTCTGTGGTACATTCTTATAATCCCAGAATTTGGGATGTAGGGTCAGGAAAACCAGGTGCTCAACCGAAGCCCTGGATTGTCTATAGCAAGTTTGAAGCCAGCTAGGCTACAAGAGACCTTGACTCAAAATTAAAAGGAAGGAGGATGAGAAAGAAGAGGAAGGGGACATGGAAGGAAAGGAAAAGAAAAATGCAAAGGCATGAAAATAAACAGAAAAGAATTAATTGGAGAGAAATCTTATAATGAAGGAGTGCAATAAATTCTGAAAGTACTGTTATAAGACTAAGGATCAAATGAATAGAATAAAGATCACCATAAATGGATGGTCTGCCTACAGGAGAGGAGTAATATTCTTCACCGGGACTTGTCCACTTCCTCTTCCCAGCATGAATGTCGGTGCTCAAGAAAAGAGTGTTAACAAGAAAATAAAAGTCCCCGGCTACATTACTGTCTTCAAGTGCAGATTTTGTTTCTGTTTAAGTACAATTTAGAAAGCACAGGACACCCAGGGTTTCCTAGCAGATGACAGCACCACGTGATCCGGTGTAACCGATTTTACCTAAAGCCTCATCCAAAAAAAAAAAGCATCTAAACTATGGGCTTTTATTTTTTAATTTTTCATAGAAGAATTCTAAAAAAGTTATTAGCGTTATGTTTTCTAACTTAATTTATGCACTGGAGCAAATCAGAAGGGAAGAAAGAGGAAACCCCTTCCCGAAACTCCCATTCCTTTACCCGGAGACCGGAAGTTTGTCTGTTAGGTTGGTGCGACATCAATATTTCTGCCTTATGTTTCCATGTAACATAGGTCATTTCTCAATAGGAAGAAATCTAATGTTAAGTTTTCAGTGGAATAATTATGCCACTAAAAGTCTATTTTTATATGAAATCGTTTGTCTCTATAAACACACTGATTGGTTTAAGCTTATTAGAATTCAGCTTGCTGGTATATTTAAACCTGTTCACCCATTTTTACTGTCTTATATCCTAATTTCTGTGATGCACCTTCTTAACTGAAAATTAATTCGTATTTCCATAATATATTTTAGTTCCATTTATTTATTAATACCCTTTCTATTTCTAAATATATTTAAGAAGTATCGCAAAGAAAGAAATACATAAAAAGACAAAATTATTAATATTCTGTAGAACACAAAAGACAGACTGCAGAATGAGGCAGATGAAAACAAAAACTTCATACCCGCTCCTAGAGTCAGGTAGCAAGATTAAAATTAGACATTTAGTTAGTTCTGAGCCACTCCGAGCCTTACCTACACTTGGGAAATCTGCACCTGTTCGGCGCAGCTGCTTAAAAGCACAATTCCGTGCCAACATGTAATAATTGTTCAAACTATCTTATTTCCCACAATTGATGTGACTATCGTTGCATTTATAAGTCCTTCCTTTTCCCAGACATGTCAAGTTCTACGCTGAAATCGCCCTCTCACAGCTAAGCAAACAAGGACACTCAAACAAACTTTATTAGAACCGGGAGTCCCACAGCTAAAAGGATATTATAACACGAATTCTGATTGCTATTAGTAAATAAAACCCGGAGTCAGATATTAGGGGGAGAAAGCTGAAGGATCAGAGAAGCAGTGTGGCCAGTCTCTAGAGAGCCCTTTTCCTCTACCAATGCTCAGACCAAAAGGGTGATCCTGTCTTCAGATTGTCTCCTTAGACTGCAGGGGTGATCCCCAGATCAACTGTCTCCCCCACACCTCAGACTGCACTGAGCTCCTGCCTTCCCCTGCCTTATGTTCCTCTCTCCACCCAGCAATAACACTCCTGTCTCCACCTCCCCAGTGCTGGAATTAAAGCCATGGGATCCCAAGCTCGGGGATCACCTTTCTGTTTCTCTTTTAGACAGATTCAATTTAATGTAGCCCAGAGTTCCCTCTGCCTCTGCCTTCCACATCCTGGGATTAAAGGTGTGTGCCACCACTCCCTAGCCTCTAGTAGCTCAGCTCCCTGCTCTGATCTTCAGACAAGCATTATTTGCTAAAACATAAACAAAATATCACTACAGGATATTTTACTTGATTCTATATGTTTGTATCAGGTGTATATGTAAATGATATTTATTATGTTGGAAAAGGCTAATTGGATCCAAATAATGCAATTAAATGACAGCATCTTTCATTTTTCACATTCCAGGACATCTTCTTTCAAAACTTATTAATAGACATACATAACTAAAGCATTCAGAAGACATTGGGTATTTCATCATGATAGTGCCTTGGGCTTTGAGTACTTTGCATTTTCCCAAATAGTTTTGCATTGTATTTTAATAAGGTTTCCTTATCTAGGTGAGAATAATTCTCCTTTTTTTTCCAAGTGGGAGTTTAATGGTTTTGCCCAGGATTGTCTGACGGATATGTGACCATGGTGGGAATATTACTCAGACATTCTCCATGCAAACCACCGCTCCTTCTCAAGCTGACAGCACCCACGTCTGAGTCATTCATTTTTAACAAAATTTTGACTCTAAACATAGTTATTCCCTTGCTTTTAATCCTGTAGATTTTAATTAACTATAAACTGAATTCGCCAGTGCTGACCATGATGACAATAAGATAGCTCCTTTTTAGCTTCTCTTAGTCATAGCACTAATTAAAAAGTCCATCCTGGGAAGAAGGCTATTAAATAAGAATGTTCCTGCAGGTAATGAAAAGCCACTTCTTCAAACATTTATCTCAGAAACATTTGGAAAACTATTTTCTCGTACGACCTGTAGAAAGAACGTTAGCCGTGCTTTGGCTTTTTTCGTCTTCTATTGTAGAAATAAATCTTTGTGCCTCAGCACAAATGGTTAAACTGTATTTTCTGCATAGAGAAAGTTCACTTAGATTAAACCTTCATATTATCTGCACGAACAAGGAAATGCCTTGAGTTATTACTTCTCTACACTGACAATGCGGCTGTGTGCTGCTATCAGCTGTTCTAATTTAGTCCAGTAAAAGCATCTTGAGTTTGTCCTAACTTCTGCTTATTTAAATGCATTGGCGTGGCTTTCATGCGCACATGCACACATGCAATGCTGATATTGCAGTCTAAGGAACTTAGTACTATTACTTTTCCATATTATCATATATTTTAGTGGAAGGCAAACTATTTTCGTTCATCAAGCCTTCACAGGAACTATTGTCTTCATCCAGAAGAACTGCTGTAAGCCTGCTAACAGTTTCTATCTTCAGTTCCTACTATGTCTCATAAATTCAATTTCACTTGGAGCCACAGCATTTAGGACACAAACAATAAAATCAAACTGTTGTAGCGTGAACTCCTGCTTTCAAACAGCCCTGAAACACACTCATCATTTGTGCTAACTTGCTGCAAACTCAGAGGGTAACAAAAATATTTCTTTTGCTCTGCCTACCGGATGTGAGACGTTAAAAGTCGAAAGAGTAAAACCTCATCAAAGGTCATTTTAAACTTTTAACCAGTTGAAGAGTGGGAGGAGTGAGAATATGAGCAAAGTGGTCAAGACCGTGATGGGGATACCCACTGAAACAGTCTACCTGAGCTAGTGGGACCACAAAAACGCCAGTTGGACTGGGAAGGAACAAGCATAAGACAAAACTAGTCCCTCTGACAGTAGTGTGACTGGGCAGACTGAGGGGCCACTGGAATTGGTACCAAGATTTCCCTGTTGCTTGTATTGGCTTTTTGGGAACTCATTCTCTTTAGATGGATACCTTGCTCAGCCTAGATATAGTAAGGAGGGCCTTGGACCTTCCCCAAAGCAATGTGCCTTACCCTCTCTGAGGAGTGGAGGGGGGGTGAGGAGGGGGTGGGGTGAGTAGAGAGAATGGAAGGAGGTGAGGGAGTAGGAACTTGAATTGAGTATGTATAATGAAAAAAAAATAGTTTGCTTTCTTCTTTAAAAAAATAAAAAAAAAACACCTTTGTACTAAAGGTGATACATTTATCAGTAGTGTTGTATCCAAATGTTCCCAATCTCCTAAAGTGTGGGGAGTACATTGCATCTTGGTTTTGTGTAAAGGCGACCTCAGAAATATGGAATTATTAGCACATAACCTAAGTAGATGTCAAGCTGTGACAAAGTTAATCGTCAAGAAAAGTAATGGAAGTTTAAATAAAATGTCACCCTTCTTTCATAAAACAATCTTTAAATCACATAATGCATATATTCTCTGTGTTTTTTTTTTTAAATCATCTTCTATTTCCTGTGGCTTCCGCAGTGTAAGCCGCCATCTGCTGCTGGGATGCTTGTTTGCGCTGGAAAAGTAGTGTTTCATTCTCTGTTTAATGGAACAATGGAGAAATTAAAGTACAATTGGAAAATCTGGCAGACAGCAGGCAGTTAGCAACTCTATTGTCTGGCAGCACTGGCACAAGAATGCAAAGGATACGGAAATCTATAGCGGAGAAGCAGAAAAAAAATCAGAGTCAATGTCCACAACCTAAAACTGAGCATAGTCTAATTATTCTTACTGAACCAAAGAAGCATTTGCATATTGAAACAGGAGATATGCTTACAACTTTTCTTTTTGTCTGTATTTCTTGTGTGTTTGAAGGACTGTTATTGAAACCATTTTCCACCCTAATAGAAACGATGTGCAAGTTGGCCAGAACCAGGATGGAGAACTGGGCTGTTTCTCGCATGTCTGTCTGGACCTATCAATTAAAAGAACCAGCTACTGGGTGTTCTCTAAAGAAGGACTCCACAGCGTACATGAGCAAATAAAGTTCAGACATATTTAGTTTCGTTCCTGTCTGATGTCAGAATGCAACAGTATTGGTTTCAGCATGAACAAATCAAGTTTAATTCCTCCAAGCACCCCTAATAAAATACCGTAAAAGCAGAAACTCAGTGTATGTGTGTGATTTCATAATGCTGAAAATTTCCATCAGCGACTTCCAGACAATGTCTGTGAAGAGAATTCGCTCTCCCCTTAAGATATTCACTGACACGCCAGACACATAACACACTAATAACAAATTACTCTTGGATGTTTCCTTGTTACTGGTTTCCTTCTTTTATCTTGTTAAAGAAAATTAAATACATGGCAAGGATAAGATGATGTAGTTTATTAATCAATCTATCCTTATATCCAGATTGAAAAGTATTTTTTATATATTCAATATCAGTTCCTGAAATGTTCTAATAAGTTACCATAAATGGGAGCCATGCTAAATGCCATGGAAACATCTCATTTCGATGTGACAGGTGAATTACGTAGAAGAAAATACAAAGTAATAAATCTGATATTCAAAGTATTAGAAATAGGTTAAAGTTTCATGAAAGTATGAGCATAGCCTAAAGCAGTGATTCTCAATCTGTGGGTCATGACCCGTTTGCCATCTAATGATCCTTTCACAAGGGTTATCTAAGGCCATCGGAAAACAAAGATACTGGCATTACAACTCATAGCATTAGCAAAATTACAGGTATGAACTAGCAACAAAAAAAAATTATGGATGAGGGTCACCATAGCATGAGGAACTCCGTCAAAGGGTTGCATCATTAGGAAGGTTGAGAACCATCGAGGTAAAAGGACAGATGCCTAAAGCCTAGACAAAGAGAAAAAGGATCACCTCTGCATTCCATATTCACCGAAGAAGAAAGAAGCAACATTGTTAGAAAAGGTAATGTGTTTTTCCACCATATTGGAGATCCCATCTATCTTTTAAATAATCAGAATTATCAGGGCTGGCCACTGGGTGTTTGACCATGCTTCAGTGAGTATATGGGCAACACAAATTAGACTTAGTGGTTCTTTTTTGTTTTCCTTCTTTTTTCTTTCTCTTATTTTATTTTGGGGAAGGCCACAAGTTGGGGGTGCGCATGGGAGAACTGAGAAATGCATTGTGTGAAATCTCCAAATAATCAATAATAAAAAAATCAGAATTATCTAGGAAAACGCCATACCCTAGATTACCATTTTAGATATTCATTTTGCCAATTCATATCACCTATTGATGTTTACATAATCAAGAATTAAATATCTTGACATTTGCTATTCAGGATAATTTATAATATGAATAAAGGAAATAAAGGAAATAAAGGAAAGACAACACCGATATTAAAGGAGCATTAAAACTGTAAGCAAAAATAATATCTAAAAAATGTTGTGAGGGGGCTAACAAGATGCCCCAGGGGATAAATGTGCTTCTCATCAATCTTGATGACCTGAGCTTTAGCCTCAGAGCTGCCACAAGAGAAGTTGCATTTGATATCCACCTGCAAGCTGTGGCATGCATGCTTGCACACACACACACACACACACACACACACATTATATATAATATATACAATGCAGTGTAGCATGTAATGAGCTGACAAAAATATACTAAAATACAATCAAAACAATGAGGTTTCATGACACTGAATTGTGTTTTATCATGGCAGAGTAATTTAAACAGAAAGAGAAGGAAAGGTCATGGTTTTAAGGAGATGGACAAATGGCGACAACATGGCACTTGC
This sequence comes from Chionomys nivalis, assembly GCF_950005125.1. Lineage (NCBI taxonomy): Eukaryota > Metazoa > Chordata > Mammalia > Rodentia > Cricetidae > Chionomys > Chionomys nivalis. Next base: position 19,096,283 of record NC_080110.1, read on the forward strand.
AAATGGAAAATATTAAAAGAAAATGATAAAGAAACTGACTATTTTCAGACTACGTTTCTAGGACATTTTGAGATTTGACTAGGGCATTATTGTTTATCATTCATTTGTAAAACAACTCAAAGGTGACTTTCTATAAACTCCATGCACCTCAAATCCTCAAAATTAGTATTTGCAAGAATTCAAGTGAGTTAAAGAGATAATAAATCAATATGAATTTCAAATGCAATTACTTAGTATGTAAAAACCGCTACACAGCAACAAATACAAATTTCAAATAACCAAAGAACCAAAAAATAAAAAACCTGTGTACTAGCTCTCTGTGGACAAACTGAAGCATGGCGAGTGAGTACAGCCTTAGATATTAAAAAGTAGAGCTATATAATGTATAAGATGATAAAAAGAGGTCCTGGACTCAAGAACACAATTCAGTTTTCATATTACCACTTAAAATCAGTTACCTTCCTCACTCTTGGGTTAAATCCCTGAAAAGCTGTTAAAATGTAAACTGTGTTTTGTTAATAGACAGAAAAAAAACTTCCTTTCTTCAATCGTGTATTGGGGGAGCTCCACCTGCATACCGGAACAACGGAAGTTCCTGCTCTCAAGTGAGATCTTAAAATTACTGTGAAAGAAAAATATTGAACACGACTGCAGTTACATGTGTAGAAACTACTCATTATTTGACCCTACACAAATCAAAATCGAGAAAACGTTTGGGTGGTTGGGCATAAGGGCATACACCTGTAATACCAGCAATCAAGCTGGTGAGGCAGGGGGATCCCTGTGTGTTCAAGACCCACCTGGGCTATGCAGTAAAACCATGTTTCAAAGAAAGTTTGTGCAAATCATAAAATAGATATTGTTCCTCTAAGCACATAATACATATTCCTTAACTTAGTTCCACTGATATGGGAACAAATTGTGTTCTATTTCTGATGTTAAATGCCAACAATTATTATCTTGTTTTATAAACACAGTTGTAATAAGTGTAGCATCAAATTGTCCAGCACTGGGCATTTGAACAAATGATAAAATAGTTACTACAACTTTCATTTTCCCCTTCCTCCCCCCCTTTCGCTCCCCCCTCATCTCCTCCCATTCTCTGTTCACTCTTCAGAGAGGGTCTTGGCCCTGCCTCAACTTGATGACTCCCCAGGATGAACATTTTTCAAGTCTCAAGATTATTTCTGTGTCCTTTATCTCACTAATTCTAGAATTTGTGACGATAGCAACTATCCATGCATTGCACTTTAATTTTTTATAAAGTTAAGAGAAATAAGATAGTCTCAGCGATTTTATGTGCAATGTACAATAAACCATTTTCATTTTTGTTCCAAAATAGGATTCTTTTTTTTTTATTAAATTAATTTATTTAATTATTAAAGATTTCTGCCTCTTCCCCGCCACCACCTCCCATTCCCTCCCCCTCCCCCAATCAAGTCTTCCTTCCTCCTCAGCCCAAAGAGCAAGCAGGTTTCTCTGCCCTGTGGGAGGTCCAAGGACCACCCACCTCCATCCAGGTCTATTAAGGTGAGCATCCAAACTACCTGGGCTCCCACAAAGCCATTACGTGCAATAGGATCAAGAACCCATTGCCATTGTTCTTCAGTTCTCAAAAATAAACGGACTGATCAAAGAAAGATGCAAAATAGGATTCTGAACAAATAAGAATCTGTAACTTTTTAGTCTTCTCAAGTATTGAGCAAGTATTATTGATATGTGTGCTCAAATGAAGTATATAAAGCCCCAATTCCTGATTTCAGAAGGTTCCAAATCTCAGAAAAAGAGATCACTAACTAGAATCCAAAATACGAGAGCTAAACTAGAGACATGATATGCTTCTGGCCCAGAGCATAGATAAAAATGATCAGGTTTATTCTCCGTAGAGGTTTCCCAGAGGCACACACATTTTGTCTGAATCTTTAAAGAGACTACAAGTTTGCCAGAAAGACTACGTGTGACAGAGTAGGGGTAGTGGCAAGGGAAATACAAACTCCAGGGAAATACAAAAACATGAGCAATACATGAAACACAAAGTGGGCATCAAATGGCAGGAGCCCCAAATTCCTTCAGCTCTTCAGTTTCTCTGTGTTCTGGGTTTCCCAGCCCTAAATGCAGAGGTAGTATCTACATTACAGAGTCATGGTAATGATTAAATAAAATTAATTCACAAGCGTGTTCAGAGCAGTGCCCATCACGTAGCAGGCAATCAAGGTAGTTAAAACATGGGATGTGCATGAGAAGCAAATAGTTGTGGGCTTGGATGTATCACTTCTGCAGCAACTGTCCATCAGAAGCTCTGCGTGCCAGCAAGTTCAGACTGTGTCCTGAAGGCAACAGGGTTTTTAAACAAGCACGTCATTTTGTTTTTTTAGAAACATGGACCTGGCAACAGTCTCAAGGAAGAATTTGTTCATCTCTCACACTCTCCCCGACCTCTGCTAAAGGTACTTTAATTCTCTGCCTTGCTATTTAGAACAGATTTGAATCTTCAGATTATTTCGGTTCCTATTATTTTCCTTCAGGCAAAGTTTTATTTCGATTCTATTTATGGATAAGTGGGATATATCACTTGATGGTTCCTTAAGTCTGTCTTTCTTATTTAGCAGATACCTTCTTCTAAAACACACACTGTAGAAAGCATCTTATTTCTCTAGAGAACAGTCTTTCTATTCCAGTTCTCTTTGTAACATCTGGTTTGGAACAATGGAATTTAATCTAAGTTGTTAAGTAGCCGCTAATGCTCTTCTGCCACTTTACCCAGGGCCCATACTGTGTGGAAATTCCACATAGTCTGCAATTAGCATTCTCAGACATGAAATCGATGCACTATCTCCATCCGTTCATCCAGCTGTAACTTGGAACCTTCCTGCCTTTTCCATCCCGGGTGGTAATGAGGAAGTAAGTATTCAGTAAACTTCCCATAACAGATTCCAGATGGTACCTACTAGGTTTCAAGGTGCATTTGCCAGACTTTCTCCTCTCCAATTATATTTTATTCTGTCATCACTTGCACGTTGGTAGGTTTCCTCTTTGAATTCCATACAACCCTCTTCAGTTACAAAGGCCTCGTGAGAACTCTGGTTATTTTCAAGGCTTACATCCAGAAGCAACTAATCCATTTGGATTGGAGGACAATACTCTGAGAAAGCTTCCAAATGTATCTTTATCAGGGATTAAAGAACCCGGGGATGGGAAAGAAGTAACCAGTATAGTCTTTGGGACCCAATGTCTACATGCTCTGAGTGCTAAAGAAATTTTCTAAAAAAAAAAAAAACACAAGTAGGCATAGTCAAAGGTAAAAGTATATGAAATGAAATGAGTGTCTCTGGTGGATGAGCATGGGACTTTCCATAGTCCTATTTATTCCTAGAAAGAAAAACAGACAAACTGAAAAAACAAAAAAGACACCAAAAGGAAATAAAGTTCTGTCTCATCTTCAAAACGCCTGGCAATTCACATAACATATCTTGAAAATAATAAGTATTAGGAAACTTCTCATTGATTTCTGTCTCTCCTGGTTAGGATATCTATTCTCAGGCATCTATATCAAGACGGGTGAAACCATCGGGGATTTTCTGGGTTTTTCAATCTGAGGTAAATGGAACTAAACTGAAAGAATTTTAACTATAGGCAATGTAGAATGAATCTGAGGGACACCTGGTCTATCAGAAAAGTAATCCTACACAAAGGTGGCAAAAAATGAAGCCCAGGTGTCAGTTCTTTCATCGCTTGCTCACCCTCTAAAAAACCTGACTACAGTCAGTGACATCGGTGGAGACCCACAGACGCTCCGATGTCATTACTTCCCACCTGGCATGTCCATTGCTCCCCAACGTTTCCACTCCTGTCTGCTTGAGAAATGAAAATAAGAAGCACTCTCACAGGGCTTACCTATTTCAATCAGTGTCAATGTTAGTTACATTCACTTCACAGTGTTCATAAGACTTGTCATCCCCATTCTAGAGGGAAGAGAAGTACCTAGAAACTTTGCCAAAGGTGTGTGGTAGTTTGAATGCATTGGCCCCCATAAGCTCACAGGGAGTGGCACTATTAGGAGGTGTGGCTTTCTTGGAGTAGGTATGGTCTGTTAGAGGAAGTATGTCACTTAAGGGTGGGCTTTGGGGTCTCATATATTGCTGTGGGAGGTTCTTCTGTCTCTGTGTGTTGCTTTTCTTGGTTAATGAATAAAGAAACTGCCTTGGCCTGTTGATAGGGCAGAACTTAGGTAGGCAGGGAAATGGAACTGAATGCTAGGAGAAAGAAGGGCAGAGTTAGGAGAGATGCCATGCATCCGCTGCCAGAGTAAGACATGCTGTCAAAATTTAGCCAGTAAGCTACTGCCATGTAGAATACACATATTAATAGAAATGGGTTAAATTAAGATGTAAGAGTTAGCCAATAAGAAGTTAGAGCTAATGGGGCAAGCAGTGTTTAAATTAATATAGCTTCTGTGTGATTATTTTGGGGCTAAGCTAGCCAGGTGGCCAGGATGAACAAGCAGGCCCTCCTCCTGCAACAATATATGCTCAATCCATGCTCAGTACGTGAACTCCTTCCTTCTGATCAAGATGTAGCCAGCACCACATCTGCCAGCACACCACCATGCTCCCTACCATGATGATGATGATGGAATGAACCTCTGAAACTGTAAGCCATCCTAGTTAAATATTTTCCTTATAAGAGTTGCCGTGGTCATGATATCTCTTCACAGCAATAGAAATCCTAAGACTAGCTGTAAGCTAGTAGATCATGGGGCTGGAATTTTAACCCAGGTAATCTAGCTTCAAGATGTATGCTCACAAGCACTTCATCCTAAGAATACATTTTAAGATGTTCCCAATCACAGCTGGTCCCTTCCTTCGTTTTTATCTCTTCCTCGTATTTATCAGAATCTACAAATAATATTTCCCTTAAATATTTAGCTATCATTTATGAGTAAATTAAACATAATTCAGAAAACACAAAAAAGTTGTTGTCAGAAGCATTTTATATGGTTAATGCACACCGTGTTAATGAAATATATGCTATTACCTTCTCTATTTTGTAGATATGGAAATTAAGGCATAGTCAGGTTGACTACTTTGCTGAGAGTTACTCAAACAATGACATTAAGATTAAAATCTAGGCAAGACATTTTTACTTTGAAAAACCATGGAACATTTTCAAGGAAAACATCCAAATTTCTCCAAGCTCCAAGATCCCTGTTAGAGAAGCCACACCTAATTGATCACGTGTGAGCAACTACTATAGGAAAATATCAAGGAACATTTACAGTGCTCTCCACTTAATAAATATCTCAGTGTGGAAAACATTGGAGTTTCATCTAGAGTGCACTGAGTTGTTACCAGCTCCCTCTTGTTGCCATTAAACGCTGTTGCTACTCCAATACTACATGTCATTCTAAGGATGAAATTATCCATCTTGAATCTATTTGCTGGCTTGATAAAATACTGTATGATATTATTTGAATTGGACACAAGTTTGATTCCACTGTGGGTCTCATGGGTATCTTCTGGAGGTTTCCACTGAAGAGGCAGGCTCTTTTTCCTGGGTCTACAGGTTTAGTACAGTCCTTTTGAGAAACAAACAAATGAAATGCATATATCATAGTTTATTGTCAGTTTTCATGTTGTTGAGCAAAAACATCACAAGTCCATAATAATTAATGGTTAAAGTAAGCTTAACAGATCCAAATACCAACTTATCTTGAAAAAGACTGTAGTAGTTTGAATGTAAAAATCTCATAGGGAGTGGAACTATTAGGAAATGTGGCTTTGTTGGAGTGGGTATGGCTTTGTTGGAGGAAGTGTGTCACTGTATGGGTGGGCTTTGAGGTTTCCTATACTCAGGATTCCATCCAGCGTCTCAGTTGACTCCCTGTTACCTGCAAGATGTAACACTCTCAGCACCATGTCTGTCTGCACACCGCCATGCCAAATGATGATAACGGACTGACCTCTGAAACTGCAAGCAAGCCACCTTATTTAAATGTTTCCTTATAAGAGTTGCCATGGTCGTAATGTCTCTTCACAGCAATGAAAACCCTGAGATAATGACTCAATTTTAAAAATCTTATTATATGGAATATTTATCAGCAAGACTAAACATAAGCATCGTGAGTTCAAGAAAGCTAGACTTTAAGCCCTCAAGTCTTTGGCAAATTCATTAGTGTTGCTGGTTTTGTTTTTTGTTTTTTACCCTTTTTACTCTTGCGGGGGCAGCCACCAAATTCTCAAATAAATACACATGGAGGCATACTATTACTTATAAATGCCTGGCCTTTGCTTGGCTTGTTTCTAGTTATCTTTTCTTAACTTCAATTATCCTGTCTATCTTTTGCATCTGGGCTTTTATCTTTCTCTACTTCTGCATACGTTTCTTCTTACTCTGTGACTTGCTGGGTAGCTGGCCTCTGGCATCTGCCTCTCCTCCTTTCACTCCTTCCTTGATCCCTCTCTCTCCAGATTTCTCCTCCTATTTATTCTCTCTGCCTGCCAGCCCTGCCTATCCTTTCTCTTGTCTTGCTATTGATCATTCAGCTCTTTATTAGACCAATCAGGTGTTTTAGATAGGCAAATTAACACAGCTTCACAGAGTTAAAGAAAGGCAACATAAAAGAATGCAACACATCTTTGCATTACCAAAACCAATGTTCTACGGCATAAACAAATGTAGCACATCTTAAAATAATATTCCACAACACATCAGCCTTTTAAAAGTATCATCAGAGTCAGGCTCCCATTGATGAAATAAATCATGGACACACACTTTATATCAGTCACTCTTCCACGTGTGCAAATTGTTATCTTAAAAAAATACTCTGTGACATAATGTGTGGAAATAGGCAATAGATAATAAAAGAAATAAGAGCATACATTATATAGTACTTTATACATAAGTCCCAAAGTAAAAAAGGAAAAGTAAATCAGAATGAATATCAGAATAACGGTGATCTGGGGGAGTAAGCCATGTATTTATGACATAGGGATTTTAAGGCAGGAGTCCATGGGAAAAGAAATAGGAATTTTATCAAAGTGTTAAAGAAGTTAGACACACATATTTCTGAAAGAATAGTATTAGAGCTAAAGAAATACAAATGTTGTGACCGTGCAGCACCGAGGTATGGGGTGATGTCCGTGGCCCCTTTTACTACCCAGGGCTCTACCCACACCCAGGGTCTGGGACCATTTTGGTGTCTGAGGGCCATGCTGCCGCTAGGGTCATACTGATCTGGGTGGCCTGTGCTGCCACCAGGGCCATAGTGATGTCCAGGCCCAAACTGCTGCTGAGGGCTATGCCTGTATCCGAGGTCCTGCTGCAGCTGGAGTCTGTGATGGTGTTAGCACAAGGGACATAGGAACCTCACATGTGGAGATTCAAGTGTTGCACTGAAACAACCCTTTCCTTGCTGGCCCTGCCCCTCCCTGGATACTGCAGCAGCATGAGAAGTCCTTTTCTCTCAGGGAAGAGCCGCCCTCCACAACCCCATCCCCCACCCACGCGCCACACTCCCTCCCACCCCGCACTTGGGAAAGGTGGTCCCACCTCTCACCACAGGCGTGCAACTTGGCAGGGTAGCACACATGAGCTGGAAACTGCATGCGAGTAGACTCGGAAGGCATGCAAGCAGAACTGACCCCACCCCACCTCACCTGCCAGGTGCTGACATGTATAAGAGAAAGATGCCTTCCCCTGTTCACCCATTACCACCTGTGGCAGGCAAAAGAGCTGGTCCCCATGGTCTCAAGAGTGGGAAAACTAGTCCTGCCCTTCACGGGCTGCAGCGTGAGTTCTGCACCCCATCTGGGAAGCACACTGGAGCTAACCCTGTTGCCAGGACTCAGGTGAGCCAGCCCTGAGGGTGTGAGAGCAGGAGAGCTGACCTTGCTCCCCATCGTGTGCCCCCTAAGAGCAATCAGAACAGGGGGCCCTGCACCTCGACTGAGCAAAATAGTAGAACTGGCCCTGGTGGTATGTGAGTGGGCCAGATATGGGGACCTGAGAGCAGGAGAAGAGCCCGGTCCTTGCTGCAGGCTGTTAGTCAAGACAGTGCTGGAGAGCTCGCCCAGGTAGCAACCTTAAGGGAAAGGTGGCTGCCGGACCAACCCAGCTACCCAGAACCAGTGCCTTGAGTTAGTCCACCACAACACCCACCTCATCTATAAACTGTTGGGGCATGTGAAGGGATAGAAGCTACAGATCCAAAACAACAGTATCTCCATAAAACAGAACAACAGAGTATCCAAGAGGAGCCCCAGAGAGTGCCTCTTATGGATAATGTATTAGAGCCAGAGGTCTGGAATCAGACCAATGACTCATAGCAATGACCATTTGCAAGTGAAGACTAATAGACTAAAGGGCAAACTGTGTGGCTCAGTGGGTCACACTACAGCCTCCACGATTTTATTATTTATTTATTTATTTATTTGCTTGCCTGCTTGCTTGGTTTTTGGTTTTGACTTTTCAATTTTGTTTTAGTTTTGGTGGGAGGTTGCATGGGCAGAGGGCAGAAGGGAGGGGACACGGAGATAAGTGGAATTGGGATGCATGATGTGAAATCCACAGAGAATCAATAATGTTGGGGGGAAAAAGAAATACATGTGCAAAGCCTTAAAACTGAAGATTCCCTTCTGCGTTTGGGGATGAAGGAAAGTCAGAGCAAACAGAGAAGGGTGTAATAGAAGGGCAGAGGCTCACAGAAAGCCATGCTCTGTAAAGCCAGAAATGCACAGCTTCTGAGTCAATAATACTTCAAGGCATGGCGGTTCCTGAGATTTAATCATTAGTTGCAGGGACAGTCAGCCAAGGGTGAGTACGAGGAGCAAGCCCACTAACCTAAGGTGGGATGGAGAGGTGGCCAGGAAGGAGCAGTACTTAGGGTGGTGGGGAGAAGTGGTATGGTTCTGGATGTATTTTGAAGACAGGAGAGATCTGATTTCCTGTGCAAATGGCTGCAGATTGTGGGAAAAACAATATTCAGGGAAAATTCAAACTTTTTTATTTTAGTCTAAGTAGTCAGATGAATGGGATCGTCACACACTGAAATGAGAAGAGCTTTGGGGAAAGCAGATTTGGGAAAACACCAGAAATTCAGTTTAGAACGTACTGAATTCAAGAGACTTTTAGCATCCCTCCAAGACAGCCAACGAGATGCCTAAAGAGTTAGATGCTGTAATTGAAGTCCCGGGTAGAGATCTGTGCTGGGGATGTGACGTAAGGACTCATTGAGATGGCGGGCATTCTCAACCTGTGGATCTCAACCCCTTTTGGAGGTTGAACAACCATTTCACAGGTGTTGCGTGTCAGATCTCCTGCACATCAGATATTTACATTACAATTCACAACAGTAGCAAAATTACAGTTATGAAGTAGCAATGAAGTAATTTTATGGTTGGGGGTCACCACACCATGAGGAACAGTATTAAAAGGTCACAGCATTAGGAAGGTTGAGAACCACTGGGATAGATGGATATTTCTACGGTTTTAGAATTCGTATTCATTATAAAGAAAGGTCTATTATCTCTATATGGTTTCTTTGACTTCCAAAGGTATAAAACATTTGGAAATAGATAAGAGATTAGCAGGTTATGTATCATTCAGGAAAATTAACATTATATTTCATCATAAAAACCAAAGATGCTATTTTAATATTTTTCCTCATCCAATTTATCTGAATAATAAGCCTTGTGGTTTTTGTGCGCTCATACTTCTAATAAAATTGTTAATATCTTCCTTCTTGTCTTCATTGCCTTGTATCATACCCCACTGGGTTTTCTTTGTTCGGACACAATGATAAATGATCAGCACATGCATATAAGGACAGTTATGTGACTTTAAATCATTTAACATTTTTCTATAAATAACTTTTAAAGATTTATTTGTGGTTCTTATAACCAGCTTCAGAAACTGTTATTTGATCTCGCATCTATAATGAAGCATGTTGATTTCTTTATCGATATAAGCACCACACTTGCTAGTGGTGGTGGCACACACCAGTAGGATTTACTAAAGGAGCGAGAGGCAGGAGGATCACGAGCTTGGGGCCAGCCTGGGCTCCATATATTAACTTCTCAGGAAACTGTGATTCGAAGCAGGCTACCCAATCTGCTCACCTCTATATCACGATACCACCTTCATAGTCAAAGTTCAAATTGGTGATTTACATAAGATTACCAGAAAATGACAGGCTAATCCAATTAGAAAACTTATCCGACAAAATGTCCAGGATGAGATAACTTCAGATCTTTCTGTTTATAAACATGCTTTTTTTGAAAACCTGTTATTACATAAGACTTGCCTGAAACAACACTGAACACTGCATACAGAGATTGAAGAAGAGACCTAAAATTAGTCACGGAATTTTCTGTGCATACGTTTGTGCTCTTAAGAAAAAGAGTTGGATCTTTCCATGGTCTCAAAAATCCATGACTCTCTATAGTAAAGATTTAGTTAGTAAAGTGTGCTTCCCAAGGCCCTATGCGTCTGTGCTATTTCATCTTTCTAGGCTGCCTGTGCGCGGTCCTGGACTCTAAACCTGCCTGGTCCCACCTCAATGTCTTTATGAAACCCACTTTGACTTTCCCAAATAGAAATAGATGTGTTTACACTCTTCGGTTCTCTTCAGTTCTCTCTGACCGTGCGCTCGCTCCTGTTCGGCTTGCAGCATCCTTCTTCCATTCTCTTTCTTTGTGACCTGGCACGTCACTCCTGAAGTTTTCAGCGATACACCTGACCTCTGGCACTGAGTTATTTACTTTGCTTCTCCTCTGTGCTCCCAGCATATCCAGGGTGAAACCGTGTGACAGGGACTAGGATGCGGTGTCCGCACTACGTGGAACTGCTCTGTGCCACCGACGTTCAGTCTTTCCCATCTTCCCATCTCCAGTGCCTATCTCAGTCCTGATACTGAAAAACAACTCTCCAAGTGAATGATAAATAAAGGATCAAAGCTTATTTTCTCAACCTTAAGAGAGGAAAACAGCGCTGGATTCCTTAATCTTGGACACATACCAGTATATAAGATTACAGGCACTACTAAACACAGCAAATGTAACACACAGACCCGTCTGCACCTTTCTTTTGTCCCAGCATTCGTCAAACCATTACACAGCAGGGAATGTTTCCTCCCAGTGCACCTGGCAGTTAGAGAGAAGACACCTTCCGAAAATGTAAGGGTTCCAACTAAGTCTTTGGCAATTGAAGGGTGCTTTGTCTAAGTCCCAGGAAGAGAAAGCACCTGCTGCCTACTAGTAGCCAGTTGGGAAAATGTTTTCTCTGGTATTTGGTACATGAATGTGTGCTCTTGCTTTGGATAAACATTAAGCAGAAGCTTCTGTTGTTTTCAAAGAATATCAAATATTCCCGGTGAATATAGGATGTATGCTATGGACGTGCATAGACAGGGTTTTGATTCCTCCTATCTCAACTGTAGAGTGTATGCATTTTAGATCGTGAAATTCTGTTCTTAATAAGGTAACTACATAGAGCATGTTCAAATACCCACTTCACTCAGGATATGTGCTTCATGATTCATTGTTTTTAAAAAGTAGTGTTTTATAGTCTACAAATACACTATCTATTAAATGGTATAAATATAAATATTAATAACACGATAGATTAATAACTGTGATCTACACAAAGACTCAAAAATTTCCATGTGAAAGACTGGAAGTGAATTTTCCAAAACTCCTGTGATGAGTCTGCCCCCTAGAGGTCAGATCACCACACTGCATGAGAAACTAAAGCTCTGAATAAAGGTGGCAACTTCCTCTTCAGATCTAATACTAGGGAAGTAGTATTCATATCAATTGTTTCTCTTATGAAAATCTTGTGATAAATTTATTTTACAGTCAAGGTTAATATGAAATATTAACCTCTCTCTAGAAGCACTAGGAGGAAAAAGTGGAGATTAAACAATGTAAGAGTTCAAGTGGACCAAATGGATTCGGGATTTAGAATCCATGTCTATAATTGTGATTTGATAGTCAAATCCATATTCGACCCTGAGAATTAATAAACTGAATAATCAACATAAGCCTCAACAAAGTGATATTTTTAAATATGCAGTCAATATTTTAAAAACAGAAATGGACACTCACCCAAGCTCACCCGCCCATGCTGACACACCCATGCTCACACACCCATGCTCGCCCACCCAGGCTCATCCACCCATGCTGACACACCCATGCTCACCAATCAAGCTTGCCTGTGACAACCACAACAGATTTCTCAGGACAACTTAGCATTCCTCTCTCTTTTACACTGAGGTGATCCTCTGAGTGCTAGAAAAATGTAGAAGGATCATGAAGAAAGGATCATGAACTGGCTGTGGTGATTGTGCTAGGGATGAGGCAAATCACAGACCAGAATGAAAGTTTTCGAGACATCCCACACAAGCACAAGCTCCATTTCACTGAAATCGTAAAAAATAGCATCTTAACATTAGATGTACGGAGAGAAAAGAATGAAAGAGAAAAAATGTCCTCACTGGATTAAGTTATTATATTTGTCGAAGAGGTGATAAATGCAGAAAGTGGAACACATTTGACATGAGGGATATCATACATTCAACATGGCAATGTTGAAATATCTGTGAGAAAGACTAACCACTCATTAAGAATATAACATGCATGTCTGAATCTCATAGGAGGAAGGTGAGTTAATAACTGAGATGGATAAGGCTGTATGTAGGTTATGAAATCGATGAGTTGATCTCACCCATGTGAATTCTAGACTGATCAAGGGAAGGCCATAATGAAAAGGTAATCAGCCCAAGACCCTGATGCCTACCAAGGAGGGTGACAGAAATATTCTATAGATACAGAAGCTATGTCTAGTATATTAAATCATAAATATTGTTGAATTAATGAAATCAGGACTAAATAGCAATGAATGGATGGATGGATGAACATAGACCAAAGTTCTATTTATCACAATAGTTAACATTTACAGACTTCACATCATTGAGACCAGTCCATATGATTACTTGATTCTTTGACCTGAGATGTGAAGATACAAATGTACTTTTCTCTCCATTTTTTTCTTTTTTTTTTAAATGTCTACAAGAGGTGAAGGATTTGGGGGTGTTGCGGTGTTGCTGGTTTATCTTTCATGACTTACACCAGTCATTTTATGATAACTGTTTTTCCTTGTGAACATGATTCTACCGAAACATGCCATGTTAAAGAGCAGTTCAGCAATATAATTGTCATATAACTACCCTCATTAACATATTTAGAGGTTTCACAGAACAAACCTCCTGGTTTTCCGTGTGTTTTACTCATACATCTCCCAAGCCAATAAAAATGTTAATGTTTCTATTAATCAAGTAGGAAATGAGTTGTCACCAATTAAGCCATTTGAAAGTAGCTGCTAGAATTACTTGTGCAGAATTAGTGTGCAATTATAACTCCATTAGAAGAAACAGATGTTTTTCTTTCTAAAGGAAACTCAACTTTAGATTTATTTTTCTTTCACTTTTAAAGGCTTCCACTTTCTTCTTATTTCAGAGGACTAGACAATCTTGCAAAGAATTGTATTCTTGGTCTCTTGATTTCAAAAGTTTTCACCTTCTAGAAAAAGTTGGAATAACTGCTTCATTTTGGTTTTCGTGATCTCCATCAAGAAAGCCTGGAGACAGCAGCCAGTTTGGAGGAGATAATGTATCAGTTCTTGTTGGTTGATACCTCAATCCTACAAATCAGGAGTTCTAAAGAAAGTCCTTTGGCATTGCTTATAGTCAGTAGAAAGATGAAGGAGAAAAGAAATATTTTACATTGTTGACTAGAACTTGTGAGCTACCATAAAAATATGCCAGCTAGTAACTCTCTATCCTTCAGAAAGTACAGGGGTATAACTTGCTACTTATTGTTTTCTTTCAATTTATTTGGATTGATCCATAAAGAGGTGGGGATTACATATATCTATGAGGTATTCTATATGCCATTACATGTATACCTTACATAATCAGGTTAAATGTGTCTGCCTCAAATACTTATCACTTCTCGGGTGAAATCCTGTGTCCTTTTTGAGAATGCAGAGCAAAACCCTTGTCTGTGGACACTTTCCTATGAGGCAGAACACTAGACTAGTCCTATTAATTGCAACTTGGTACCTGTTGGTCAATCTTTCCCCATCTCTCCCTCTTCCCTACCTCCCCAGCCTTTGTTTACCACCATTCTGCTTTCAATACCTAAGAGAGCAATGGTGTGTGCTCCACAGATGAGACACACAATGTGACATCTGGGCACAGAATGGTTGACTTTGAGTCATTTTAGTTCTTTGGCTGATTTATACATTATGAAAATGATTGATAAACTAGAGAATCCAATATGACTTATTTTCATTTAATTGCAAAAAAAATAAAAAAGGATTTCAAGTTTTAAGAGACTGATACTAGATCAGCCCTCTAGACTTCTGGGTTCTGTATTTGTGGCCCCTACAAACCTCAGGTCAAAAATATTTGGGAAATGTTGATTTATTCCTTAGGCAATAAAGTATAACTATTGTGTAATGTTCATAGTGTCTGGAATATCCTAAATAGTCTAGACCTGGTTCAAAGTCAGGATACACACGGGTTATATGCAAATACCATGTCATTTTATATAAGGAACTTGAGTCTCAAACACTTGAGCCACCACAGCATTGCTGGAGTGACTCCCAACAGACACCGAGACAGACCTGTGTTTATCACAATAGAAAAACCAGCCCTGAAATGCTTCATCTGTCAGACCCTTTCCCAAATCCCTTCCCTGCTGGCCAATCTCATATTTGTTAGGAATGGAAACAGGTGTTATTTACATATGCACATAGCTGCAACACCTAACAAAGGAAAATGTTCTTAAGTGTTGAATCTGATAGTATTATTTCCCTTTAATGCATCCCCCATTTTCCAAAGCGACAGACTCAAGTCAGATGCATCTTGACTGTTAATGACTGTCAAAAGGGCCTCGCTGAGAGCTGTCTTATCTTAATACAGTGCAACCAGAGCAGTAGAATAATTGATTTTCCACTTGGAAAGTAAAGTGTGTACAGCTCAATCAAAGATGTGTATTTCTAGCTTCAAAACTGCATCGCACAATGCCTGTCTGTGTTCTATGCACTACTATACAGTTCGCGAACTTCAGGCAAGGGGCTGGAGATTGAAACATACAACGACAGTGAGACAGAGACACGGACCTCTAGTCACTAGTAAGAAGCACCATAGAGGCTTATATACCCAACAGTCAGGTGAACCAACAGGTGAAAACCTTATCCTCTGATCATCAAAGCCAAGGCAACACGTGCTCGTGAAGCAGAGCTGGTAAACAACTTTGACACAGCCTGCAGTAGCTCAAATCAGAAGGAAAATAAAGATCACTAGCAGGGAAGAGCAGATGGAGGCCAGGACTCCAAATGGTCCCAACAAAAACTAAAGTACTTGGCTCTGTATGTGTGTGGTGTCTGTGTGTGTGTAAGAAGAGGGGGAGAGGGAGGGGGGAAGAGAGGAGAGAGAAAGGTTAGTTCAATATTCTGTCTTTTCAATTTAGATTGATTGCTCATCCAGGTGAGTATAAAGGCATTAATGAGTATGTGATACATAATACTCACCATCTAATAAAATTAGAAGCTTCAGTACTTTTCGATAAGTAGGACAATAATTTGCTTCAAGAAATCATTTTAATTGAATATGAAGAAAGTGTTGGAAATAAAATGAATTAGCAGACAATTACACAAAATTACATCTCATTGTGCAGAACTATTTAACCTCAATAGAAGAACAATTGGAACGCCCACGCATGGGTACTGCATTGGAAGTAATCCCTCACAGCTTAAAATGACACCATCATTATGAAAACTATTGCAAATACTGTTAATAAAACTGAGATTTAAATAGAAAAATATGCAAGGGCAGTTTCAACTCAATTTACTTTTAAAACACTTTTGACTAAAAGCTCATGAGGCAGGCCTTAGAAACCCAACTCTCAGGTCACACTTAAAAAATATGCTTACCTGAATTATCAGCTATAGAATAATAAATACCCTGTGTCAAGGCCTCGATAAAAAAAAAAAAAAGGAAAGGTGGGGGGAAACAAACAAAATTCAAAACAAGAAAGGAATCAAGAAAGAAAGAAAGAAAGAAAGAAAGAAAGAAAGAAAGAAAGAAAGAAAGAAAGAAAGAAAGAAAGAAAGAAAGAAAGAAGGAAGGAAAAGAAAAAAGAGAGGGAGGGAGGGAGGGAGGGACTGTACTTCACATATATATTCTATCTATTCAAATGATCACCCTAAAGTAAGATTCTTCCTACAAAATCCTCCTAGGTTCCTATCAAGCAGGTGTTTGCCTTAGAGAAAACACGGGCCAGTTAAAAAGAAATCGCCACGCTAGTGCTGGGATTAAAGGCGTGCGCCACCACCGCCTGGTCTACAAGAGCTAGTTCCAGGACAGGAACCAAAAAGCTACGGAGAAACCCTGTCTTGAAAATTCAAAAAAAAAAAGAAAAAGAAAAAGAAAAGAAATCGCCAACCTTCAAACATTCAGACCCTGCCACAAAACCATAGAGCTTTCCCAGCGCTCGTTTTATTGGCAATCTGACCTGAACGTTCTGTTCTGAGTATCCATCCCCACGTGTACAGGTAAATTAGAATGTGAAAGACGTGTGCTGGTAAGGATTAGGAAGGTAGAGTGGAGAGACTTTGCCACCCCTGTGGTGCAAACTCTGATTAACTGTGGAAAGAAAGAGTCTGGCTATTCTCAAGGGCAGTTTTCTAAATTGCTTAACCTGGCCTAGGCGGTCAGGCACCCCGGCACGCAGGAAGGAAAAGAGCTGAAACCTCAGCTAGGGTTAGCTATTCAAAGTGCAGGGCTTGCAGGGTAGAGATACCTGCGGGCACCTCGACGCCCTGCTGCCTGCCCAGACCCCCACCCTGCGCAGGAGATGTCCGCAGAATCACAAAACTCAGTCCAGGAGCCACCTAGCGCCCTTCCTCCTGCTCGCAGAACTCAGCCTCTTCCCTGCTGTGCTGGTGATTTGCCCGCCCACCACGCTGTCTCCCGAGGTTGGATTGAGTGAAATGTCTCCATGGAGACGCGGAACTGAAGAGGGGGGAGAGTGGGAGGCAGTCCCCAAACATCAGTGGAGAATTGTGCTCAGAATTTACCAGGCGAGGGAAGCAGAGGCGATGAAGGGCAACGCAAGCGAGAACCTGGCATCTCATGAAAGGCAGGAGACAGAACAGATCACGTGGCTATAAACAGCCTTAGCTTGGGGTTAAGGCTATACAAGTGACTTCGTATGTGTTAGCAAAGGCGAAGTGAAATCACCCGGGGGGGAGGGGTGTTACAAATGTCATGGCTAGCTCTCCAGCAAAAAGAGTGAGAAAGTCTTGGCAGTTATAAGGGGTTACAGAAGGAGGAAGGGAAGTGAGCTGGAACAGCCTGGGAAGCGGTGTGGGGCTTTGATCTGTTGGAGTTTATAGAGAACTAGACGCCCTTTGCAGAGGTGGGTGGAGGTGGGGCGAATAAGAAAGTAATGGCTTTCCCTGGCATACAGAAACCTACTTCACAAGGTTTCCTAGGAACGCTGAGTAAAGTTTATCAGGTCAGAGTCCGGCCTGAGCTGAGTCCAGTCTGTCATCTACAATATTGTCAGGGGCAATTTGGGGTGTGGGACCTAACAGTATGGAACCCTAGTCTTTTCTACCGTGCTTGGCAAGTGACCCTGCACATGCATTTTTGATTTCGTCATCTTCCTCAGTGACCCACCCAGACTTCAACCTTCCTCGATTTTGTTTATTTTTGTTTCTGTGAGGGTTTTTTTGTTTTCCATTTTTTAATCGGCTTCACTGAAGTTTCTGAAAGTTTCTAGCCTTGCAGCTTAAAAGCAAACTTGATCGGGACTTTCTCATTCATCTTCATGATTTCAGCCATATTCAAGATTTCTAGTCAAACTGCTTAGGATTTCATTTCTCTCCAATGACTCAAAACTGTATTTATAGCTCCTGGAGGGGTATGTGTCAGTCTGAATGACTCCCAAGGGCAATTCAGCATCATCTTTCCCAGGTAACATTTGTCATCTTTCCTCTTTGGGTTAGCCTTGGCTCACTGATCTTTCTTCCCTGGGTCAGTCTTGGCTCACTGCAGTTACTTCCAAATAAATAAATAAATAAATAAAACATTGATCTTGTCTTCTTTTAGATTCTACAAGTTTTGGGGGATTAATCAGAAGGATATTAGTTAAATAAACAAATGATCTTTGTGCAGAGCACTTACTGAGAAGCCCGTCCGTCCGTGACCTACAATGCCCCTCATCACGTTCACTCTTCAGCTTCCTCTTCTCTCTGTCATGGAGCCCTGATGCATCACTCACTGAAATCGAAAGAGCATCAGCATCTGAACTTCTGTTTTCTAGAACATCGTTCTGTTCTAGTAGAAACACTTACCTTTCATGTGTTTATGTCCTTACCCAGATTACGAGCTCTGAGATGGGAAAGCTATCTGGACTGAGGCTTTGCAAATGAACTATACTCAGATTGCTAAATTCCCAGGTGGATGGAGGGGTCCACGTTGAGGAAAATTACTTTAACTGTGTAAGTATGTGTTACATTTGCTTATGCTGCCTTTGTTTAACGATGTAAAGATGTGTTGCTATGCCTGCCTAAAGCACCCAGTTGGTCTAAGAAAAGCTGACCGCCATTAGCTAGGCAGCAGAAAGATAGGCAGGACTGGTGGGCAGAGAGAATAAGCAGAAGGAGGCATCTAGGTTAGGGAGGAGAGAGGCAGGCAACAGCCAGTCAGAAACGGAGGAAGCAGTGACAGTAGGGATGTACAGAATGAAAGAAAGGTGCAAAGCCCCAAAGCAAGACGTGTATGAAGAGAAACAAGTTAAAATAAGTTATAAGAGCTGGCAAGCATAATATAAGGCTGAACAGCAACAAAAAATAAATAAATAAAATAAGATAAACAGTGCGTGAAAATTTGATTCCCATTCTTCTCAAAATGGCATAGGAAATAGCTAAATAAAATAAACAAAAAAACTTATTGATTTAATATGCTAAAAATTGTATCTTATATTCCCTAGCGAATCTGGAAATACTGGTACAGAATGTATGTGTATATACTGAAGGGAAGACTCCATAAAACCAAGCACAAGCCATTGCTAGAGAGTTCCACACCTTCCAGGAAACACGAAAGTAATCCAAACGCCAAATGGAAGCCCTGCACCTTAGGAGCACGGATAGAGGAAACAAGTTTACCTGCTGGTTCTATGCCTGTCACTGACAGGTTCATCTGACAGGATGACCTCAGGCTCTGGGTCATTCACAAGCTATGCTTCCAGGGGGGTCTACAAGTAGCTGGGAAGCAGAGTTGACTGGGCACACTAGACCTGGGCTATGAGGTATCTGCCCAAGCTCCTCAGCAGCCAGGTAGAAAAGCAAGCACCAAGGTCCAAGAGTATCCAGTGCCGCCAGGTGTAGACAGATAAGCGTGAAGTGTGAGCAGTGTGAACGGTGTAATGGGCACATTGAGAATTCTCTACCCGCCAGTCACTCTTCTGCCTCTTCAACATGGTTTTTAATAATGATGATGATGATGATGATGATGATGATGATGATGATGATGATGATAATAATAAATGATGAACTCTGCTTCTACAAATTGGTTTTCCCATTAGCCTTTAACAGATTACTCCAACCTCTTGCATTCTCTGGATTTCTGTGACTTCCCCATTACTATTTCAAGCTTTACTTGAAGCTCTCACCATTCTTTCCCGGCTTCCTTCCTTTACTGTTTTTATATGACCTCCAAGTGGCAGAGGTCTTTTTACTTAACTGGGTCCTGTTGCTTTCCTTTCTTTAGACTCTTGCCCCCACTAGCTTCAATCTCACCCTTTTGTACAGTTTCTTGGTTAACAACTCCTAACAGGAATCTCTCTTCTTGCCACTAGATCAGTGGTAATGGGTATAGCCTAGCAACTTCACTCAGCTCCTTCATAGACCAGCCAGCAGGAGGGAAACTGAATTCTGCATCTTTTCCCTACCTGCCCAGCAAATTCCCACCAGCCACCCACCGATTTCATCACCAACTGCAGAGGGATTCTCACAACTCTGTTTGCACTATACATAATAGCATTACATCAGAGATTTACAAAATTTATCCTGTTTGCATTTGTTTGATTACAAGGTTTTCTGATAAAAATTGATAGCCTTGGGCAAATGCCAGTTTGTGTTTGTACAGATGCACTGTTTAGGATCTATTTCCTTCATAGGCTGATCAAACCAAAACACTTTATTAATATTAATATATACTGCTAAAACTTTCTTAAGATTTCTATGCTTTTTAGTCATCAGAAATAATATCAGAGAGATTTAACTTCACACAGACATTTTTTAAAAGTATAATTAATCTTATAATTAAATACATTAATATATATTTAATTAATTATAATTAACTAATTTTACCAGCTTGGTGGGAAATTGATTGTACTTCAGCATTCATTTTAAAGCTCCACCAGTGCTGTTTGTTCCTCTTTGAACAAGCTGTACATGGTCTGCTCTTCTTTGGTCAGTCATTTTATCCTATGTTTTTCCAGAGCTCTTTGCATGCAGAAATGTTAGCCCTGTCTATGAAATATCACTATTCTTGTTTCAAGTTTCTTTTGACATTTCTTATTTTCGTGCAGATTTTGCTCATGTCATTTTCCTATTGAAGTTATTTATTTTTGTGTGGAGGCTGCAATATATTGAGTCAAATGTAGAATGATTTTTCCCCCTGTACAAGATGACAATTAAGCTCTTCCCTATTTTCCTGTTAGAAGTTCTATTCATTTCACATAGAAATTATGGATTCATCTTCAGTTCATTCTGATGTCAGTGAATACATAAGCCCAAATAATTTTTGTTTAAGTGACTATTCAACTGTTTTGATGGCCATCATTAAAAGTCCATCTTTAAAATCAGAGAAACATCACCCTTCACAATAGCCACAAATAGCATAAAATATCTAACAAAACAAGTGGAAGACCTGTATGGCAAGAACTTTAAATCTTGGAAGAAAGTAATTGAAGAAGACACCAGAAAATTGAAAGATATCCTATGCTCTTGGGTTGGTACAATTAACATAGTAAAAATGGTAGTCTTACCAAAATCAATCTACAGATTCAATGCAATGCCCATCAAAAGCCCAGCAAAATTGTTCACAGACCTCAAAAGAACAGTACTCAACTTCATATGGAAAAACAAAAGAACCCAGGATAGCCAAAACAATTCTGATATAATAAAGGAACTTCTGGAGGCATCACAATCCCTGACTTCAAACTCTACTACAGAGATACAGTACTGAACACAGCCTGGTACTGACATAACAACAGACAATGGAGCCCAATAGAAGACCAGGATATTAACTCACACACCTACGAACACCTGATTTTTGACAAAGAAGGAAAAAAAGAAAGCATATTTAACAAATGGTGCTGGCATAACTGCATATCAACATGTAGAAGAATGAAAATAGACCCATCTCTATCACCATGAACAAAACTCTAGTCCAAATGGATCAAAGACCTCAACATAAAACCAGCCACACAGAACTTTATAGAAGAAAAAGTGGGAGGTAGACTTGAACAAATTGGCACAGGAGACCACTTCCTAAATATAACCCCAGTAGCACAGACACTGAGAGAAACAATTAATAAATGTGACCGCCTGAAACTAAAAACTTCTGTAAAGCAAAGGACATAGTTAAGAAGACAAAATGGCAGCCCAGAGAATGGGTAAGATCTTCACCAACCCCACATCAGACAGAGGACTGATCTCCAAAAAAATAATGACATCTTTAAATTTGCAGGCAAATGGATGGAGCTAGAAAACATCATACTGAGTGAGGCTACCCAGACCCAGAAAGACAATTATCACATAAACTCACTATAAGTGGTTTTTAGACATAAAGCAGAGAAACCTAGCCTACAAATCACAATCCCAAGATAATAATGAGGACCCTAAGAGAGACATACATGGGAATTAGTAAAAGACAAGATCTCCTGAGTAAATTGGGAGCATGGGGACCATGGAAGAGGGCTGAAGGGGAGAGGAGCAGAGAAAAACGGATAGCTCAAAAAAATCAATTTTTATAAATGTCCATCTTTACAGTTCTGCTGACTTGAAAGATAGCCAACACTACATTCCTGTAAGTTTTTAGGTCTCCAACTAGATTTCCTCATCTATGTAACCAGTTAAATACTGAATTCCTTTTAAACTTTAAGTTGTACAGAAGCAAAGAGCATATCTGTCTTGTTTTGCCTCTGTTCTTATTATTTAGAACAGCACCAAATACATCATAGAACTTCAACATGTGTTTATTTTATTTGTTGTTGATAAATACAAAAAGAATATTTCTTCTCACTCTATTTAATAATAGAGAGTGGAATTTAAAAGAAAGTGGTAGATGACATGTATTACATACTTCTGCTTGACATCTATGACATTTTATGTAAAATTTTAATATATTTAAACAAAAACATTTAATTCAATCTTTATGCTAATAATCACAGATACAGAAATGTTTATATCTATAGAAAACACTGATATTAAAACAAACAAGTTAAATCGTTTTTCATATACAGTAGACATTGGAACTTTCCAGATAACACTCACCCATTTCTTAGCAAGCCTGGGGATCCAAACACTTCATAATCACAGCATTTCTTGGAAGCATAATTTTTAAATGGAAACATTAATATCTGAAAACAAGTCACTCAGCTCAAGCCGAACCTAGCTTATTAAGCCTCAAGCACTGGCTTTTCAATGAAACTTTAATGTCCGTTTATTGACATTGAACTTCATTGGCATTCAGAATCACACTGAGGCATTCTCTTTTGACTCAGGTAGAAACTCAAATAATTATATACTCCATGCCAGAAAGAATTTGGGAGTTTGCAAAGATCTCCGAGCAGATTGTTTGCAAATGTCAACGATTCACGGTCGTTTCAGAGAAGAGCATCGCCTTCTATCGTTATGAATACATTCAGATAATTTTACATCACTCTTCACTGACAAAGCAGCAGCTTTAATGGCAAAGGTAGGTCTCGGGTTTCAGGGAGTGCAGATATATTTAGAAATAGTCCCCGGTTATAAATAAAAGAACTAAATGCTAAATAAGAACAATATAATTAATAATTTTAATGGTATAAAAAATATAGCTCCAAGTCTTCCTCTATGTAGTGACTGATGCTATGTTCTCCTGTTTCTTATTATTGAAATAACTATTATTGCAGGTGTGGCATTCAAAATGGATATTGGATTTAAGCTTTTTAATCCTATCCAGTGCTGTTTAATAATGGAAGATTATGTGACGTTTTGTCACCTTGCTGTATCATTTACAATAAAAGAGCATGAAACCAGAACCTAAAAGACCTAGAAAGTAGTCTAGTATTTAACACAAGCTTACCACATTGTTGCTACGTGTGTTTTTAGAAGTCACAAAAGTGTTCTTGGTAAGGTCACATCTGGAAAACTGAGAGAGATCTGCAGTAACATTCCTAAGATTTGGTGAAGTGTTAACTAAACTAACAACCTGGTTCTTCTGTTTCTAAGCACACAACTCTGGTTATCTATCAGCCAATTATAACCAATCACATTGGCCAGAGTACACAGTAGAAATTAAAGTCTACCTAGATTTAGACAGATGTGGCAGACTACAAATCAAAACAGAGAGAGAGAGAGAGAGAAAGAGAGAGAGAGAGAGAACTAGGTACTGAAATGGAAGGAATTCAGCAACACAGTCTTCTACTTTATAAGAATATTTTAATTCGCCCAAAACTGCAATAATAAATACAACAGCATTTCAGCTAAAAAAAAAACTTGGAGTAATTTTATTCTCCAACATAAAACTATAAATCGTATTTTTCTATGGAGACTATACACAGTTTGTACCGACTGTTAGGCTGTCCGATTCCACTAACGTTAGGAACACGTTACTGTTATATAGTGCATTCCGCCATGTGGCTGCACAAGCGCGATGAGCTGATGTTTGCCTGGCACGGCACGATTGTGCAGAGTTCTTCCAATGTAGGCGCTCAGTTCCACTGGCACGTGCAGTCTACCGGTTCCTGGAGCGTGTACATGACTTCTGTGCCGTTTCCCGAGCAGTGCAGAGGCACGGTGATGTTCCGCACTCCGTTTTCACGGCAGCATTTGCAGAACCTCAGGTGGCTTTCCACGTTGATGTTATATATGGTAGCCGATGGGCACTTCCCATCACAAGATGCCACACTCACCTGCGAGGACAGAAAACGAGGGGAAAAAAGATCTTCAAATGCGTCCAGCATTGGTGGTTGTTTGATTCCTCCAAAGAGTCCGTAAGAGCTCTTTTACCATTTCATGTCCCAAGCTTTTATATGTTTAAAAGATTATGGAACTACTACATAAGAATATGACTCATACATACATCAAAGAATTTTTATGTGGCCATCCTGAATATAGCAATGCTTACATAATTCAAAACTGAAACGTGTAAGAATAACTGAATAGAAACGTGGAATGACTTAATCCCAGCCCAATAATCCTATTGTCCCAGGTGTTCCGTTCTGGTACAAGTACAGCATAGCATTAAGTAGACCATACTAAACGGAGTAAAGTAAAAACTCTGACTACATTTTTGTCTTTAGCTCTGTAATTTTACTCAGAGAAAATAGTCTAATATATGTAGATTGCATTTATCTCTCTAGATTGCAATTATCACTGAGAACTGTTGATTATTTATGCTAAGAATAATTTATAATTCTTCAGAAACCGGATATTTTAATATTAGAGTATTGGAATGCTCTCAAAGTTGAATACTATATGTTGCTGTTTTCTTGGCATATTAGTCTGCCATGTGTCAGTGACCCACAGATTTCCAAAAACACAAATATTCTTTATGTAACCAACTTTATTTTCCCACTTACAGAGCTCTGGCTTAAACAATCCTGTTTCTTTATGATTGATTTAATGATGACTTTCTGGCATATTCTTTCTTCTCGTTTGCCTGAAAAAAAGTAGAGAATGTATTTGTTCATTAAAAAGCCTAAGAAAGGGGATGAAAAGATGATCGAGTGCTTAAGAGTCCTTGCTGATGACTGGAGTTCAGTTCCCAGCACTCACATCAACGGCTCACAACTCTCTGTAAATCCAGTTCCAGGGGACCTGACACCTCTGGCCCCTCCATGAACCACATTCATGTGAACATACTCATACCTCCACAGAATTACAAATAAAAAAAATCAATAAATATTACAAGCCCATGTAAAATGCTTTCCAAATCTAAAACACAAATATAATTAGATTGGAAAGTTGGTATATTTATTTAAACATATAGTCAGTATTAATTTTTTTTCAAACTCTAATCTTAGAAATTACATGCGTAATATCTGTTTGCTCCTTTTATATAGCTTGGATCATCTACATTCATATATAAAAAGTTGGAATACAGGACTATCAATCATACATTGTAAGAGCATTTAAATGACAGACCTTACCAAATACAGTTTAGGAACAGACTGTTCAGAGACCCCAACAACCACATAAGTCATGAAAACTACTCTACTTCCGCACAGACTACACCCCTACTTACAGATCTTGCAACAGCCTTCATTATAAAGCTTGACAATCCCTTCATTCTGGAAAAGGAGGAAAAGGGAAAAGACACAGTGTTCATCCATTTCCTCTTAACCTGGGATTGAAATCCAACTCTCATAATATTTTATCAGTTATCACAAGCCTTTATAGAAAAATAATTAAAAGTTAACAATTCCTAATAAGAATTTCTTTGAAACAATATTTTCTTCAAAAACTGCATTTTCTCTACCTTCATACAAAAAGTACTAAAAAATGCTATTTAAGGAATATTTTTAATGCTTCAAATATTTTAAGATAATAAAATAATGGAAGCTATGTTCTAACAAGTTGTCATTCACTTCATTTCTAAAAAATTATTTAATCTATAAAATTAGAATAAACTTTTAAATATCATAAAATGTTAAGAAGATACATTTTTCATTAATACTTTATTTTTCAAACAAACCCCATCTTTCAGAACTTAAATATAACTTTAGTGCATGTGATAGCTTGCTGGCCATCACTATTAAGGGTGTGACTACAGAGGAAAAAAAATCTGTGAGATTATGGTTTTTCTCTATGCAACTGAATAAATCTTGTTTTTCACTGAAGACTGATTGTCTAAGTAATTAACACTGGAAAAGGTTGGATTTAAAATAAAAATCATAACCCTTTAAAAATCTTCCCCTTAATCGATTTTTCTTTTAGAAAATAGAGGGTGAAATGGAGCAAAACTATAGAATCTCTGGAAAAGCACCAAGTTCTCCAGTGGCCTGTATCAGAGGAGCAAGGTAAATGTCACTAGGTGAAGACACATTAATGACACAAGACATCTATGAGTTTGTCTAAGAAAAAAAGGTAAAACTCAATTAGGTAACACATTTATCTTTATTAGAAGGGAGTAGGGTTTGCTGACCAAAGGAATTTTCAATTATTCTTCAATATCTACATACACCTTACTAGACCTGGAAGGAGGTGGGAGATCCTTGGACTTCCCACAAGGCAGGGAACCCTGACTGCTCTTCGGGCTGCTGAGGGAGGGGGAGTTTACTGGGGGAGGGGGAGGGAAATGGGAGGCGGTGGCGGGGAGGAGGCAGAAATCTTTAATAAATAAATAAATAAACTAGTGACAGCAAATTATCCATTCATAGGAAGTCAAATTTAAATTCAAAATAGCAAGCTAAAGAACTGCAACAGATATTTTATTTATGCAAAGAAAAAACATTGACCAGTGCAAATAATCTACAGTGTCTGTAGGACCTTGGAAAAGAGTCTAATGGGTACTTCCTAGGTTACAGTTAATGCAAAATTTCTTGAGATATAATGAAGTACAAACCAGTTTGCATTCGGTCTCATTAAAAGGAGGGCACACCATGCTGTAGTTTAGAATCGTGGCTCCCTCATCAGTCCTAACACATTCATACGTGGTGCAGTTATAGTGCCAGGAGCTCCCCTCCTGAGAAAGAAAAGGAAAGTGACAGCTATTCATGCCAAGATCTGTTACATTCCTTAGAACACATAAATTCATTAAATATTCAACCAAGTCCACAACAAGACAGAGAGCTCCTTGGGGCATATTCCATTTGAAAATTTCCCCAATTGTATCTCAAAATCACACACATGCACACATATGGAGAGAGAGAGAGACAGAGAGAGAGACAGAAACAGAGAGAGATAGCCAGAGAGAGAGAGAGAGAGAGAGAGAACACAATAGCAAGTGTTTGGTTTCATAATGGAGGAACTCTATCACTTTCTTTGCTCTAGGTCAATGGTTCTCAACCTGTGAGTTAAAACTCATTTGGGGGTCACGTATTGGATATCCTGCATATCAGAATAATTCAGAATATTTGCATTATGATTCATAACAGTAGAAAAACTGCAGCCATGAAGTAGCAACAAAAATAATTTTATGGTTGGGGGTCAGCACAACATGAGTGTGGTGAACTGTATTAAAGAGTCACGGCATCAGGAAGGATGAGAACCACTGTTCCAGGTCCTATCTTAACTTATAAAAGGTATCAGATCTTCCACCAACCCAATCTTTAAGTTCTGTGGTGATAAAAAATAATATGCAAAGTCAGAAAATAGCAATATCCAATATATCAAAAATAAAAGTTTAATGGCTCCATAAAATACTAAGTTTTAATATCTTCATAATTGATTAGATACCAGCCTTTCCTGGAACTCATTTCTTATACCTGAAAAATTGTAAGAGTACAAGTTAAATTTACCTTAAGGAGCAATATAAACAAATTTTTACATAATAATCAAAAATGTCAAAAAGTTTAAGATACACTAACATGTGGGAGGTGTACACTGTGCATAGGTGTGCAATGTGGGCAGAGGTATGGCAGATGATATTTTTAACAGAAAATAAAAATTCATACCTCATATATAACTGATGTTCCATTGTCCATGTGAAATTTGCAGGATATGTTTCTACAGGTACCACAGCAGTCATAATCACTGAGAGATGGAGTGTAAATCTGGTGCTGCATATAATGAACAGGCACAGTATTAGTCACCCATCAGTATTCGCATCTTAATGAGTTAGTTCTGAAGGTGTTCTCTCTGAAGATCTGTAAGCATTTCTAAAGTTGCGTGTGAGAAACCAGTTTTCTTTAGATAGACAGCGTATAAATGAAGTAGACATTAACCTCTACATCTACAGGCAACATTCATCCAGCAGGTGCGACAATCTTAGGTCAACCAAGCAAGAAAGCTCTCCATTACAACTCTTGAAGTTCAAGGTCATTCATAGGTAAAGCAAAAATCTGCATTGAATAGATACCTCATAAAATAATAGTGTTGAGGAGCTATTCAATTGTATAATCCATAAAGCATTCACAAGCTCAAACCCTCTAACTGGAAATTTTAAACTCACTAGGCCGCCAGAACGACTTATAAGAATACTTACAACATCGCAGGCTTTTGAACAATTCACCATTGTAACATTAAAAGTATGAAAGCCTGTATTGTTATCTTTGTCTTCCAGACATTCTATTGTGTAACAAAAATCCCCTTCCAAATACTTTGTCAGAGATTGGCCAGGATTCAGTACTGATACTTCTTGAAACACACATACATCATCTTTTTCTAAAGAATGGTCAAAAAAAACCACAATGTTATCTTTTGTATTTACCAATCAATAGAACTTATATTTGAGACTATATTTTCATTGTGATCAACCAAATTTTCAAAATCAAGTCAGAGGGTACATATATCTAGCAACCCAACAATTTATTTAACCACATTAACCACACCAATAGCACAGCTATTCCTTAATATATAATAAAAAATTAATCTGTAAAATCACTTGTATTAGCATGCTTGAAAAGATTTATTTTATAGCAACTTCCAGAAGTATGAGGGGTCTCAGGAATGAGCAAGGCATTTCTGCTCCATCTCCAGAACACAGATCATGACCACTGTTAACGTGGATGTAGATGGATTCAGCGTCTAATTCGGTAATATTAGCGCCCTTCATTGTGGGACTCTGTTACAGTTTGTGATTTTAATGATCATTATGCTAACAGAAATGATTCCATTCTTAGTGCTTCAGGGATAATGTACCACCATCTCTGAATGGTGGCATATTAGAGCAGGTTGGAAGAGGGCTCTCCTTGCCTCTAAGTCTGAGGTCTTGCTGTTGTTTGCTCATATAAAATTTTGAAACAATTTAAAACCTTTGAAGAAACAGTCTACATTCTGTAAACACACTAAATCTTAGTATGAAAATACAGCACCTCATGCTTTCAAATAATACTAATCATAAAATGATGAGCAAAAATATGCACAATTTTAGATAGCATAACTTTTTATCCATCTCTCATATACTACACACTGACCAATTTCTCCTCCTTCCCTTCCCTCCAAGTCTCTACCCCCAATCTTCCTTTCCCCCAGATCTAGTGTTTCAAGGCATTTTGGCTAAGACCAAGGTGTAGATAGCATATTTCAAAGTGACTTAGAAAAATAATTCCAGTTCTGGTGTGAAAAATTCATTCTTCTGATTTATAAAATTTCTCAGAACATTTTGAGATATTATGAAGGAAAAGTAAGAGTTGTTTATTAGAATACTGGCAATCAACTTAATATAAATACCATATTTATAAAAGAAAATATTTTAAATATATAAATGCAAAGCAACAGACACCAAAAAGAAACAATTATTACTTTAAAGTATTTAAGAAAACACCTACCACAAAGATATTGTATACATCCACAGTCACTCTGAAAGTTTTGATCTATTGTGGCAAATTCTCCCTATGAGAAAGAAATTGTCATATGATTTATCATGGTCATTTTTGAAAATACACATTACAAGCAATTTCACCCAGATACTTAACAAATCTTCTAAAGGTAGGCTTAGATTTTCTGAACAGTCAGGAAAAAAATCACAATAAAAATGTTATTGTGGATTATTCAATGCTTGTATGGGGGTATGTGTATATGCATGTTCGTATGTATGGGCACATGTATGTCTTGTGTGTAGTTGAGAATGTACATGTATGCTGAAACCAGGGGACAGTGGGTGCCTCCCTTGGTCACTCTCCATCTTATACACTGAGGCAACGTGTCTCACTTGTACTCATCCATTCTTTAGGTAGCCAACTTACCCCAGGGATCCTCTACCTCCACCTCTTGTGGACAGGGGATACAGGTGAAGTACATAGATGCTGTGTATCCTAACTCAAGTCCTTACACTGTGAAGTGAGCTTACCCACTGAACTATCTCCCCAGCACAGACGATTCAATTTCTTAGAACTTCAATTTCTTTATCTATTAAATAAACGAAAGAGGGCATGATACTGTTTATCATTTGTCCTAAATTTAAAGTCCTACTAAATGTGTTTGATTCTGAGATTCCAGAGAGCAATTTGGAGGAAAGGAAGCTTGCAGCCCTGGAATGTGGTCATCTGCTCTCTGGAGGCGGTCCAGAGCTCTTAGGTCTACATCCCAGCATGGCAGCTATGACGAGTACATAGAGTAAAAGCAATGAGTCTAGCCTTGTGTCTAATAGCCAACTCAGGAACAGGATTGTAACATGGCTCCCTTTTTACTAGTTATGAACAACTGCACATTACCAATCTGTGCCTTATTTCCCTCACCTGTAAAATAGGCATAATGATTCTGCTGGCCACTTAGCATTATGGAAAGAAATAAATAGGCCAGTGTATACAACGTGGTCAGGATTAAAGCTGGATTCCAACAGTACTGTATAAGCTATTAATAACTTTTTGTCATGACTGAGACTCAAACCTTGCCCTGTTGGAAACAGTTCAGCATCCTCAAAACCAGTGGTTCTCAAACTGTGGGCCATGAACCCTTTAGGGGTCTAACAACCCTTCCACAGGGATTGCCTAAGACCATTGGAGATATCAGATATTATATTATGACTCCTAACAATAGCAAAATGACACTTAGGAAGTAGCAACAAAATAATTTTATGGTGGGGGGGTCACTACAACATGAGAACTATATTAATTTATATTAGAAGGGTTGAGAACCACTGCTCTAAGCAATCACAAGGCCAGCCTTAAATTTTCATGTGTTTTCTTGTAAGCATTTCCCTTTCCACAATGCCTTTAATCTTAATAAACATATTAATAAAATGAATTTGATTCTTCATGTAAAGAAGTTATTCTAATAAATCCATATGACTATCTTAATTTTTCTTCATTCTATTTTGGTGCATTCTATAAATTGTAATTTCATGTGTTAATTCATTTGTTCTTTTATGACTTTAAAGACAATTGCACGAAAATTGGCAATAAAATTTTCTAATGATACATTTTTTAAAAAACTATTAATCAATTTCTACCATGCAAATGGTACTCTACGGATAAAAATACGAGATCTGTTTCATGTTTCTATACTGGTTACTTACCACAGATCTTCAATTTTTAATAAGCAAGGACATAATTACACACAGTATTTCCTCAAATGTTCAAATTTCAATTTAATAATAGTCCCTTCTTTGTCTAAGTCTTTTCAGACCATACCCAAATATTTATTTGTACATTTATCTCTTAGGGATCCAATTCCACTAACAGAACATATCTTTATTATTGTTTACCAGTACTTCATATTACATTCGATAAGATGGTGTGCTCCTGCATAAGCATCACTGGTCTTTAAGGTTAGTAGTAAACTCTATAGTCTTGGGTTGTTTTCACTCTTTGGCTAGTATGATATTTAAAAACAAATTTCTGTACAGCATTCACTTCATTCTTGTGGGTAAGGTCTTGGATCAAATGGTCCAAGACCCAGTCTAACCCAGTGATCTAAGACACTGCTATTGAAAGTGGGTGCACGGTTTTCCATCACCTCAAACAGTGCACAGTGGTTCTCATATCTCCTACCCTTTCAATATTCATTACACCCCAACTTTTCAAATTGGACATGAAACCATTCTCATTGTAGAACTGGTTTACACTACACTGAAAGCAGATGACATTAAATATCTTCAAGGCTAGCAGAGATGCTCTGTGTGAGGTTAGTCATGACTGAAATTCCCCAGATCTAATCTGAAATATTACGTGGGCTACAAGAGTACTGGCCAAGGATCCAGTACACACACACACACAAACACTCACACACACCCTTTGAATACACACACACACTCACACACCCTTTGAATCCTGACAATCAATCATTCACCCTTATAAGCCTCAACTTTCTTATTTATATTATGATATAAAAATTTAGTTCCTGAAGATTTGATGTTAAGTACGAACCTGAGAGGGACAGAAGTCAAGATCCTACTTTTATTCAAATGTGCTTGTAATACACACACAAATCAGATGAAAACTTCATATAAAATCTATGGTAGCTAAATTTCCTTGCCAACATGACTGGGAACATCCCTTAGGAGACGCAGCCCTGGCCTTGCCTATGAGGGTATTGCTAGTGAAGCTTAACTAAAGATGAAAGACACACCCTCAATGAAAGTAGGACTATGCCATGGAATGTATCCCAGACTGGATAAGTAAGAAAAAGGGAAGACACCAGTTGAGCACTAAACTCCATTTGCAGAAATAATGCGACTAGTTCCTCCCTCTC
Source organism: Chionomys nivalis (assembly GCF_950005125.1). NCBI lineage: Eukaryota > Metazoa > Chordata > Mammalia > Rodentia > Cricetidae > Chionomys > Chionomys nivalis. Next base: position 19,128,917 of record NC_080110.1, read on the forward strand.
CTGCTGCCAAGCCTTCGCTACATCACGGGGCATATCCCCTGGGCATTGAAGCCAAATCTTTTCTTAAGTCACTTCTTTCCTGGCACTTGGTTATGAAAAAAGTAACTACTATGGAGGTTATTGTAAATCCCCAGCATTCTGTGTAAACTATAGATGGTATCACCTGAGAAAATGTAAAGTTAAATGACAGTGAAAATAAAAGAGAGACTTCCATTGCTTGATACTACTCCTCATGTGTTTTCCAACAAAACTTGGGTTTCGGGTGTCTGAATGGGCTGAGAGTATATATAAGAAAAAGAGGAAAATGTAAACATAATGACATTGTGGAAGACAATATCTGCTCTGATAAATAACGGTAGGAAAACCTAAGATCATAAAATGAAGGTAGAAGTTTGATGAAAGGCATAAAAGTACCACACCACCAGTCACATTTTACTAATAGTTATGGCAACCTTGTTGCCTTAAAACATAAAACTCTTGAAACTTTTCTCTTTATATACTCACAGATAACTCCAGAAAAGATGCAGCGTTACATGTTTGAACCTCTTTCTCTGCTATAAAGTATGCATTACAAGTGCACTTTCTGGAAAAATTATTTAAGACGCCTTTCGATGTTAAAACAGCTTTTTTCAATAGTTTACTTCCTTTTAATGACTGACATCTTCACTGATATAATGTTAGTAGATTAAATTGTCTGTTAAATAATTTTGCATTAGAGTATAATATATTTTATACCTCACTTTTTTTGATGATTTTATTATATAACCCTGGTTGGCCTATAATTCACTGTGTAGACATGCTGGCCTCCAAGAGACAGAGATCCACCTGGTTCTGCCTCACAAGTGCTAGAATTAAAGCCTGCAACACCTTGCAAGGCCACTTTCTTAAATAAACTAGAAAAAGTTAACTATAATGATACAATGTCATTATTTTGATCTATATCAGTAAACTATAACAAGGAAAATTCCATTAATTTTGAATAACTCAGAAATAAGACAGATCAATGGAGAAGACACTGATTTGAACAACACAATAAGGCAAACAAAATAAACATTCTTACCACTTCACAAGTTGGCATGACAAGATTTTCACAGTTGCACTCTAAAGGGCAAAAAACCAACATGTTCACCTGGGTCAAAACACATCAGCTCATTATTGCGAAATTTTAAAATATGAAATGAGTTACCACACTGCCAGTCTGGGCAACACTGTCCAGATACTTTTTTTTCCGCCAGATCCATATCTTTTGCGCAGTTGAGTAACGGTGGAGGACAAAGATTTGGCTCACACACTAGGAAGAAAATTCAAATGGGGAAAGATGAAAAGATGAATCTCATGGACTTGCCAGTCCTCGTTAGCTTGCTGTCATCCCCAGGGGTTTCTTCTACTTCTCGCTGTGATGTACTCCTATGGCTAGCATGGGTTCAGCCATCGTTAGTTGATCTAGCCCAGCTCATCCCGTGAAAAGTCCTGACAAAGGGGTCTAAGTTAACAGCACCATTGGACTTCTTAAACATCTATATCTTTTTGGACTTTTTGTTGACACATTAAAATATTATTAGTTAAGGTGGCCTTACCACAAGAGTACTGCGGACAGCATAAATGTGTCGTATTCAGATCCACTGTGAGGAATTCCCCATCAGCGCATTGCGGAGCTGGTTCTGTGCATGCTTCACACACTGAAGATTAAACGAGAAGCCAAAGTCATATTAAACTAAAATCAAGTTAATGATTAATTCAGATTATCAACTACACCAAAATTGAGTAGAATATTGTTAATTGGGAAGTAGGAAAATAACACATAGCTCTCTACTGTCTTTGTACTTTACAAGCACAATACAAAAGGGGATGGATATCTTATTAGAAATATGAGCCATTTATTTCCAGAATGTATTCTTATTGAAAGTGAAATTCATAGCACTGATTCATTGATATCATAGTTCATAACATTGATTGATTTTTTTTTTGGAATTACCTTATTTTTCTGCCATTGATTGTTCCCTCTTATGGTTGAACAGTGTGGGAGGAACTTGTTCATACCTACCTCCAGAAGTGATAATTTTCTGAATGACTCTGCCAAATGACTCATTTACACAATTCTTACAAGGACTATTAATAAACGGGCTACATCCTGACCAGCTACTATGTGGGAAAACCCCTGCCTGATTATCAGAATCTCTTTCAATGGAATTTCAGTGAGAAATGGAGGTACACTAGAACGAGATGCAGACACAGGTCCATCTCTTCTTCCTCTTGACTCTTGCACTTGCCCTTAAATCATTGTTGGAACTTAATCTAGGCACATGCAGTCAAGGAAACAACTCAATTCGAGGAAATGTCTTGATTACTGGTGTGATGATTTTCTTGAACTGGGGGGGAAAGAGTTTTCCTTATTATTAACTTTCTAGTTTAACAAACAGAATACTTTGTGTCGGGTACTTCCTAGATGTGTCTGATTCTCCTATGCTCTCTATGGATCATCATAGTTCACAGATGGTATGTAGACATTAAGTTATTAAATGGTCTTATATGTTACTCTAGTTGGGTCTTCTAGACTAGCACATATTAAATTTTCTTTTTAAAAGATAGATATTTGTCTCATTAAAGAAAAGCCCGTATTCTATTATTTGGATGATGTTTGAGAGGTACACATAGCTTTGTTGATAGGGTAAGTACTGGCAGTAACATTATTGAGAGTCATTTACGATGTCCTCTGCTTTCTTTCAATTTTATTCAGAGCAGTCCCTACAAGATAACATAATACCGCTTGCCACAAGTCCCATGAGAGTCACAGCAAATAGATGCTTCCCAGATCCTTTCTCTTCCTGCTGGGATTATCTCTAGAGCACTCACCACAGAAAGGGTAGAAACAGCAGGGTTCTCCTTGTTGAACCTGAAGCATAAACTGGTCTTCTCTGCAATCTGGTGTCGAAATATTGGGACATTTCAATGTATCACATTCTGCAGAATCACAAATACATTTGAAAATTTGTATGAGGGAAACAATGGGTAAATTAAAATGAGACTATTGCTTTTTTCTCTTTGAATTCAGTGACAATTTTAATATAAAGGCATTTTTAGCGATTAGCAACTTCACAATCTTTTACAATAAATTCCATCCATAGAGACCCAGAGGAAGGAAGTCTCCTCGACTATTTAGAATGTACAGTGAGCTTTATTTTCCCTAATAGATTGACCTACCACATTCATACTGTGGACAGCAAGAAAGAGCGCTATAGCCGACCATCAACTTCTGATTACTTGTGCATATTGGGATGGTTGTGTCACACAAAGTCATGTCGCAGCCTAGAAATAAGCAGGAGAGTGTTACAGTAGCAGTGAACCCAACTGGAGTGGGCTTATGCTGCCATCTCAGAGTGGGAAATGGCTCTACCAAATGTGTTTTCACTCCAATGAAGCCCAACAGGCACAAAACTGGCTGTATAAGAGATTGCACCAGCTCTAAGGATCCTCTGGGATTTTCTTGCATCCTTTATTGTCATGAATCAGAGGTTCAGAGCCCTGCCTTTTGTCATAAGTTGTTGAATATTATTAATAGTTACTGGCAAGCATTTTAACATGAATTTTATAACCCATTTTGAGAAAATGGCATTTATGGAAGTACTTCATAGTTAGCCTGCCGTGTTTTTCACAGTCATTGGCATGCATATCTACAAGGCTTGAGTTTATTCACATACCACAAACTTCTTTAGAGCAACAGGTCAACTTATCAACAATGTTCATGACAACTTCAGCTTCTCGTTCACAAATGGGGGAGGGCTCTTCTTCACAGACGGGCTCTATTGGAATAATGCTTCCATCCTCCAGACATTTGTAGAGGGCACACTCATCAACGCCCCCATTCCAAATCTCCCCAGCACTGCGGGGTTGATCTTCACTGTCAGTGCACACTTTAAAAGATCAACAATGTTATTTCATTTACAACCTGGCCCTACAGCAAGTCAAGTCATGACGTCTTAAATTTTGAATCATTACTCTTCCACTAATAAAAATGCAGGCCATGAATCTATACTGTCTCAGATTCTTCTGTTTCTTTCTTCAGCTAGTACATTGCATTGCTCTTGAACCAAAGTTACTATGGAGTCCACAGAAAACACTTTTATTTTCTACAACCTTCTATGGGCACTTTCCTTACCGGCAGTCACAAACCTGTTTCTCAAAGTATCCTTACATTTCTATTCTACTTGCCCTTCATTTAATCATTAGCAAAATTTCTTTTCTTCTTGCCATGATTTAAGACCCACATGACTGACAAGGTGCTGTGTTGCAACTTTCAGAATCCTGCGCTTTTCTAATCAGTCACAACCATAAGGAAAATATGCCAAAAATAATTTGAATATGAACATAGAGTAGTTAAGTGTTTCCCCTAGATAATAATGCTATCTACCATTTCCTGCATTCTTAATTTCTTAAGACACTGAATGCACAAAATGTTTTTTTAACTATTTTATGTTTCCGTGTTATGACCATAGGGACTAAGTCCTGTTAATTTCTCCATACATAGCCTCAGAATCACGGAGGCAAAAGTGAACCACTACAGAAAAAATAATTAGAACTTAAATTGACTCCACAAATTACTTTTAATTTTTAATTTGCCTTGCTCTTTCCTAGTTATTAACATACACACAAGTAAAGATTGAGAACCATCATTATCAAATATCCTAATTTTAATTCTAACTCAATCCGTATTAAAAGCAAATTACAAATTCGTTTCCTTTCCAACACCTGGGCCATCTTTGATGAACTTCCCTCAGCATATATTCCCAATATTTAAAAGATATTGTACATGTATGATGGCTGGATTCCTGGGCAATCACTTTACACTTTGATCCTTACCACATTCTCGCTCTGGGATGCACAGGGTTTTATCTGGCCGGTGAAGAATGGTTCCGTTCTTGCATACACAGTCCTCTCTCAAATTCAGACAGGAGGAGTGCCCATAGAACCATTTATTGAGACACGTTCTTGCCTCACAGGGCCTCACACAGGGCTGGTATTCCTTTCCCTCTGGGCAGCTCAAAGCTGTCAGCAATAAAAGACAGAATTTGCTAATAACCAACGTAATCTACGTGAATTCTGGTCGAGAAAGAGCAGTCAGCCTGCATTGCAGATACAAATTTTGCATGGTTTCACTTTAAAGATTATTTTTCATTTACTGCATAACAAATAACGTAAGCCTGGTGACTTCAAAGGCATCCTTCAAGTATCTAGATGGTATTCAGTGTTGTAGTTAAAAGGGTTTCTTTAATTCACATGAAATATATATTTCTAATTTCCAGTCTAAGTTTCTTTCACATAAATATATTGAGTCCACTATTACAAAACTACTGCTCCATGCAGCCAGAGAAGATACAATTTCTCCATTTCTCTCCAAGATAATCATGGAAACACTCCTTAAATATGTAACTCAAACTAAGTCGAGAGAGAGAGAGAGAGAGAGAGAGAGAGAGAGAGCTCACTGGTTGTAGAGGTTTAATCATTTACTGCCAAAAGAAGCATTGCTGAGCAGTTTCTAAATGATGTTTTAAGAAATTCTTGTTGATTTCTACTGTTCATAAAAAGTCACGCTGTTTAAAAATGAATATTCAGCTTGTGGGAGGTGGTATAAATTGGTACAGTCTTGATGGGGAAGAATATCAGCGTGTCTAGCGAAACTGGAGATGCTAGATGTTCATGGTGAATCAGGAGTGGAGATTCCTCTGGTAACACACCAAGAGGGGAACAGGAAAAGGATACAGAGCCAAATTCCCTCATATTTCTGAAACTCAGGGACAACACTTGCAGTGTGACATTTGTTTTCATTTTCCATTCACGTTCGATTTCCTAAGTCATTCTGTGACTCAAAGTAAATAAAGAAAGGATTGGGAAGAGGAGGATGCTCTAGAATGGTTAGAAGACATCACTGTGCTAGCAGTCACTCACGGCAATAATCAGGTGTCCTCCACCGAATGCAGATATCAAACTTGTTGCACAGAGCCGCATAGGCAGAGATCACATCGCATTCATAGCTCCAGAGATAGGTGTAGTTGAGCCACATCTTTCCACAAAAGTCCAATGGTGAGACCTAGAGATGCATTTTACCATATAAAAAAATTCTGTCACTTTTAACTTCCCCAAAGGCCATGAGCTAACCCAAAACCATTTGAAAAATCAGGTAAGATCATTCCTTTTGTGCCAGCACATGGGGTACAGAGGCAAGAAGATTGACGCGTTTGATACCAGCCTGATCTACATAGCAAGTTCAGGTTAGCCAGAGCTACATAGTGAGGCCCAACTTCAACGAAGTTAAAATATTTAGAGTAGTAAATTAACATCATCAAAGTTTCTCTTAAACCTCAATTTTCAAAACCGTTTTTGCCACACACCCCAAAACAAGACTATATAAAGGAAAACAAACGATGATGCTTTAAAACAGATTTAAATAACAATCAAGTACACGTGTGTTCACTTTTATGTGCATGCATTTAAAATATGACTGTAGAATATGCTTGCCTGCCTAGCACGGTCATCCACATGGGTTTCTTCTGAACTATAACTTCCTCGTTCTTCTCCCTAGACTGCCCTTCACCTGTATAGACTGCACCAAAATGCCTCAGTATTCTCCTTGCATGGACTTTTGTACCAAATATTCTCTTATCCACATTGTTTTCTATGTCAAGATCTTTCCCTCTCCCCTCTCCTTTTTTGGCAATATGAGGTTTTAGATGGCTCAGATATGTGAATCTTCCCGAAGACTTTTCTAAAGCTGAACTCATACGTATTTCCATACCATGTATTGTAAATATCGGTTCACGATTCCCCTTCTTTTAAACTAGAGGCACAGGGAGGACCTTATCTGTGCATCACAGAATTCCAGCACAGTTCCTAATACATACTAGTATAAATGGTTTACCAAATTTTGTACTAGTCTGTCCTTTTCTCTTTAACAAGAAATATTTTTTTATTGACATGGATCTCTGAAACTATCTACTAATCACGTAAACTGAGAAAGCAAGAGAGTGAGGAGGGGGGAGTTCATAAATTGAGGAAACAAGAGCACACAAAAATCAATCAAATTTATCCAGTGATGGCTGCTATTCACACTAGAGGGTGAGCATCATAGGAATCAATTAAAACTTCACTGTCTTAACTCTTACACAAGGTTATCAAGCACCATTGATCTATTTTGGCTAGAGGAATTTATTCATGGGAAAATTCCATTTCCCTGAAAGTTATACAATTCTAACAAAGCAGAGGCGGGAAAACTACAATTATCCATCCTGTCTCTATAAGTTTATGAAGATTAAACATCTCTGAACTTCAAACATACAGACGGAAAGACCAAAGAGAAGCTATTCTCAGTAGAATACCATAGTAAAAATGGAAGCTTAGGGCTTTTCATTCTCTCAGAATCTCGAATGCAATTGCTCATTTCTGACTGCTTTTAACTTACTTTGTCATGGCACAGAATAAAAACGTCTCTGTTCAATAACTCGATGCAATGGCTGCAATCATGTTCAGTACAGTTCCTAACGGGTCTTCTCATTGTGACTTCAAATGATTTATCAATTTCCCAACTTCCGATAAATAACTCTATGTCTTCCATGTTGGTAATAATGGTGCCATTCTGCATCCTGAGGTCATCGTCTGGATCATCATTGCAAATTCCTTGAAAGCACATGCAGCTTTTAGATGGCAAAAACCTTCGTTATCACCAACTCAATTGGCTTAATACTTGGCTTTAAACAAATATATTTGAATGAAATTATAAGCATCTGAATTTGGTTATCTCTTAACTTTGGCATTGATAGAAACTTTAAAATCATGTATTTTTATTAAATGTGTATGTTAAATGAAAATGGAGATTGTGTATATGGATATTCTGCTCCTACAGTATCCAGAACAGCAAATATTTGACGAATGAATTCCAGTCTTCCATTCTACAAGGAAAACCTGGTATAAACATAGTAAAGTTTTTCTTTAAATAACTGTTTCTGTTTTATTATGTAGCTTATGACGTAACTCCAGGAATGGGTCATTGTAATAATTAGTGCTAACTATTGACTTGAGCAGATGTAGAATTATTTAGTAATCAATCTATGGACAGACCTTTGAGGGATTATCTAGCCTTTGTGCACGTCTGTGAGGAAATATGTGGGCTGGGTTTACTGAAGTAGAAAGATCCTCACTACAAGTGGGAGGCACCAGTCCCTGGTCTTGGGTCCTAGACTTAACAGAAAGAACAAAGATAAAGACAAGCATTCATCGCCCTCTGCTTCCTGATTGTGAGTATAACACAGTCCATTGCTTCAAGCTTCTGCTGTCCTGATTTCCCTGCCATGGGATACCATATTTTTCAACTGTGAATCAGAATAAATACTTTCCCTTAAATTACTTTTGTTGGGATATCATATAACAGCAATGAGGAAAGAAACTAAATGGTATAATCTAGACAAATTATAAATTACAGATCATAAACAATCCAGACAAAATCAGGCAGTTGATGGCAGTCACCTGAGGAACAAAGATTTATTCAATATTAGGATATCACTGTCAGTGTATGAACTAGGATTAGTGGTGAGAGATACTATTTTTTCAAAGTATTCAGACTTGTTGGCATGCTCTAGTTTTGAGCTTCTTTGAGAAAGGCCAGACAAATTAGTTTACTCTTCAATAGTGGAGTTTAGAGTCAAAAATGGCATAGAAAATGTCCCCAGGGCCTTAATCAAACTTCGCCCAAATCCCACCCTAATTTAAACTGTCATTTTTCTTAATTCTCGGGAATTTATTCCATAAAACATGTGAATTAAACATTTTCTTTAAGCATCAAACTATAATCCCAAGACAGGAATATCATCAAGAGTAAAGTCTGTCAGATTCTCTAGATAACTTCATACATCAAAGTAGTCTAGGTTCTTTACATCTAAACTTCTATAATGAGAAATAATAGCAAAACTATGTGTTAGCTTTAAATGCATTTTCAAAAATGTTTTCATTCTACCCACCATGCAAGGGGTTCGCAATACAATGAAGAATTTGATGCCAATAATGGCTGTGGGACCAGGATGAACTGACTATTTGGAGTCCATTTCCTATGGACTGATACCTTGCTCAGCTGTGATACTGGGGGCTTGGTCCTGCCTCAACTTGGTATTCCAGACTTAGTTGACTCCCCATGGGAGGTCTTACACTTTCTGAGGAGTGGATGGGAGGTTGGGTGAGGAAAAGGTAGGAAGGAGTAGGAGGAGGGGAGGGAGGGGGAACTGATTGGTATGTAAAATGAAAAAAAAACTTTTAAATAAAAAATTTTTTAAAATAAAAAAATATAATAATGTCGTTCCATCTGGCATCCTCTCAGTTTGGGCCTCACTCTTTTTGACTAGTTTCTTCAGCCAGCACTCAGACTAGCAGTCTTGATGAAACACAGACATCACTTTAATTAACCATATATCTACCACAGTAATTATGTACTTAGGCAATGATCTGTGACTAGCACAATTGTAACCCTAGTCTCTGACCTACACTGTTTATTTAGAATCTAGTTAGCCAAATGACTGGCTTCACAAGAGCAAAATATCATGACAATCAAATAAGAAAACATACTACATAGAAGAGATAGATCCTAGGAAGGATTATGAATTCCCAAAGTTGGGTTTATTACTCAATAACTAATGAATTATTATTTACACTCAATAATAACTATTTTGAGAATGATAATCTTAAATCATCACAGAAGTTTGTGCTATGGTCAATGTTAAATATTCTTAGTAGGTGAAGAAATATATAAACCATATTTAACAAAATATTAACATAAATTCAGTTCCAAAAAATGTAATATTGTGTTTAGATCACATTGTGAAGGGCCCTTATACTGTACTTTCTAAGAGACAACAGATCTAGTAATTTCAAACTTTTGCTATATGGCTGTAGATATGTCCAGTTTGACTTATAATTTCATGTGTGTGTGTGTGTGTGTTGAATATTATAAAATTAAGTCTAGGCATAAAGGTGAACATGAAGCATACATTTTATGATAAAACTGGCATGAATGTTCAGAACACTAAACTCTTCCAAATGGCTTATGTTTTTCCCATAAACATACATTTTCAGACATTAAAATGTAATAAAGAAACAAATATATAAAAGCCTTTAATCTTTATACATTGTGTTTTAATCACATAAATTAAAATAACTCTGGAACCAATATATTAATAGAGGCTAAAATTAAGTGAATTAAAATATACTTAACAACTTAAGAATGTTCTGTAAAGATGACTAATACATATGTAATAAGATACAACAAATGTGCGTTTAAATAGAATATCTAACTTGAAATACTTTTCCTTACTTTATTAGCCTTTGTTGAAAGTCATTGATTTCTAAAGTACTCTCATGTAGCATTGAGCATGACCATCACATTTCAGTCTGCAAAGTGGGCCATGGGTGTCCAAAACAATGTAATGTAAAAAGGAAAACACGTAAGAAAACAAGAGATATCAACATCAGAACTCACCACAGAGTCCTTCTGTATAGGACGACAAGTTAAACTGGGGTCCGAAGTGAATGTCTATGATTCCTGTAAGGTGAGCCCACTTTATGACTAACCCGGCAGGAGTAGTAATTACATACATTGTGCCAGAATCTTCTATGAACAGCTCTTGACTTGAAAAGGGCAAAGGCACGACAATAGAATCCACATCTACCTAGAATAACATACATATAGCCCTTAGGAGAAGATTTCTTAAAATATAGAAAATAAAATTAGCCTTTTATATAATGTAGGGTTTTTTTAGTGTGTGAAAGTTTACTTCTCTGCCACCCTACACATTCTGATAACTTCTAGTCTTCTTGTTGACCCTTTGCTATGCCTTGATATATTCAGTGTTCTCTCTTTGCATTTTACTCTTCCTGAAAAGTAAATTTGTTTCACATATTTTCTTTAGTCTGATTCCCTCCACATGATGACCAGACCATTATTTACTAGTATTAATTTAAGACAGAGATCCTTCTAACCCAAGATTCAAGAGTAATAATGTTCAGAAGAATCATCTTTCAAATCTCAGTGATTCTGCTTCTTTGGTTTTGTTGAGATTTTGAACTTAATTTTCAGCATGTCTATTTGATACTTTTAATGTAGACAGCCCAAGGAGATTATACTTTTAAACAAAAACAGTGATTTGAGGTCATTACCCTGATATAGAACCATGAGCTATAGGTAACAGCAATTTTGGTAGTTAACTCTCTCACCAATCTTCTGGATCTCCATCTTTAGACCCTAAACCTGTTGCCTCTTCTACTCCCTGGTTTCTTCCTATTCTTTAAGATCTCCACACAGCCTGTTTGACCCCTCTATGAGTATACCACTTCCTTTCTGTATTTCTCTGATATATTGCTCATAATTTTAACCCCTATAACTCTTATTTTTCAATCACCAGACAATAATACAAAAGCCACAAAACTGCAGGTTAATTAATATTAGTATCAGTGCTATATCGTTTCAAATAATATTGTTAATAGCTAGATATTAATTTAACAAATGACCAGCAATTGTCCAGGAATATGTTCAACTGAGGATAAAAATAATAATCCCCTCTATCCAAATGCTCAAAATAATAACATTTACTATATTTGAGGCTATTTACTATATACTCTATCAACTTCTATCAAAATAAAAAACGCAAGTGCTATCATCTAAAAATTACCATACCTGCATATTTTAAGTTTTACTTAGTTAAACTCTTTTACTATCATATTTTATATTCATTTTAATATTAAGTCTATTATATAATGTAGAGAATTGTGGCAATACAGTAATTATGTCTAGAAAGCAAGATAGTAGACCATCCATGTAAAGCAAAACCTTTGTACATTTTTCCTTATTCTTTAGATTGAACCATTTAGATCTAAATGATATATTCAACTGCTAATTCAGTTTTACATGCTAAACAGATTCCTCAGATTAGATCTTTTCCTATAAAAACACTCAATTCCTTTCAAGCATTTCATCACTTTGTTTAGGTTATTAGAATAAATTTGAATCTGCTATTTTTCTTTACAAGTTAGTATTTATTCATTAAAATAGAGTGGTGTCAATGCTCCCGAACGAGCTATCAGTCTGCCTTTCTCCTAGGGGTCTTCCCTGGCATGTGCTTGCTACTGCTGTTTTCTACAGTGTGCACCTTCCTCTCCACATCCTTTCCTTCACCTGACTTGAAACAGTTCTTAGTTCTGGAAGAAGAAGTTTGGTGGCTCACACATCATCTGAGAGTGTGCAGCAGGTGTAATGTGGCCCTCCATCGGTCTCATGGAGGGTAACTATTTGAAATGCCTTCACATAGATGGAGGGAAAATACCAAACTAAGAAACACATCCTTAAAAAAAGAAAGAAAGAAAAAATAAAAACAATAACAACAACAAAAAACCACATCCTTTAACTTTCCATGACAAAAATACTTATCCACAAGAAGAGCAAATAAAAAAAATACATTCATGTCTAATTCCTCCTTTTGTGGAGATGATTGTTTTGCATAATTTCCTCCTCTAATCCCATGTGAGAACATATCTTAATTGCATGCTCTTACCTTTCTTGCTGCTCTATTAATGAGTATTTTGTGTGTAGATATTGTCACATTTAGCTTCTTAAAACAAAGTTCCGAGATTCTTCCAAAAGAAGGCTTTATTTGAAAACAAATTAAAATTTTATGACGTTAGATAGTTTTAGTGAGAAGCAAAAGGAGTCTACTAAATTATTCACAGATACTGGTTTTTTAAGGGCATTTCCATTCTGGGGAATAAAGAAAGACACACATTTAAAATAAATGCACTGATTATCCTTCAAAACCATCAGAGTAATATTATACATCTATGACAAATACTTTTTCATAAAAATTTTCTTTGTTTCAATACTAAGAGATCAGTCTCATTTAGTATTTTATCACTGTGGAATCCAGGATGTTACAATGAGCTACAGATTTAGGAAGAAATGACCACAAGATGGGTGATAACGTACCTGATTCATGGAACATTTTTCAATGTGAACAACTACAATTTCCCCTGGGATTCTTACTAGGATGTAAGAAGCCTTGCTGGACAGAGCAGCACTGTTTCCGTCAAATGTGATGATGCTCAGCTCTGACAACATGGAGCACCGACCTAGGACAAAATCATGCGGAGTGGAAGTTTTTAAACTACTATTTGAATTTTAGAACTAATTTCTCTCTTAAAAATATACCTTCTTCCTAACTCCCCTGCTGCTCTCATGTTGTGTTTTGGTGTGTGTGTGTGTGTGTGTGTGTGTGTGTGTCCCACTGCACTTAACTGGGATTTGTTGTGTGATCATGGATAGGGATTATTTCCATGGGTGGGGACAATGTACAAGTGGCTACCTTACTGGGAAATATAACTTCCTCTTCTTGTAGCTCAAATCTCTGTGTGGAGAGGAAGATGAGAGAGGATAATGAGGGAGACTTTTAACCAAGGAACATATAAATATATATATAAAATTGCTTAAAAATACATTTTTTTTAAACACAAATTACCCAGTCCTACTCCAGGGACCAGGAAATCTAGAGATGGGATCGAGCACTCTGCCGTAACAAGTTCCTGAGATGCTAATACCTGTTATAGGCAGGGCAGCAGGATCACAGTCAATTACTAGAGTCATTCTGTTCCTACAAGGCTCTGTTTTATTTCCAAAATGCCTTCAAGTTTTCTGAATCTGTTTTAATGCACTCACTTCTAAATGGGGAAACATTTTTTAAAAGCCTCATTAAAATATTCTTGAGGTATATGGGGAAAAGGGTTGTGTGAGTGTGTGTTTGTGTGTGTATATTGACATGATAATCTCAAAACAAACAACGAAACACAAAACAAACAAAAAACCTCAACACTGTTCTCTGATGCAGAGACAAGGTTCACTGTATGAGAAATGCAAACTCACAGGGACATTCCCACTCGGGACAGCATATATCACTGTTCACTTGAACAGGCCACCCCCGGAAGCCACAGTCCGGCATTTCCAAGTCCTTTGGGCAGTTCAGCGACCAGTTGTAAAAGGTCCATTCCATATTAAGGCAGATGTACTGGCTACAGTTGTAAACAGGGTCAAACTGCTGAGGCTGATAACAGAAGAGCAAAACCAGTTAACATCTCAAACTCAACTAATGCTTTCATTGGAGTTTAAATTTCACATTCACATTGTTCTCATAAGTATGCACGCAATTAACAAAAACCTTTTGAAAGATAATTCAGAATTCGCTACAACTTGTTGTCAGACCACCTCTGTAATAATCAATATAATACTTAAGATTTACATTAACACTGACTTGAGATCAGAAGTATCAGACATTTAAGCAAGAGGTTTTTTTTTTTCTTTTTTAAAACACCCAAACTAGAATAGGACAAATTATCAAGGAAAGATTCTTAAGTTCTTACTTAACCATGACTTTGTTTTTGTTATTGCCATCAGAAATCAATTAATAAGAATTTTCTGAATTAGTTAAGAGAGCACAATGGTGGATCATAGAGATGCAATAATAAGTTAAGTGCTTGATTTTCAAGCATAAAACTTGACTTCAGGCTCTTGAACTTCTGCTAAAAAGCCTGGCATGGAGGAGGTGCACACTTGTAAACTCAGAGCTGCAAAGACAGAGACAGTAGATGCCCGGGCTCATTGTTCAACCAGAACTTTTTACTCAACAAGATCCAGGTCTTTGAGAAACTCTGTCAAAAAATAAGGTGGATGAGTCCTGAGAACCAACACTTAAGTTGTCCTCTGGCTTTAACATGATACACATATGTGTGCATGCATGCCCAAACATCACACAAACACACACACATAATACACACACAATGAAATTACAGTTATAAACATGCAACGTATATCCTGCTTCTCTTTTAGCAATTAACTGGATACTGTGCCAAAGGGAGTTAGTGTTTGTACAATGATACACAGACTAGTATAAGCGCTATAGAAACAATGAGCAGCTGAAAGAGACACACAGCCATACCTCACATTCCAAACCTGTTGTTGGAGTCTCATGTGACGGAGTAACCATGTCTTCATCTACAAGAAGTAAAAACATATCCCTGTGAATGGGGTGGGAGTGACCACGAAAGGATGCTAAATGTGATTTTTAAAACTGTGCTTAGAAATTTTACATTGTCTATTTCACTCATTCCTTCCAGGTATCAAGCAAACTAGATAAAATAAAATAACTTTGTAATTTTGCAGGTGTAGAAACGAAGCCATTGACAAATCTGGTAAATAGCATGGGCAAATTCTAACTCAGGATTCCTGATTCTAGAATACTACCACTTAGTGATGCTTTTATAAACAGTCTCATTGATAGGATGATGTAGCACAACTATCTGAACAAATAAAAATATCAAGGGAATCACCGAATACCCCTCAGGAGCTACAAAACCCCACTGCGTTTCAATGTTAAATTGTGAATCTAGTCCCTTTCACTTGTCAACCCCCAGTTTGGTCTCTTTTCAGGCAGAACAGATGATGCTCTGTTGGACCATGTGGCAACCCAGTGTGAGTGTGATGGAGAGACCGACACACAGGCTCAACAGGCTTATCTGCAAGATACTTTCTAACATTCTCTATCAGTACTGACATCATGCCTAAAATAGTCAGTCTGAAGAACAACAGGACAGCCAAGGCAAGTGGCTGGAGTCTTCCCTAGCTGGAATTGTAATTTATCATTTACAGGATTTAAATAGACCGCACAGTGGTTCCCATTGCTGTTACAAATTATCACAAATTTTAGAAGCTTAAAATATCAGCAATCTATTATATTGCAGCTTTAGAAATGAGATTGCCAAGATTAATGCATTGGTATAGCTTCATTCTGTGAGCTCTAGGGGAGACTGTTTCCTTGGCCCTTCCAGATTACTTGGAGTCCTTGGCTCATGTTTCCTTCTCTCTCTCTCTCTCTCTCTCTCTCTCTCTCTCTCTCTCTCTCTCTCTCTCTCTCTCTCTCCCTCCCTCCCTCCCTCCCTCCCTCCCTCCCTCCCTCCCTCTCTCTCTCTCTCTCTCTCTCTCTCTCTCTCTCTCTCTGTCTCTCTCTCTCTCCCTACCTCTATCACTCTGTCTCTCTCTCTTCCCCCTCTCCCCTGTGTCTGCTGTCACATCATTTTCTTGACCTGGTGACTACATTGGACCCATGTGGATAATTCAGTCCAAGACTCCCATGTCAAAGTCCAGTCACAAATCAATCAACTACTTCACATCAGTTAAGTCCATTTGCCATGAAATGCCACACATAGACCAATAGAAGATGAAGACATACACATTTTTGAAGAGAAATTTTCAGTCTATCATAATCTACAAGATAACTCTTATATAATTTTAGTGAATTCTGCAATTAAACCTTACATGTGTCCTATTTTATAGTCTCTAACTTGAGGAACAGTTAAAATCCCACTCACTGATCATACAAACAGTGTTCATGTTATCATATGTCTAGATGTTGACTCATGCAGAGAGTGAGGTTTAATAAAAACTTAAATGTCATTTTTGAAGTCAAATCATACCAATTTCTCGTTTAGTCACAGCACAAAATCAGAAAGGAATCTAGTAACTGGTGGCTGCATGTTTTTCAACGCAAAGGACACATTGTTTCCTGGTCAATGTTGCTTCAATGATGTTAAATTCATCCCGGGGGTTACCAGCAGTATCTGACTGTAGACTTGTGCTGGCTGAGATCTTGTGACAAACCCAGGACATTTAAAACTGAGACGTGTGACTCTCCACATTCCCTGGGTCTTTTTGGAGATGATTTGGGCTATTCCAGAATACTTGTATTTTTAAATGCTTCAGGATCACTTTGTCAATTTCATTATGCCTAGTATAATGTAAAGGCTACATGAACAATAATTTAGCTTATATTTTAGGAACATTTTATATGTTTATATTTTATATGTTACTATATAAGAGGAACATTCTATATGTCATTAACCCACAGGAATATTTTTTCCGAATACTTTTGATCCGTGCTTAGTTGGAAGCTATACATATGGAGTGCTCTTTGTTTTGCAATACTTTGACAACAATTACTTATAATAAGATAGAGGCTATGAGCTTTAAACGTCCCCACCCTAACCAAGTGCCCAGAGAGAACCAGACATATTATTCAACTGAGGCTAACCAAATATAAGTATCTAAAACTAAACTTTTGTAAATCACAACCCCAGGAGGAGCATATTAATCTCGGCAAGACTCTATGAGTGGAGTTATGAAATCATTTCATGGAGCAAGTTTCACAATGAGGGAGGAATATGAGGGTAGGAGCCCCAAATACTTCCTCAGAAGTCCGGACATAATCCAAAATATCAAGGAAAGTTCCAGAGGAAACCTGGATTATATACATCTTCTGAAAGCCAACTCCACTACCATAAGTTTGGAAGAAGCCTTAGTAACTAACCTACATAATCTGAAATGGAGAAAGAGTTGGACCAGTTGCAGAATCCACACACAGCCCCTTAAAAAAAACAAAATCCACCTCTGGAGTTTTTGTCAATTTGGTAGTCCATGTACTAGCAGCTGGGATAAATGGGCCCAGGCTTGTATTGCTGGATGCTAATTTTGCTGTTTAAAATTGTAGCACTCCCCAAATCCCTGGGTATGTCTCCTTACCTGGTGGCACTAGCGCAGGTTCTGTGGGAATCAGTGGTATGCCTGCAAAGAAACAGAGGTACCCTGCCTTAATCTGTATTGACATAAAAGAAGACTCTCCTAACACATACAGCTCTTTGCCTTCAAGGGGACTATTTAAGGATAAAAAAAAAATCACAAGAAAGAAAAGCAAAAAAAAAAAAAAAAAAAAAAAAAAAGGATAGTCAAAACAATCCTGTACAATAAAAGAACTTCTGAAGTCATCACAATCCCTGACTTCAGACTCTACTACGGAGCTACAGTCCTGAAAACAACCTGGTATTGGCATAAGTACAGAAAGGAGTACCAATAGAAATGAAGCAAAGACCTGGATAATAACTCACACACCTTTGAACACCTGATTTTTGACAAAGAAGCAAAAAATATCAAATGGATAAAAGAAAGCATATTTAACAAATGGTGCTGGCATAACTGCATATTAACATGTAGAAGAATGAAAATAGACCCATATCTATCACCATGCACAAAACTCAAGTCCAAATGGATCAAAGACCTCAACATAAAGCCAGCTACACTGAACCTTGTAGAAGAGAAAGTGGGAAGTACACTTGAACATATTGACACAGGTGACTACTTCCTAAATATAACCCCAGTAGCACAGATACTAAGAGAAACAATTAATAAATGGGACCTCCTGAAACTGAAAAGCTTCTATAAAGCAAAGGACATGGTCAACAAGACAAAACGACAGCCTACAGAATGGGAAAAGATCTTCACTAACCCCACATCAGACAGAAGTCTGACCTCTAAAATATACAAAGAACTCAAGAAATTGGTCATCAAAAGAACAAATAATCAAATAAAAAAATGGAGTACAGACCTAAATAGAGAACTCTCCACAAAGGAATCTAAAATGGCTTTAAGGAAATGTTCAACATCCTTAGTCATTAGAGAAATGCAAATTAAAACAACTCTGAGATTCCATTTTACACCTGTAAGAATGGCCAAGTTAAAAAACACTGATGACAACTTATGTTGGAGAGGTTGTGGGGAAAAGGAAACACTTCTGCATTGCTGGGGGGAATGACAGCCTCTTTGACTGTCAGTGTGGTGATTTCTCAGAAAATTAGAAAACAACCTTCCTCAAGACCCAGTAATACTACCTTTGTGTATATATTCAAAGGATGCTCAATCATGCCACAAAGACATGTAATCAGCTGTGTTTATAGCAGCATTGTTTGTCATAGCCAGAACCTGGAAACAGCCTAAATGCCCCCTCGACCGAAAAATGGATGAGGAAAACGTAGTACATTTACACAATGGAGTACTGCACAGTAGAAAAAATAACGACAGCTTGAATTTTGAATGAAAATGGATAGAGCTAGAAAACATCATTTTGAGTGAGGTAACCCAGACACAGAAAGACAGTTATTATATGTACTCACTCATAAGTGGCTTTTAAACATAAATCAAAGAAAACCAGCCTACAAACCACAATCCCAGAGAACTTAGACAATAATGAAAACACCAAGAGAGACTTACATAGATCAAATCTACATGGGAAGTAGAAAGTAGAGAAAGACAAGATCTCCTGAGTAAATTGGGAGCATGGGGACCTTGGGGGAGGGTTGTAAGGGAGGGGAGAGACAGGGAGGAGTGCAGAGAAAAATGTAGAGCTCAATAAAAATCAAAAATCTCACAGTCTTAACAAAAATAAATCATAAGAAAGAGATATGAGAAGCAAGATAGATATGTTTTAGAAAATAATTGGGAAGTTATAAAACAGCCTGATGACGGGGAAATTGAAATAAGTTATTGTCTTTCTCAAACTTCTGACTGTAGCTATTTTCCTCAGGAAAAAAATTATCTGTGCTTTTCATTTTGAACAGTAAATTCAGCAAGGTCCACACTTACAGTCTTCTGGATAAACACATTTAAGGGTCACCTCATCCAGGATCATATGTTTGGGGCAGTGCGGCAAACATCCTTCAACCCTTTAAATGAAAAAATAAATGAAATAAAGTGTAAATAGAAAAATATGCATTAAATGTTTGCAACTGAGGTTTAGTATACTTAAAAAAAATCTTCGTCATCAGATACTTGGGAGAACTTTACTTCTTTATTTTTAAGTGTGTGTATGTGTGTGTGTGTGTGTGAGAGAGAGAGAGAGAGAGAGAGAGAGAGAGAGAGAGAGAGAGAGTATACCATGTGTGTGCAGATACTCACGGAGGTCAGAAGAGGGCATCAGATACCCTGGAAACAGTTTGAACCCAATAAAAAAATGGGGCACTGATCTGAACAGAGAATTCTCAACAGAAGAAATTCAAATGGCCAAAAGACACCTAAGGTCATGCTCAACCTCCTTAGCGATAAGGGAAATGCAAATTAAAACAACTTTGAGATACCATCTTACACCTGTCAGAATGGCTAAAATCAAGAACACCAATGATAGCCTTTGCTGGAGAGGTTGTGGAGAAAGAGGCACACTCATTCATTGCTGGTGGGAATGCAAACTTGTGCAACCACTTTGGAAATCAGTGTGGCGATTTCTCAGGAAATTTGGAAACAGTTTGAGATATGCACTGTGAAGAGCAGGAACCCAACTCAGATTGTATCTAAAATCTACAGGCACACCTAATCATGGAGTCATCTTTCTGACTCTACTCTCACTTCTATATTCCAAATATCTGAGCAGATTACTATGAAGTTTGACTATTATTGTCCTGAGGAGGTTTGTAGGACAGACAACATCAACAGTGGCTTTCGCTGCCTATTATTCAGCCCTAACCTCCCTGAAAGGAGAATTGAGATGTCACAGGGAAAGAAATGGAGTGGTTCACAGAAGAGGGTTTTATTTTTTGTTTCATTCAGATAAGGAGGAATAACGGTAGAGGTGCAAGTTCTTGGGGGATTTAATATTTGTACCCAAATTCCTTCAGTGATATAGTTGAGAGTATATCTAATTATGAGTTGGAGAGAGACCAGTTTTAAGACCCAAGAAGTGTGTGGCTTAAACAAGAAACCCCATTACTTGTAGGAGTCACAGAAGTAAAAGGACAGTCTCAAAATTTTCGAGATGTCATGGGCTTAGGCACTGGGTGCACAAACCTAAAGATGGCATGTAGGTCACTGCTCTGCCTAGGAGTCAGACCAAAGTCTGAGTGAAATCATATTTTCCTGTCATCCAGATGAAGCTCAGAGTCCAGTGTTTCCTTATTGGAAGGAACTATAACCCACCCTGTACAGCCAAGTCCAATTATTAGATTCACACATGCCAGAGAGAATTAATGCAAATCCTCACAGGAAAAGGCCTGATTATCTGCCTCTCAAATGCACTAGCAGGCTGTAATAATATTTTTAATAATCTCTAAACACTTCCAATTGCTTCAGGCATTAATAGGTTGGACAAAGACGTGCAGTTTTCCATTCAGGGTGAACTAACTTGAACCGATGACGGGTCAGCAGCAGAGGGCAGTGTTTGTGAAGCAAAGGCTTTCTCCTGCCCAACAGGTTTAAGTATGAACAGTTAGTTAGCAATATCTTAGATTCCACATGTACAAATGCATCTTTTAAAATACAAACAGCTTATACATGCTCAGCTGCTTGTATCATACAATGGACTGGAATAATGGAACTCTAATTGACAATATAATCCCATTTGAAATTTTATCAGGCAGCAGAAGAAAAATTAAAGTTACAGGAAAATTGACAAGCTAAAGCCAGTGGATTATCGTTAAGTGAGGTCATCCTTATTTTTTTATTTAACTCAATTATTTTGCAATTGTTTTGTAGAGGACAGAATTCATACCTATCCTCTTAAGCCATTTTCCAAAAGCCACTATTTTATCCCTTATCAGTAACTCCATAGTCACATATAACAGACTTCTCTTTACTTTGTCATACAGCTAATATTATGACCAACTTTCAACAAATAGATAGAATACCTCGGTGTAAAGGAATGACCATAAAAGATACATAATAAGAAGAATTTATATTTGTGCTCCACAGTACACTGCTTGACACATTTTCTCACAAACCGCTTTCATTTTCAGGGAACACTTTAATCTTTAGCAGTTGCTTGGTACTGGAAACTCAAGTAATCTGAGACAGGAATGACTGATCATTCATTTGGGCACTTGAAAGAGGGGTGCAGGGGCATATTGAAACCCAGCTTAGTGAATGGGTCCCCTTGGGCCACAGGCACAATCAAGAGTTGGTACAGACACTTCAGAGTAGAGGACAAGACAGCAAGGGATATGCACAAATGGGAGAGCTTGGCAAGTAAAAGCTTCCCTGCATCTTCTAGTCACCCCTCAACCTCTCCAGAAAGGGAAGTCTTTCAAGGAAGCACACTGGAGACATTGGGGGAGCTGGCATCAGTCACCTCGGACACTGGTTGTGCTACAAAAGGAATAAGAGCACCTAAACGCCACTTCCTGTTACAGCTGGCTTTTCACCTAG
The DNA here is from genome assembly GCF_950005125.1 of Chionomys nivalis. NCBI lineage: Eukaryota > Metazoa > Chordata > Mammalia > Rodentia > Cricetidae > Chionomys > Chionomys nivalis. The sequence goes on from NC_080110.1 coordinate 19,151,001, forward strand.
TGACAAACACATGTGTCTTCTGCTCACTTCCTCTCCAGGGGTCATCATTACCATGTGGTCACAGAAGGGGCATAATGAGATGCACTTGTGACTATGAGAGATCCAAAAGGTAATCACACATCACACTTCTTTCTTTAGACACACATGCACGCACGCACACACACACACGCACACGTGCACGCATGCACACAAGTTTCAATTTAAAGATAACAAATCAGAAGTTCCTCACTCCTCTCAACTCACAGCCCTTGGTGAACAGGGCACAGTGGATCAGACCCTCTCTCTTCAAACTGTGTGCCTTAGGGAGAGCTGAGTGACTTCTCTGGGCCTCAGCTAGAGTGCTCTAAAAAGGGGGGGGGATGAGATTAGCCATTCTACAGCCCTCAAAAATGCAAACTGAATGTTCTGTTGATTTTCGTTCCTTCTCTAGCTCTTGCCAAACTGTTGAGCCTGCTTATGTGTCTGTCTCCTTTGTGAAGACTGAGAATTCCTGAGATGGCTTAGGTTTTACTTAGTCACATGCCTGGAGCATTTCATAGTACTGATAGTAATAATAATTCTGCAAAAAGCACTCCTAGATCTTTAGTGTAAAATGACCTCAAAATATGCCCCCCCACTATGGGTCCATTTCCCCTTTCTTATGAAAGATGCTTACACTCCCTGCTTCCATTTTGCCTCTTTCTTATGTCCAGGGTACTAGACCCTATGAAGAATTTTCAGTCATAAGAAATTTGATATCATTAGAAGTAAATTTCTCTTCTTAATATTTTCTTTACCTCATCAAAGGGCAATATAGTCTTCCGTGGAGTTAAACGGTTTGAACTTTCCAAGAGTTTCACTGTTGTGAACAGAAGTTCCTAGAAAAAGCCATACACATGTGTAGTGGCATTTTATTTGTATTTTTATTTGTTTTTGTTTTTTGTTTTTGTTTTTCGAGACAGGGTTTCTCCGTAGCTTTTTGGTTCCTGTCCTGGAACTAGCTCTTGTAGACCAGGCTAGTCTCGAACTCCCAGAGATCCGCCTGCCTCTGCCTCCCGAGTGCTGAGATTAAAGGCGTGCGCCACCACCGCCCGGCTTTATTTGTATTTTTATAAATAAAGTTTGCCTGAAGATCAGAGAGTAAAGCAGTCCCACTGGTCAGCCTTACAGACGAGGCAGTGGTAACACACACCCTTAATCCCAGTAGCCACACTAGTTGCCATAGAAAGCGGACAGTACATGCCTTTAATCACAGCCCTAGAGAGTATTATAGAATGGGAGGAGACAGCTCTCAGACACAGTCTCATTCTGAGATTCCTAGAGGCAGGTTCACCATTTCCGACTGAGGTTGAGGTAAGAGCCAGTGCCTGGCTGCTTTGCTTTTCTGATATTCAGGTTGAACCCCAATTTCCCTCTCTGAGTTTTTAATTAATTATGCTACATTTGGTGCCTGACTTTTACCTGAGGCTTTTTAGCCACCAGCCCAGGCCAAAGCTAGGATTGGAATTCCAGCTCTAGGAATTGGGACCCAAACCTAGCCACCTGGGTTCCAGAGAAGCAATAGCCTTCCCAGCTCCCATCCGCCACTGCTTAGCTTCCGTGTAAATATGGAAAATACACAGAGAATCTGGATACTGTTTATTATTGTGTCATCTTTAAATTGTTTAACTGCTGAGGAAGGAACAAGAACTGCTAAAAGACATTTGATTATAAATGCTGCTGGATTTATCCAACCTGTATATTCTGGAAATGACTTCAAAACTTAAGTCAAGAGATACGTTACTTTGTTTTCCTTTCCACAGGAAGTGAGAAGCTGTGGATTCATTCTGTGTTAAGAAAAATAAGGTTTGATCAGGGAAGCCCCCCCCTGAAAAATCTAAGAGGAGTGAATGGCCCAGATGATCCAATGTTTTAGAGCATCTCTATTGCAGTTTCCTCTGAGTTCTATATCCAGAACAGCTTTGAGGCTGTTGGCTGAGATGATCCAGCCTCAAAGAATTTAAAGGTTTATGCACCAATGTTACTTACGGTGGGAGAAAAGCACAGGCTAGAGCTTCAGGGTCGCTGCACGTTTTAAAACAAGGAATAGCACAAGGTTCGTATCTCCACTCACACATCCTCCTGTAAGGTACCACTGCCTGGATTTCTGAGCAAAGAAGAAGGAGAGTTAAGCATATTGACACATACATTTTGAAAACTAACTTCTGATAAGAACCCGTGTTGTGTTTGACCTCTCTCTCATCATAATATTCCGTCAGATAAAAGCATTACAATTCCCTGGGGACCAGAAGATCTGGGTGCTTGGGTTGAGTGACTAAATGAAGACCTAGCCTCCAAAGAGTTAAACGTCCTCCTTTCTCTCGTGTTTATGCTTGCAGTGATTTCCCCATTATTGTAGCTGAGAATTTTACTCTCTATGCTGTGATTTTACTTCTGTTTTTTTCCTGCACAGCTCTGCTGAGGAACATCATTTGTGATCTGAAATGAAACATGCCTTCTTTATAATAATCGAGCATCTTCCCAGCCTCAAACAAGCAGGAAAGCAGTAAGACCAAACACACATCTCAAGACAAAACTCTTGGGAGCGTGTCCTACCACTGTCCTTCCCACAGAACTTACCACGTCTCTCATACATGGCAAGTCCTGCTTGAATACAAACAACAAATCAGTGGGATTGAAAGATAAGTCCTGTAGTTCTAGATCGTTTGGCTAAAGACTTTTCTCTTACAAGCTCTGGCACTACATCTCTTTCCCACATCACGGAGAAGGCCTTCTGGCAAGTTTTTCTCTACATAAGAGATCATTTAAATCTGTGCCTGAATCTGCAGAACACTTCAATTCTTTTTTTTTTTTTTTCCTCGAGACAGGGTTTCTCCGTAGCTTTTGATTCCTGTCCTGGCACTAGCTCTTGTAGATCAGGCTGGCCTCGAACTCACAGAGATCCGCCTGCCTCTGCCTCCCAAGTGCTGGGATTAAAGGCGTGTACCACCACCGCCCAGCTGAAGACTTCAATTCTAAAGTGTAGGAAGGAAATGGGCTGTTTCAGAGGATTCTTTGTGTTTGCAGAGCTGAGCTGGATTTCCTGGCTCATGTGTCCTGAAGGAGGACTGACTTTAGGTTCTCAGTGGACGAAGCCTCCAGTGATCAGTGTCTCTGATGATGTCATCGACTGTCCTTTGCTAGACCTTGAGTGGGGCTGCTAGATCCGACTCTAGTAGAGCAGACTTCTGGATTAAAGGGGAAATGGAGGCTTTGGGGTTCAACTTTACATACAATCAAGTACAATAATCACACCATTCTACAGAATGGTATGCAGGCATGTCAGTACTTTTACTCAAGAGCCAAAAGGGAAAAGAAATGTCCCTAGATGACCTTGGCTACCCCCAACCTTCAGAGTCCCACATGTCAGAAAGCAATCTCCTCAGCTGTAGATTGCAGTCTTTCTTGGAAATCACACCAGGCTTTTACGAAGCAAAGGAGACTTTCCAGGGGTTGATGAATGGAGACACTCTTGAAATCAGAAGACAAAGATAAATAATGCTGTCTTCGAGTCTAAGAATTAGATTAATAAGAAGCTGTGTTATAGGAAAAACGTAGATCCAAAAACTAGACCATTTCATGGGACGTGAGTGGGTTTTGATGACAAAGCCTAGTAAGTACTATTAACAATATTTGGGGGAAATAATTATAATGTTAGTTACGTTATTCTAAGCCATTTATATCCATGCATTAAATACAGTAGATAAAAATCAGTATTATTTCGCCCAGTTAGCTCAGTAGCCTGATAGGTAGAAGGGTTAGGGTCACATAAGTGTGCTCATAGAATCGGATTTTTAACATTGGCATCTGACAAGGTCTGCATGGCACATGTGTCCGTACTCGCTCATTGGAGCTCCCAGGAAGCCCACCTTCTATGCTGAAGCTGCTTGACTGCTTGAACTCTTCCGAATCATCGTATTTTGACACTCTGACACCAGAATCCGTGAAAACAATAAAGAAACCTTTCTTGCTGTATAATTCGAATGCACTGGTACCAGGAATCCAGAGGCCTTGGTGGTGGAAAAATGTTGCCCTCTGATGAAATGCCGAGCTTGCCTGCCACATCAACAAGCTAAGAGTGCCATTGTCGTGAACATAGAGAAAGTAGTTTGGCCTTTCAGCAGATTCCAAGGAAACCAGAGCCAATGCTGTAAAACAGAGTGTCTTGATGACATGGAGTCTCGGGAGAACACAGGCATCATGCTGTTCATTTGCAAGGTTGAAAATAATCAAACACATCCCCTCACAAAATGAATGCCCATCTCAGGCACATCGGACATGAATTATGAGATTTCAAAGAGAAAAGGTAAGGCTTTAGGTGTAGTAAATAACAATGAGCCAACCCTCCCAAACCCAATCTCTGACAGGTTTTCTTGTTTTGAATTTATCTATTATGCAAAAATAATACGAATCTATATTCATAAGCTGTAATAATCTCACATAGAAAACCTGCAAACCACTAACCTGTGTGATGGAAAAGACTAAGAGAACAAAAATATACTAATCTAAGAGTGTAACCAACGGTGCTTTGATATCAATGGGGTCTTAGAGGAACACTGGGCCATATAGGGGATCTTGCTACACTGAGAAAATGTTATTTACTCAATAGTACAATCTATTTTCCAAAGATGACAAAATGGCTAATGAGTCATCAGGCTTTGAATAAGTATGATTGCATTTTATCAATTTGATTTGAAATTGTCCTTTATATATGTAAGATTCCTGCTATAAACACTTTTTATTAAGATATTGAGTTAATTTTATTAAAAAAGTATTTGTCTCTTTCAAAAGCAGGCGTCACTATAAACTATAAAATCAAGACATCTATCAAATGCAATGCTACCAAAGACATGCATTTTTGTCCTCAAAACTTGCAAATATCATGACTAAGGAACCAAGATACAAAATAAAATAAGATAAATTTTTATACAAGGAAAAACAGTTGCAACTAACGTACATAAAACTTCAGACTGATAGATGCTTGAGAAACACAGAGGTCATTTTACAGGAAAGAAGGTATCATTCAAACTGGAAAATTGGAAGCATTTTCTCAGAAAAGTGAGCATTTTATCAGATTCATTCATTTCACATTGTTTTTCCTGAGCTTGTAGAAAAAGCTGTGTGTGGTTCTGGGTAGACTACAATGGAAACATAGCCTGGCATTACTGGCCAGAAGGGCACAGCCACCAGGAAGAGCAGGTGCCAGGTAGTTACAAGCCTAGGACACAAACTTCTGATATGAGCCAGTGAATGAAGGCAGAGTCAACACCTGAGACCAGGACAGAGGAGGTGGCTGAGGACAGAGACCATCTCTGACTTTCTACATTCCAGTGTGTGCCTCCATGCTCAGTCATCTGATGTCAATCATACCCTTCCCTTCCACTTTAACCTCCCATTAAAATTAAATGTGAGGAATAAACTGTCTTTTAAATTTTTTTTTTCAAAAAGTAAGCTCTGTGGTTCATACTGTAAACATTTAACCAGTGAGTTACTTAATACCAAAAAGAAAAAAGAAAAAAACGCTCAGACATCAGCAGTTCTAACATAGCAATGCCAATACAATAAGCCAAGATTTTATTATATTATTTGGGGAACTTAGAAAATGTCATAGCGTATGAAGCATCTAATTATTACTTGGGGAATACTTAATGAAAAGGTGTAAGTGAAGAACTAAATTGACATTTTCAGTTATACTTACAAGATGTCTTCTCTTTGAAAAGGCCCGGAGTGATCATAAAAATAAAAAACAAATTACCACGATTACTACTTCTTGGCAAAGAAAAAATGCTTCTACTGGTCAGGTTGGCACCAAGAACAAGGCCACTCTGCCCATAGCTGGCCAGCATATATGGTCCTTCTCCAAGTCCTGGTGAAGTTACAAGTAGGATAATTACAGATTAGCATGGGACTTTAAATTTTTAAAATTAAAAATACTTCATAAATATTTGGCAATTAAAAAGTTATTCAGATTAATTAACAACTAGTTTTCAAATAAAAGTAGTACAGTATGTAGTATATATATATATTTAAAATATATTAATTAAATTATATAAAAATAAATGTATTTTCCTTGACCAATTTAACTATCTTTAGAGCATAGTTTCTGACGTGTTGTAGATAAACAAGGGAGAGAGCTCAGCTGCTCATGTCCAGAGAAGCCAAGGGAGTTTATAAGAGCCGTGAAACAATTCAAAATTGTTTGAAATAAAACAAACTGAGGGAAGTCACTTAAAACAGTGTTGTTGATTTTCAGTGACTTCCATCAACAATCTCTACAATTCTATAATATAATATAATATAATATATAATACAATACAATAGAATAGAAATCAATCTCCATAATTCTATAACCTTCTTCAGTTACCTATGTCCACTGCAGCAAACTCTTCCTCCTGGGCACATTGACACTTTTCCCTATTACTTGAATTGGAGAAAATCAATTTCTTGCCTGCCCTTCCATTGAACCTACTAGTGTATTCTCAGAGCTGGAAGTCCTGTATTCATTTCCTGATGCTATAAGTACAGCCTTATAAACATCACTAAAGGTTTGAGAATTCTGTAACACAATAGAAAACAGACCACTCTCAACTGTGGCAAACTTAACAGAAGGTAATGTGGACCAAGCAGCAAGCGTTAATGACTCAGAGTGGCCTGACTCCAGTGATGTGTACAAGGCAGGGCAGAGGACAGAAAGCATGGGGGGAGACCTGCATGGAGGTGTGGGTGTGCTCACCTCCATGCAGGTTTAAATGAGGAAGTTACTCGAGTATTTCTCACATGATTCTGTCTACAGAATGTAGACAGCACAGCAGCGACTCAATGTCATCCTCCTTGTGCACAGAACCACACCTGGCCAGGTAGCACAGACTTCAGGCTCAGCGCCTTGGAAGGCATACTGCTTACAAGTCCCAGATGACCACATGTTTTACCAAGGGCCTTTGGCGATGTCATTTCATTTCTTCATGTCTCTTAAATAAAATGCTAACAAAAGCTACTCCTGTTATTACTGCTGCTATTATTAGTGGATCAATTACATTTTTGTGTGGAGCCCAAAGGATTTATATACATTCAATTTCTATAAATGTAACAAAAATGACCAAAAGTATTTAGCTCCCCCCTCTTTGGCTTCAATCATTTTTATGTCTTTGAAGTTATGAAGTTTTCTTTATATAGTCTAAACTGTTAGCTATTTCCCTAGTTTATAGACTGGTTTCTGGTCCTGGATTTCTATGGCCATCATTCTAACTTCCTTATCCAATAATTACAGTCCAAAGTATGCCCAAGTACCGACAAGATGTCACCTCTCCAGATCATTTTACTTGTCTGAACTATGTTTTGGTGACTGTATCTTTCTCATTAGACAGTTTGAGAAAAGTCAAAGCCCAAATCTGACGCCTTCTGGCTTTTTTTGCTGAAGTCCTCATTCACCTCTTCCACAGGTGTGTAAAACACCCAGTCAGACTTCACGCCACAAGCCTGGATGCTTGCTGAGGCTTGAGAATTTTGATTGTTATTATATTAAGTATTCAGTTGATAATATATAACCTTGCAATAATAATAAAACATGTTTCTAATATTATCATCGTCTCTTTGTTTCCTGGTTTTCCACAATATAATAAAATTTATCTGTAGCCACGAGGTTGTGTGATGATCATTAGAATCTATTCTCCCTGTCAAACTGAAACTTTCTATTCTTTGATCAATATTTGTCCTTTACTTTTTAACCCTCCCCCTCCCAAATTCTGCCAAGTATCACATTTGTCCCTATTTCTGTGAGCCTATTTTAAATAACACATATAATGAAAGCAAAGAAAATTTCATCCTACCTGGATTATTTTATTGAGCTTAACTTCCTTTAGGATTAAACATGCTGTCATGAATAACAAAAGCCTTACTATTACTTTTGCTTAAATACCAAACAGCTAGAAGAAAGGATTTTAAGTGTTCTCACCACGAAGAGTAAATGTCGAGATGACTGACATGCTAATTCGTCTGACCTTATCATTCAATTGTGTGTTTATTTACAAAAAGCCATATTTCACTGCAATTATATGGAATTATGAACTTAAAACTATGGAAATTTTAAGACCTTTGAACAGGGCTCATAGTTATATGAATGGTTATATGAAGCAAGATATGCCTTCAATATACTTTTGCATTTTATTTAAAATTAATTCAACTGTTTGTTCATTTGCATCATGCCAAAAGTATTTTTGGAAGACCTTTTAAGTACAAATAACCTAAATTATACACTTTGATTCTTAGAAAATAAATTCAGCATCAGTCCTCATTAAATTAGATCAAATGTAGAAAGAAAAGCTTTCGTAACTTTGACTCATAAATTATTTGTGTTTTGTTCACAGTATAAATTGTTCAAAAAGTTTTATCTGAAAATGTGCCTGACAGAATACTGCAGTAATAGTCATGAATATGTCACGTACCTTCATTATAATATTCACAATCAAGAGCTAAAAGAAAGAAAAATAAATAATAAGTTGCATATAAATTACATATTATTTGTCCATGAATGTGCAACAAAGGGACAGGCATTTAGTAATAACTACATAAAATAACAGAGAATGACACCATTGCTTAGAAACTGCCTACGAGCCAAGGCGATTGCGTGTGCATGTGTGGGAGAACACGTACTTTTTCATGCAGAGGTAAAGCTGATGTTCTTAAAACAATTCTGCTTACAGCCTAGGTCAACTTCAAACTTGCTCACACTGATTCTCCCTTCTCAGCCTCTCAAGTGCCGGGAAACAGGTGCACACATCCAGGTCTTACTCAATGCTTATTTTTAAGACGATGTGTCTCAACAAGATAGATTTCATGACATTATTATTTTTTATTCTACTTCCTGGCGGCAGTTTCCCTTCCCTCTTCTCCTTTCAGTCCTTCCTTCCCATCTCATACCCTTTCCCTATTCCCTAATCCACTCCTCCTCCATTTCTGTTAGGAAAAGAGAGGCCTCCCATCAGTAACAACAAAACATGGCATGTCAAGTTGCAGTAACACTAAGCACCTCCCCATTTATTAAGGCTGGGCAAAGCGACCCAGGATGAGGAATAGGGCTCCAAAAGCCCGTAAAAGAGTCAGAGACAGCCCCCTGTTCCTGCTGTTAGGAGTTCCACAAAAGGAGGACTCGTGACATTATTTTAAAAGTAGATAAAAATGCTTGGCAATTTAGAAGTCAATCATAGACACTGTCCAAATTGGAATCTGTTCTTCAGATGACTCAACCCCTACATAAGTAAATAAAATTATCGAGGAGTCAAAGTTGACAGGAAATCAAGATGGGTTTTTAAGAGAACATCCTTCTTATTAGAAGGATGAAACTTCACAGGCATAAGAGGATTAGGATCACAATCAATTTCTGTGAGGATTGTATGCAATTTCTATTTCAGAAGTTGCAGGAGCAGCAGTCAAACATAAGAGAAAACTGCAAATTTCTTTCTCTTTGATATATGATAATTGGTGACGGTCAAAAGACTATGAAATTTAGACAACTAAAAATGATGTTTCCATGAGTTCCATGGAATTGCTCCACAATAAAACAACAAACAATTCGGATCTTCTTAAAAACTATCCACTTAATGACGTCCTAGGCAAGATACCCACCACAAACTGTGGGCGACCTCCAGCGCACAGGCACGCCTTCCTGGCAGCATTTGTAGGCATATGCGGCTACACTGGTACAGAGACATTCACAGTCGCCACCTAGGTTGCAGTTACACGTATCTTCGTGGCAGTTTTTGGCAAAAGAGGTCACATCAATCTGAAAGTAAAAGGCAAGATAATGGGATTTCAATAAGTGCCGCTTGTGATTACATTCAAACGGCTGAGCGAAGAGAAACTGCCCACTTTTCACGATGGGTAACACTAAATACCGCCACCCACACAGTCCTAATTGTCTTAACCCACGGGGTTGCCAAAGGAAACGGAGTTACTAAACAATTGCCACCTCAGAGAACTAGCAAAACAAGTAAGAATAACAGAGTCATCAATCTTGACATCCGCAATAGGGCAGATTTCAGACTTATGAAAAGTGTATCGTTGGATTGTTTCATTCTTGGCATAATCACCCGGCATCAAAGCAGCTTTCTCTATTTCTAAATGCGCTTTGCATTTTTTTCTTTTACTTCCTCGGCTCCTAAATGGCAGTATGCTGGTGGTGAGTGAGTGGCAATGGCAGTTTCTTAGAAATGTCTCATATTCAATTAATTGCTTCCTTTGCGTTGCATTTGTGAAATCACTGACTGGATTGAATAGAGAGGATTGACAATGTGTCACAAATGAAAGGCTTGGTGTCTGCTATTTGTGTTTTATGTTACGTGCCAATGCATGGGTTGATCTTTTAAGTAGCATCCAGGAGAGGAGCCTTGAAACTGTAGCATGGGTCCAGAATGAACGTCATATTGCCTGGCAAGGAATTATGGTCTCAAAAGGCATAAAAATCTCAAAATGGAGCCTCTTTATAAACAAGACTCTAGGCTACCCATATCCTTTTAATGTAGCAAGCAGTCCTGGACTCGCTTTAAGTTCCTAAAACTTTTTGATATTATAGCAGAGTTATCATATTAAAACTTACCCCTGAGGTGTTTAAAATAATAATTATAAACTTATCATATGTTAACATAAATTATATATTTTAATAAAACCCTGTATTCGATCAAGCAAAATTAAAATAGTGGAGAGAACAATGCTTTACATTTTTGCAGATTTCTTTAACAACCTTTCACAAGACACAACTTGACTCTCGTATCTGATTTCCCATTCGATATGCTGTACTATTTTTGCTGTGGCTTGGTTTTGGCTAAAATCCAAGGAAAGTTCTCTATGTACATCTAACTAGAAAGTCAATGGTACTTAATACATTGGGAGGGTGACTGTGATAATAATCTTTTAGGCTATATCCATAACTGTAGCTTTCTTGTTTCATTAAAAAAAAAAAACAGGATATATTGTGTTAGATAGCATTATGGCATTTTCAATCATGTTTTCATGATTTCTCTTTCCCCACATTTCCTTCATGGTCCCACCCCCACTATCCCTGATTCCCCCCTCACAGCCTCTTGGGGACAGAGGGGGGACTCCTTGCTTCTTATATATCCCTTTGTCCTTTAGCTCACTCCCTATCCTTCCTCATCACCTATTAATTACCTTCTTGGTTTCCTTCTTACATTTTTAGACTTTATCCTCTTACATCTATTTATATGTAAACATGTATACATTACAGGCTAGGATGTGTCTAAGAGATAGAACATGTGTTTCAGTTTTTGTTTCCTTTCTGAGTCCATACACTACAGCTCCATCCATTTTCGTTTTTCTTTACAGCTGAACAAGATTCAGTGTGTACAGGTACCACATTTCCATTATGCATTCACCTGCTGATGGACATTTGGATGGCTGATAGAACTGCCTTGCTGCTTTGAATATGCATAAATAAACTTGAATGAGAAAGTATCTCCATACTAGGATGTAGATCCTTTGTAATGGTGATAAGTGGTGTGCCTGGGTTATGGGACAGTTCTTGTTTTAATTTTTTAAGGAATTCCACATTAATATCCACAAAGACTAGGTTGAAACGGATGTCTGAAATCATACCAATGAAGTCTGTACTTTGCTTGATTAAACTTTCTAGGTTTAACTTGCCTTTAAGTTAAATAATCTTTAACTCCTGTGTGATTCCATATCATTGGGTATTGATTATTTGAGAAAATGTGTAGTATACAAAGGTATGGATGTTAATGAATTTAATTATAGACAACAGGTCACATTAATTCATATCATCAGCTGATGTGGGATTCCCCCTGTATGCAGTGAATATCATTGGTTAATAACAAAACTGCTTTGAGTCTATAGCAAAGCAGGGCAGAACAAAGCTAGGCCAGGAAAACTAAACTGAATGCTGGGAAAAAGAAGGTGGAGTTGAGGAGAAACCATGCAGCCCCACTGGAGACAGATGCTGGAACTTTACCAGGTAAGCCACAGCCTCATGGTGATACACAGATTAATGGAGATGGGTTAATTTAAAACATGAACTAGCCAGAAATACGTTTAAACTATTGCCCAAACAGCATTGCAAATAATATGATTTCTGGGTGATTATTTCAGGGCTGAGCAGGTGGGAACAAACAACCAGCCTCCTACAACAATCAGCTGTATTTTCAGAAAAGTATCTCAAAACTTTTAAACCCACAGCAATGGAAAGATTTGCAAAATTCTATTTTCACTTCAAAAAGTTTAAATATTTTTGAGGACAACAGATGCCATCAGATGTTTGCCTTGAAGCCTCAAACTTATTCTCTTTTCCTTAAGAAAATATGCACCAAATATTCTTGTCTGAATGACCATATTTTTCTATAATTTGTTCTTTCAAGTAAAAATGGTGTTCCAAGGAACTAAACAGCAAACCTGCCTCACAACCCAAAAAAATGCACAAGTAACTTCTTTGAGAAAACAGGGGGCATGTGGCAGAGGTATTCTTGGCTTTAAGAACTGTACTAAATTACTTTCCCAACTTCTACTGGGGCCCAAAATTATCATATGAGGAAGGAGCTTAGATATTTAAGTTATGTTCTTAAAATAGCTTCTAAAACTATTTTAAATATGTCACCAGGAATCCTGTTAAACTATACTTACGTTGAAAAGAATGTCCATTTGAAATACTCTCTGATGACAGAGACATGACTATTTCCCCTTTTGTTTTACACATATTTAAAAAAAAAAACACTGTGAATAAATTGTATGTCATGAACTAGAGTTGTGATGATCATTTCCAGATGCACATTGTTAGATAAGATGGGCTGAGGAAGAAAGGAGGTCAACTGATCCTGTTACTCACAGAGAAGCAACACTAACAAGGGTCCCCTAGAGATGACTATAGGATGCCTGAGAAACACGAGTTGCTGGATTTACCCCCACTCATCTCAGCACATGCAATAGCAAGTCTCTATATTTGAGATTTCAGTGAAAGTTCTCAATTTACCACATTGCGACACGGAGCAAAAACATCACTGTACAGAATGGAGCACTCTTTCTTGGCATAGGGAAATTTGTTTTGGTGGGCCTCGCAAGGCTTCAGTGCTTCAACAGGATCTTCACACTGTTGAGCAACAAAGGGAAATGAAAGACCTTAAAGGGGTTCAACTCTGAAATCAAAGCACCCTACACCCATGACAGTGGCATCGAATAGAGTTTAACCCTTTCAACATTCTTTGCCTGTTTCCTGTTCTTATCCATAGAGGTTACATAGTTATAAGATAAACAGCTAAATACTAAACAGATGTTAGAGAGAGACATTAATCTTTTGAATTTTTTTACAAATGCAGTGTTTTCATGAAAAATTCTATGAACATGAATCTCTCCTACATACATGCCAGAGCTATTACCTGTGCTTCAAGCTAAAATCTTTCCATCACCTCTTTCTCAATACATCGTATATCCTGAGCCCAACTTCTGCACACATATATCTCCTCGTTGTCCTGTCTAGGGGAGAACTCCAGCTGATATTTCTGATACCAGAAGGTAAAAGGGTTTTGTTTGTTTGTTTGTTTGTTTGTTTGTTTGTTTTGAGTCTTCCAAATCCATCCTTCTCAATAATGTCCTTCAACAAATATTGGGAGCTTTTGTTTTTTATGGTCTCAAGTTTCTACAGCTTTCTAAATCCCCCCTAAGAGCTAACCTGGCTGTACTATAAAAGCCTCTGCCCCTGTTAAGATTTATACTTGGTCTTTAGGGTATTAGCCCTATGTCATCACCATATGAACACTATGAGATGTTTTTATGTTCCATACTCTCTCCATCTCAATTCAGATCAGCCAGGTGACTCCCTCCCTTTCCTCCATCCTCCTATCCATAAACCAGTGGTTCTCAACGTGTGGGTTGCGACCCTCACAGGAGTCACATATCAGATATTCTGCACATCAAGTATTTGTATTATAATTCATGACAGTAGTAAAAATTATAATAATAAAGTAGCAATGAAAATAATGTTATGGTTTTGGGGGGTCATCACAACATGATAAACAGTATTAAAGGTCAAAGCATTAAGAAGGCTGAGAACCACTGCAAAAACTTTATCTTCTTGTATCTTCTACATGATAAAGGCCTTATTTCCACATCAATTGTTCCAGGAATCCTCCTTGGACTGTAACAATCTCTACTTATATGCATATCTACTAAAATGCCTATCTATATCAATATATTTTTAGTAATTTTCTAAGTCACCTACTGACTTAAGCATTGAAAATCCTCAAAGGCAGAGACTATCATATTCATAAGCTGTATCTATATTATAAGAAAAGACATTATCTTGGCCAGGTGGTGGTGGTGCACTCCTTTAATCCCAGCACTCGGGAGGCAGAGGCAGGCATATTTCTGTGAGTTCAAGGTCAGCTTGGTCTGTGAGAGTTAGTTCCAGGACAGGCTTCAAAGCTACAGAGAACCCTTATTTTGAAATAAAAACAAAAGATACATATTAAACAAAATCTGCTGAATGGCTATAGAGCAGAAGATATTTTGCTATGCTTGAAGAGACATGAGAGAAGATATAAATCTAAATGTCACCTTTGCTACTCTCTGTACATTAATTTGTATTAGACAAATCATTTAACCTTCCTGAAACACAAACTTTCTATCTAAAATGTGGAGATAATAATAACTTTTGCAAAATAAGTTATCATAAGAATTACATAGAAAAGTAAGTATGAAAGTTCATCACTATACATTCTTATAATAACATTGTGTAAAAAATAACTGAAGTAACTTGACTCTTTGGAATGCTCTTTGGTTTGTTCTAAATTCTGTAACTCACCTGTCCCAAGGCCCAACTGTCCCCAAACACCTGTGCATTTCTCACTTCCAGGTTATTCGATGTGGTCATATCATTTGAAGTGCACTTGTCAAAGTTCCCACACAATCCTGCCAGTTTATTCTACAAAAATAAAATTATGATGAAATGTTTTCTTTTTATTCTAACACATGTATTAAAACTCGAATAATTTAAAATATATAAACAACTTTCATAGAAATAATTTAAAATAAATATTTTAGTAAAATAGCTTCACGCCGATTAAATTTCATTTGTAATGTTTAACAGCCCCTAAATATTTTATCAACTTCCAAGAATTATCTATCCATATTAACTATAGCATCTTAGCAATGATATCTCTAACAATATAAGTAGAAAAGTATATACTGAAGTATATTAATATATACATGTGCATACATTATATACTGATACATATATCTTCTACATAAGCATAAATAATTTTTATGAAGAAAAACCTATATATATTAAGGTTCTGTACCAGTATAAATGTTGAAACAAAAAACTAACTTAGGTCACTACAGACTGTGAAAAGATGCAGGAGTAGCTGTGGGATCTATTCATATCAGCACTGACTAGTGGATTTTCTCAAAATACTGTGAAAAAAATACTTTTAGAGGCAGGATCCTCTAAGGTGATCAAAAATGGATAATATTCCAACAAGAATGGAACTTCTGCTTAAAGCCTTGAACTGATACTCCTTGAACTCTCTCCTCCATAGTGATGCCTGGAATGGAACCCTTTGAAGTAACATGGACTGACGCCCCATGCTCAGAAAAGCAGACACTGCAAGGGACCTGTGTCTTTAAAACTATTTCTATAGAAGGCCAGTTACCACTTCTACCCATGGGTAAATGAACTGTGGCACATCCATACTAGTTACAATAGTACTATAAAGTGAAAAAAAACATTATTTAATACCATATGGGTGAATTTTATATTTATTTAGTCAAGTCAAAGACGGGAGATTTCAAAAACTACTAAAATTCCACATATATGATATTTGGGGAAGGAAAACACAATGTTTTTTTTTCCATTTTGTGGATGTGGAGGTAAAACTTAGCAATAAGGGGGAAGCATCAATGAAAACTCAGTATTAGTAGACTTGCTTTGTAAAAAGCTCCAATATTAGATCAAGACTCATATAGTTTTCAAAATATACAGAACCATAAAGGTAATTTTAAAGTTACTGTTATTCACTTACTACAACAGTTTTATACTGTATGTGAATTTATTTTTAAAAAGCTACAATATGAAGCAAAATAAAGAAAACAGATTATTATAATAAGTGAATCTTTAAAAAAAAAAAAAAAACCTCACATAACAAAACTCAAGGGAGGAGAAAGAAGAGGCACGAATGAAGCAACCACAGATAGTACGGTGTTAAAGCAAAAAAAAAAGAACAAAGTAAGATTGGCCCCGATTATACAAACTAGTAGTCTAGTCCTTTATATTGCTAAGTAATGCTGTTACATCACTTGCTTGACCCCAATTCCTAAAGTCCTACACATAGTATATTACTAGAAGATTTGCAAACATAGTTTAAATCAAACATAGCTCTCTATAGTTTACTTTTAAAAAGAGATCTTCTAAAACTGAATTTACCTTACAAATTCAATCTTTTGTTCGACCTTTCTTTTCTTTAAACATGATAAACAAGATAAACACAATTCCACTTATTGCATCCCATTTAGGGGTTAGGCTGGCCTACCTTCCACTGTGGCCCAACTTTGATGTGGATGGTTGTCTTCTCGTCCCACAGAATGGTGATATCTTCCTCTGGGAAGTACACTACTATGTTGTGCCCAGCCTTCCACAACTGGTATGCAGGCTTGCTCTCCAGGAAAAAACCTGAACGCTTCTTCCAAAAGGATTAAATGTCTTAGAATGGATATCAAACTCTCTAACCAAAGGTGAGGCATTAATGCTTTCCAGTATCTATCTAACATGATTGTTTGCTATGTTTTTTTTTTAACTCTCTGATACAAAAACAATGTATTAAGTAAGAAATACATTAGAATGATATTCCTAATAAAAACAAGATGGGCTCAACAAGAGACAATGGGGAAGGTAAAAAAAATAATCCAGTGACAATGAAGAGAAGAGAAAGAGAAAGGACTCAGAAAACAATCAGATAATGAATACAAAAGACTGAGGATAAAAAGAGGCATCTCTTCCCTTCGAAAGAAAAATGCATCCTTGCTTACGATTCTACAGCATAAAATCAGTCTTCCAATGTTACTAAACTAATGAATTAATGAATTCTTTAAACAGAATTGTTACATTTGGTAAGATACAGTGCTTTCACAGTCCAATGAAAATTTCACGATTAAGAAGTTTGATAACTGAAAACAGAAAGCACAATACAAATATATACATATACATATACGGACATACATGGAAGTATGTATATGGGAATGAGATAGAGATGCAGACAGACAGAGAGGAGAGATGAATTACTATCAAAGAGATTTTAGAAAGATTACAAGGGGAGGCATTATACTTGGGAAAGAATCTGCATAGAAAGCTGCAGTGAGAATGGAGAAGAAACGAAGACTCAGAAACTGATGGGATGACTTAGACAAAGGGTTGATGCCGGGGCATCCAAGATACATTCAGGGCTAAGAAAAGCAGTAAAGAGCTGTAGCATAGGTACCGTCACAAAGGAAGCCTAGGGACTCAACACTCAAGTAACCCTAACAAAGTAACTATCACTTGTTCAAAATACAGTCAATAAAGGCTTTGATCAAAGAACTAATAGCCTATGATTTGGAAACTCAAGGGAAATCATTTGAAACTAGGAAGGGTAAAAGGGATTAGATGGGGAATACCCTGGAAAATGAGAATACCTGTCATTATGACCATGGCCATGAATAGAGCTCATAAAATGATCTTGAAAATGCATGGTTGTATTAATGAGAAGAAAACTGATTTATCCAGAAGGAAACAAAAATTAGAAACAGATATGAAATTTTTCAACCATTTTTCTTCTCTGAATATAACTAAGTGTAGTGGGAGAATGCCTAATGTCTAGAGTGGTACTGAAGCAAACATTCCAAAGGGCAGGTGAAATAGACTTAGTCATATTTATAAGGTGTTTTCCATCTACTATAACAAGATTATGCTTATAGTTACTTTGTACACAGCAAATATATAACCATCTATATTGTTAACTGGCTTTACCTAGCCTCAAATTCTTCTACCCCTCAATTACCTATTCTTACTGGCTAGGCTAATCTAATTATTGTTTGAATCATCTCAAATCTGTGCACTTGATATCCTCCTGCTAAGTACTATAGCCCCAGAGTCTGGCATAACTGACTTATTCCCTCTTTGATTTCCTCTGTCATGAGGCCATAAAACTCTCACTCCCAAATAAACTGATTGACATGCCCCACACTAAGAATTCTAAAGCTCTGTAACCTCCAGCTTGAAATCGAGTTTCTTTTGAATCTATGATTTGTGAGTCAAGCCCAGTGGGATGAAGATCACATCTGTGCCACGACATCCTCGCTCACATCCATTCTATGCCCTGCATCTCCTGCCTCTCGGCACTGATTTTCAGCTTCTTGCTTCCTGGACTCTGCTTGGGGACCACTGCTATACTTCATCCACAGCACAGTGGTAGGTTGAAGATGGAACCCAAGTGCCAAAAGTGACGAGAGGAGGAGCTCCACACTAGGGAGGTCTACAGCCACCATGAAAGGACATCTGTGCTCAAAAGGCACATGTCAAATGAATAGAAAAGCATCCTGACCAAACAAAAGAAGGGGGGACAGAAGCTTTTCCCCGAAGGATTCTACATTTTCATTTGATGGATGCCCCACAATTTGTATAACCTGCTATGCCTCCAAATTATTCTGCTACACCATCAACTTTTAGCTTCATTGTACTTTCCGGTAGTTTTTGTTGATGTGGTTTTTGTTGTTGCTGCTGCTGCTGCATTTGTCACCTGACTTGGCCTTGCCATCTCTTCCCATTCCAGAAGCCTGGTTTTAAATCAGTTGACTCCAAATCAAAAGCACACTTTTAGCTAGTTGCCATTAGATATAAGACGCTCGTTTTATTAGGTGAGGCAGCCTGCGACAAGAATGTGCTTCCTAATCAAAAGAAATGACCGTGCCCCTTACTTTTCAGTAAATCAGCTAAAGTGTCTATCTCAAAGAGTCAGGAATAAACAGCCCAAAGAAGAGAAATGGGCTTTAGCAGACTAGCACTTCAAACAAACCTGAACGATGTGAGAAAAATAAATTCAGAAATGGAGATCACTAAAACACTTCCGAGCACAGCTTTGGAAAATTTGTAAAAGATTTTTAATTGGCACGTTTAATTGAATTATAATTGTGCATTTATACAAAGGGCAGAGGGTTGTTTATTCATTTCCCTGGGTGAACAGCCCATTAGTTTATGAAGTAAGTGGCACTTGCTAGATTTCTACTTATGATCTCCCGGAAAGACATTTCAGCTGGGAACTTGTGGGATCAAACTATTCTTGTGACTTTTCTTAATCTTCCTTCATTCCTCGCGGTCTAAATAAAGGAGATTCATCAACACCTGTGTACAGCTGAAAATTGGAGGCCGGGAGTTACACGGAGCTGTAATTACCACTTCAGAAATGTGCCAAATTGTCTTTATATGAGCATTTAACCAATTTCTCCCCTTTTGAAAAAGCATCCTTGATCATAAAGAGACCTTCATCTATAAATGAATATCTAGCTAATGGCTAAGATGAACATTTGGGATTACTTAAAATAGATGTCAATGTGACTGTCGAAGGAATTTTGTCTTGTCTGATTGCTGAGTTGTTACTCTTTGTGTTCCTACCTGAGATCCAAGGTTCTAAAACTGTAGCCGAAGAATTTGGGTTAAGACTGAAAACTAAAGTAACACAAATGTCAAAAAACAATCCAGGGGTGGGACAGATTATACAAATTATAGGACCTGTCCAAAATGAAAAAGTGTGGCCTTTTGTTTAAAACTGAGAAATAGCCCTCTTTTTAGCACTAGGGTTCATGTTTTCTGCCATGTCTTTTCACTTAGCCACTGACCCTTACAGCAAATGTTCCAGATGACTTTCATGAAGATCTCTTTCAAAGAAAACTTGGCAAAATGGTGTTCTGGGAATTCTGTTTGAAACAGGGAGCTATACAAAACCATCGTCAGATCACACACTTCAAATCAACAAATTCACTGCCTTTAAAATGAAGCACACGTGGGTTGTGCCGTCCAGGAGCTTCCGATCTGAGCCTAAAACCCTTGGCAGGCCCTCTTGCCCACATGCCTTCTGGATTCTCAGCCACACCCTTGCTCTATTATCCCAGGGGCTTTGTTTCAACCTAAGCCAATTGTTAAACCAACCATGACATTTTGTCTTCCAACTCTGCTCCTTTGAGTGTGATCATTTCCCTGCAATGCTATCCTTCGACTCCTCGTCTATCGATCCTCGTTCATCTATCTACATTCATCTATTATCTATCATCATCCATCTCTTCTTACAGTGTATAATTCAATTTCTGACTCTATATGAAAATAAGGAAAATATAAGGAAGGGGGTCAGTCCTTAAAATTCATTTTACTGACTTCCATTTTAATCTTCATGGGACCGAAGAAGGTGGTTTTGTAGTCATGCTGAGGGGAAGCTGAAATTTGAGGAGCCCAAGAGACTTTGCTGGAATGCCACAGCAGGTAGGTGGTGGGTGGAGGTGCTAAATCAGTTCTGAGTGACTCCCAAGTCTATGCTCCAAATCTCCTTCAAAACTGAGGGTTACTTTAGTGTTAGTGGTTTTTCCCAGGTGTTCTTCTAGGAGCTTATGTAGACCCTGACGCATCACGTCACATTGTCCAATCTTATTTCCTTTAGAGAATCATTATTCTCCTGAGTATATAAAAGGCAAGCAGTGTCTTTTCACTATGACAGCCTAAAAACTGGGTGCGACTTTTAGTATATGGTAAACATATTGATGAATTAGTAAATAAGAAGGTGAATGAATAAAACTAATTCTATCTTTTAATTGGACAAATTTTTGGTATTCAAGAATAAATAAAAAACGCAATGATCATATTTCATATATTGTTCGTAGATACACGGGAAGACAGAAAAACACACACAGAACTTGACTAAGAGCCGAGGGGGATCTAACAGGGTCTTTGAGAGCATCCTGAAACATTTCCTGAAGGAGATGGGACATACTGCACAGAATATGGTGAATAGACAGATGTATTCATAAATCACTTTCTCTAAAGGTACAGATGAGAGTAAAAAGAACCTAGAATATGTAAATAACTGGAAAATGATTCAACCTATGTGAGATATGGGATTGAAAAAGAAAAACCATGAGAGGCGAGATAGGAAAGATGGACAAGAGCCTAATTGGTGAGAACCTGGCAGGGCATAAAAAGACATCTGAAAATTTTGAAGCACAACTGACATAAGAAACCAGATTTCCATACGGGGAAAGCCACTGTTGCTGCAATGGATGGGATGGAATAAAGGGGAAGGGGCTGGTTGGAGAATTTTTTTTAAACATTTTTTTTTCTTTTTCGAGACAGGGTTTCTCTGTAGCTTTGGTGCCTGTCCCGGAACTAGCTCTTGTAGACCAGGCTGGCCTTGAACTCCCAGAGATCCGCCTGCTTCTGCCTCCCTAGTGCTGGGATTAAAGGCGTGCGCCACCACCGCCCGGCTACAAGAATTAGGAAGACAGACTGGAGGCTTCTGGAGGAACTCACATAGGTGTGGTTCTCATAACCAGAAAATTGATCATGGAAAGAAAAATTAGTAAAAATAATTGAAGTATGACAACAAACAATATAAGCAGAAGATGCAAGCCATGTATGGTTTACCAAAACACAAACCAAGGAAGAAAAAATTTAGATATTCTAACTACTTATAATCAGAGGTATCCAAGTATAGAAACCATTTCTAGTCCGTTTTCTATATCAGTAGAACAAGTTGGGATTATTGTGAAAGAAAGAATTCACTTACCTGTTTGTAAGGAGCCTCATTGAGGTAGATTTCAGTGTTCCCAATTGATATCAAAACACTTTTAGAACAAACAATATTATTGTCAAAGCATTTCTTGTTCTGGGCAATCACAGAGATATCAGAATCATCTGTACTCTGAAATATGTCAAGAACACTTTATTGACACAAATGTATACTATATACAGTTCCAGTCATTTTTATTAACAAATGTAAAGACAACCAATATTTATAATGACTTACATTCAAATTGAAAAAGATCATATGACAAAAGCAAAAATAAAAATTATACTTAACTGAAAATGAGAAAATATTCTATTGGAATACCAGTCTTTAAATAATTAACCTAATATGTTTTAAATTTGGTTCTAGCAAAGTTTTCAGAACCATCATAGCTCTACTTGTCAACCATTATATTCTCTTTATCAATATATAACCACTAACATAATAAGTCACTTAACAGAGATTTAACCTTTTTCAATTTGAATGTAAGTCCTCATCACCATATGAGTTAACAGCTAAGTGACTCCAGAGCCCACTGCCCTCCCATCATGGCTCACTTCAGGAGCCTACCCCAAGAGTCACTGGACTACAGGTTGAGCTATGACCTGCAGAATACCACTAGCTGGTAAGAAAAGCTTTGAATTGCAATCATGCATTTTCCAAGGAGGCAGAAATCCGAGCTGAGACATAGACTAGAGTGCACCACACATACACAGGCCTGCACCTGCATGAAAGACTCTACAAGGGCAGGCCTGCATCCATGCTCATGCCAGGGATGTCCAAAGATGTTGCTTCCTGGAACACTTCCTTTCCTTCATTTTTATTTTTCTCCTATTTCATATCTAATTTCAACTTAGTGGATCAATTTTGTCTTGCACTACTATCTTCTTAGCCTTTAGCTTCTGAATAGGTTTTCCCAGAATGCAGAGGCAGACCTGGAGGTAGAGGTCTCCCTTCCTCAACCTCCAAGCGCTGAGACAGTTTTAGGATGTCTGATCACCTTTTTCCCTCTTTCTCTTGTCATGCTACCTTGGATGAAGCAACCCTAGCTTCTCCCTTTGCCTTTATGGTTCCCCTTCATTTACATTTCCCTTCTCTATTTTTTATCATGGTTACTAGAAATAGGAATGCTAAATCAATATGCTTCCTAGTTTGGAAAAATTATTCCTGCTTGTTAGTAATTCCAGCAGCAGTGCCTACAGGAGAGGGTTTGGTGAACAGTGCTGACAGTGTAATTAATGTGTCTGTGTGATTCACTTCTCCTTGATGGGTGCTGGGAGCTCTTGGCTTCTTCCTGAACGCTCCTTCTGCAAAGCATTGCCTGAACTTTGAAAAGCAGCAAAATGAAGGCCATTAAGATGATTATAGCGTTGTTCTACTAAAAAATTAATCCCACACTTCTATGTTTTTATGAACGGTTTTCAAAGCAGAAAGGAGTATATAATGCAGGGTGTTGTTTGTTCTTTCTCTTGGGAAGAGTTATTTAGATTAAAAGACAAGAAAAGTGGGCTACAAAGCTTCTATTACAATTACATTTCTGTTACCGTTAATCAAAGTAACTCAGCGTTAGCTCTATTCTTTATATTAAATCAGAAATGTCAAGAAATATTCTATATTATATGGCCTGTCTCCTAACACCCTGCTATGCTGACAGAAATCTGAAACAATAGCAACGCTAAGGGTTATGTGTCTATAATTCCCGCTCCTGATCTACTTCAAGTTAATATTAGGTTTGGAAATAATGTGGCAGAGTTACTAGGCAACACAGGAACAATTACAAAGCTAGATGGGAAAGGTCAATATCAAAGTTTTTTATTCTCCTCATTCTAAAAGCTCAGTTAGACAACAGTCCTCCAAAGGATTCCAAAACTTGAGATGTTAGCACCTTTCAAAGTAGAATAGTATTGTGCTTGACAGGCCATTGTCAACGCCTGTCCCACATAAGCCTGAACCCCCTTTAAGGTAAACCATTCCACACCAAGTCCCCTCTGATAGGTTTCTGTGAATCAACAAATAATAAAGAAGGGTTTGCAGCTGCAAGATATTATGAAACAGTGGCAAGGCAGAATTTCAGGGAAGCAACACACATAAAAATATAGAATTTGTTAGAACCAGAGTCTGAAGAAAACTGGAGAAAAGAGGCACAAAAGTAGGACCAGGTGATCAAAAACAAAGGACCGGAATCAGAAGAATAACAAGAAGACAAGGGTGACTTCGAAAACAGGATGCAAACAAAAAAGATTTAGAGGAAGGTGCTCAGTCAGTAGAGTGTTTGGTATATAAGCTGGATAACTTGAGTCACCAAATCTATATTTTAAAAAAAAGCCACAGTAGCACATATTTCCATTTCCACTTCTTAGGAAGAAATAAATTCCTGGAACTCAAGGATAGCCAAATTTTTATCTCAAGTTCAATAAGAGCCTCTGTCTCAAAATATACAATGGAGAAATATTTATGAAGATATCCAATATCTGCCTCTGGCCACTATACATCCACATGTACACACACACCAAAAAAGTCCTTAAACTGGATTTCACATCTAAGTAATTATTTTCTTTTCTTTGTAGTTTTATATAAATTAAATAATATTCTCCCTATGACCCAAGAATCAAATAAAAGTGAACACACATGAATTTTGTTCATCACTGTACCCCAGCTTCTGAGTCTAGGACTGGCATTGTAGAAAAACACATAAGGCAACACTGAGGAGAAAATATAAGCAATGTTTAAATTTTTCAGAATAATGAAATCAGAAAGCTCTCAGGGGCTGAGGGAATTCAGTTACATTTGAAGGATCTGCTAAGAAGAACTTGGAATCCTTATCTAAAAGAAGTTATGTGGGAAGAAGTCTAACAGGTGCCTGCTACTTGCTATGGGCTCACAGAATTAGAGTTCAACTCTGAAGTCTGAGAAAGAAAATAATATACTTCCTCCCATCTCAAAAGAAGCACTGATATTTCCAGAAGGACATCTTGGCCTTGGGAAGTCTTGGCACATGATGTGAGCATTAAGAAATATTACCACTAAAAAAGTGAAACTGGAAAGAATTCAAGCACCAAGAAATTGGACATAATCTTATTTTAAGACTATGAAAATTAGCCTAAATTGCTTAATCACTAAGTTATCATTGGCACACAATATTATGTTTTGTGACCAAATGAGATGGCTTCTCTTTTTAGATTTCTGTTTTATTATCTTATCATGAGTGTCATAGTCAATTTGTCCTGAAACATTTGGGGCCCTGATATAGTTTTATTAGTTCCAGTAAAATTTCCCATAGTAAAATCATAAGAAATTTTCCTACCTTTTTATTCACCATTAAGTTCATTTTCTTTAGATTACCAATAAAATTCAGCAAAAACTTAGTCCTAAAACTCAGTAAACAATGTTCTTTGGAAATAGAACACTGCCAGATAAACAGGTAGATACAATTCTGGAACTGGTTTCCTTCAAGTCTTCTTTGACTAAGTGAACTGATCTTCAACCAGGCATTGAATGAATGGCTTAAGTAGGATTGCCTCTAATACACTGTGCAAATAATTCTTAGGGTGCATTTTTTTACACACAGGAAGGCAATCTTATTAAGATGTGAAACAGAACAGGATGTATTCATCTTACCATGAGGATATGGTAGCAAACTAAGATGAATATGGGCTACAGATACTCGGAAGAGTGACTCTGTCCCTTTGCAGTGCCAGTCAGAAAACTAACTACAACCATTCAGTATTAAATACTCAAACATACTTTCCTGGTCTAAACAAATGCTCTATGTAAAAATATTTTCTGCTTGGGGCTGGAGAGATGGCTCAGAGGTTAAGAGCATTGCCTGCTCTTCCAAAGGTCCTGAGTTCAATTCACAGCAACCACATGGTGGCTCACAACCATCTGTAATGGGGTCTGGTGCCCTATTCTGGCCTTCAGGCATACAAACAGACAGAATGTTATATACATAATAAATAAATAAATAAATATTAAAAAATATTTTCTGCCTAGTCACTTGTTTGAAAATGTGTTTGGCCTCCTCAGGGATGCTTTGCCTCATAGATGGCATTTAACACAGAGACTTCAGCTGGTCAATGTGCCCATAATAAAGACTATGAAATGTCCAGTCCTAAAAGGATTGAACATGTCACCCCTCTCTTTCATAAGGTTCAAAGATCTTAAGCAACAAGGGGTTAAAAAAAAAAGTCTAAAAGTCAGCAGTGGTGGGTAGCAACAAAGAAGCAACATTCTCCAGATGTAACAGATAGTTTCACAGATGAACTCTTGGGGATGGTGATACAAGCACAAGGACTTGTACAAGCTTAGACCAAACAAAATCCCAGTACACAGGAGGGAAGATTGGGCACAAAATCCCAACGAGGAAGAAGGAAGATGGTTAGAGGGAGGTCAATACAAACAGTGAGAAAGGAAGAAAGCATAAACAACAGGAAGGATGTTTGAAATGAGTTGGTGGTCAGGAGAGTTCAAAAGACTCCCCCAAAAGTGAAGGCAATTGATGTGGCCCTTGGTTGCTTCCCAGTCCTTGAAAGTAGGACCCTATTGCCAAAAACACTACACACTTCAGATGCAGGGTTTGAAGAATTGAGCTGGAACTGCTCTGGAATTCTTACTGAAGACTAACTCTCAGAGTGTCCTAGAGTGTTTATGCTGTGATGAAACATCATGACTGTAACTAAGCTGGGAAAGAAAAGGATTTTTTGGCTTATGCTGTTCATAACTGAAGGAAATCAGTACAGGTACTCAAGTGGGGTGAGAACATGGGGTCAGGAGCTGATGCAGAGGCCATGGAGGAGAGCTGCCTATTTGCTTGCTCACTGTGGCTTGATTAGCCTGCTTTCTTATAGAACTCAGGACTATCAGCCCAGGGTTGGCATGCCTCACAATTATCTGGGCCCTTCTTTATCAATCAATAATTAATAAAATGCCCTATAGTCTTGCCTTCCTTTCAATCTCATGGAGGCATTTTCTCAACTGAAGCTCCCTTCCCCTCAGACAACTATAGCATGTGTCAAGCTTACATGAAATTAGCCATCACATGTAATAACCAGAGATGGCATATAAATTGCAAAGGAAGAAAAGCAACCAATAGTCCTACCCAAATATAAAGCCTCAATAACACAATGATCAGCAGAAGTAAGATATCCCAGGGGTACAATAGTGGCTCTTATATCTAGGATGGAATTAACAGCTTAGGGGTAGAATTTATGTACATTGAAATTAAGACCCACTAAATAAGAGGGAAATCATGCCTGGTTTATAAAACCTGCCAACTCCAAGTGGCTAGTGAGGCCATGAAATCTAGAAGAGATCATACTATTGCCACTTTCCTAAAATAATTAAATCTCTAGTTCCATTCTAAATATGTGTCCTTATACCTAGAGACTAGTGTAGCTCCCATTCCTCATGAAAGTCAGAGATCATAACAGAAAGTCATAAATAATCAAACTGCAGAAAACATCTGACCTTGGGTTGTCCAACCCCAAACCAATAAATCTAAAGTACAACCCCCATGCCTAAGGACCAGAAATCATTGCAGAAGAGGAAGTGGAAGATTGTAAGAGCCAGAGGACTTGGATGTCCACTATGAGATAGTGTCATATATATATATATATATATATATATATATATATATGAAGGAAAAGTTGCCCACATGAACTCTCACAAATGCTGTCACCTGCGTAATGATAAATCTAGTTAAAGTGTGCTGTGGATAGTGTAAATCTCAGCAGACCCTACTCCTAGATAAAAATCCACAGGGAGAAACAGTATTATCTAGACACCATATGTCAACTCTAAATCCATAAACATATCAGTAACATTGAATGAACTCAACAAGCTGTATTTATAGATGTGTGTGTATAAAAACTAATTAAAGATAAGGCAATAAATTGAAGAAAGGGGTGGACATGAGAGGAATTAGAAGGGGAGAGGAAAAAGTGGAAATTATGCAAATGCAGCATTCATGTATGAAATTTTAAAAATATAAACACATATGACAGATGTCATAATTATATAACACCAAATCCATGACTATTTTTCTATAAGAAACTTAAAATCATTCAGAAAGTATGGCCCCTTTTACAAACGGCTATTCAAAGATGCTGATTGTGGTTCTCGTGACAGAAGTGTTCTTGGGGAACTTCAGTTCTTTATAAGCAAAAGGCTCATTAGAGTGTCTCTTTTTTTACTTTGTAGAACTGTTCAAAATGGACATAATTACTCTACTTCCTAGAGAAGGGCTCACAGAACGGAACCACACATAAACATAAGTTAAGATAAAAGCTGTGCCCAGAAAAATAAATTAATCATATATGTATTTGCTGGTGGATGGTGTCCAGTTCATTGTTTTTGTGTTACTTCACTGAAAAAATTACACATTTTTATTTAGAAATTTAATTCTGGGGCCAGGGGTGGTTAAACAAACTGTGCATATAGGTTATCTATACACTTTGTATATAAGAAATTTTAAGATTTTCTCATATATATACAAATCCAGGAATTTGACAAAGTATACCATCAAAATAGCATTTCTAGAATCAAAAATAATCTCTGTTGGTTTTTATATTCATAAGAATAAAATATATGGTTTAATGAGTTATATGTATATTCACTGCACCAAGCTAACAATAATTGAAATGATTTATATTTAATGCACAATTACTGTGTAATCAAGCCCTTTCTATCCTTGGGATCGGTATCCTCATTACCTTCATTTCACAGACAAGGCAAAAGGTATGTGGCTGAAGAATTAGTGTGTCCATTACAAATAAGAAAATTTAAGATGAGTTTAAAGCTGAGAAATAAGTTGAAAACACTATGGCTTTCCTAAGTTTTAGTAGTAGTAAATACTAATGTGATATGCCATGGACAGCAGGCTGTTCGTCACATCGTCTTTATATGAGTTCAAACCAAGAAAGTAATTATGACCAACCTTTATCAAAAACACCTGGCAATCACTGATGTAGTCATATTCCAATCCATCAAAGGAATAATAATGTCGATCCCCATATACTGTGCACACTGCAGGACATGGATAATACGTGCAATTGAACATCCCCCGCCGACAAACGCTATTGAAAGATAACAATAATTATCTTGTGAAGATATTAGGTTCAAATTAGTACTTTTATTATATACGTGTGTGTGTGTGTTTTTGCCTGAACGTATTTCTATGTACTATGGGGAGCAGAGTGCTTGTGTAGGCCAGAAGAGAGTCTTGGAGTCCCTGGAACTGGGAATCAAACCAGTGTCCTCTGCATCAGCAGCCAGTGCTCTACTGAGAGCCAACAGTAGCAATTTTCTAATAGCCTAAACATTGGTTCTCAGATGCAGTCTGAGTCAATAATCCTTATAAATATCACCAATTTATTCTGATAACACCTATTACAGGGGAAAACTTGTCATGTTTTTTCATTTATAGTACCAGACACCAAAATTAAGTCTGGGACACACAGAAAATAGGCAATTGAATGAAAATTTTATATTCAAGATTCTATAATCAAAATTTTAGAACACTTGCATATATTTTACAGAAATTTTAGCAAAAAAATAATTATTTTATGACACTTTTCTCACTGACTTCTAAACAATAAAACTTCTATTGAATAAGGCCAGCTCTTAGTAACACTTAGCATTTTCTTATGTTCGTCATTTTTCTCTATTATTGCCAAGTTGTCTTATTTCCTACTTCTAGGCTAACACATATGCACTTAAAATGCCATTATTCCATCAGAAAAAATAGTGGCTCAATCTCCAATAGCCTCCAGCTCTAATATGGGCAAGCCTGGTTATGAATCCCTCTTCCTAATCAGACACGTCAAGTCTCGGCAGTCAAACAAGTGAAGTTAATACAATTGCTCAGGAAAACTTCCATGAAATAAACGGCTGTCCTTACCAGGTATAGCATGGCGTGGAGATGACTTCCCCAGAGACATACTCCCAGTCCTTCCAGATGCAAGGACAGCTTTCAGGAACATAGCACTTTCCCTTGTGCTCGGCCATTCTTTCAAATGAAGAGGTCACATGAGTAGAGAAACCAGCAAGCATCAGGCAGGCTCTCGGGCTTATCATACTCAACTCTGAGTTTGCATTGGAAACTGAGTCTGGTCTTCCCCTCTTTCCCCCATAAGGTTCCCATGTATAACAGTGCTAACTAAATAAATACCAATAACATGATCAAGTATGATTTGACCTCTTGTTATATAGCGCAATAATTATAAAAAACGAGAGTATATTATAACATGGTGAGTTGTTCTAGAAAAAGCACATTTGAAGAGAAAATGGGTGGCCCTGTCACCATTATTAGCTACTAAAAGAGGCCGTGTTGTCTGACAGTTCCTGGTAAAACAATAAATTATGACAACAATAATATTTTCTGCTAAAGGATTTAGAGAGCAAACAAGCTTGTTTCTCGGTGCTAAAATTATTACAGTTTGATTTAGGTGTATTTAAATGAAATATATCAAGTATTTAACTTTCCTTTATGCTAGTATGCTGTTTCGAATGTGCGGTTTGAGTGTTTTCCCATCTTAAAAAGTTACCACAGAACAAACTATCTAAAGATATCTAGTATCATAAAATGTTTAGTACATATAATTTAATAGTAATGTAACAATTCAAACTCATAATATTGGAGGAAATAAAGTGCTATCAAAATATTCTGATATTAAGATTAAATAAATCTACATTGCATACATTTTATATATATATCAATACCCTCATTATAAATATAATTTTTCAATATTCTTATATTTTCCCTAAAATCCTGTATATAAATTAAGATAATTAACAAGCATAATAATAATAAATATAATTATAATACTTTAAATATTATTTAAGTATATAGTAAAGTCACTAAAATGCAACATTTGAGTGAACCTTGATAATTAATTGATATTAATATGTATATGGATAATTAATTGATTAAATAATTTTAATAATACAAAAACAAATGACCAAAATATATTATTACCAAAATATATAGAATGCATTTTTATGGATTTTTTTAAATGCTATAATTCATTGTTATAAAACATATGGCTGAGGACTGAGGATTTTACATCAATATCCATAAGCTGCCCAGCATGTATGAAACTCTGAATACCATCCCCAGAACAATAAAAAAATTGACATTAAAGTTTTGAATCCTGAGTTCATAAATAACCACAAGTGTGTTTTTAGACCTCTGCTGTCCTCATAGCTTTGTATACAGTGTGGTGCTTTCTTACGGGTGCATACAGTCTGTTAGACTTTACACACTACTCAGGAGGAAAATGGTATTTGTTATCATTTAGCCATGGAATAGACTTTTGTGGTGAGAAAGACTGCATAAAGGAACTTGTGCGTGTCAATGATGTATTGTCTGATTCAATTTCTTTCCTACAGACCAGCTACTCCTCAGGTTCCACACCCTTACCTCACCCTCCCAAACCTGCCCATCTTCTTGACTCTAAATCTTCTTTTTCTAAAATTCTTCTCATCGTTTAGGTCTCACATTAGTTCTCTCTTTTCTGTCTTTTCTGTCCCTAACTTCCTCACCAGCTTCGGTATTTAACAATCTGTATCAACTCCTCATTGAGGATGAATCAAGTGGACTAAATATTTGATTAGGTGGTGATAAAGACCCCAATAACAAAAGCAAGTATTTTTGTTTACTCTTACACAGACACTATCTTCAAATGTGCCACAGGCTCACTAACCTAACGACAATGCACTACTGTAATCTGTTTTCACCTTACACATGTATTTTAATGCCTCCCCTAAATCCCCTTCCCAAAATACTGTTTCATAAACCTTAGTTGTTTCAGTCAAATGGACCACGATCTCTGTAGACCCAGACACAACAATAGTCTTAAGTGATTATACAGATGACTGATGAGTTTTTCACACCTAATTAAAGCCCGGGAGAAGGAGGAAGACACTGTCCTTTTGTGTCTTTCTGGTTGGCTTGGGGTTGGGAGAAGCGGGCAATAAGCACCAATTAGGCACCTACTATGTAACTGGTCTGCTGTCATGTATTCAGCCATCCATAAAACAAACACCACTACACTCATTTTTAAAAGAAATTGAAACTGGGTAAACATACCCCAAGGTTATTTAATAAGGGGGACCAATATTTGAAGCCACCTATATTGACTTTCCCTCGATTTTGCATTAGGGCAAGGATTTCTAAACTACGTCTGATCTTTTACAGCCACCAAACCTATCAGGATCCCAGAAAATATAGGATATACTAAGGCATTGTCTCAACATGAGCCAGAAAAGGTCATACTGAAGAGAAGATAACTTAATTACCATCACTGACCTTTTACTAGAATTGTTTCTGTTTGTATTTTTTTTTTTTTTCTAAATCAACCAGAAGCATCTCAGTTCTTTCTAGCACTATTTCAATATAATTACGGAAAGAGAGGTGGCACTTCTCTACGTTTCTTAATAAGGTTAGCCAGGAAATAAATGTCAAGTGTGAACTGAGAGTCAAAGGTAGAAGCAAACAGAATCAGACGCTGAAATAAAATTTAGATATAGCTTTAATCGGTCATTCATCCCAACAGTCACAATCAAACAAACCAAGTCATGTTGCCGGTTTTAATTATTTGACTATAATAAAACTTCCCTTTCCCTTGTCCTTTAGATAAATTGTTTTCCTTGCTTGTTTGTTCTATGGCCTGATTTCCACCTGTCTTTGCTCTTCTTGTTTGCGGGCTCTTGTCTTTTGTGACCTTCTTTCTCTCCCTCCTATGCCCTTTTCTAGACAGACTGACATCATTCCCAGATACTTGGCTCTTTGGAGCCATTTAAATAAAGGTGATTCTCCTGGGAGGCAAGCCACAAGCCCTGTCCCTCCTGCGCTCTGACTTTTATGAGTTGTTCCTGGGAATGTCTTTGTGGAACGTATTCACTGAGGAAGAATGAGTGACCCATTTACCTGAGATGTCCCTCTCTCTATCCATCATTAGACAAGCAAGAGCCAAGGAGACCTGATTATATGAGCACTTACAAGGGAGCTAACAGCCTTCAGATTCTGTCTGTCTATTCTATTCTGTATTCTATGTACCACAGGTACACGATATTTCTGCAACTGAAGGAAATGAAGGAAGAATAGATACCCTGCAATTAAATTGTGGTTCATATATATTGAACATACTCTACACACACGCATGCACGCACACACTCACACACACACACATACACACACTTATCTTATAATATCTTACAGATCTTACAATGCCTATCTAGTTGAGGCTTCAGAGGAATGTGTAGAAAAAAAAAATCATTCAGCTAACAGTAGCAGAGCAGGAATTCAAGCTCTGGTGTGAATGCGGTCAGAGTTCCCACTTAAAGAAACCCCCTGTCTAGCCTCAATATCGTTACCTGAAATGTTTATAATTAAATCAGTCGGCTTCACTATTACAAATTAATGTCACTGATGATCCCTGCATCAATGGAACGTATTTGATGTATATATACCTACATGGTGCCTTGAGAAAAGGTAACTGATGGTGTCATTTTCCCACCTGCAGCTGAAAAGGGAGAAATCCCAACCTTATCTTAAAATGTGCACCTTCTTCAATTTGGTACATGACTCCAGTTACATTGCACAATGTTGAGTTACCTTAGAAATAGAATAGTCTGGTAGCTAACAACTCAAAGTTAACCACTGGTCAAAACAAAGATTTCGACTATTCTTGAATGAATGGTTTTAAAATATTTTTAAGTAAGTTTGTGTGTGTGTGTGTGTGTGTGTGTGCATGCGTAAGTTCGTGTGTGTGTGTGTGGATGTGCATACATGGGCCTAAGTGTCTCCTGCTTTGACTATGGAGGTAGGACAGCTCTTTGGAATCAGCTCTCTCCTTCCACTTTTATATGATTTCCCGGGATCCAGCTCAGGTCATTAGACTCACAAGGCAAGCTCTTTTAACCACTAAACCATCTGGCTGGCCCCATGAATATTTTTGAAGAACCCGTACTTTTCCTGTAAATCTTAAATGATTGCATTAGTGAGATAAGGGAACTCACCCTGGAGCGCAAACACAGCCACTTATGCAGGGTGAGGATGGGGCACAGGTGAAGTTCATGGCCAGGTTTGCACACGTGGTCTCACAATTTATACCACCAGCTGGTAATTCGGGGTCAGGAAACCTGCAGTCAAAGTATTCCTTCCCTTCTGGGCAGGCGTGAACTTCAAATACAAGCAAGGATAACATGGCTTTAGCTTGTATTGGCTTCACAAACTTAAGCACAAAATTCATGGACCAAATCATTGCTGTAACTAAAGGATGCTCTCATTCATTGATCCTTGAGTTGATGAGCTTAGCAACATTATCTAGTCAGAATTTTTCAGTCATCAAAATTTCCAAAAGCTTTTTCAAACTGGAAAATCGTACCCACCTTCTCTGACACGTCAATAAATTAATTTAATTTCTTGAAGTACAAAAAAGGGGGTATGTTGATTAATCAAACACACCAATTTTTAAGAGCTGAAAACTATAACCCATATTTCAACAATTATAAAGTCATAATCAATATATGTTACTCCTTGTACTTGCCTAACCTATGAATAAATATTTTCATCAGTTTTTACTATTCTCTAAAGTACAAAAGTAACCACTATTACAGAGGCATGACATGGACTTCCTGTTTCTCCAGAAGGCTTTGGGTCTGTCAAGAATCAAAACCCTTACATAGGATCGGAGGGATAGAATGGTGAGGACTCTGTTGAGAAAGCAGGCTACCTAAGCATCTTCGATTCAACTATGAGCTTTGTTGAAGAGGCGAACAGTTAAGTTTCCAGTAGCTCGTGTTAACTATGAGGCCCAGTATATGGGGCCTGTTGAGAAGCCCCAGACTGACCCAAATCACGACAATGTAAATCTAGAACATACAATTCAAAGGAGATCTTATTGTTTAGTTTTGGGTTCTAAGAAACAGGCTCTCCCTCTGCAGTCCAGGCTGGCCTTAAATCCCTCCCTCTGCTTTAGCTTCTTTAACTGGGAGGGTAGATATGCACCACGAGGCTCAGCTCACAGCTGAGTTATAATGATAAAAAGCTGGGTATTCAAGTAAACAACAGAGCCTAAATCTCACTACCTATCAGAATGAAAACCAAGAACTGTCATTTGCTCAGAATTGTTCTGTAGTCCCTGAAAATCTAAGGCTATTTCTTTATCTGACAGGAATACAGATTTATACAGTTCCCTAATTGGAAGATTTTCAGGATACAGACTCCAGTGGGAAGGTGACATTCTAAGAGAAATGGTAACCGATATATTTTATAAACCTATTGTTTGTACTTTTCAGTTTTATAATGGGATTTTACAGAAGCCATGTTTGCTTCTAACTCAGCATAGCTGAATCTGGCCTTGCAATCCGGATTGCCTTACCTCTACCCCCTCACTGCTGGCCTATAGGAGTGTGCCACCATGTTCTTATCCTTTGCTATTTTCAACTCATTGCAACTAATACTAGAACCCTGCTACCCAGACACACCCCAGGGCCCAGGAGCACTGACAATACCTTGGCCATTGGTAGACATTCAGAATCGCTAGCATAGCTCCTGAATCAGAACCAGGTCTCAGCAAGATCACCAGCACTTTGTGCACACATTAAAAACTGTGAAGTGTTAGTCCAAGACAGAGTTTTCTGGTTTCTGATCCACAGCAGTGTTACAGCCAGCATCTGGGTTAGCACCTGAAGTGGTGCTTGGGTGGACAGTATAAAGGTTACATGCTTCAGCTGATCAGCTGTGGTGCTAATCCAGGGATTCTCAACCTGTGGGTCATGCCCCTTTGGCAAACCTCTCCCTCCAAAAGTATTTATATTATGATTCATAACGGTAGCAAAATTGTGGTTATGAAGCAGCGATTCAGTAACTTTACGGGTGGGAGCCAGCACAACATGAGGAACTGGATTAAAGGGTTGTAGCATCAGGAAAGTTGAGAGCCATGGCTGGGGGCAGCCTCATATGCTCACCTCTCTAACTGTCCCTCATATACTCTAACTCTTGATGTGAAGAAAGTCAGGAACCACTGAAATGCTATGCTGACTACGTGATATTACTATATGCATGTGCTTGGGTAACAAAGCCTGGGAGGGACTGGATGCCTTCTAGCAGAGAAGTAAGAGGCAGTGTCTGAGATACGTGAAACTGAATGAATGGAATTTTTGCCCTGGCAATGCTGAAGCATGTATGGGCAGCCCATAGATGGCGGTTCTGTTGAACTTGTCCATATTGGGTTTCATGGTCTAAATTGATGAGGATGACTGACCAGGTTTCTTCCTCAAGCAGGCACCAGATCTCATTACAGACGGTTGTGAGCCACCATGTGGTTTCTGGGAATCGAACACAGGACCTTTGGTAGAGCGGGCAGCACTCTTAACCGCTGAGCCATTTCTTGAGATACACACTCCACAGGAAAATCTTTATCTGGAACTCACCAGTAGAGGGGGTTGCTGTCTCATCACACTTCACAGTCCCGTTTGAACACTGGCTAGAAGTAAAATAATTGTTAATTTATAGACGGCCAAAGTGTGATTCATATAAATAATTATTAAAGACAGCTATTTCATTTTAACGTATTTTATCAAACGCTTCCATGTAAGCGGCCTTGTGAGAGACATGAGGATAAAAATACGGCATTATTGTGAATGGCCTGGCCCAAGTGCTTCTAGCAACAGGGGAAAAGATGCAATTTGATTTATACAATGTGACATACTCAACACACAAATACATTTAAAATCTAAGAGAATAAAAAATATTTTAAAAATTTAAAAATCTGTTCATAACTGACATTTAGGTAGTCAGGGGTAATAAACCCTGCACAATTCTAAAGGATAGAAGGGGGTTATGCCTTAGATAACAGAAAGATTCTAATGCTTAGTGGAAATATACAAACTACAAGATACAAACCACTGTTCTGCTCAATCAAGTGCCAGGAGATATGGAGAGCAAAAGAGGTAAAGCCAGACCCTGCTCTGATGCTTTAATTTTTTTCCTTCTGAGTTGAGCTACCACAGTCTTTAAACACGGAAGTGAGAAGGTTAGTTAGAATGTTAAGACCACCATTCTGGGGCAGCATCAATAAAGAGGAATTGAGTCACAACAGCCATGCGATTGGTTGTGACATTAGGAGAAAACCATATACAGACAAGCGAAGCATTCAAATTCCTTAATATGATAACATAATAGGAACACACACCAGTCCTTGGGGACTCCAGCACAGATTTCCCCTCGGCTTTAGGGCAGAGCCTGTGTTCTGTATTTGCAAAATGAAGAAACTGACATATAAAGGGCCACATCACATGCAAACCATGTGCCCACATTTTTCTCAATAGAATGTCTCTCAGGTATATTCATACCTCAAATACCATAGAGGAACCGAGACAGTCAGATCTTCTTAGGATACTTCTCATGGGTCAGAGGCATTTGACAGGGTAGCAAACAAGGTCACAGTGCTAATTGGTTTTATTTTTGGCACTAAGGAAGGATGGGTTTTAATTTTACTAAATTTAAATAAATATTATTCAGGATATTAAATGCAAAGAAGGATTTTCCAACACTTGGGAGGAGAGCACAGACAAAGAGAGTTACATGCAATTGTTTTGCTGGAGTTTATTCGCTCTCAAACTCATATTAAGGATTGGAGCCCACAATGACGCTGTTAGAAGGTGAAACTTTAAGAGGTGGGGTTTAAGGCGCAAATTGATTTGGTCACGGGGGGTTACTTCTGGAAGAGATAAAGATGTTTATTACCTGAAACAAGTCATTATTAATCTCTCAGAAATGGACTGTATACAAGGGTGATTGTTATGAGCAGGTGGCTCCCTTGATTCTCTCTTCCCTGTGGATCCAATGTTCTTGACTCCTGTAACATTGAGCTAAGTAAACCTTTATAAAGTGCCTGACCTCTGGTATTTTGTTACAACAATGTAAAATGAAGGCAATCGTTAAAAAGGTGCAGGAAAGAAGAGCTGAGTGTTATTGTTAAGGCAGTGGGATGGGAAGAAAGGAATGCATTTCACCTATGGGAAAAAAAATAAAATCAACCTAAATCCAAGATTGTTAAGGTCTTTAAGGCTGGATGTGTTGAGCATTAAAAAAAGAGTCAGAACGAGTCTTAGATTTCTAGCTTGGGAAACTGTAGATAGTGGTATATTCTATACAGGCACATACACAAGATGCAATGGTCTCTCTGTGTTTTGATCAGGGGGTCGGGGGGAGATGGAAATAATTATAAAAAGTAATGTGAATGATAGTTTATCGTCGATACAAAATGAGCTATGAAGCAAGGTCTGAAATCGAGGGGCAAACCTGCCAAGCCAGGTGCCAGGGCATAAACCCCAGCATCATTATCAGGTTGCTTAATTACATGTGCCTCATTCTGCTCCTGTATGAATTGGGATAAAATGGCGGACCCTTATCTCTTGCAGTTACAGTCATGAGTGCTTAGTTAATAATAAATACAGCAGACTGAGAACAGTTTCAGGACAACAGAAAACACACCACTCTGGCTCTGTACAATTGTTGGCATTATCAACATCTAAAGATCAGCTGTGAGAACCTGCAGGGAGCTGGAAGGAGGATGCTGGGAGAGAGGTGTAGATAAACTTGTCCCGCTATGTGGACATGTCTTCACTTAGTAGACAGGTTATATCTGGAATGGGTGTTATCCTATCAGAGCTATTGAACAAGTTTTGATATACGTCAGGAGGTGATAAGTGACCCCTATGTATGTTATTGTTCTGATCCATTCCAGAATTGATTTTTTTTTGAGCCAATAGATGAGCCATGAACCTATAAGCCCTCAGGATGTAGTCTGAATTACTATCCCATTCCTGACATCTATTAAACCACCAAAACCTATTAAAGGGTTTTGTTTCACCAGTACATGTCTCGGGCATTTCCTATTCCACATTCCAATGTGATATATATGGAGTTAATGTATTCGTTGACACCTACCATAATCCTGAGGGTGTTGGGATGAGCTCCCCAGGCTGATAAATGCTCCCCCTGTAATGGCACCGGCAGTGATAGCTATAAGCAGAAAGGCGAAGTAAATAAAATAAGATATGAAATGTTTCCAACACAATTGAAATGGCAATTGACTCCCTGCTCTGCAATTGGTCACTGTAGGGTGTCACCATTCACAGTTCCAATGTGCAAATAGCAGAAACTAACTGGACATAGTAATTAGAGAGTTTGAAGATCAAAATAATTCTGAACTGCTAGTTAAGTCCCAAGAAAAGTCTCCGAATACATTTCAGAAAAACACATCCACTGTGTCTTTTACTCCTATGTGCAAACCAAAGTCTTTGCTTCCTCTGAGGGCTAAGACCTTTCTGAGGATGGGTCCTTCAATCTTATCACTCATATGACAGGGAAATGTCATTCTTGCTAGTGATTTTGGGTGTGGAGAAATCAAGTAGGAAAAAGCCTCAGGATTAACTGGTGGAATCTTTAACTGCTTTCTGTATCTTTCTGTGAGTATCTCAGCACATTAAGAAAAAAGTAAATAACAAAACAAGGAAAAAGATACTTAGCCATGTAAAGAACCATGAGCAAAAGTTCATTTGACCTATCAGAGGGAAATCAGACACAATCTGGCTGTCTCCAGCCATCTCTGTGACTTACATGGGCACACAGAAGTTAAGGGTGTCCTCATAGAATTTGCCTTCGGGACAGTTGCATCCTTCTGCACAGTCGTCATTGCACTGCTCAGGGGAGGAGAGAGAGGTGCAGGAGCGGAGGCAGAATGAGGAACAGTGATGGTACAGCATGCCCTTCTGACACACCACGGCTGTGGACAAACAAGCGTCACTTACACAGCCCCCCATGCGTAGAAACATATGCTCACTCATAGGTCCAAAGTAGATATAAGGCATGCGGCATAAAATCAAGGAATGAATGAAAGAATAGATAGACAAACAGAGAGATGGCCTCATTAAGGGTATAACATGGAAGTGAAATTACTATTCGAGAGGCTATTAACTTAGACATTCTGTGCCATTCTTAATTCCTGTACCATATTTATTCATTCTTACAGATGATATTTTTAAGAGTCTGAGTGATTTCCTGTGTGACATTTAAATCTTCATAGTGCTATTCCTTTGCCCTACTTTGCTCATCATTGCTTTGATAAAACACTGACCAAAACCAGTTTGAGAAAGGAAGGGTTTATTTGGCTTACGCATCCTAACTACAGTCCATCACAAGGAAAAGTCGGACAGGAACTTTAGCAGGACCGGACTCGAGTACCACGGAGGAAAGGTACTTACTAGCTTGATTCTAGACTCATGTTTAGTTACCCTTTCTTAAACAATCCAAGAACAACCTATTTGGGTGTGGCACTGCCCGTGGTGAGCTACGCTCTCCTTCATCAGTTCACAATCGATGTCTCACTGTTATGGTACCAGACCAGTCTGATGGAGCCATTTCCTCAGTTGGGATTCTTGTTTCCCAGATGATTCTTATTGCGTCAAGTAGACAAAAACTAACCAGTATGGTCATCATCTCATTAACCATATTCTTGAAATCTAAATAAGCATTTGTCTGTAAATGTGATGCAATTTGATTTTATTGATCCATACAGTGTTTGTTTTTTTTTAAAATCATGTTTATACTTTTTTTTTCAAAAAACTTCCAACTTCTCTTTAGGTCAAATGGAACTAAAAATGGCAGGCAGCTAGTTAAACATAACCTAAAATAGATCTACACAATGACAACACCAGCTAACATACCAGTGTGGATGGGGGAAATCTCCTCAGCTCCTATACCTCGATGAATAACTATTGACAATTAATGGCCGTTAAAAATCAATCTTCTTCAGAGACAAGCCCCCTGATAGGCTGTCCAATTCCAAGTGCTTGGCTCTGAACACATTTTTATGAGTAATATTAAATAGTCTCAGCAGGTTGTATTTATGCATAAATATGTAGTAATAATAATTATAGAAGAAGTCATAACTTTAAGAGGGAGTGGGGAGAAATGGCAGAAGTCGGGGGGGAGGAGAGGGGAAATGATAGAACTCACACATAAAGTTCTCAGAAATACAATAGTAAGTTAAAAACATCAGAAATACAATAGTAAGTTAAAAACATTTGAAATTTTCAAAGAATTAGTAAGAATATTATTTTTAATTTTTTATTTATTTAAGGCAAACAAAGATTTAAAATACACTAAAACACCTTGATCATTCTGATTCATAAATAAGTAAAATAATGTTAGGTGTGTAATGTAACTGTGTGAGTACTGAAGTGGAGAGGATTCCAGACACCATAAGCAAGGAGAGAACTAAAGCGCAAACTCTAAAGTAGAGGAAGGGTATTGATCCTAGTTGTCTTAGATCTTAGATTTCACTCTTGTGAAAACGGGAAAACCCTTATAAAAACCAGAACATGGAAGAGCTAGGCTGGAGAGATGGCTCTGCCATTAACGGTTAGGCCCCCTTTAATGGCATCAATCAAGAGACTGGAAGAACCATAGGTGACTGCTCAGAGATGAGAAGCCTCAATTGAAGAGGGGACTAGGGCAGGGGTCAGATGTGTAAGGGTCAATGGGCTCGTATTCCCAGCCTTGTAGGCCCTGAGCTCTGCTTCTATAACATGAGAGCGGGCTGCGTGAAACAATAAATTTAAGTTTTCAGTAAACTTCCTTTTTTTAAAAAAAAAAAAGTTAAAACAAAACAAAACCAGGAGACCGAAGAGTTGTGCTGCAAAAATAATTATAGGGCACATATAGAATTTCTCTTACATGGAACAGCAGACATCATAGTTAAAAGTATTAAAAATCAAGAACAGGAACTAGCAACTGCCTACTACATATTGTACCTGTCTAACTACAGATCAGTTTTGTCACTTAGAGCATCATCTTCTTCCATATTCTTCACTGTTTAGATATGACATTTCCAGGATAAGAATATTTTCAAAATTTTCCAACTATTTCTAATGCTTCTTTCAAGATAAATAATCATACTCCAACTTTGTAATAAATAACAGTTATTAGGGTTTTCCTCTGTGTGTGTATCTCTCTATCTCTCTCCTCCTTTCACTCCTTCTTCCTTCTCTCCCTTTTCTAGTTCCACAGATTTAAGTGAAGGGTCTCTCACATACTAAGCAAACACTATAGTATTTAATCCTTATAAGTTCTTTTATACAACGTATATCTAGTTTAAATAAACTCTGTATTCATTTATGTTCAGTACTTATATACTATAAGAATACTTCAAATAATTTACATACAATATTGACATCTCTTTTATAAAGTCAAAAGTGGCAATGGTGAATACAAACCTATCAACAGGTACCTGGTCATCTGCCTGTGCAGTCATACTCACCACAGAAGGAGATCTGCGATCTGAAATCAATGGGCACACCACGCTGGGCACATAGGTAGGCATAGTGAGCAAGAGCATTGCACAGGCAGGAGCTTCCACACTTGCATGCATCATGGCGGCACAGCTGATAGTACAGCCCTGGACTCACGTAGACATGGCAAGGAGCAAAAAGCTCCTGGTGGATGACATCACAGTGGGCTGCGTACCCAACTGACAGAACAAGAAGCCATGAATCTTTCGTATACGAGGCCAGGTATTACCCTAAGAATGGGGTACCGAACCTACTCAAGTACCTCCCTTTCCTAGAATTGTATTGCTACTTTAAACGAGAGTCAATATGTTGAGCAACCTAGATAACAGCACTGAAGCCACATTCAATTGTCTTTTAGCCAAAACTACAGTGTACCTGAATAACTTGAGCAACAGAAAGACTGACAGAAGTGGTAGCCTCAATCAGCCCAGCCTGAAGATCGCCTCAGGAAACCTGTTGTGAGGACCTGGCAATTATTACTTCTTGGCCTCTGTGCATGAGAAAAGTGGTTCCAGATAATGGATAGGCCAATAAGTCTATAGAAAACACATTACTCCAGGTCTAGCAATCATTGCATTCCTTCCAATGGAGTCTCAGGGGTGAAAGACAATGGGGCAGATGTCACAGTCATTCGATTCAACATCTACACAATTCAGTGGCCAATACCTAGCAAACATGAATAGCTCACTCTTGTTTGGATAGTAAATCTATGTGTGAAAGAATGGGTGAACAATGAACAGAAATTAGGGGTTGGAATATATTTTGAAGTCTCGGACACACAAATATCATAGTATTTGAATTATAGTATTTGTCATTATATTTGTACAATTGCCAACTTCAAATCAGTCCTTGACCAAATGCATTCCTGTGTAGGACAAGCAAAACAAGTTTGACCAGATCAGGGAGCTAAGATCTTTCAGAAAAAAAGAGAAAAGGTGAGGTATGTGGTTCCTTGATGTAAGTGTACCTTACATGCATTGGTTTCCTCATAGATAAAAACCAGTCAGTCTTTGTATTGTCATTGTGACTGAGAGGCAGATGGACATCAGATAGTTTTACTTTCAAGGAACAATACTGAATTGATTTTGTTGAGGACACCAAGGATATTTAATTGCAATATGACATATATTCACTAATCCTTTAAGAATTTAATACAGTGCATTTTCATCATATTCACCACCTGACTCTTCCTCCAACTCCTCCCAGATCTGACATATTTATTAATAATAAAAACCCTGGTAGTTACCTAAACACTATTTTTGCATTAAATATGCATGCATATGTAAAACAAATGACTGTACAAAGTTGGGAGACACAGTCCTAACCCCAAGAATCCTGAAAGAGTAAAAGAACACACCGATAAAGCCATTCCTTTGTGTTCTAAGAAACTGTAGATCAAATCGTGCTGCCGTTGTATAAGAGGTAACTCAAGAAGATCCTTGTGAGAAAATATCAAGAGTTTGGTTCAAAGTTAGTGTCTTTTTATCAATTTTTCCTTTCTTCTTTGGTCTTTCTTAATTTGCGTGTTTGGGATTTTCAAGAAATCATAGTGCACAGCAAAAGCAAAAAAGAAAATCTCTAAAGCATACAGCACAGAAGGCATCAAGTGTGTAAGCAAAGCGATGAAAAATGTGGTAAAACGGGCACAGTGGGGGCTGATAAGAAGCACAGCTAGAAGGCAGAGCTTTGCAAGAACTCCACTGAAACCTTTACGGGGCAACTTGATAAATAATAAAGTCGCTGCAACAGCAAGAAGGAAATCGTCAATGTTGGAAACAAGATATCAAAAACCAAATGAGATTAGTTGAAGAAGTGAATTCATTTTTGAAGTATCAGGATGGAATGGAGGAAAAATGGAAATGGAATGTCAAAGTAATAAATGATACAGGCCAAGATTCCAGTACTTTTGAGATTAACGAGAGAGATTGACAATCCTCCTCATCAAGTTAAAAACATCTAATTTCTTTTTTTTTAAGTGTTAGGAGCAAGATTATCTGTTCTTCCCAGCACATCCAAACTAAATTATGGACTCACTGCTCATAAAGCTATAATAGATGCTGTGCATAGGAATAAATTCGTGATGACCTTGAGTTATCACACCATGAAACTGAAGCTGAGCATCCCTAAAGTCTGACAGCAGTGTTAA
This sequence comes from Chionomys nivalis, assembly GCF_950005125.1. Lineage (NCBI taxonomy): Eukaryota > Metazoa > Chordata > Mammalia > Rodentia > Cricetidae > Chionomys > Chionomys nivalis. The sequence continues at coordinate 19,195,341 of NC_080110.1, forward strand.
AGTGTTTCCAGCATCCAAAAACCCCAAAACACAGACTGTGTTTAAGAAGAAAAAAAATAAATACCCATGATGTATAAATTTTTAAATGCAAAGTAATGGGTTGTTTTCTGTTCTTTTAAATAGCCCTAATTACATTTAACAGGCATGGATGTAGGCATATGACTGAACAAAAACACATAAGGAATGGCAGTGAGTGCTCTTACCTAATGAATAAATCATAATTTCAAATCATAGCATAATGTTATAAAATTAGAGTAGCATACTGAGCATCTCCCCTTAAGTCTACGTGCGAAAAGGAAGACTTACTGTTCTGTTGATTGATATTACAGGGGTCCACCATCGGGACGTGGACAGGAGCAAAACAAGTGGAGGAAACTCTCCACGCATGTGCGTGAAGCTGTGGGGTTCCTTCTATCATGCCCGATGGAGAGCTGGAAAGCCAAGAAAATGTTCACCATCGTCTCTCTCATTCACCTTATTCGTGCATATCCTTCAAATATTCAAGTAAGCAAATGTTCCTTTTCTTAATATTTAAGTAAATCTTAGAACTTCAATTTTGCTAGCAATTTCTAAGAAACAAACATTTCAGCTTCCCATTCTTGAGATTTTTCAAGGTGTGAAATTATCGACATATGTAAAGTGATTGAATCTTCATTTGTGCTTTGTGAAGAAATCCTCCTTATGCCCATTTTATAAAAGAAGCAAAAAAGTACCTCAGAGAAATGTTGATCAGTTTCATTAAGCTGGTATCCAAGAAAACAAAAGATCAGCCCTGGCTCCCACAGTACCCACATAACCAAACAGTCTGAGTGTGGATTAGGGTAATTGTGGGAATGTAGAAGTGCAAAGTTCCTATGGTCTATTCAAGCTAATGGCAAATAGCATAGGGTAAAATGGCCTATACTCTTGACTCTTTAGATCAACTTATATAAGGCCTGAAATACTGAGCAAAATTAATACCATTAAAATTGGGGTAAAAAGTGATAGAGCGTCACCCTTCCTTCAAATTTCCTCACTTCTTCAATTTCCCCAGTAGACCAAAACAGAAGAGAAAAAACCACCCTTTTAAAGTGTGACTTCAATATCAAGGGAGCAAATATGAAGTTCCACCTTCAGGGGCCCTCAAAACTCATTAACTCAACAGCCAACGTTGGCTAAGTGTTTCCCTATCAGTCCAGGGCCTGTGAAATCTACTTATACGGGTCCAGAAAGCAAATCCAGTCTCCTGAAGGATATATAGGCCTGTGCTCACAGCCACGATGTGTCTGAGCAGAAGTCTAGGCTTGACTTCCACTCTCACAGCACGCTAAAAGGTCAGTGCTTCGGTCACCAGCTAGCTGAGACCAGTTCTTCAACGGCACAGAAAGGAGAGAAAGAAAATGGTATACAAGACATTGGATGATGTTTCCCCTCATCCCGTGCATCCTCTCCTTCCTTTTCCTATTTCCCAACAAGCCCCCAGGATGCTAAAGAACTATAAGAAGGCTAAAATAAACGTCTCATTTTGTTCAGATGAAGGTATTAAAATTCAAGAAACTGCCTGAGTTCTATTTATGTCCCTCCTTGCCTTCCTTCTCCCTGCCTCCTCCCAGGGAAAGCAAAATATCTCAGGGTTCCCAGGAGCAGCTACCCGGAGCCTGGCTCTCTTATTTCACTTGGTTGACTTAAAACAATAAATTGGTTAAAGATAGGAACCAGAATGTAGGCCTGTTTATTTATTGTATTTCACTTTATAAAATGGCCTTTCAGCTCATCATACCTGACTTACTCTAACAGGGCATGTAAAATAAATTCTCAATTAATATTTTTCCATTAAACTATGTTTGTAGATTCGCATTAACCTTTGTCAAGTAAAGAATTTTAACTACTTTAGCTGAAAAGCTAAACAATGTTCAAGAGTTATCTCTGACTGAAATATTATCCTACATCCTTATCGCGCCTGAATGTTTATGCATGGAGGGGACTGGTGCCTCGGAGAGTGGCAGACAGATCTGCCATCTGTTAAACTCTGACTGCTAACCCATTCTGACAGACAAGGCCAAGAAAGAGGGCTTAATGTCTTTTCTGGACATCTGAGCCAAGCCTCCTAGCCTGGTTTCTGTTTTGAAAATGTGGTAGAGACATTGTTATTTTAACTTCAAGTAAATAAAAAAAAATCTGAAAGTAAATAAATTGCGTTAGAGATAATGTAAGATAAACTTTACTTTTGAAACTTTAATTAAAGCATCAGCTCTCATTATTTCATTACACATTCAGTGAACTTCTTGATGCATGGTTAAAAGTTCTGGTCAGTTAGGTTGTCTATCCGGAATGAGCAAGTTCTGCGATTATAGCGACCAAGGATAGTAGCATCCTAATGATTACAACCCTGGCGGTTTGGTACGAAAACCAATAAATGATATTCTTCTCACAGCTAATCCAGATTTGACTTTGGCTAGATATAAACTCAATTTTACAAAGCAAATACTGTCTTCTTGGTTTGATTATTAAACCAGAGTTTACGATTAAGATTACAAAGGGAAAAACCACAGAGGGAAAGATTATATGTGGAGTTGTTTGGGGGAAAAAAAACACATGTTATTTAGAGAACAGCTCTTCTGTGACATATTCCCTGGATGCTCAGCCCACAGTGACCTCTAAGCTTATACTCTATTTCTGGTTATGACCACAAAGGGCAACATTTATTATTTTGAAATTACCTCAATATATTATGTGCACTATTAGCTTCTGCCTCACCTGTCACCAAACAGTTTGTCATTAGAATCTTTTATATGGATATTACGGGCCAGCTTAAAATTGTATGCATTTTGTATGTACAATACAATTCTTTAACGTTACACGTATCCACTCTGCAACGGTTGAGCCGAGCTAACGGACACAGATGCCACCTCATATTCTTGTCATTATTGCATGAGAAAATTTGCCATTTAGCCTCTTTGCAATGTTCAAGTAACTAACACATCAACACTTGTTCCTGTGCTGGATGGAAGACCTCTAGTCATCCACTGGTCAACACGAGCCCTACCTTCAGCCCAGCTCCTGACCACTCCTGACAGCCATCAGGGTTGTTAGCCTTTTTTTTTTTTTTTTTTTTTTTTTTTTTTTTTGATTTTCGAGACAGGGTTTCTCCATAGCTTTTGGTTCCTGTCCTGGAACTAGCTCTTCTAGACCAGGCTGGCCTCGAACTCACAGAGATTCACCTGCCTCTGCCTCCCGAGTGCTGGGATTAAAGGCGTGTGCCACCACCGCCCGGCCAGGGTTGTTAGCTTTTAATTCCATGTTTCCTAATGGTTAAAATCCCTCCTTGATAGCGCAACATCAGTTTGCAGAGGATGAGTACCCAGTCATCACTTAACTGGCTCCCAGGGGGCTTCGGAGCAACGGACCGGCACTCTCATCATGACCCTGAAGCGGGAACTGTTGATTTGAACAGGTGTTGCAAAAACACATTCTCATATCAAGGAGACAGACATAATTTATCGCTTCTCTGCCAATGCAACAGCAATTTTCAGAAAAATCCAATGAACTTAGACACCAAAATTTGTCTCCTAACTAACAGTAGTGCCAAAGAAAACCAGCACGTACTGTAAATAATAATTAATACAAATGACATTAGGATTTTCTAAAAGGTTGCAAGTTTCTAAAAGCAGATGACTGAACTTGCTCCGTAGCAGAGGTGCGCACAGGAGGCAGCAGTGAGCCACATCCTGAGTCCCATTGCATAAAGTCAAGTCAAGCATCACTCCAGAATATGGGCTAGTTCACAGTTTATCTTAAAGTGTGGTCATGACACATATGGAGTTGTGCAAATGAAAGGTGGTCATGAAAAGTTTGGCAGCAATCAAAGGGTTTTGAAACAGCAACCTCCCAAACTAAATTCCAAGACAAATGAGGTCACATGCGGAACAGGTGTCTATAATACCAATGCTTGGGAGGTGGAAGCAAAAGGATCAGGGGTTCAAGGCCAACGTCAGCTTGCACTGCAGGTTTGAATCCATGAGACATTTTCTGATCCCTAAAATCCCTGTAGAAAATGGTGGTCACACTTAGAATCCCAGCACTGGGAAGGTAGAGTCAGCTGGAGTCCTCGGGTTCGAGCACACAGCCTATACTAATCAGTGAGCTCCAGACCAATAGAGATCCTGCCTCAAAAGGCAAGGTGGGTGGCCCCGAAAAGCAGCACTCTAGGTTGACTCCTGACCTGCACAGCACACACACACACACACATACACAATCACATCACATTAAATACGTTGTGATTCCAAGGTGTTTCTCTCAGCAATCACTTGCGAGGCATTGCACGACTTTACGGCAACTTTGGTTCTGCACACACAATGTACGCTACCCACTTTACGTACTGTCATGCCATACGTCAACAAACGCTGCCTGGAGCACCTCATCTCTGGCTGGAGAATATTGTATGCTGTGAATTGCAATGTTTAAACCACACAAAGATGTTTGCTTTTACGCAAACAACAGCTTTGCTTTAGAAAGTGTATTTTTAATATTTTCTACCATCATTCCTCCCTCATGTAAGTATCAAATTAATGTTATCTTTAGACTGTATTGATAGAATGCTTGCTGTTTTTTTAAGCATCTTACTTGTTGATTTGAGTTTTGTTTTAAAAGTCATCAAATTTTGGCTTGAGGTTAGGACAAATGTTTCAAGAACATCTGAAATGACCTTAAACGCAGCTCTACCATTTTCTACTACGTTTTTATGTGAAACAGCATTCTCAATATTGATGTTTATAAAACCAAAATATTGGGTGAATCTGGCTGTACGTCATATTCAATTCAATTGAATCTGGCTGTATGGCATATTCAATTCAATTGATTGTGTAAAAACACAATCATCATCTCACTATGTAAGTTTGCTTTCATCTTAAACAGTAAAATTATATTATAGCAAAGGATTGTTTAAAATAATTTTCTTATAGCTTATTATCACTATATGTTTGATATATATATATATATATATATATATAATGTAGTACTGCATAAAAGTTCATGGATAAAAGGGTCTTGACTGGGGAGACTTTAAGAAATCCTAAGTGACCTTGAATGACTTTTTTGTCCCCTTGGGGTCTTAGTTTCTTCTCTAATTACTGAGACAAGAACACTAATGTGGGGGTGGCTATACAAGTTAAATATGATGGTATATGGGAAGTGCTTAGCCAGCGATTGCTGACCTCCTATCCGTTATGTAAACATTTTTAATGAATCGCCCTCCTCTAAACTGACAGTCATTAAACTCAACGAGCTGTACATAAATCATACTCACAGAAAGTCATCTCTGATGTTGCCATTAAAGGTGCCACACAACCCTAACGTCCTTCTTTTCCATGCACTGGAGAGCTGTATGTAAATTCTTTCTCCATCAATAGCAAACAAGATCTTTAAGCCAAAGGTGGTTCTCAGAAGAATGAATAAGGATGACAGGGTTTGGATTTCCACAATGCCTGGAGGGAAATAACATATATAAATGAGTGTTGTCGCACAGAGGCAGTGTTCTGAGGTGACCGAGGGTAACGGTAGGCCTCTCTTTCTATGACACCTGCAAGTGTGTAGCCAGCTGGCAGGACTTGTCTATGCTCCAGGGATGAATCTTTCCTAGTAGCTTCTTGTTTCCTTCCCCGTCTTTCACTTTCTCAGTCTTTGGCAGTATTCCATATGGACTGTTATCAACACATAATTTCCATTGTCAAACATCTTAAAGTGGTAGGTCTTAGATATTTGAATTCTAATCATCTTTTTTATAGTGTGTGTGTTTGTGTGTGGTGTACGTGTATATGTTTGAGTGTGGAAGGAATGAATAGTGTAGCAGAGATGAGGTGTATGGTTATATGGGGGGGTTGGGGGTGGAGGTGTGGCATGTGACCTGTGTGTGTGTATATTTGTGTGTATATGTCATTTGTGTATGTTTATGGGGGATGAAGTGTGTGTACATGTATGTGACGTGGTGTAGCAGGGCATGTTATCCTAAAGGGGGCATGATATATTAGGAAGTATTAATTTCCTTACATTTATTCCATATTTTCATGAATGCCAACAAAAAGAAATGGAAAGTATAGCTCTTGGTAATCACTATTTTATGAGACACAACACAGACAAATGCATGTTCAAAACTAAGAGAGTGACTTTGTCACCAAAAGCTCTTCTTTGCTCCTCTGTCAATTTTTTTTAAAGATTTTAAATTTCTCAGTTTGGTCCCTAAAGCCATAAACCTGAAAAATCTTTGGTCACTGTATTTTCCTCATTGTCTTCCCCAAACATCGCCAATGAATCCAGCAGTAAGTGCTGGCCACTTGTGTTCTGACAGACCCTCATCAGTCTGTCTTTCCCCCGTCTCTACTCTCTCTGCCTTGGAGCAGCTCCTCCTTGGCTCTTCCATGCCTCACTAAACAGCATGCTGTATGTTGTATTGTTGATATCTATCATCTCAAAATCACTTCCACAGTGCTGTCCTCATAGTCAGAAAAAAAAAAAGGAAAACAAAAGAAAGAAACAAATTACAACTCCTTAAAACTCACTGTTTGCTTGGCTAATGTGTATGAGATTGCCATTTCTGAAAATGATAACTATTTTATATTGACTTCTGTATGAATTTTCTTAACATGATACCTGTGTGACACTGACATGTGCCTTGTAACACAAGCTGGAACATGGCTGAGAGTTCTCACTGGGAGAGCAAAAGAATATCCTTAATATCTATGTTTCGATGTGGACATCAACAACGTCCATCTCAGGAAACTACCACATATAAAGCCCTTGATACACTGTTCATACCCCACCTGCTTTCCTGATGTCAGCTCTGGATAGTCTCTGTTGGCTTTATCAAGGATGTAGCTATGTCAATTCGGTTATATTATCCCCTAAACAAGCTTCACACACTTATCCCTTACTTCCCTCCATAGCACTATCTCAGCTTTTCACCCGAAGAATTTCTCAGCTTCAAATCTTCTCTTGACCCAGAAAGTCCTTTGCCCAGTGTTGAATGGGCTACTCCTCATTTGAACCCACAAAATCCTCCACAAATCTTTGAGTCTATCTCATTTTATTTTGAGAATCTGTTTGCTTGTGCAAACTCTAGGCCACTTGAGAAAAATAGTAAATATGATGCCCTCCAGTATTTTGGTAGAAGGACACAAGCACCCAGTAAATGTTTTGTCATCGAACAAGAAGAAACTCTTTAGATTGTGCTTGCTATCAATGCTAATGCACGCACAGCGTTGCTTCTTACCGTTCAGAGTGAAGCCGTGGTTGGGACTGGTGAGGATCTGGCCTCCCCTACTGAGTGTCACTTGCTTGTTGAAATCATCCTCCAGTATTAGAGTTATCGACTGAAGGCAGACCAAACCCAGGTTCTGCACAAAAGTCAAAATATTCGTGATAGAAAAGAAGAGACAGAGGCAAGAAGGTGGGAGAAGGATGGGAGAGAAAGGAGAAGACAGAAAAAAGAATACATATAAATAATTTCTCATAGCCGGGCAGTGGTGGCTCACGCCTTTAATCCCAGCACTCGGGAGGCAGAGGCAGGCGGATCTCTGTGAGTTCGAGACCAGCCTGGTCTACAAGAGCTAGTTCCAGGACAGGCTCCAAAACCACATAGAAACCCTGTCTCGAAAAACCAAAAGAAAAAAAATAATAATAATAATTTCTCATACATAATGGAGGCTTGGTGTTGGTGATAGATATAATGAAACAACTGATACATAATCCATTTCATGTAATCCCATCCCTCGCAATGTATGGTTGGCTATGATATATCAAATATGATACAGATTGCAGAAACTGTAATAGCAACATTTTCAGTCAAGTGCCAGCAATTGTCTTCTAAGATACATGGTGTATCACTTAGCAAGTACAACTGACAAACTTGTCAAGAAAGACCAACAATTTAAGACTCATTCTAAAGCTAATTCAAACACTAATAAATTTCAATGAAAGAATCAAGTTGGAGCCAGGCATGCTGGTTCACATGAATATTCATTCCCAGCACTCCAGATGCTGAGGAAGGAAGCGTGTTAAAAATCTGAGGTTAGACTATGCTACATAGCAAGAGTCTCTCTCAAAAACAAACGATGGGGAGGGGGGAAGAACTTAGTTAATAATGTTTGTTGAAAATGGCCTTTTATTGGAATTATTTTGTATTTATTTTTCTCTTACATATTACATCCCAACTACAACTTCTCTTCCATCATTCCACCCACCTCCTGGCCCCAATCCACTCCCCTGTTTCCTTTCAGAAAAAGGCAGGCCTCTCATGGCTGTCAGCCAGCCATGGCCTACCAAGTTTCCCTAAGACTAGGCACCTCCCCTCATATGAAGGCTGGATGTAGTAATCCAATAGGAAAAGAAAGATGCAATATAAACAGGCAAAAGAATGTAAGACAGCCCCCTCTCTGACTGTTAGGGGTTGCACAAGAACACCAAGCCACACAACGATAAAATACATGCAGAGGTCCTAAGTGAAATCTACGCAGGCTCCCTGATTGTTGGTTGAGTTTCTGTAGACCCCAGGTTAGTTATTTCTGTGACTTTTCCTGTGATGTCCTTGACCCCTCTGGCTCCTACAATCCTTTACCCATCCCCACTCTTCTATAGGATGACTCGAGCTGATTATTAAAGGTGTGGGTAAATTTTTGAAATTACTTTTCCTTTTGTAACAAATTAATGATGTTTTTATTTAAAGAAAAGACCTAACATCAATATTATAATAAGTCAAAGAATTATATATTATATTATTACATGTTATGTATCCCTTTAGAATGATATGAAATCTACTGGATCCTATACAAAAAATACCCTGTTACACAAAGAGTTTGGCAATAAATTAAGGCTTAGTCCTATAATGAAATCATGCATGTTTTCAAAAAGAAGCATACGTAAATAACTTTGAGTTAATTTTGTTTTCAAGTGTAAATACATCTAAAGTCAAGGTTCACCACATCATCAATATATGTCATGACTACCACTGAGCATTATTCATTCTTTTATGATTTATTAGGAATAATGACATATTAAAAAGCAATACATTAAGACTAATGATCTATTTTGTTAATCAGAGTTTTCACTTAATCAGAATGTGAAGTAGAAGTTTGAAATATGATCATTCCCTGCTTACTGTTGGGCATTAGTGCTTACCTGTTCACAGTGAGCTTTCTGTAAAGTAATTGTGAATTTATCTTTTCCAGTTCCTTTCACAAGGATGTACTGGCACAAGCCAATGAAAGAGTAATGGCGCCCATCAAAGGTGGTAAAATGAGAGTCGCCCACAACAGAGCACTGAACTATCCAAAATAAATAAGGAAGGTGAAGAACACAGAGAAAGGAGAGAGGAAAAAATGTGTTAATTCCTGAACAGCAGGAGGACAACAATTTAGGATAAAAAAAAAAGCATACCTCAAAAGAAAATCTAAAGTGTAAATTTGGTTTTACTGATCTGACAAACTGTCATTAAATTTCATTTAAAAATTATTAAATGATAGTCTTTCCAAGTAGTTTTAGGCATTATATTTACCCATTTTAACAAAATTTTACCTGAGTTGCCTACTCAACGGTACCATGTATTCAATTTCTCAATTATCTTATACAAGCAAATTTTATGTTATTACATGCTTTGAGGTATATATGAGATGCATTCATAAAAATCAGTGTTGTTTTCCCTTCCATGTTAAAAACTACTTTTTAAGATTTCAAGATTGTTTTTTAACATTTGGAAAAATTACCTGGACAGTCATGCTCAGTGCAGTTCCAAACTCCACCAACACATACACTAAATAAAATCATAAAGATATTAGCCTGACACAGACATTATGCTGACATTCGCCTCAATATATCAGTTAATATACAAAACACAATAGGTTCTCTATTATCTGACTAGTATTCTAAAAAAGTTAGGCTAATCATTATGAACTGGATGGTTCACAAATGGCTGTTTATTATGTATCTATTTACTGTCACCAGCCACGGACAAGAGGAAAGAGATGTCTTCTTGTGGAAGACACAGACTATAGGCTTCTTCCCACCTTGACAAAGCAAGGAGTTTCTGGAGAAAGAAAGGGTCTCCAATGACACCAGCATCTGAGAACATGGTTAGTTATTCGATGGTATGTCTTTTGTGTATTCTGACAGCAAAGAGAAAGGGACCATGGTCATGTAGCCTTCTGCATTTGCCTGAGAATGTCCTGGAGGAATTTTATGCTTACCCAGAGCGTGAACTAGGTTAATAAGAAATTGTAAATCTTACTGATCATGACCAAAAATTGGCAATAGACAATCACTTTATAAACTATCCAGTATGTAAACCCAGGGGCACCACCTAGTTCTAAGAATAAAAGCCTGTGTTAATTAATGATTATGAAAAATATAATGGCATATGGGCAGAGGATTTTATGAAATTACCAAGGGAAATAATAAGAATACAAACACATAAAGATAACAAACGTGTGCAGTTCAAGTAAAATACAAACTGTGTTTCAGAATTCACAGATGAAACTAAGCAATGAGTAGATTCTACAAGATAACTGTCATGACCAAGTTGTTAAGGAGAATGGTACCTAGAAATTATTCTCTACCCATGGACCACTTACCACTCAGTGCACTCTTGCTCAATTTTTGAACCAACTGAATAAGCTAACCCATGGAAACTACATGGACAACTTTCCAAGGAGATGCAAGTCCCATTGTCCATTATGAGACCTGTTTAAGAAAAATAAATGTTATATTCTCAAAAGAAATAGTAAGGGTTACGTTCTTTGATGATACAACAATTCAGTCAAATGTTGAGACCTTGCTTATAGAAGGTGCTAGAAACAAAAGCTCCTTGACTGTCAGGGAAGATTCTAGCAACCTGGCTCTCAGTCATGTCTCCCTTATAAAGGTTTTCTTCAATTAGATTTCAACATTGATTCCCTGTACTCAACCATCAAAATCTCAAAGCCTATCAAAGAGAAGAAAGGAAGCTGAAAAATGCTTCCTGGACTTTAAAGGAAAAGAAAGAAAAAAGTGAGATAGTATATCCTTAGTTTATGTTCTGATCAGCCAAAGATAAAAGAGACTAAAGAACAGTGCTATTCACTGGTTCGATGAAGTGCATTTGCTAAAACTTTGTGAAGGTAAATGAGGATGGAGCAAATTTTAAATCAGCTTTTCCATCTGCTGATCTTATTCATAACAAGTTTCTACAGGAAAAAAAGATTGGCCTACCGTAGCACATGGACTTAGGCCCTGAAGTCACAGCCTTATCCAGTGTTTGATTGTAAGCAAACACCTCAAGACTGCCACTGGCTCGCCGCACTGGCAAGTCAAAAAAGGCGCTAGGAAAATCACTTAACACCTTTATGTTTTTTCATTTTGAGACCTGGAGATTGACCAAGGTCTTTTGAATACTAGGGAAGTACTTTAGCCCTGGGCTACATGCCCAGTCTTCTTTTGCTAATTTGTATTTTTTAAGGGTGGGGAACATGTTGGAGAATGTGGGTCCGCAAAGTACTTGCTGGGTATGTATAGGGTTTGAGTACGTGTAGGATGCAGAAAAGCCAGGCCTAGTGATGCGCTCATACAATCCCAGCCCTGGGTTACTGAACAGATGAATCCCAGAACTTAGTAGTCAGCCAGTCTAGCCAAAATGACAATCTCCGCAGTTCAGAGAGACCCCTTCTCCAAAAACTAGTGGAGAGTAATAAAGAAGCACACATAACCTCAGTCTCTGGCCTCCACGTTCAGATGCTTACACGCACAATAATTAATTACTCATGTGCACACTCAAAGAAAGAGAGAGAGGAAGCTAGAAAACATCTTTGGCCTTCTCTATAGATGGTCTATCCATACAATAACTTTAAAGCTCACTTCTACTATCTGTTATCATTTTCATTTCAAATATTAAATCTACACTAGGACTAAAATCTTATCATGGAAAAATATAAAGACTCTTTCCTAAACTCACTTTCATAGTCCAGGAAATAAAATTATATAAAGTATTATGATATAGTGAAAGAATACATTCATCACCTCGGGAATTAAAAATACTAGTGTCCAAGTTTCTGAATTTTTTTGCAAAATTTAAAAAAAAAAAAAAACACCCTTTTATTGAAGAAGAGGACACGTTCCTCTCAGTCACTTAAAAGATTAAATGCTACGAGGGTACGAAGTTACGGTTGCTTTGATGTCCAGGGAACGGACAGCAAGACCAAGATGTGGCCTTCCCATAACCGAGTACCACAATAGAGGAGTGCAGGCAGGGTTTCTTCGCAAGGCGCTTACCGTCAGCACAATAGCATCCATCAAGGCAGTGAAGATTGCTCCCGAGACACTGCTTCTCAAACGTGCAGCTAGGCGGGCAACAGCTGATACAGTCCCGGTGGACAAAGCTGTCGTCGCATTTATCAGCTGCAGTGGGCGTGCAGTGGGTCACAAGTCAATTTTTTCAAAAAACAGGGTTGAGGAAATTAGTACATTTACAACTATGTCAGCCATTTTTTAAAGTTTTGCAGTGTGTTAGGGAAGTTAGGCAAGCTGAATTCTAGGATAGGACTGAAACTTTTTGTAAAATACATGGCTTGGAAACTACAAACGTACTGCATGCTGGGAAGTCGTCCCTCCAGTCTTGAATAGGAAAGCCAGCGTGAGAACAGGCTCTCGCGTACTCGGTGGCTGCCCGACAGTAAGTTTCATCATCATCCGTTCTAGAAAAAATTTTAAAAAGAGAGAGAGAAAACACTGAGCCAGGGACACTTGGTAATCTAGACAGAAATCTTCCTTGGACATTGGACCCCCTGCGAGTTAAAAGCAATGAGGGTTTGTACAATAAAGACGCTAACATTAGTTAAGGTCAGAATGCATTATCTTCCATGACGTACCTTGTAGGAGACAAGAATGTTGAAAACACATACAAGAGATCCTAGATGAATACACCCACCTAAATTTAATACAATGTACATCAACACCTTTATCAAAGCCTTTCCCTTTTCCTATGGGTCAAATAAAACTATGAGGAAAAGTATTTATATTTAAAATTTTTAAACCTTCACATGTGTTTTTACATCTACACAAAATATTTTAGACATCTTAGAATTTAATAGGCATTAAATGCAGATAAAAATTTAATGAAATAAAAACAGATAAAATTGTATTTCTACAAAAATATCAAGGATGAACTATTTTTGGAAACACCTCATTCTGAATTGCCCAATAGTCTGTGGCCCTCCTAAGGATTATGCTCATACCATATCAGTTCTTGCCATAACAGTCCAAAATATTTTTCAAAGACTTAATAAATAATATTTAACTTAAGATTTCAAAGGAGATTTCCGAGCCCTTTCACTGAAGCTGGACATTTTTACAGCATTGCCACAAGTAAATTATCTCTAATTATTTTTCTTGCCATCACTTTAGAAGCTCTGTAAACAATAATTTCTTATGGGATCTGCCAGTTCCCAGAGCAGATTAACTAGGCGCTTTCAAAATAAACAGGTTTCTAACAAGGTAGCGAGCTTGGTTTTCAACCCGGTGTGTACTCAAAATTGGATTGTTAAGCATCTTACACGATAATGACCTTAAGAATGTTCCACTCTGTGACTCTTAACGTCTTCAGTCTTTGTTATAAAAGCCACCTTCTCAAATTGCCCTTATTCTGTGCTGCTGTAAGTGAAGCCAAGTAGCTTATCTAGTCCAATTAACTGAGCTTTAGAAGGCAAAAGAGAAACCTGTCCGTATAACTGCAGGGGCTCAGAAAATCCTCAGAGAACAAAACAGAAAAGTCTTCTTCTGTTGCATTTCTGGAAGAGATTTACCTTGAAATCTCACGGTTTACCTTAAAAGGTATGAGTGTTTCTTACAATTAATAGTAATTTTGAAAGTTAACACAGAAAGTGATTTGGGGCTTGCCAAACGATGCAACAAATATCAAAATATCTGTCATTTACTGAGAGTCTATATTACTCCAGGGAGGCACTATCCGAGGCACACAGTCTTATGGCACCTAACGAAATACATCAAACTGTTCAAGAAGGAATTCATTATCCTAACTTGGTGAAAGGAAATAGCTGATTTTCCATTTGGCTGTTAACTCCAGTGAGAAAAGCAAGCATTAAATAATAGTTGTTTCTAATTCAATTGACTCTAACATGCCAAAAATTAAAAATCATTTCTTTGCTGCCAAGTTTTTAGAAGCAAATGTAGAAGGCATAGTTACAAGTATTATTTCCATCAAATTCTATGTCTTCAGTGGAGCTTAGTATGCAGCCCTTGATTTCTCTGTGCCCATCACAAGCAGGAGGCAAAAGTGGGTGCCACTGTTGGGAACCCACTTCTCTACCCCACTAGAATTCAGCTTTCAGAGGAGAAACTATAGGAACATGGTTTCTATGTTTCCATGTGTACCACACTGCTTAACTAGAAAGCACAAATGATGGGCATCAAGTCAATTTCAAAGAGCCCTCATTGCTGAAGCAAGAAATGAATGTGTGTCCATAGTCAATCCACCTTTTCATTGAACAGAATCTTTCTGAATCTGTTCCATGGTCCAGGTAAAGAAAAGAATCATTCATTTCCTACAAAAAAAAAAAAAAAAGGACAGTACAGAGCACCCAGAAGGAAATACCAGGAGAAGTGGAAACTTATTCTGGGAGTTTCCACTTCTGTTTTGGCAGTGTCCACGAAACTCAACCGCAATGCCCTTCTTCCCATATGAGATTCCTATTCTTTCCCAAGCCTGTCTTTTCACTTCAGACACATGCCTTTAAGGGTCAGTTAATTTAAACCACAACAAGCTAGTTTAAATTAGCTGCACACGACTGCTCTGCTCCATTTGTACTAGAGAAAGAAAAATCAGAGATTCAAAACAAATAAAATAAAAAAAGGTTGGGAGTTTATATGATGTGGACATAGAAGAGGAATGCTTTCATCTCTAGATCTCCCTTATTTTCGGAATTAGAAACTTATCCATATTTCCTGAGTGTATGAATACAAGAGACATTACTGGCCTTCTGTACATCTAGGTATCGGGCATGTTTCTGCATTCTGGTCCAAAAGACTAAGAATGAGGATTGTATATGAATCTTCTAGGTTAAAAATACTGTTCCTTTGTTTCCTTTCTCCCTTTCTGACAGTTAACATGAAGACGTAAGAGGAGCCAGTTTGGGCCTTGAAGTTGAGAACAGAAACAAGGACACCCTGTATCAACAAGACTGCAAAGTCACTGTGAAGTTTATGGAAAAGGGCCATGATGTTAATCCAAGAGCAATTACTGGCTTGAACTTTTAAATGAGAGAAGTATAAACATTCTGGTTAAGTTTATCCACTGTTCCTTTGGCTATTGGAGCAGCCAAATTAATGACTAGAGAGTGACCTTCTTGAATATAGCAAATGAGTCTTTATCTCAGCCTACAAAAAGAAATGCGTGTTAAAGATGCCTATGCCAAAGCAACTTAGGAAAATTCGAAACAGTGAACACGAACCACTGTGGGGAAAGAATAACAATTTTTAATTCTATATAAATGGGAAAGAAGGGACAAGCCCACCTTTGCAAATCTTGAAAGGGAAAAGGTCACGTTGAGTAAAAGAACAAAGACATAACAATCAGTGCTTACTTTTTAAAAAGAGAGGGAAGAAATTTTTTCAAAAATGCATAATAATTTCATGGGCCATCAGTGGAGAGGAGAAGCTAGCTGAGAGCTTTGTACTCATTTAGGAACCCCTGGATTTGGAGACCATCTACACAAGTCAAGTCCTGACTGCACTCTACTCAAAGGCAAACCAAAAGCCAATCATAAAATATTTGGAAAACCTTAGTATATTCAATATACTGTTATAATAATTGATCTAAAGAAGAGTATTTACAAGTAACATAATTTCAATACTATTTTGACTTTTTTATTGCGTTTGATAAAAGCAGAGATCTTAACAAGCTATCAAAAATTCAGATGGCTTTACTCAACTAAAACCTAGTCAGCTGTTCCACAAAAGCTTTCAAGTACACAACTTATATTTCTTGTGACTAATTCAATATTTAGATATACAAAATCCCTAATGTACTCTTGAATCTTCAAGAGGGCTAATCATATATACTTGATAATTTAAAATAAACAAAATTTAAAAATAGTTACAATCGGTAATTTGTCTTAAATACTACGATAAACACAGTGTGATCAATTTGTTGCCTAGACAACTTCCTATTCTGGATGTTGTTAACCTGGGATAACATCAATCAATCTGTGACTATAAATATACAAACATTAAAAGTGTGTTTCTAATCATCTCCAACTGAAATTCAGCATTTCTTTCAATTGTGCATAAAGGCATCAATCAAATCACAAAATGTTAGCAACACGTGATTTTGTCAGCAACATGTCTCATTTATTTTGCATGTGTTCTAATTTCTCATTATAATTATAGAAATTACAAATTATTGTTTGTACCCATGATGTCAGATTTCAGCTGTTATTAAATATGAAATTTATTTTAAAGCACATACATGTATTAAATATTGATTCCTTTCACCTTTTCGATGGCTATTTCATTAGTTTCCTTCATAAAATTATTTTATTTTGAGGATTTTAAATGTCACTGCATAGAAGTTTCTAGAGACACCTCTAGAATCTAAAAAAATGGACAGTGGCACAAAATGTTTAAAAGCCACTGGATTCTGCTCCCGCTCTGTGAAACATATAGCTACCCACTAGACAGTCAGTTCCTAATGACTAGCTGTTAGTCCAGTTTGGGCTTTACACTTAGCCTTCTATGGCTAACTGCTGACATGGCTGCTTCACAGAAGTACATCTGCTCTTGAGACTTTATGTGTGTGTTTGTTTTGTGTTTTGTGGTTTTTGCATAAAGAAATATGCTCCAAATACCCATTGTTTCACTTACTTGCACAGATCATTAACACAGCTGGCAATATATAAGTATGGATCGATGTATTCATGGCAGCTCAGGAAAGGGAATTGCAACAATATCTGGCATTTGAAGAAGATTGCCTGTGTGGGGGGAAACAGATGCCAATCATCAGAACATCTTCCTGGTACACAAGAATTCCCGCCTTCTCTTGGTATTAATCTACTTGCCGACTGTGTTCTTACCAGGAAAGGGCAGATAGTCTGCGCTCATCAAACGTAAACAATTTTCAAACTACGTATTTTTTTTTAATTACTACATCGATGGATTCCATTATAGTCACTATTTCTGAAATTAATGTGAAACCATTCCATTTTGCAATTCCATGATCTGAATTCAATAATTTAATTATACTGCATTTGCACTAAAATGCCTAATGCTAAATACCCAAAAAAGATTTGGATGAAGTCCAACATGCTCATTTTTTTTTGCATCAAACTTACCTCAAATGCTGGCATTCCACTGGAACATGGATTTGGAAAGTCTGAGGGAGTGAGTATACATTTAGGGTCATCTAGAGTTTGCACCATCCAGCTGTTTGCAAACATAGCAATGTCTTCTGTGTAGTCCTCTATTGCAAACAAGCATAAATGGTGTTGTATCAGATTGTATCGGAGGCATTTTCACAAACCTTATTAAAATTGTTCTTCAGAGATGAGGAAGAGGTCTCACCCCATAAGTGTTTGCCACACAAGCATGGGAGCCTGAGTTTGATCACCAGAACCCATGTAAACATGTGGTGCAAATCACAGTGGTGCACACTTGTAATTCTAATGCTAGGGAGGCTGAGAAAAAGAGATCCCTATGGCACACTGGCCAGAAAGTTAAGAACACTTGTTGAGTTCCAAGACAGTGAGAGACTGTGTTCCAAAGGAGGTGCATGATATTCCTGGGAATGAAAGATGATGCTGTCCTCTGGTCTCCACAGGTAAATGCATATATGTGCACACATACACATCTACCTGTGCATGAACATGCACACAGATGAACACACACACAAACACAGGCACACATTTTTTAAAGTTCTCTTTCATTTTGGGAGTAAACAACAGTTGTTTAAAAATGTATTGAAACCATAAAAACTTTTCAGAAAACACCCCTATAGGCAATGAAAGACTAGAAAAGAACCCAAAGAAAATAATGCTAATAAGTGAACCTATTTCACCCAAATATGATGAACAATAGGTTGAGCATCTGCTTTAAACAGATTCTAGAATTAAAAAGTCTATTTGATCCCAGAATAATTAAGAGGCAAGATTAGATGCACATTTATGTACTTAAGCATTTTTCTCAATTTAACAAAGCCAACTTCCTTCTTCTCCTCTTCACTTCTACTCTTCCATTCATCTCCCTTCAATAAAATGGTTTAAAATAAATTTTTTTAAAAAAGAGGCAAGATTTAGTAGTTCATATATGATCCAACAGGTACTGCACAGCCTGCAACAGATCAGGCCTAAGTGTGTCACCACTGGGCCTTTGAATAAGTTCAAGACAAGATATAGAAATTAATCCTGCCCCATATTCAGACAAAGGCTGAATCTCAAATCTCATGGGATTGGCAGAAACAACTAAGACAGGAGAAATTCAGATTGGAGCTTTGGTTTTCTGCCATCCAGACTTGATGGTCACAGGTCAGCCGTGGGTGGCAATAACTGTACTAATTAATCCAAATCTCTAGTGAAATGTTGCCCCACTTTTCCTGACCAATTTAAGACAGGTAAGCTAATATCTGTGGGTTACTAGCAAACTCTGGTTAAATTCATTGTTTACAGGAATTCTTGCTCCTTATATTACAGTCCCAGCTTGCGTATTACCTAGAAGACTGCACAGGTGGGCACCTGCCATTCCTACCTCATGCCTCCCACTCCAGCTTTTACACAATCCTTTCCAACCATCTGGTTTGGGGGGGCTGCTCATTCACAACTCAGGGCTCAAGATTTCATGGGCCTCCTCCTCCTCCAAAATCTCTCTTCTTGGATGTTAAGCATGAAGACTTCCAGCTCAGTTTTTCCTGGCTACAAGTGAGTTCAAGGTCCAGCTAGGTAATTGAATGAGAGTCAGTCTCAAAAGGAAAAGAAGGTCAAGGGTGTAGCATAGGGAGAGAACCCCTGTGTAGTGTGTACAAGGCCAGAAGTTCAATTCCTTCTATTGTAAAAGTGAAAAAAAATTTTAAAACATTCTTACACCAGTTTCCTCTCTTCCTTTAGGGCTCATTGAATGTGGCCTTCTGAAAGCAAGTTCTAGATCACTGCCAACACACATTGTTCTGTTGTTCTTATCTCAGTTCCCACTTTCCATCAAGACTACTATTTCTCCCAAGGATTATATTTTAATTTGACTCCTTATTTATTTTACTTTCTAAAATATATATGATACCAGTCTCACTCTTTTATTCTTGTAGCCTTAGTTTAATATCTAACATAAAGCAATGCTCAAATTATATTTACCAAATAAACAAATTAAAAACATAGATGAATGATTAATATTTACTGAAATATATTCTTGATCTTACAAGAATGTCTTTCCTCCTTCATCATCTCTGGAATTGCTGGAAACATTATACATGGAACAAAACCTGTTGTAAAACACTTATCTTAAAGTGGAAAAAATTGATGATCTCCTTAAGTCAAGCTATAGCCGTATTTCATTTCAGAATACCATTTTTTCACCATCTGAAGAATAAAAATATTTTCAAAACTCCCAATTATTTCAACCTTTTATATTACATTGCATTATTAAGAGAGTCATATGTGCTGTGTGTTGTGAGACTTTAAATCCATATCTGTTAGTTCAGGAGCAGACTAAACCAGAATTATTATGCCTCCTGTGGAAGATGCTGAACATAGAATAATTTGCCAAGCACATCAGGACACTTTTGATAGTGAAGAGGTACTATTAGTTTTCATGGAGACATGAGAGTACACCAGGACCTTTGTGTTGGTGTGAAGCAAGACCAAGACATGAGCTGGGAACATGGAATTCTCAACAACAAATTAAATTAAATTTGTCCCTCTTGAACAGAAATTCTGCAGTTTCATTTCTTTGCAAGGTCATCTTTGAAAGATAAGTAGGAGTGCAAAGAGAAATATAGTTTTCATTTCTCTTGGGAATCTGCGTATTCAATAGTATTCCAGCAAACTATGCAACTCTTGATCTGATCAGCAAAGGGCATGCTGACTTTCAGGCAAACACTAGAGACACGCTCACCTCTGGAAATTGCCTGGAATTTTACCATAGGGGAAGAAATAGAAGAGTCGATTCATTTTATGTCCCTACAAGTTATTTTAAATGAGATTTCTTTAATAATCCCACCTTGAGACAATTGCCATCTCTGGACTTCTTCCACGGTCACTCAAGAGTCTTTCGACTTCCCTGTCAACAGCTCAGCACTAACTCAGTTTCCACTTTGCCAATCTTGCCGCTGCTCATCATCTATTGTTTGGTACCTTCACTTACTTCACTGCCAAAAACCACTCTCTGTCCCACAACTCCTGAACGAATGCCCAACCCATCTTCCTGCACACGGAGGTCCAGCCCATCTTCCTGTCCCTCACAAGAGCACTGCACATGGATGCCTATCCTAGCTTCCTGTCCCTCACAAGAGTAGATCCTGCCCTCCATCTTCACCTCCACACCAGGCTCCTGGAAGTCCTGGTGGATGTCATCTAAAGCAATCTAGTCCAACTCCCACACTAAGAACTTGACTGATTATTATGTTTTTCATGAAGATCGATCAATGAGGAAAATTAATCCTGAACTGCCATTTGATTGACTCTGTGTTAGTTCCAAATACTCCTTCCTAACAGGCTCCAGATTCCAAATTTGTAAACCTTTTCATTCCCAGCCCTCAATGGATAAAAGTGACCATTCCCCAGTGTTCCTCATCCTGTGCATTTATATTGAACTCACAGACTCCCGAGCACTTCTGTTTCCATTTTCTCATTAGATACTCACAGACTGGGAGGCACCAAGGGTTGTTTTCTTTATTCCTATTCTACATATTAGGAAATTGACCCAGCGGAGCTAGGCTCTCTACTCTAGTTCTTCGTGAACTAGCCCTGATGATAAGTTACCCACATAGTGTGAGTAAATGTTTGCATTTTACTAAGGGCTTGTAAAAGACATACAAAGACATATTTCTATGCCTGTGAGACACTAGAGACAATTACAAAGGACATGAAATGAACTGAGTGGTATCTGTGTGATGGGAAATCTACGTGCTAGCAGGAACTGTCTCACTTTATTCTTGCCACTCTACGAAAATAAATGCTGTCGCATCATTAAAATTAAAAAAAAATGCAATAAATAGCAAAGCAGAATTTTTATTCCACATTCTGACTTGCAGAATACATGCTCTAAAATGTTCTTTTAACACCCATTAAAGTACAATAAATAGGCAACTATCATTAACTTGGTAATGCAAAACAAGCAATATCATATAGCAAATTGTGGTTCAAAGGCAGTTGTTTGCAATTAATAACATCTATTCCAACTCTCAGAGAATCAACTTAATGCTGAATGATGCTGGAGGTTGTGACGTTGTTTGAAAATTAAGAATTTTATATTCTAAAAATCTTATGATGATATGAGGGATAGGAATAATGTTGCTATCTGGTCATATTAAACATTATGACAGATGATAAAGTATATTTTTGTTATCACTTATTACTCTATAAGTCCAAAATTACTGTGTTCCTCTTTTACAGCAATGGAAAGATTTTACAATGATCCAATCTCAGCAGTACGTAAGAGTGGAAGCGAGGTACAAGGTCAGGTCTCCTGGTACTAAGAGCAATGTCCTTTTTATTTAGCTTCTTTGTGTGTACTTGACTCATGCTTACGGCCTGTGTTTTTACCCCGCAGTAGTCTCCAAACAGAAATAGACTCCATTACTAGTGACTCACTGAGGTGAGTTTCATGCCTTAGACACAATGAGTGACTAGGAAGGTGTATAAAACTTTCCCCAGTTGCTAGGCAAAGTGGCTAAGCCTGACTTCATTTCATCGTATTTACAGAACTATCATTTGGAAGTCCTTATAATTTATTACTGTTAAGACTGAATACAAAATAGCTTTTCTCCTAAAGTAAATGCATTCAAGTCAAAAGGTTTAAATCACTAGAGTATCAACTCCAAGGATAGGAAATTCCACATTTTGTTCACTACAGCTCCCAAGTCCCCATGACAGTGTATATATTATCGCTCAAACTCCTGAAACCAGCTAAATGCTCAGTTAACATTTGCTATGAGAGCAAGTCCTACATCTCAACCTAGCAAACGTTGTCAAGTAATCAGAAAATGTTTTCCAACTTGACCTCCACTTGAAATCACCAGAGTAGGCAGATGGTAGCCAGGGATTTTCTACAATTGGTGAAGTCTTCTGGCTACTAACTGCTATTGGCCAAAGGGAGAGGACTGTAAAGAGAACACCCCTTCCCGCACCCGTTTCTCGTGCTCCATCTTCTTACCTTCCTGAATCATGAAGTCATCCGACTGAATGCCATTGTAGTTTGCACACAAGCCACAGGATTTCCCTCTGTGCTCCTCGGACAGTTTGAGGTAAACTCCCGATATTCCGTCCCAGGCCAATGAGAAGCCAAAGGTAGTTTTCACCAGAATGTAGTCGGCTAGCTTCTCAATGTACACCTGGCCAACTGTCTGAGGCAGAGATAAGCTTAAAAAAAAAAAAAAAAACAGAACAATCTAATATCTGAACCACGGCCAAGTTATAGTTATACCAGATTCTTATGACGATTCAGGCGACTGAGAATTTTAACACAGAGTTATCAAATGAGCTATACAGTGAAATCCCCAAAAGTTTAAATATATGGGAAACCTCAACATTGTTGACAAGCTTAATATTTAAGTTAAAAGACAATGAAGATGCCACTGATGTACAGTTAATACTTACAACTTAGTGGTTGTTTCAAAATCCAGCTGAAAGTTGCATATAATCTTTTCAGCTCTATCAACGTCATAGAATGAGGGTTAAAAAATACCTTTGATCTGGACAGCTAAAGGTCATCTCAAAATTAACAGTTCTAAAGTACAGACAAGTGATCGTCAAAATATGCAGGTGTCCTGGAGCTCTGATTTTATTCCCAACCAATAAGAACTAACAAAATGGGCATTGCAAAAGCAAAATGAGTCACTTGGAAAGCAAAAGAACCCTGTCCTCCTTCCATTTATAAACGAGGCCGTAAAGAGCAGGTCCCAATCGTAAAATAAATTTGAGACGCTCACTTTTATGGAGGTAGTCATATCAAAATAAATTTATAAGCCATGATGTAAGGCAGGCAGTTAACAGATGTAGTCACACCTTCCTCTCCAAAATTCAAATTCGTAAATTCTGTTCTAGAAAGTGCAGGGCTCTGTCCAACAAAAACTGCAAAAGCAAGCAAACTATAGATAATTCCCAAAGAAACACTAATACCTCTGACCATTTACACAAAGATTTTTTTACATATAAATATTTATAGAAAATAGTTACAAGAAGATAGAAATAACTATGCATTATGGCTAGAGAATAAGTGACAAGTAGAAGTGTTATGATTAAAAACTAAATGTAAAGAATTCATAGCAAAAGTCAGTATGAAACAGCAATAAAAATATTCCTTGTTTGAATTTACAAGTTTATAAAAGATCTGTATTTTAAAACAGTGGATCATATTTTATAAGCATATTTTACACTAATGGGGTGCTAATTCATGGGAGGTGTACCTCTGAAGAGAGGGATTTTGCTGTGTTTAACTGCCAGCCACCTCTGTCTGCCAGCTCTCTTTTTTTCTGTAAATTTAATTAAATATGTATTTTTAAGAGAAAAAAAATGGCTATCTCTAACTCCTTGATGTTTATGACACAGAAGGTTGCTGATATATGGCAAGACTTTGCACCAAGAGGAAAAGGCATCAAAAATTAAATCACCACCAAATGGAGTTCCCTGAGGCTCACCTTTTTACCGTGCTGCTCCTGCCTCTGGCTGACTCTACATGGAAGAAAAGCAACAGAAGGAATCCCATAGTTCACACACCCAACAGTGAGTTCTGAATGATGGATAAAACTGTTCCATCTCATTATTTACTTTCTCTGGCCTAGCTGAGCTAGGAAATGTTCTAAACTGGGTGTCTTTGTAATTATTTAGATCAGAAAGGAAATTGTTCCCCATGATTCCCTGTTCTAACTGTATGAAATCTCCGTCTAACATAAACATCCCCTTCCCTACAACTCTCAGGTCACGCTGTTGGCAGGCAGGAAGCCACAGTGGCTGCTCTGATCTATCCACAAGGACAGTTATTTACTGGCTCAGAGTCTTTGTCAAGGCTTCGATGGAAACTCTCAAGTGACGCCCCAAGACTCATTCTCATAGACTTGGGAGGACTTCCAGAATCCTTCCCAAGAGAAAATAAAGTCAATTTTTGTATGATGTTCTGTGAAGGGAAAGAGAAAATATTGAAGAGGCCCAAAGTAATCAGAATTAAACTATATAGCGACAGTTCTTGATTGTGCCCTCAGGAGAACACGACAATCATAGGTGCACCTTTGCAAATATATCTGCAACATGCATACTAGGCTGTGGACCAGCTAGATTCCCAGCTGCCTGGTGGGCTCCAGTGCCACGGAAGGTGTGAGGTCTCTCTGACACTATTGCACAAGTCAACCGAAGAGCAAACCCTCTATTCCTGTTCTCCACCACTCCCTTCCAGTCTGAGACGTCGGAACTGTCAATCAACCTCTATCATTTGCACAGATCATTTTTTTTTCTCACCTTACCTGATTCCATTCATTTTTATTTCGTGACCATAAATTCTAATTTCTTCTTGGTTCGAAAAGAATAGGCTGATGGAACGATAGCAAGAATACACAGAACCAAGGCACTTTGGGCTGTTGTGGACCTGGAAGGGAGAAAAACAAAAAGGAAATCATGGGAAACAACCGCAAGTATCTACGTAGGCAATTAAACCCTTGGAATATCGTTACAACTCACAGCATCAAAGGCCCCACGACACCCTACAAAGTAAGGACCACACTTACACTTAGGGTTTTTGAGAGGAAAATAATATTTGCCTCAAAAACGGAGCAATATAATTTTATAAAATGCAAGTTATTCAGGATTTTGTGTGCTCACCTTAGCTTCTGCATGTTAGAATAAATCATACAGTGAAAAATTAGTTTAACAAAAGAATCATAAACACCACAAGGAAACACATTTGCAGCATTTATGCCCCGTCAGGGCATCTATGGATTATCATGGGAGAATGTTGAATGGAGTTCAATAGCAAGCAATATTTATAGGCTGACAAAGTGAATATGACTTCGCTTAAAATAAAAATTGATTCTCTTTATTCCCAAATGCTTTAGAAAAGAAAGAAACCATTTAAATAATAAATTGCTTCTTCAGACATTAGGAAGAATTCCATTCACTTGGAATAACACAAAGCCAGGAAAGAGCAGAAAAGGAGAAAAGACACAGTGAATGTTATTCTTTTACCTTAGCTCAAGATTTATTTTAGAAGGCTCAAAAGTCAAAATATAAGTCATAAAACTACAAAGTAACTGAAAAATATGTAGCTAAACAAATGCAAAAGAACTTTCAAATATGAAAAGGATAAAAATTCACTAATAATAAGACAGCTTAAAGATATTAATTCAATATGTAAGTGGTAAATGTTATCGACTTATTATGTATCTAATACACACTCTAAAACTATAGCCATCAATAAAGCAGACAAAAATATCTGCCTCCCTTAAATTTTTATCCCATGACAGACAAAGAGGTAAAATGTGCAACTAAATAGAAATAAAATATATAGTGTTGATAACACTAAAAAAAAGTACTAGGTGAAGCGAAGATATAGAATATACATATCAAGATTTAGGAGAGGATTTTAGATGCCAGGCTAAGGAAAACTTCTCTTAGACATGAAAATTCTAGAAAGGATGGTGCTTGAGGGGAAACTGTGGAACCAAAAAAAAAAAAAAAAAAAAAAAAAACATATTTAACCAAAAAAGACAATAAACATGAAGGCTAGGGGAAAGAATTTGACTGAAATATTCTCAATATCCAGAAACCATCATCCAATCCCATCCAGATTGTTGAAGCATTCCTCTTTAGAGAGCAAATGGAGAAGATTGATAGTCATCAATACAAGGGGGATTTGCTGATGAAACCAGAGTGTCCTTCCTCAGCCTCACATTAGGCGAACAAGCCCTCTGCAAATGTCAGCGGTTCTGGATCAATTTTTAAGCATGTATTCTCAAATGTAAACAAATATTCATAGATTGTTTATCACCTGAAGCAAGTCGATACTATGAAAGGCAGAACCAAAGAAACAATGAAACATGAAATCAAAGAAACAATAAGCTTTTTTGTTTGCTTTGTGAATATAATAAATGATCCTTATAATTAAATCCTCACTCTAAACTGATTTGTAAAAGTTATATATACTTATGTTTCATCTTCCAGCAAGGGGGAATTCAGACAACTACAACATGATTTAGAAGAAAAACAAAGGTCAGATTTCAACATTTTGTCTATAAAGAATTCATTTTTAAATGGGACAGTACAGTACTCCCCTACTTGTGACTGGAGATGCCTTGATAAACAAGAAAGGAAGTCTCTGGTGCCCTTGCCTCAGCTACTGCTCTTCTGCAACTGAATTTTGAGATATTTTCATTGGACTTGGGAATTCTGAAGCCTAGTGTGAGTTCTGTGAACTCTATCATGCAGCACAAATCTACCTAGCAATGACATAATTCATGTAGTTGCTGTCATAAACATGGCTTCCTCTACACACCAGGAGTTGCTTTTGTTTTATAGGGTTATTTACTCGCTCATTTTTGGAGTCAAGGATCCAAACCAGGGCTTTGTGCATGCTAAAAATTTGCCATACCAGTGAGCTGCATTCCTTAGCCCAGGAGGGGCATTTAAAAAACATGAAAGCAAGTAGACATCTCAAGTCAAAATAGCAAGGAAGGAGAAAATATAAGTAATATTATTAATATCTGACTTTACCTTCTTCCAAATTACCAAAAAAAAAAAAAAATATCAGGAATACTGATGAGAGTAGCTGTGGTAATAAGCATATATTTCTCTACAGCCTGTACGACACTCTCTCATGGATTCAGTCCCTGTTGCTAGCATGCCAGACATCATCTTAATAGAATTACACTAATATGGCCACAAAATTAGACCATTCCATTAAGAGTAGGTCCCTGTGTGCTCTGTAATTGTTGTCCATTACTCATCATTTGTCCAATATTTCTAAAATACATTATTTCCCAGAGGTAATTTTTTTTCTCCATATAAATTCATTTATTTATTTATTAAAGATTTCTGCCTTCTCCCCGCCACCACCTCCCATTTCCCTCCCCCTCCCCCATCAAGTCCCCCTCCCTCATCATCCCTAAGATTTGGAGCACCAGAGGTAATTTTTTAATTGATGAAATTTGAGGACTACCTACCCATACAGTGTACTGAGGCTCCAAGTTACCGCAGTCCTTTGCAAATATATAAGAACAACTTCCTGGGAAATAGTAGTATATCCCATCGAATGTTTCAAAGTGATATTGTCCCCAGGTTTTGCAAATGCCATCTCTGCCACTTCCCATGTTTGGGACTAAAAAGAAATTAAATAATATTTAGTATTATTAGTGTAAAATAAATAAATAACATTAGTGTAAAATAAATCACAGCTGTCTCAAAATGTTCAGTCACGAGAAGTCATTGTAATTTTCACTGAAATGAGTTTTTCCTCCTGTTGGGTAGTCCATGGTACAGGAAGAAATAAGTTAGCATCGAACTATCAGCTGCTCTTAAAACTACCCAACTCCTTTAAGAAAACCCAGTCTCTGAGTTGCTATGAAGAAAAGACTTATGTTAGAAACTCCCCTAATTTTTGTTTCCAAGAGAAAGATTCAGGGAAAAAAAAATAGTAAGGAAGGCGATACAAAAGATGGTGATGTCGGCAACGCAAATGAGTGACTCAGAAGAGAAAGAAAGGTCACCATGGAGTATCCTAGAGCAGCGTGGACAGCAGCAGAATACCACAGCCTTCATAATTCTTTCAAAAATGTCTTTATGGTATCCAGAGAGAAAATTAATGATGGTCAAAAAAAATCATGTTTATATGCCTGGAAAATGGAGCTGGAAGCATTAGTCATTTAGTTTCCTGGAATCATGAAAATGATGATCTCAAACTGGTGAAATTTCAAGCAATATTTATTTTAAATCAAAGGACATCTGTTAGGATTATGTCTCTCCTCTAGATAAACTTCTACTCGATTTTATTTTACCATTGGTGTTTGTGTTGTAGATGTGGGGTGTATAGGGTCATATTGTATCAAAGCAAGCAGGTGTCTGAGGACCATTTTGTGAAGTTGCTTCTTTCCTTCTACCTAAGAATATGTGGGTTCCGGGGATAAAACTCCCCTCATCACACTTGGCAACAAGGCGATTCTTTGCTGAGTCATCTCACAGACCCTTCATTTTTTTATATTTAAATGATTCACTTTATAATAACGTAAAAGGCAGCGATGTTTGCTAAAAAGTCACTTGGTGAATTGTTATATGCACCAAGGCAAACAGAAACATAAGGGCCAGTGTTTAGTGTTTTTTGAAACATTTACCTAAATTTATCAGCTCTGGCCAACTTTGGTCCACTCAGGGAAAGACATTGATGGGTTCATTTTGCTGGCTATCGTCCCTGTCAGTGCATCTTACATTCCACGCTTTCCTCGAGGGCACTCACGTTTAAGGACGGCTTACCTCTTATACGCCACTAGTTGCCAAAGCATGTCTGTATTCCTCAAAATACACTTTGCTTTATGCGTAGCATATAATCTTCCAAATGGTAAAATATCGGTTAATATCCGTTGATAATTATTAATATAAAATCCCCCCTTAGACATTATGGATAAAAAATATTTTAAAGAGAAAAACGATCCCCATACCTGATGACCTCTCAGTACTATTTCTAGTCTATATACTGAATATCCAACTTATTAAATAGGAAAAAGAGAAGCTTGTGGTGAAATATACTGAGGAAGAGCTACACATCAATGAAAAGATGGTCCTACCGGTTAGTGCAACGGAAGCAGAAAAAAAAAATACTCGAGCAAACAGAGATCAGTGGGAAGGGAAAGCGCATACAGCTATGTTCTTTTACAGCGTTTCTGAATTCCTTCAAATTGATGAAAATAAATTTGGAGCTGTCTAGTTAATGTCCCAAATCCCAGGGGACGAACGCTTCCAAGCAAATCATGACTTAATGTTCTCTTTCATATCCCATAATTCTCTCATAAATATCCCTGAAACTTACCAATCTGGCACCTTGTCCCGAGAGCTTGGAATATTTGACAGTCACACGTACCGGTCTTAGAACAGAAAGCCCCGTTAAGGCATTCATGAGGACAAGAACCTGAGGGATAAAACAATAACTTATCTTCTGGCATGGATCAAGCTCATATAAACACAATATGTCACGCTCTAGCTTGGACTAACTGTAACACTATTAACTTAAACAGAACCCTGGGCCTTTTGCCTTGTGGTGCATAAGAATTAAGCCATCAAATCTCTATCTATTCATTTCATTATGTGTCCTGTGAAGCAAGAGAGACAGGCTTTTGCGTCCCAAAGTACTTTGTGAAGAGAGGTTAGCCTCCTTCGAGCAATCCAAAGGTCAAGTCCCCATGTAAGGAATCCCTGTCCCAGATGATGAGAACCAGAAATACCCAAGCTGGAGATGATGCCCTGTACCGAGTTTGGAATGCATCCCACCAGCACTTTCTCCCAGAGCAAGCGCTGTGCTGAAGAAAAACTCAGACGTTGCTGCTTCAGGGAGGGCTCAAGGGCAGCCTAAAATCCAAAAGGAAACACCCACCTTTGATGAGAAGGGTGCCACATGGCGTTTGAAGTTTGCCCATGAATACTGAGGCTCAGTTATAAACGACTCAGTGTTTGGGATCTGTGCTTAATAACGATGAGGCAGAAGCAAAAATCACCTCTGGTTATCAGAAAAAAAAAAAAAAAAGAGGACTTTTTTTGTGGAAAGAAAGCTTGCCCCAAATACACATTAAAAAGAAGCAAATTGCTATGAGTTTTTCCTAATTTCACAGGTATCTCCTGAATGAATTTCAGAAGGCAAATGAGTCCTAAGGACCCCGGGAACACATCAGGAGTGAAGAGAATGTCTTTGTCTTTGAGTCACTGTGAAATGTTGCTGAAGAAGCTGGGCCTGTCTGGAAGAGGGTGAAACACAAGGAAGTCTGCCAACCACAAGAAGGACTCAGTCTTGCTGTCATTTTGCCCCTAAATAATCCACTGACTTCTCTACATTTCAAAGCCTTAAGCTCTCTAGGTAAATTTTAGACGAGGAAAACAAATGAACTGTTTTAACTTAAAACTATATTTCACCAAAATACAGGTGGAAATAATGTTCTTCGTAAACTTCCAAGCACTTTGGTTTTTCTTTACACCTACCTTTAAACTTAGTCTTGGGTCAAGTAGTTTAAATTTTTCAAATGGGTGGGTGTCTAAATATTTAGATAAACAAATACGTCTTTTTGAAAACGTATTTACAAAGTTGCTTACTCTCCTGAAAGTAAATATCAAACTGAATCCAAAACGAATCACTATGACTTAAACATAATGATAAGAATTACTTCTGCTTCTTTACATTTGAAGCTACCATCAGCTGTCTGTGTAATGGAACTGGTAAACTGCTGAGACAAAATTTGGATGTCAGGGTGTGAAGGAACAGGTCACACTGACTGTGAGCAAGAGAGAGAAAAAGCCGCTGATACTCATTGGTGCTTTCTGCAGTCACACTGTCATCGGCTTTGTCTAAATGTTTAGCTCTGGGCATTTCTAAAAATAATTTGAATTTGTATAGGACAGGAGCTTAAACGATAGCTATTATTACTACCCTGGCTCAGTACCCTCCAGTAAATATGGAAACAATAAGAACCGATTTAATATACACACTCCCCCCCCAAGGGATCGCCTCAGAAACCATACACAAAGGAACAGATCTCCACACTGACCTTTGATTTTACTCTCGCCCCAATTAATCGCTTCATGGAAAAAGTATCTCGGAGAGGTTGCTTCAAACTTCAAAGCAGAGAAATAAAAACACAAATTAGCTCATTTAGTTACCATACGTCAAACGTGCAAATGAGAAAAAATCTGGAATGTGTCTGCAAATACGGAAACTCTGGAGTGCTGACTCAACGCAGAAAGCTATCGTTGAGATTATCTCAGTGAGATAGGAAGGGTTCCCTTGGAGTGATGGTTAAAATTGGTTTCAAGTCTTCTTTCTGTCTTGTCGGTGACTTGGGCAAGATATTTGTCCTCTGTGACCTCAACGCCCCTGCTCCTACCCATGCCCATCATTCCTTTTTGAACAGAGTTCCGAAGAAGCACTGTATTTATATTAGCTGATACTTTTCATAGCAGGGTATCAGTTCTCTGACATTTCCAGATGAGGTAGGGGGGAAATGCACAGGGTTCGTACACTAGCAGTCACTGATGACCAGCCTGTGTACCAGACAGCGAGAACCCCACTCACAGAAACACTTCTGAATTACATTACCTCTACTTAGGCAGATTTCCTATCAGCTTAATGTCTCCATGTGTAAAATGGGAACAGCCGTGACACCTGCTTCAGCGTGTGGCATAGCAATGGAGTAAAGAAGGGTCCTCTAATCTTTAGTGCTCGCCACAGAAGACTAGCAAGAAGGAAACTGATATTGTTTTAATCAACCGTTATGAAATACTGTAGGGTAAGACTTATTGCCAATAATTATAGGCTATTAGAGCTAATCAGTTAGAGCATTTCAGTCCAACTCAATCCCAATTGCATATATAATGAGGGATTGTATCCTTACCAAGAGCACTTTATATTTACCTGAAGACATAGACTCAACCTTGTCACGTGATTATCAAATTAGGTAGCTGATGATGTTGAAAAAACTGAAAGGGAGTCATGATAAGAATGAAGAGTGATGTGAGGAGCAAGGTCCTCTCTTCTCTAGATTCTGATCATCCTCACACGCCACAAGCTTGATTAAAGCATTTTCCATTTCAGTATTTCTTGTGTGTGTGTGTGTGTGTTGTGTGTATGTGTCTACTCGTTCACTTGGGTACATACAGGATATGCATTTCCCTACGGAGATCAGAGGTTAACATTTGTTGACTTCATCAATACTCTCCTTATTTTTTGAGACAGGGTCTCTTAATTGAACCTGGAGCCCAGGATTCTGTTAAACTGACTAGCCAATCAACTTCAAGGATCTTCCTGTCTCCTTCTCCCCACTCTGGATTTAGGGGTAAAAGGCCATGCCTGGCTTTGCACTGGGGATCTAAACTCAGGTCCTTGGGCTTGTATGGCAGATACCAAGCCATCTCCCTAGACCATTAGTACATTCTTTGACCAGGAGAACTCACACTATGTTACCTGATACTACTAGAACTCCCCCATTTGTTGAAGACTCTTAAAGATTCACTTCTAAACTCCTTTTCCCCTACCATATCTCCAAGTTCCTAAGTTCATTAGTTCCTCCTCACAAATTGGTTTTATCCTCCATGTTTTACCGCCACTGCTCAGTCTCATCCACTTTTATTTGTCTTGTCTTCAAACAAGTTAGACTCAGCCAACAGTTTATGACCATGGTTTCACCATGATATCAAGTTTAATTCTACTTCACCATATTGTTTCCAGCGCCTAATTCAAAGGGACATCAACATTGTTGAGCATAGACCATCTTTGAACCTGTTTGGCCAATCCTTGCAATGGAAATAAATCCATCATCTTTGATGTCTGACAAATGCACAGCTACTTCAACTTTGCCTCACAATGACCTAAGTACTTGAATATATTATCTACTCCATTTAGCCTCATGGCCGAATAAATAAAAAAGAATACCAGTATCTCCCTTATAGAATCAGGAGGATAAAGTTAAATAATTACCACTTTAATAATATCATCATTTATTTAAAAAAATGAAAGGCTTACTTCTCCTTACTATTATTAACTGACAATGGAATATAGAGGCTGTCAAGATGGTTCAGCAGGTAAAGTCCAATGACCTGAATTGGATTCCCATGATCACAAGATGGAAAAAGGAAGAGGCTCCCAAAAGTTGTCATCTGACATCCATGTATCTAACACAGCACAAGAGCACCCCCTCTCTCTTTCTCCTTACCTCCCTCCTCTCTTTTATTTCTCTCTCTCTCCCTCCCTCCCTCCCTTCCTTCCCTTTCTCTGTTTCTCTCTCTCTCTCTCTCTCTCTCTTCCTCTCTCTCTCCATATATATGCATATATGCATGCCCGTGTACACACACACAAAGATAAATAAATGTAATTTTAAACTTAGTATACTTTATAACACTGGACTAAAGCAAAAGCATGTCTTGTTTTTTTTTTTTTTGTTGTTCCTCTCAACTCTGACCTTCTCTAAGGAAATCCCAATGACCACTTAGTACACCAGCTCCCTGACAACTCAACATCCCTTCTGTTTACCCAGGGTCATAATGCCCTTTCGCTAGCATAAAGTTTCATACTCGGTTTTAGCTTCAGAGCATATATAAAGTTAGAATAGTGTACCACTTTGATAAGTGGGGCATTTTTTTCTTGTGTTATGTACATAACATCAAATAATTCATGGCAACTCAGGCTCAATAAACCATTTGAACAGAAATGCTATTTTCACAGATCCCTGAAGACATGAAATTTCTGAATTACAAGCATGGTATTATTGTTTATATGTATAAAACATGACCCTTGGCATGTCAGCCACAAGTACCAACTGAACTGGAACAAAAGATACTGTTCAAATGGGAATGTGCCTCGTGGTGTTCAGAACTGTGGATAGGAATGCGATTTCAGCCCAAGTCTTGGTTGGCCTCAGTGCCTGCTGCAGGAGAATTATTGGATGTAGGACAAAGAATGTGGCAGTGGGTGCACACTCTCACACAGCTGCCGAAAGAGGACAGCCTGTTCTTTCTCCTTCCTGCTCACACCTCCACAGGAGGGTGCTCAGGACCACAGACATGTGCCTTGCACGGGGAACGCACTGTAACACTGACATGCCTGCCATTTATAGAAGTCTGTGCCTAGGCTTGCCTTGCTGACGTCACTGCTAACATATTTCTGCAGACAGTTATCCATCCATCAGGGCTGTTTGCTTACGGCAGAGGAATGAGCCGAACGTGCGTGGCCTTCCAGCCTCTTTCTAAGCAGTGCACTGCGTGACTGTGACCTCGTTGCTCCCTGTCATATTTCTCCTTTGAGACCTTAATCGATGTTAATTGATCTTGACACGCGTTCACGGGCTACAGGAAACAGAAGGGCAAGCAAGTCTCCTGCGCTTCATCCTGCCTAAAATGGACACCAAGGCAAAGCAAGTGCATCCACCTCTTGGTAACAGAGGGGAGACATTAGCCTAACCCCTCCTAGGCAGATGAAATAGATGCTTATGTAAATGCACACTGGGTCAGTTCCACCCACGGAGCTCTTTCTATGCCCATTTAGGGCACAGCTCACACCAGTTTTACAATCTAGAGTGTTCACTCACCAGAATGGAAGAGGCTTTTTATCTTCACCACCAGATTTTTCAACTGAATTATACAGATGAACTTTTTGGTTAATATGCTCTACCGGCAAGCATGTCCTTCAGAAATTTTTTTTTTTTTTTTTTTTTTTTGGTTTTTCGAGACAGGGTTCCTCTGTGGTTTTGGAGCCTGTCCTGGCACTAGCTCTTGTAGACCAGGCTGGTCTCGAACTCACAGAGATCCGCCTGCCTCTGCCTCCCAAGTGCTGGGATTAAAGGCGTGCGCCACCACCGCCCTCCTTCAGAAAATTTTAACTGCTACATACGATAGACAAGATTCTTTGTACACGAGCATTCTTCTGAGGGTTTGTTTCGTCCCCAGACATGGTATCCCTATACAGCCCAGGCTAGACTGAAACTAATCATCCTCCTACTGCAGCTTTTGAAATACAGAATTCTCCTTAAACTGAATTATTATTTCTATGGCGATTCTAGGTTTTTTTTTTAAGACCCCATGACAAAGAAGATGATTCCATGGATGAAGTACTTCCTATGGAAACATATGCATCTGCTTCTGTTTCAATCTCCATCCCCAGAAAATGCCAAAGCCATGGACAATAAACTTTGGTCACAGGATATGAAGAAACCAAATTATTGTGGAGCAGGAAACTTCCTCCTGCTGGCTAGCTTTCACAGGAACAAAGGTGCCAAGTAGCCTGCGGGGCATCGGGGAAGTTATCAATCAATGGCTTACGGAGATGCAAACCCTGCGGGTCTGAATGGCATGTCCAAATACACCAAACTATACAAACACACACACACACACACACACACACACACGAGAATCTCGAATTTCAACAAAAAAAATTGAATTTGTTTTGTCTTCTAAATTGTCAATATATCGTATTTGTGTTCTGGAAGAGAATATTTGTTTAACTAAGTAAAGATGTGTTACATTTGTTTGTGTTACAGAAGAATTGTTTAACTATGTAAAGATGTGTTACTATTACACCTTGCCTGCCTAAGGCGCCTTGTTGGTCTAATAAAAAGCTGAATGCCCAATAGCTAGGCAGAGGAGGAATAGACGGGGCTGGCGGGCAGAGAGAAAAGAAGAGGCAGGCAGCTGGGTGCCAGCCAGCCAGAAGCAGAGGAAGCAGGAAGGCAGGATAGACAGTATGTGGATGAGGAAAATGAGCTTCGGGACAGCATATAGATTAATAAAAATGGTTTAATTTAAGTTTTACCAAAAAGAACTAGCTAGAAAAAAAAAGCTAAGCTAAGGCCAGGAATTCATAATTAATAATTAGTCTCCATGTCATGATTTGGGGGCTGGCAGTAAGAGAAAGACTGCTACACATTTGTCTTCTGCATCTATTCATTTTCTTCAGTTTACTCTAATAAAATATACCCACAAAGGATGAATGTACCAAGCAGGAAATACTTATAGTACTTGTATTTCAGAGGTTGAAGAGACGGCTTACTGGTTAAGAGCACTTGCTAAATTCAGAGGAACTGGATTCAGTTACTTGTGCCCACATCAGGCAACTCAACAACCACCTGAAAAGTCCAGCTCGGCGGAACTCAATGCTTCGGGCTCAAGAGCACATACTGGCATGTAGACACACATCTACCCAAAAGTGAAAATAATTTCCAAAGAGAAATAGTTTGGATTTCAGGATTTATCAAAGGTTCCCTTGAACAGTAAGTCTGAGAGCTACATACTCATGTTATATTACTTGCCCAAAAAAAGTCTTCCCCACACTAAATCTCTAGTTTATTATCTGTCTTTCATAGAGAAATATTTCCTAAAGCTCATTTACTTGAACATTCCAACATATTTTGATGATATGGCAATCGTGTTACTCAGTATCCCTTCTATATATAAGAAGAAGGACGCAAAATGTTCTCATATTTACAGTAAGCTGCTTTTCAGAAATAGCCATAGTTTAGTTTTTTTTAGAAAATACCAAAGATGTCTGTCAGTATATAAGGGTATGTCCGGTGCCCTTTGGATGTATCTAACTCATGTCATCTCATTCTTTCTCCATTTCTTCTTAGGTGTGTTTGCCTTGTTTCTATTGTCCTGCCCAGTACTGTATTTAATTTCTAAATCATTCAAAGGTTCCAGCAAGTAGATGGGTATCCAATCCACATCAACACTGAAGCCTATGTGTGGGTTCCTGAGGTGGATGAAGAGAAAGACAAAGTGTTTCCTTCTAAACAAATCAATGAGAACCGAGACTATAGTGGAGGGTCGCAAAAATTAAAACACAATAAAAGCTGCAGAGAAACGCCTTCGCATCGTCAAGCTCCTTCCTGTCTTGTTTTTAGCATTTCGTTCCCTCCACAAAGGTCTCATTGTTGATGTGACAGCAGAAGCCACAGCAGAATGAATTCTTTCTCTGCCTCGCTCCAGCTGAGGCTTAACCTACCTGCGGTCCTAACAGAGCTCCTTTCTGTCCCTTTTCATGGAACTCACTTCTGCAAGAAAACACAAAGAACTTGTGTAGTCAGAGGCCCCTGGGCAACCTGAACAGCCTTTCCCAAGAGGGAGCTGGTGTTTGCCTCCAGATCTCCATCCCTTTATCAAAGGGGCCTTTCTTGGTTTAACATTTAAAGGACCCCCTCCCCTCTTCGGAAGGGTGAGATTTGGGTGGTGAAGCTGTCTCATTTTACAAAATTCGGGACTGGCCCCAAATCTCACTGGGCTCTGATATACGTGGAATTTTAGGAAGGAACTTTGAGACTGAGTAACAAGCAAAATAATGTAGTATTATATCACCAATAGGCATAGCCTAGTCTCCCTAGAACTTTGTGAGTTTGTTGAAGTAGATACTTATCAAGGGGGCATTTACCTTTCCAAATGTAATATTCAAATTTCATCTGTTCCATGTTATTTAAAAGTAGTGTGATATAAAAATGTAAGGACATTTAATTGCCAGCTATTCAAATCCAATCATTAGTTCACTAAGTTACACATAACATAAGTTATAGAATTTGATATTTTTATTTTAATTTTGTCAATAAAAGTATTCTTTTAAAATCCAATTACTATAATTCTGCTTTTAAGCAAAGCAGTTGAAACTATTTCATTATTTATTACTAGAACCATTTTTAGTCATTTAAGCACTAAAATCAGCTTTAATTTATGTTAACAATAATACATTAGCAGTCAATAATGTATGTGAAAATGTAAAGAGACATATTACTGGATATAACTTTTTTAAATCTATGAAATGAAAGAAATGTCTCTTTGGGACCTACGGGCGGTGGACAACAACAAGATCTTCTTACAAACTGGAAAGCAATGCCCATTCATTTCTAATGTTTAGAAATATTTCAAAGAAGAATATCTCAAGCTTTGGGTCAATGTTTCACTTGTTATTTAAACAAAAAAAAAAAAAAAAGACAAAGCCGTCTGTTGAACTTGGCATATTCTCATTGCTTTGGCGTTTCAGAGCAGAGGGACAAAGAAATACTCACTCTGGTGTCTCTGTCGGGATAGATGATGCACAAACGTATCCTGCCAGAGATAAATACAGATTGGTGAGACTGCAACACACACGAATAGCTTGGTCTGTGCTCTGCTATTTAACGAATCATTTTTACCCAGATTCTAAAATGTGCATTGAGACTCGCAACTGGCTATTTTACTCTTTTCGAGGACACTGACCAGCGAAGAACCTATGATACACCTGAGGTGACCAACAATGCAGAAACTATAGTGACGGTTTGTAGATTTCTACAGTGGCATCACACAAGGAAGTGAGGGCTAGGCATGGATCGCAGAACTGTTCGCGGTCTGGCCCTGCAGCTTAGTATTTGGCAGGCTACAGCATGCTGTAAAGCTAGCCACAAAATGATCATGGTGAACAAGCCAATCTCAGGGTCCTCCAGCACAGCAGCTACGCCGTTCTCCTTGAGAACAAGGTGCTATTGTAAGAGGAAGATAGCGACTTTGATGCATCTTTCTCACTTCCGTCACTTCTTCCATTTCCCCCTAAGCTCCAAAATGTAGAATCTTTCTTAGGGATCAAAAAGTAAAAATTAGATATAAATAAATTCCATCTCCATAAAAAATTTAATAAAAATTATTTTATAGGTAAACTTGCTATAAAAATTGAAAATTAATTCACAACCTCAAATGCTAAAGTTAGATCTCTTTGGGATTTTAATGACATGAAGCAAGTTCAAACACTTTATTCCTCTCTATCATAAAGTTACAAGTGCTTAAATAAAGGAAATAATTGCAAAGTGTTTGATAGGAGTAAGTTACACTGATAGTATAATGACAAAGGCATGATTTTAAATAGTCACTAAAGAAAATTCAAAAAGTTTCAATAAAAGGCTTAAAATTCTCTGCATTCTTAAGAATTCAGTAAAACTGCCTGAACGTTATTTAGTACATACCTATTCTAATGACTTCAAAATGCTTGAGAACTAACTTAAAAGGAAACTATATAAATTTCAAGAGAGAATGAAGATAAATAATAAATGATTTTCATGATAAATAAAAGTCAAAACATGAAAGTCCTTACCTTGTAAGGAAAACAGCAGGACCTGAAACGAGAAAACACTCCAAGGTACCATTAAGTTGAGCTTTCTCACAATGTTCATTTCAGTGGAGTCTCTTTCTCTCTCCCTGAACGGAAGCCAAATTGTCGGTCTTCACTATGACGACATCTTACAAGTGGGAGTGCTCGTCCTAGGCTCAGATGCAGACGAACACAGATATGGGATAAAGTGACTGAAGGGAAACCCTGGCTTGCTACACACAGCATCTGAGGCTGTAGAACTCACGTTCAGCCCTTTGGCCGAGTCTCTCGTTAGCGATGAAAGGCAGCTTCTTGCCTGAGCCCGTATCAGTTACAGCCGGCCACACACCTGCACATCACACACCTCTTTAGCTGATATCAGCCTGTTGTAACCTTGCAAGATGCAAGCATCCAAACAATACTTGGTTATGTCTTCTAACGTCATGGAATAACCATTGAATTCCTAAGTGCTGGTTCATCATCCACATCTTCTTAGTAACAAAACAGTAGCCTTTGAGGACGAGGACAGGTGGAATGAAATCTAATCAACTTTCCCTACAGTGTCTACAATATAGCATTTTATTCTTAAAAATTAAATTAAAACTATGTGCACGTATTTTCAACTGAAATTCTATTACGGTCCAATATAAGTTGAAGGTTTCATCAGCCCAAAGAGCTGTTAAACACTTTAGAACAAATGCGGATTTGAAAAGGAAACAAAACAGCTCAGTATGTACTAGAAACTTTTCCTAATATTCCATTTTTCCATCCTCAATGGTAAGTACCTGTTTAGATCACAAAGAAAGAGGTCTTATTCCCGCAGTTGGGCACATTTCTCCAGAAGCGACTGACTGCCGAGGGCAGCATCAGAGAAACGTTATCCTTCGTACTGAGAAACAAAAGAGATGATCTGAGCCCACAAACAACTGAACACCAGGCTTAGGCAGTGAGTCCACATTTCCTAGAGCAGATTCTGTGAACTACCTTGCCCCTGTCCATCGAACTCAGCAGACAGGCTACAATAAGAAGAAACATCTGACTACATCAGTACCACATAGCAATTATTACTGTTTGGTGTTACCCAGACACTTCCTTTGCAATAAGTTCAAAGTATCCAATGACTGATACATCCAATATCCATTACATACCCAGTTTCCTGTTATTGTCCCACATTCCCTGATCATGTGATATTATTGTTCCATGCGATCTTAATTCTCCATTGATGAAAAACACCTAATTCCATGAAACAACAACAACAAAAAATTATGCCCACTCAATAAAAAGTAAGCATGAAATATATACATAAATAACATTAAAAAGTAGCTATGTGCCTGTCTACAACACACATGTGCACACTCATTCTGAAGTTTTAATGCATATGTTTTAAAGTAAAGCAGGCATTCAATAATATTTGCCAAAAATTTCATCGTCTGTTATCCTTGAACTAATTGGACAACTAAGTCTGCACAGATAATTAAGTTAGTAGTTCAAGATTACATTCTAAACATGGTCCAGAAATTTGTATCTATTAAGCCACGGTCAAAACTACAAAATCATCTCTTTTATTTAATGTGCCAATATAGACTCATTGAGAAACAATGGTTACACTCTGTTTAGAACATTTTAAAAAATTGCCTTCCAAAGAACTTTCTCAGATTTAAGGAAGTAAGTTTTTTGTGTAAAATGCTTTAAATCAACATATGTTACTAAGCCTTTGCTTCCCTTCCCCTGGCTAGTCTACACTAACGCTTCTTAGCTATGCTTATAAAGCAGTGTATGATATGACAAATGTTGGAATTCATAATTCAGAAGTGTTCTCTAGCTAATAACACCTCGATTTCTTGCCTTGAAACTTTTTCAAAAATGATGCACATATAGAAAACTCTTGATATGAAATCAAAGTGAAGTTTTATGATTTGATAGTTGGATTACAAACCTAGTTATTTTTAATGCTCTTGAAAATTGCCTAGAAAGTCATGTGAACTTCACGTTTCTCATATAAACTTTGAGAGCACAAAAAATTAATTAAATTTAATAACTGAATTTTCACCTCAAATTTCATCTGGCATCTTTTGATTCAAAAGTATCACTTTAATTTTCACTAAGTAAAATTGAAAATTCCAAGACTATATCATCTGAATTTTTTTTTCTTTTTCTGTTTTTAAACTCGGTATTCAGAAACTGGAAGGTGTTTTGTCTATTAAAGAAGCAGTAAAAATTACAACCCTAAAAAAAATAATCCTCAATGTGGCATTCTTTTATAAGTAGAGGCTTACTGTGTGCCTTCCCTCTACTCCCCTCTGTCAAGGCTTCTCATAGAGAAGAAATTTCAAAAGAAGTAGAAACAATGACAAAGAAAGCAATAACGAAATGCCAAGTTCTTTTTCAACTAACTCCATCCTGAACTTGTTACCTGAAATGGTAGTGAGCATTAAAATAAGCGAAATAGGCTTCCATGAATAGCTCCAACAGAACAGAGCGTCTAGATGAAAGATTAGACCCAGGGACACAAAACGGGAATTTATGACTATTTCTACATGTGATTATTGCTGTCAGAATGACAGCTTTTATATTTCTTTCTAGCCTGACAAAGGAACTTAGGCAAAATGTGAGTCATCTGCCACTTTATGAAGAGATTCTAAGTTCATAAGAAGCCTGAGTCAAGCACAAAATGCAAGCAATAAACAGTTCCCTTTCTGCCACAAAGCACTGTGCATTTTCCCACATGGAATATGAGCTTCAGAAAGTTGACACCTAACAACCTTTTGGCCCCAACCCACCACATTCAAAACAACTTGCAAGAATGGGAAAACTCTGACCTCGTGGCGTGTGTGTGTGTGTGTGTGTATCAATGATAATGGGATTTTGTAATAAAATTCATTGCCTTGGAAGAAAGTGTATTTCCCTAGAATATTTACGTAACATCCATTTACATGAATTGAGATCACGTCTACAGTAGCTAACACGTGACTGTCACAATATCACAGTCTACTAGTAAAATTCAAATTCAGTACAAATGAAATTCCTCATTTGCTTTGCTAAACCTAACACATTGCTGGTTCCATGATTTTTTTCCCAGAATTTGTGTTATCATTGAGATACCAAAAAATCTATCTCTAAGATGAATTTTAGCACTATGAGTTTCACTCTTTTATTATAATACCATAATAATATAAGATTACCTATTACAATGAAATAATCTGAAGAATTCTACATATGCTTTCAAGCTGTGTGTTGTGTGATTATGCCTGAGATGTTTCATATAATTTATTTTAGATGTGAGATCTATCTTAGCTTTACCATATGAGGACAGGTAATATTTCATAAATCATATCTGTATTAGTCATTACTTCAACTTAAAGTTTAGACCCAAAAGTCAACATGCTATAGATTATAAGGACATTCAATTTTCAGGTTGCTGTAGAGTGATTGGTTTTGCACTATCCAATGGGGAAAGAAGTAATGTTCCTCCAACACGTTTCCTCTTGCCAACATCTTACTTCTGCACCTCTCGTGTTCTCCAGACTACTACCACATGCTGGATTTACACGATCTAGAACATTACATGAGGTACTAACTAAAGTGAGTGGAACTAGTTTCTCATGCCTGTGATCCCTGCTTGTATCGTGAGCATTTGTGTGCACCTGCTTTAAAATTGCTGAGAGAAGGTATTTTAAGGTCCTGGGGAGCAAGCAGTAATGGTTTCAGTCCCAAGAATTGTAGTTTGCTCTCTCAATGGTTTTGCAGTACTGTGTGTTGTTTATATGGTTAGCATTTTCTGGAAGAACCCTTTTATCACTAGAGTTTAGGATGTATCTATCACTCCCCATACCCCCAAAAATGTATCTACTGCTATCATGTGTTCTAGGAGTTTCTTGTTTCTTAGCCTAAATGTTCTTAGAGTCTGAATCATAATCATGACTCCATATTGAAGGAAATCTAAGTCCTCTTCTTGCTTTGGCTTTGGTTTCTGGGAATGTCCCTTAGAGCTATGTGGAGGCATCAAGTGATTTCTGTGGTTAACTATTTTATGTATCTCTTCCCAGCTTTATAAATGGTAAATTTAAAGATCACTATAAATTACCATATTATCAAAACCAAAACACCGACCATCAAAAACAGGCTTTGTTCCTTTGATGTATTTTAAATATTTGTTATCAGCTTAATTGTGGCTTCCCTTCCCAATTTAATTATAAGGGAAATATATTCAAAACAAATAACTGCAAGATTTGTGGGTTTTTTTAAGAAGTAGCATCAAAACAACTCATCATCGGATCATATTGCATAAATTAACCAAGTAAAATTTGACAATTAATATTATTAACAAAATGATATTAATAAAACCAGACCAGACAGAATCCTCAGTGCCATGACTGGATGGTTT
Organism: Chionomys nivalis; assembly: GCF_950005125.1. Lineage (NCBI taxonomy): Eukaryota > Metazoa > Chordata > Mammalia > Rodentia > Cricetidae > Chionomys > Chionomys nivalis. Next base: position 19,238,701 of record NC_080110.1, read on the forward strand.
GCTATCGCACCAAGATCCCAGGTCAAACAGCAACAATCTGGCTTACGATGGCTGCCACTGTAATCGCTGGCTAGTGCCTGAACTGGGTTTAATCACACACGTCCTCTGCATTGGGATGGTTGGTTCTGCAGGGTCTTTGGAGATACAGTCTTCCGTGATTTTTCAGCAGAACACACATCAGTACGAAAACAACAGAAGAAACCAAGTTCTTCATTGTGTTTTGAGAATCAAATAACAGTTGGTCAAGAACCCAAGAGTGTACCCCCTTATCTTAATGTGACCTCTTCCCTACTCCCAGCCTGAATTAGACTCTTACTGAGTGGCATACAAAATTGTTATTACCTCCCAAAGGCTGCAGTGACAATGTCCTAGTCCCCATAGAAGCTTTTTCCAGTCTTCTAACAAGATAAGTTTATCAACTTTACTTAGAACACAGCGGTAGTTCTTTAACTGGTGTGTACAAGAATTACCTAGGGAGCATGTTAGAAACATGGATTCCCAAGCCCTCCTCCCCTCCAGCTCATGTTTTCTGACTGACTCTGAGGGCATGAGGCATCCACATTTTGATAATGAGAGTATCTGGCTTTAGGGAAATAGGACACAAAACAGGTAGGAAAAAAGGAGTACAGGCAAATTATACATACAGTGGAGTTGATAAATTCCTCTGGAAAACAAAGAAACAGAAGTGAAAAACTAAGGAGGGATGGTTAATGGTGAGCATCCCTGCCGACTGTGCAGAAGCTAACTGTTTGGGAAGATGACATGGCCATGGTTAGTTTTTCTACTCTTTCTAGGTTCTTTTTCTCCAAAGCAGTTCCTCCCTCTCATAGCCTCTGGTCCATTGGCAATGGCAACACACCTTCAGGACCCCCACTGAACAGGTGTGGTGTGCCGTTCTCTCATTAACCCTGGGGAAAAGATGCCTGCGTCCCTAATTCTCAGAACCATGAAAATGTATTACTCAAGAAACACAGGTTTTAGAGACGTGATTATGCTTTCTAGATGAGATTATCCTTGAGCCCGCCTGGGAGTCCAGGGTAAAGATGGGTAATGGCAGAGAAAAAGTCAGAGTGAAGCACTGATGGGGAAAGAAAACAGACTTGAAAACCATAAAAGGCAAAGGAGAAAGCAGTTCTGCCCATGTGTTGCTGTTAGCCCAGCGAAACCCATTTTGGACTTCTGATATTCAGGCCTGTCAGTTACATTTGTGCTGTGTTAAGTCACGATGTCTGTGGCGATTTGCTATAGAAGCAAAAGAGCACTTATAGCATCTGTCCACCAATATAAGCACTTAGTTCTCTATAAAATGAACACATAGCTAATCCTAGAACTGATCCATATCTTTCTCATTTACTTAAATATAAATGATAGAGACAAAAAGTATTTGTCGTCTTCAGGTTGTGGGCCCTCCCTTTGTGGGCCTGGGCAGAATTGAAGATGGCAGCTATTTTTCACCCATCATCCATGTTTGTGCTATTAAATAGGCAATCACAATCAGATATTTTACAGAAAGAAATAGCAGGAAGCAATTGCTAAGAAAGAGGCAAAGAAACAAGTGGTTTCATGGCTACGTCTATCCGATGATTTCCATTTCACTTGAGTTAACTTGATCAGTATTTTTTGTTGACAATGGTTCATAGATTCTGTGTAACACAATTCCTAGGGAGATATGAATAAATGTCTACTCATCCCAGAAAGGAAATCTACAGTAGGTAAGGGTGCAACCAAAATCTAACTTGATGAACCAATGATTTTACTAGGGTTATTAGAAGAATACAGATAACAGGTTACTCACACAAGGAGAAATGATCAAAGACAGTTGTATCACCCAAATCCCACCCCAGCATGGGTGAGAGCTTATGAAAAACAGAATGCTGGAGCTCACTGCACAATTTTCAGGCAGGTCAACATGTCAGATAGTAATTCTAAGAGGCAATTCAGTTGGTCTGAACCTATTCCAGAGAACTCAACTGGTAGTTTTCCTGGCAGCTTGGCGACCTCTTGTTAGCATGGTAGCTTGTCTAAAAACGTCTCTCAGCACTGCTGTTTAGACCAGCTGTTCAGGGTGAGGGCTAGAGAATCTGCTTTGATTCAGGGACTTCCTGGAGCTTTCAGTTGTTTACTGCATTTCAGGGGCTTTCCCTACAAAATGGAAGGCTTTACCTCCCAGAAAGGAAGGTATGCTGAGTCTTCATCAGTTCCTCTCAAGACGGAAGATTTTTGTCTTGGGGAGAATTTGCAGTACAATTAATAAAAACCCAGAGACAGAAATTGGGGTTCAAACTGAAGGTCAGATAAGCAAAACAGTCAGTCACTGGCTCTTACCTCTACCTCATTCTCAAATGGCGATACTGCCTCCAGAAATCTCAGAATGAGACTGTCTGAGAGCTGTCTCCTCCAGTTTTATATTCTTCTCTAGTGCTGGGATTAAATGTGTGCACCACTACTGCCCAGTTTCTATGGCAAACTAGTGTGGTTACTGGGATTAAAGGTGTATATCACCACTGCCTGGTATGTAAGGCTGATCAGTGAGGCTGTTTTACTCTCTGAACTTCAGGCAAGCTTTATTTATTAAAATAGAAATGAAATATCACTACAGAAATTGTTGCACAATAATAGCTGACAAGAGAGGGTAGTTACGATGATTGATTTTGTGTGTCGATTCCATTAGATGACAGGACGTCTAGATACCTGGGTAAACTATTCTGGGTTTTCTATGAAGTTATTTTCCCTTCCTTCAGACGCAGATTCACACTAGAGTGAAACTATTGGTTTTCTTGGTCTCCAGCTTGTTAGTTGCACATTGTGAGATCTCTTAGCTTCCATGCACCAATTCATTTATAAATGTTTAGTTTATAAATTACTTGTGTGTGTGAATGTGTATGTGTCCTATTGACTGTATTTCCCTGAGAAATCCTACCTAATAAAATGATCCATTCCTGAGGAGTACATCTCAGGCCATTTTTATGTTGCTGTCACAAAATAGCCTTACTTTTGATAGAGGTATATTTAAGTCACAAGTATTTAGGCTGAAAGTCTAAGAGAAATTAATTCTCGTAAGGTCCTCCTGGCAGATAGGATCAAACAGGCAGAAACTCATTTAAAAGATCACATAGCAAGACGAGAAGCCAGAGATAAATGAGAGTCAAGGTCAGTATCTTTATAACAACAGGAATCACTCAAGATTACGTTCAGCCTATACTAATCCCTTCTGAAGGTATCCTCTTCTCCATTTCCTGATCACACAAACACACACACACACACATGCATGCATGCACAACACACACATGCACCTATACATATTTGAATTTGAGAGAGAGAGATATAGGAAGATACATAGGAAGGGTTGGAGGGGGAGAAAAGAAGGGGAGAGATGAAGCAATTGGATTATAATCTTTAAAAAAATAATTTTAGAAATAAAATAAAAAATTAAAAGGTGGGGGAGAATGACTGTCCTACACCATTTTGCTCTGTGTTTTATTGTCTAACAACAGGCTTACTTTCAGTTAGAACTAAATTACTTTGCTGCTCATATAGACAAGAAAAGTCAGAAATTCCTAGACGCAGACAGATGGGAAGATCCAACCAATCACACAAAAAAAAGATAAATAATAATTCAGAGATCTCACTACTATGGTTTAAAATGTTATGTTCGATGACATGAAACATCAAAGAATAAGACATATAAACCACTTGGAAAGCTAACCCAATGGGTGTCACAATACTAGACAAAGGAAATAAAGAAAAGAATAAGATGCCCCCCCGAAACAATCCCATAGTAAAAATCATTCTAAAACTAATTAGCTATGGGGAACGTGATTAAAGTCAAGGTGTTCTGAGACAGTTGGGAAAAATGGAGGATCTGAAAGGTGATTTTTAAATGACACCCAAGTCTACCAAGCAGGAAAAATTGCTTCTGTAGCTGATTGAGAGGCCTAGTGTGTGTGGAACAGAATGGGCAAGGGAGTGCCCGGAGGAGGGCTGGAAGGTGGAGAAAGCAAAGTGAGGAGAAAGCAAAGCCTTGGGGCTCTTCCTCAAAAACCGCAGAAGCTAGTGGAGCATCTGAAGCAAAGGAGCAGCAGAGGGCTGTATGCATGTGTGCACGCCCATGCAAAGATGAACCCACAGAGATATTTACACACGCGCACCCATCTCTGACGACTTGAAAAGCCAGTCTGTGTTCAAGGACACCCGTAAATGAAGGAAAGCAGGCATGGTAAAAGTCCGTAAAAGATGAGAGCCATTTGGTCTAGGATAGAACATGTGCAGCCTGAAGAAAGATATTAGTCCATCTATATATTAGTATATTTAGAAATAAACTAATAGAATTTGCTCTTTAATCAAATGTGGCTCTCAGAGGAAGGAAATGTAAGGGAGGATGCTTTCTGGGATGACTAATTGAATGGGCAGTAATGTCATTTATGACAACAGACCTCGAACAAAATACAGTTTTGGATAGCATGAAATATACTGCAAGTTGTTTTATTCATGAAAATGGATACAGGTACCCTTTGTTGTCATTCGGTTTCTGTTTGCGCGGCTGCTTGGTTAGCTTGTTTTTTTTTTTTGGTTTTTTTTTTTGTTTTTTTGTTTTTTTTTTTTGACTATTTTGGTTTAGTTGGCCAGTCAGGTATTCGTTTGTTTTGGGTGGGGAGGGCGGTCTTTACGCAGCAAAGCTTGCCTGAAACTCTTCTGTAGACATTGCTGGCCTTGATAATGAAATCCTCTTATCTCAGCCTCCAGAGTACTGACATCACGTGGAGTACTGGAAGTGACTTTGGGTGGTTATTTTAAATCTGATAGAAATGGTATCATAAAGACTAATGTGCTGACAAGATAGGAGAGGATGCTGAAGAGGAGACCGTTTTGAGGAGGCAGGGATCTTCTCTTAAGGAGTATTAAAGCCAGGGTGTGCGTTAATAGGCACATAATACACATCACACAGGTACACACAGCAATAAAACACATGACAGGGAGCTGCCTTCAACAGAGCTGGTGTGTCACCTTTAGAATCCTAAAGGAAGTTTCTAACATAGAAAAACAGATTGTTGGTTTGCAAAAAAGACAATAAACCAGGGATAAAGTTCACACGTTTTGTTGCTGTTCTTGTTGTTTTTTGGGATGATGTTTCTCTGTGTAGCCTTGCCTGCCCTGGAACTCGCTCTGTAGACCAGACTGGCCTCAAACTCAGAGATCCGCCTGCCTCTGCCTCAAGTGCTGGGATTAAAGGCGTGCGCCACCACCCAGTTATCACATTTTTAATCCTAGAGAGGCTGAGTAGCAGAAGTTTAAACCAGCCTGGACTACAGAGTGAATCCGAAAGAAGCCCAGGTTACATGACATGCTGTCTTAAATAAAAATTAATAGTAAATCAAATTAGTTTGACAACCAAGCTGAGTGTGGCGATAATAAATCTGAAATCACACTACGTGTATGAATAACAGTATTAGTACATCAACCATGTCAGAAGCCATATGAAGTGTCACTGAAAGGTAGCAGAATTTTAAGAGATAGTACGAAAACTTAATTTAATCATTCATGGGAAAAAATCATTTACCACACCTGGTAAATGGCCAGGGAGGGCTAAATAAGCCAAGGAAACAGAAACAGCAATTTCAGATCAGGGCTCCCAGGCACATCAAGTCTTCTGTTCACCAGCTCGTCCTCCACACCTTGTCCTGCACTCCTGAGACCAGGCTGGTTTCCAGCTCTAGCCTCCAACTCACTTAGCAGTGAACCAAGAGCCCAATGGATCTACGGACTTGTAAAAGTATGGATCACACTTTCAATGGCGATTGTGCTGACATCTGGTGTGAGCAGGGTTTTACACCCAGTGGAATACAGGTAAATACTTCACACGCTGGGCAACGTGAAGGACCACGGTTTGCAGCATCTGTGGGTTCCCATGATATAAATCTTCACAGTTTTGCCAACTTTGAGTACAATATAATTGCAGCTGTCTCGTAAAATTCCTGCGAATTTCCTAATCATCGTTCACAAGCCAATAAAAACTAGATCAAGTACACAACTGTACCCCAGTTAAAAAGCCTCATTAGAGAACTGTATATAGCAAAAGCTAACACGAGTGGGCCTCACCCACTGCTGGATTGTACCTATGCTCTTCTCTATGACATTCAAGGAGAACGTTAGCAAGCCAAGTATTAAACTTAACAGAGTCACATAAACTTTGTTCATGTAACCAATCTTTCTACCTTATTTTTATCCAGCAGCACTTGTGTGCAGAAAACTGATTTTCCCTTAACCTGAGCTTATATTTAATCAAGTAGGTTCTCTTCCATTTATGCCAGGTATTGCCCATTAGCAAGTCATTTGTTGCAAGCACAGAGAAGCCCTCTGCTGGTCACTTTTGGAAGTCAACGTTGATGACGGGGTTCTGAACGTCCTGGCCCTGGCAAATTGTGCACTCTGTCTTGAAATGTCATTAGGTATGAATGACTTGGCGACTTCTAGGGGAGTTTGCTGTGAATACAGGAGACGAGTTAGCTCACCAATCAATGTTGTGTGAGTCCATAGATTCGTTCTAATTCAGCCAAAAAAAAACTAATAACCATCAACTTCATTTTAAAATTGACATTCTTAATTCTTCCAAGGGGGGATGGTCTGCTCGCTAGATACATGAAAAGGAATTACACTAAAAAGAAAATATGAGGTTTTGTAACTTATTTTCTAAATAGCAGTGCTAAGCCAGATGTTTGTGAGAATGATTTGAAAGGGTGAAAAAAATCTTCCATGTCTCATTATTTCTCATCCTTTTTGTCTGATTCAACCATCATATTTTGCTATGGCTTCTTGCTTGTAGTATTTTGGCAACATGGAGTTTGTTTTTCTATCATTTTCAATAGGAAAATGCATTTAAGTTTATTCATTTTATATAGGTTTTAAGACCTAGAGGAAAACTCTGCAAAATACATATTAATTTTACAATCAGAAAAGAATCAACATAAAAGCTATATTGCAATATGGCTTTTAGTATATTTTCTGGTATAATGTCATATAACAGAAAACAAGTTCCATTTATGCAAGTATTTATTATAACTATGTTGTCAGCTAGTCATAACTATAATTCAACTCACAGCTAAAAAGATGCCTAGCTGTGGTTATGTTTCTTATTCGGGTCATAAGAGAAAAGCGCTCTGATTTTCTTGTGTAGCTTAGTTAGAATTATCCTTGGTGATCTTCCCAAGTGCTTTAAAATTGCAGTGTAAGGATCGTGCTGCATGGTTGGAAAATGTGACAGAAATGTTCTCTGGCTACAAAAACATCAGAAATTAACTTTAGCCAGTTTAGAAACAAGGGGAACTTGCCAGAAAGTTACAGGGGAATTCCCCAGAACTGTGAGGACGATAAGACGGGTGTCTTAGATCCTAGGTTATCATCCATCTCAGGTCAGACATTCCCATGGCTTCATTTTTCCTACAAACTGCTGAAGAGTTGAAGTCCCCCAAGGGACCAATTGGTCACATGCTTAATGTCTGGTTACACATAAGAAGTTTCCTGGGACACCTCAGCTTCCTTGGTTAGCTTTCCAAGACTCCAAACCTTTAGAGGAACACAATTCAAAACACCAAAACAACAACAAAAAGAAGACAGTGACATTAGGAAAAGGCACGAAAAACAAGAAAGATTCACCACACTGCTGCTTTTATTGTGCGCTACACCACCACCTCCATGAAGGGAAGAGAAGCAGCCACCTCACTCGGTCTCAGTTTCTTTCATAAAATGAGATGGGTGTAATTGATGGCTTCAAAGATTTTGTGTTCATGAAGATTACTGGGAGACCCTGAAATCACCTTTGAAAAATGTCTCCAACTAGACAAGGGACCTGGTCTTATACCTGCAGTCCCAGTTCCTAACACCCTTTCCTCTCAGTACAGCATAGTCCTTTGCAGACACCTCCCGCTCCCCCAGCTCTTGGACCTGAAACCAAGAGGTTCTGGAACTCAGTGAACTCATGGAAAAACCTAAACACGAATAGACTTCGCTGCAGTGCTTACATGAATAAATTACATCACAAAATATAACATTTTTCTCATTAAAAGGTAGGATTCACAGAAATAAATGCCACAGTGAAGAATACAGTTCTTTACATTATTTTATTGTTGTTGTTGTTGTTGTTACAATGAAAGTTTAAAAGTATGTTCACAAAAATACGGAAATTTATCCTCATAAAGCAAAGCCTAGTGCTCCATCTAGAGGACAGTTTGAGTTCTTCCATTTAAGGGGTTTAGGGGGCTTCTCAGAGATGTCTACAGCGCACTAATTCTTGCTATGATCATACTAATGATTTTCAAGATCATATCTCATTTGTTAAAAATATTGTGAATATGCCCATTTTATCTAAGACTGGAAAACTGTTGATTTTCTGAGGGCTGGTTTTATGATTTTAGTCATAAAATATGTATTCTGAACTTACTTCTCAGTTTTTAATGGGTTAAAAAATTAAATACGAGCAGCTGGAGATGTTGGAAAGCACTTGAAACAGAAACATGAGTCCCTGAGTTCAGATCCTCAGCAACCGTGTAAAAATTAGAGTGTGGGTGTATATGCCTCCGGTCCCAGGCCAGGGAATTAGAGACAGGGGCATCTAGAAGCTCCGTGGACAGCCAGACTACTGGAACTGCAATACACAGTTTTAGTGAGAGCCTCTGTCTCACAGAATGAGATTGGGAGAGGCAGCTGAGCTCCTATCATTGGTCTCTGACCTCTGTGCACAGCACTACTTAAGTGCAAACACACACACGCTCATGCGCACACACAAAGAGCAAGTAGGATTTTTTAAAAGCCACTTTCTACTTTTGTAATCATTTTAATAAACTACCAAAAGCTTTTCTTTTTGACAGCTATTTGATCTTGTTAAAAATATAATAAAACGTCGGACAAAAATATACATGTTCTTTCTTCGCTCCATTTAACACAGCATTTTCTTTCAAAATGTTCTGCTTGTTAAAAGTGCAAGCTATTTTTATTTTGGTAACCAGGGTTGCAGTTGAGTAATCTCTCACCAGCACCTTGGAGAACTGTACTTTTACATAAGGCCTAAGAGTGTATTCTACCAAAAACTGTGTTTCCAAACGGAAATGTCCATGTAGTAGAGCACAGCTCCGCTTAACCACCAAGACTGTGAGGAAGCAACATCCTACGGTGAGAGGAAAGAAACAAGAGTTTGAAATCAGGAGAGGAGAAAGTTCTGTGGGGAAAACGGGGCTCCCTGGTAAAGGCTGGACGACAGCCATCTTGGTCTGGGCTATGGGGTCAACTCTGGCTGGACAAGTAAGCCAGAGCCTCCTGGTACTGCTCGAGTTCTGGGGTGGGGGGGGGGTATAAAACCATCAGCGCGGCATGGCCTGACAACAGAAGATGCAGCTGAACAGAAAGTTTCCTCTGGGCTCATTCTGCCTCATCAAAAGAAAAAAAAATTCACTACTCCTTCTTAAAGTTCACCATTTATCTTGCATACATGCAACTGTGACAAATATAGTTTGTCCAAATCTCCAAGATACAGCTCTGGGGAATAGGTGGTTTCCATAGACAGAAAGACTGAGCGGTAAAAGGAAAAAACAACAGTCAGGGCTGGGCTAATGTGTCTTTCACAGCAATTTGCTAAATATTGTGTTCTTCAGAAGAACCTGAGTCCTCTGGCAGGTGACTGATAAAACGATGGACATCAGATGTCGGTGTCCTTGAATGCAATTCTGAAGGAGAGAGCTCACGTAGGATTCAATGGAAAGTAACTCTCACCTGCTGCAGCAGGTCCTGCATCCTCCTCCCATATGCCCTGAGCTTACTATCATTTGTCTCAAGTCACAAAGCTGAGACCAGAACTCACTCCTGCTGATCTCCATTACTTTCTATAACTAAGCATCATCAAAACCTATACAGATGTCAATAAAAACTCAGTATCCTATCTTGGGAGGTCAACTGTTCAAATGTTTCATTTTTAAAAGGAAAAATAACAAATAGAATAAAACTTCATAAGGTATAACCATATTTGGTTCTGTTGAGTTCATATGAATACATTAAGAAACATTAAGGGTTTTTTGTTGCTATTTTTTTTAATTCACTCAGCTCTTCCTCTCTTATTCCAAAACAGTTTCTGGGCACTATCCAATAATTTCAGAGCCACATTATAAAAACAAACTTCAAGATGTCTTTTGGCAAGATTTAGCCAACTCTGGAAGGTAAGGAAATAGCAGTCTGAGGCTTGCAAACCCCATGCCTTCTGCCTATTTCCCTGTGGGGGTGCAAAGCCTGCTTCATAGGAGAATCGGCCTCACTGAATAGAAAAGCTGGCTTCTCTATTAACTATAGACTTAGCAGGGCTCACTACGTCAACCTGGGAAAAGCATGAACTACAAAGTAACGGAAGAATTATGTTTTAAAAGGAACAACTAAGAACACTACCACTAAGCAAAACATGTATTCACTCTTGCGCTGAGATGTAGTGACCTATTGCTTATAATTCTGGTAAAAGCTAAAGTCGAGAATAGATTCTCACCAAGCAACACATACTTGCTCGGTAACAGGGAAGCCTCAACTCACAAAGGAAAAGGCAGACATTAGCTACAAGCATTTGCTGTGCTCCCTTGTAACTTTATATCGCTTTGAAGCAGTATGATTTTTAACCTTATACTATTTGTAGTCTGCCTTTTCCCAGACTGGGGGAAGCTCTTTCCTGAGGCCGCTAAGATCCGGGGCACAAACTGTTCCCAAACATATGACTCAGCAAGTATCAGTGTAGGCATCCAGCGGTGAAGATAATTGCCACAAATGCCATGATGTGCCAGCATAATTCCCACTAATAACAACACTGCTCTATGTCCAGACAAAAGGGAAGAGTCAGTCGGGCGGTGGTGGCGCACGCCTTTAATCCCAGCACACGGGAGGCAGAGGGGTGGATCTCTGTGAGTTTGAGACCAGCCTGGTCTACAAGAGCTAGTTCCAGGACAGGCTCCAAAGCTGCAGAGAAACCCTGTGTCAGAAAAACAAAAAACAAAAACAAACAAACAAAAACCAGGAAAAGTCTATAATATTAGAACCAATTTTTTAAGCCTGAGATCTTGGCCACCTCTTTCTGAAGCTGAAAAGGGAAGTCTCTATAAGGGGAGTCTTATTTCAAAACGCTCACTAAGGCTACAACAGCGATCTAGAAACTGGACTGGAATGAGCTTTGCATTATTTAAACCATTCTCTTTCCCTCCTAAACTCTCTTTCCCATTACGACCTGATCAGGTCCACTTCAAATCATTGCTGAGCAAAGAAGGTGCAACAATTCCAGGTGCAGCCAATAGTTATTCAAAAGCCTAACCTGAACATTTAGAATCATCTTAGGGAGCCCCCCAGACCAGTGAAATCCTTCCTTCTAGATAAGGGACCCAAGCCTTTTCATCTGTTCCCAAAGTTTCCCAGATGTTCACTCGTTCAGCTTTCTGAATGTGGATATTCTTTAGTTCATATTCCATGATGTGACTTTTGCAAAGAGTCCATTTTGGTCTTCCAAGCCATTGTATTCTAGTTTCAAAATTATTTCTCTAAGAAGTAGATTGATACTGAACATTATTGTTGATGAAAGACAGGTGAGATTTAAAACAAAAAAAAAAGAAAGGAAATCAAATCTCAAGAAACTTAACAAATGTCCCGTGTGTTGGATCTTATTTGGTCAACTGGTCAAAGACTGGGTTCTCCATATTTAATTCAGAGACTTGCTTGCTAACCATGCCTAAAAAAAAATAAACATCAAATTAAAGTCACCATGAGGGGAAAAAGGGATTATTCAACTGGGACTCACAAAATCTGGATCATGTTTAGAAGCTAATAGTTAAGGGACATTGGGACCTTGAACTTGTCACTTCTCTGTCTCATTTTCCCATCAGAAAACATCCTCTCCCAGCATTCTATCAATCTGCCTGTGTGTATATTTAATAAAAAGCCATCAATCAAAACACCTGAAAAGATGCATTGTTCTTCCGGCACGCTGACAAAATGATGGGGTAGACTTTTTTCCCTCAGAAATGCCGATTGGAAAAGTCACGTTATAAACTCTTTTGAAAAGTACAAAGGCTAAAGCAAGAAGAACAGCACTGTGGGAAAGCTTCACTCTAACGAAAACACTGACAAGCCTGGGGAGGATCGATTGTTTATGATCCTGCTCTCTGGAGACTGGAATTCTCAGATACACCAGATGGTTTTATTTATACAGCAAAAGTTCAGCTCCAGTGAGGTGCTGCTGGCAGTTCACACGCAAATAAAAGACACTGTATTTATCCACTGCAGTCACATCCTCGCCTGGAAGACTGATAGCCTTAGTTGCTGAAGAGCCTTTCCGCAAGGTGTATGCTTATGTTTCAGGAGGTCAGCCTCTTTTCAAAGGAACACCACCTTCCTGATACAGCCAAGTGGTCTACAGGAACTAGAACTGAACGCAAGAAAGTTTCAGCCATCTCTGGTTCTCCTCTGCTCGGCGCATGACAAGTCACACTTAATTTACTCTTTGATGTCCCTGTACAATCCTATCTCCTCAAATAGCATTGTGGAAAATGAAAAAGAAGGCCCAACCCCCTCCCCAGCCAAATATTTCAAGCTGCATCCTGTATCAAGTCCTGGCGCTAAGTCAACTTCTTTAGCCCAATTTAGAGCACGCGGCAGCGATCCAACTCATTGTGGCTGTTTGTGGACCCCAGATCATGTTTCAAAAAGAAGGGGCAGGGATCTGCTGACCTTCTCAGGACAGTGGAGAACAGCTTTTCTCATGTCGGACACCTGATCTTTCTGCTAACATTAGCTCCTCTTCGACGATGGTGCCAAGATTGCATGAGGCACCAGTCCTGCCAGCCTTTTTTACGTCCTCCTCCGAGAGGTGCGGGCCTTCATGTCACCCGCTGAGTTTCAGTTTTGGAATGCCTTTCCCTTTCAGATCCAAGGGAGCTGGGTTTTATTCACGTGTGAGATCAAGCACAAGGCCACGCTTTTTTTTTTTTTTTTTTTTTTTTTTTGGATTTTCGAGAAAGGGTTTCTCCGTAGCTTTTTGGTTCCTGTCCTGGAACTAGCTCTTGTAGACCAGGCTGGCCTCGAACTCACAGAGATGCGCCTGCCTCTGCCTCCCGAGTGCTGGGATTAAAGGCGTGCGCCACCACCGCCCGGCTCACACTCTTAATCGAGCTGTCCTGTTATTAATAGTGTATGCCTGCCCGCTGTCATTGTCTGTATCCTCGGATGGGCAGTGAGATTCATAACAAAGACACAGTAAGAGCATTCGAAAAGCAACAGCCCTAGAACTTCTATCCTACGAAATTCCCTTAGTCACTGGGGCGCTCTTTCCCATCAATGTCTCATCCATCAATCATTTCTTAGAAATGTGACATTCATTTGTGCTGGGCTCAAGCCCTCCTCTGCTTTGTTTCTACTAGATCTTCAAGAACAGAATGGCTGATGCAGGCTTGACACACAGGAGGTCTAAAGGAGGAGAATTTCACCTTCTAGGCCATCCTTTCTCTTTCTTACTCATGTGGATACTTAATAGAAGTATGGAAAATAACCTTGCCCTTGCCTCGGCAGTCCCTAAATCAGGAATTCTGATTCTCAATCTGAAAGGGCCTTTAGGAACATTTGCTTCGGTCAGCTCCTACCTTATAAACATGGAAGTCTGTGTTAATCTGAAGATCCTAGGAGTAATAGATGTGGTCAAAGTAACCATTGGCTTTCCTGGAGCTTATTCTTACTATAAGAAGGTTCTGTTTCCTGCACTGATGTTATCTTCTTCCTATCTGCCTAAACAAATAACTTTTGAAGTCAGGGAAAAATGAGAAAAGAGAGTGGAATTAGTTCACCCTGTCTTGTTTGTTTCCATGAGGGCTCTCACCGAAAGGAAAAGATGAGTCAGGCCGGCAGCAGGATTCCGTATTTGGCAGTTGGGACTCTTGTCTGTTGCAACCAAAAGAGGGCAGCAGAGTTTGAATTCTCAGGAACCAAAATTCTTGGGTCGTCTCTCACTGTACTCTTTGCCATAGCAAGGCAGTGTCCTCTGTGTCGTGTGCAATATAAAAAGGAAGAGAATACATAACAGATACACAAAACTAAGGAAAGAATCATAGAGACTGCGGAATAGCAGCTAGAATAGTGCTATGTGTTTGTGAGGACCAAAGAAGACTGAAGGGGATGGAAATGATTATCGGGTTGTTTTGCTTGGCTTGAAATGTAATGAAAACCACTCAAAGCTTTTAAATTTTTTTAATAATGAGTGTAGAGTGTGTGTGTGTGTGTGCATGTGTACAACACCACCTAGAAGTGGAGGTCAGGGGACAACCTGTGGGAGTCAGCGAGTCACTTAGTCATTTTCCTTCTGCCCTGTGGGACCTGAGAATTGAACTCATGTCATCAGCCTTGATAACTCATGCTTTTGCTCACAGAGCCATCCCACAAAGCTTTCGGGTAAGCAATATGACTACTCTGTCTCTGGGGACGATGCATCTGAGTGGGATGTATCCAAGATATTGAATCAGGATGAGAGGGGGAAAAGTGCAGAAGAAAAACAGGGGGTAAGAAAAAAGAAAGAAAAAAAAGCTTTGTAAAATGTGAGGAACTGAACCCAAAGAGATCAGCCAGTGAGACAGGAAGGTGGGCCTGGTGGGGGACACTATGAAATACAGAATATGCCTTTATTGAACAGATGAAGGCCAAAAGGGACTGAGGTAAACTCCATGTTTCTTATCTGAAATTTAATCACAGAGTCAAACCTTTAGCCTATTAGGAATCCAGGAAGAAACAACTCACTTGGAAGAAACGGTAGTGAGTTCCGCTCTAGAAACATTCCTTCTTCGGAGAAATTAAGCCATTGCTACACTGATAAGATACAATAGGGCACAGAAGGAAATTCAGAAAGGGCATTGCCCCAAAGACTGTTTTGAGAGCTAGTCATAGATGCCTACCGTAAACTCTTTTTCTCCCAGATGGAATCGCAGGGCTGACTATATGACTCACAGGGCTGTGCGTGCCCTGTTGACTTCACTCAACTCTTTCTTTCTTTATTCTACTATTATTTCAGTCGTGTCTCCTAGCAACACTTTGGACAACAGCTGTCTACACATAGATGATGATTTCATAAGATTGTATCTGCTGGTGATAGCATAGCCATTCAGTTTGTGGAAATACTCTAATGGTCAATGACAATTAATGCATTTCTTAGAATGCATATGATTTTTAGGGAATGTATTACTATGTTTGTACCTTGTTGTAGGGCTACCACAAACCTTTCTGTAATATACTATGAAAGCATTAACTAAATATTCTTATTATATTTTCCTACATAAGCCTGAAGACACAGCCATTTGTCATTTGTAAAATACGTATCACTAGCATTTATTGAAGACAAATGTGCTCGACACTAAAGTTTTGTACATATCATTTCATTTAATTATAGGATTAATAAAACAGCATTCTGAGGTCATTGTGTCATGATCCCATTTTACAGATAAGGAAATTGCAACACCGTGAGATTAATATTAACTTATAAGAGGACAAACCTTGCATCAGAATCCAAGTGGGCTGACCTCAGAGTCAATGTCTCTAAACACGACACCTACTTCCTCTCTGTCACTTATCAATACAATATCAATTCCTTCTGGCTCACCTTGCATATCCCATAGCATGAAGAGTTAGCTATTTTCTCATATTGAATGAATGGGGGCTTCCAGAGATGGGATCTTATGTCAAGAAGCTGGCTGTCCTCTTGAAAGACATTTCTAACTTCAATTACTAAATTACTAACTTCAAGAAGAGTAAGCTTATTCTTCTTTTTTCTAAAACTGAATTAAATCTTCTGAGTCCCTACACCAAGGTAGACTAGGGACAGTCTAATATCTGTCATTTGGGTGACTGAGTTGCTCTTTTCATATTAGATATCCATAACAGAAAAAAAAAAGGAGTGTGTTGGGGGTGTGCCATGAAGCAAGCTTTGCTTATGAGTCTATTATTCAATTTGAAGCTGTAAGACCGCTTCAAAAGAGCCCTTTGGTGTTATTCTTTCCACCCCACCCCCAATAACTAACTCATCAAATCATGCATGGGGGTTCAACTCTAACTAAAGGGTGAGAGAGCTTGGAGTCCAGTGTTTTTGGAGAGTCAAGAATCACAAGCTCTGGGTAGCACAAGCCTAGGCAGACTACTTCAGTTTCGGTAATATTAATTACTCTTTCCCCTAAATGCGCCATTTCTCCCTCCTCCAACCACTGAAGGGAGGATTCTCCTCTTCCCAGAAAGCTACTTTCAGACGTGAGAAAATAAACAATACAAGTAAAGATAGCGGCTTCGTCAGTAGGGCAGAAAGAGTCAGGAGTAAAGGGTGTCTTGAGAATTGCCATAAAGTTATTTGCTGTGGAAATCACAGCACCATACAGTTTCAACTTCTCTGAGCTTTAAATGTATAACAGAAAAGAAAAATAGTGATCATGGAAATATTGTTTGGGACGAAACTATTTTGTGTCTGAAATGCTAGGTTAGTTTGGGTTTTGTACTGGAGTCTAGCCATGAAGGCTACAGGTGCCTTTTCATTAGTCAAGAAGTTGCCTTTCATCCTAACATCAACATAAGTCCATATGAAAATAGGGGTGTTCCTATAATAAAATCATGGTTTTCACTTTTGAGGACTTTCGTTTTAGTTTAGTCGAGTTGTTCTTGAGACAATGTCTCACTCTGTAACCCAGGTTGGTAAGGAATCCAGTCAAACTGGCCTCAAACTGACATCAATCCTCCCGCCTCAGCCTTCCAACTGCTAAGACTACAGGTATCAGTCGCAATGCCTGACTGTGAGCATTTTTTTAAAACTATCCTTACTAGGTAAAATAAGATAGAGCAGTGGTTCTCATCTCGCCCTTCCTGATGTTACGAGCCTTTGATAGAGTTCCTCATGCTGTGGTGACCCCCAACAATAAAATTATTTTATTGCTACTTCATAACTATAATTTTGCTACTGTTATTAATGGTAATATAAATAGCTGATTGCATGGTCTCTCATATGTGACCTCCCAAAAGGTCATGAACCACAACGATATAGCCTTAAATTTCAATACTTTTGAAAGAAATAGCTTATAAGAATGTTTCATGTCAGCTATTCTTTATAATAATTTTTATTGACTGTAGTATTCATTTAGTCATTTGGTAAATACTTAATATATACCCATTATATACTGTGCTGTCATTTCTGTCGGAAAGTTTAATGTCTAATGAAGAAGACACTGAAATAAAAGTAAACTACAACTCCCAGTCCTTGGATGTTCCATCAGAAGACCAGGACAGGCGGGCAGTGGTGGCGCACGCCTTTAATCCCAGCACTCGGGAGGCAGAGGCAGGCGGATCTCTGTGAGTTCGAGACCAGCCTGGTCTACAAGAGCTAGTTCCAGGACAGGCTCCAAAACCACAGAGAAACCCTGTCTCGAAACCCCCCCCCGAAAAAAAAAAAGAAGACCAGGCCATGAAATGTGTATTTTAATAGGTGTTGGTGGCTTCTGGGTAATGGTCGTTTTAAACAATAATACATTAGAAAGATTAATTTGGCCACCGGCTCTTAGAGACATGGCTGGAGAATGTGAATGGTGCTGGGGAAAGCTGTGTAGATTTCTCCAGGCTAATGTGGTTTGATGGAACAAGATCCCCCTAAAAGGTCTCCATGAACCCTAAAAATACTTTGTCCAATAAACAGCATGAAGCAGTTTAGAGAAAACTACACCCAAATTCCCAAAATGATTTTTTTTAAATATTTGCTTTCATTTAAAGGCAGATATAATATAAAAATGAATACTTTACATTGGCATGGATCTTGGTCTATTGATCCATATTTAAGGTTGATTTTGTTACACTGTGTACATGTGTATTTTACTATTGTTTAAGGTATTATATTTGTGCAGCTCATTTAAAATGTAATGTATAGTTAAGAAATACAAATTAATAGGTAGTCAATTATAATAGTCAATCTTATAGACACGTTAGTTAGATTTTCTAGATATACAGAGATATATTTCACTTATATGGGTAATATTCAACACTTCAAGACCTACAGACTATGGAAGGTGCTAGTGATGCTAGAACAACAGGAATGCTCATAACATTGCTGCTGAAACTAAACTAGTGTGCTCACTCAACCAAATAATTTGCCAGTTTCTTATAGTCAAATATGCACGTACTAATGACTCAGTTATTCTACCTTTAGGTATTCACTCTAGAGAAATAAAAGCATATTCATATAAGCAGCTACATATAAACATTTGTATTTAACTTACATCTAATTTTCCCAAAATGAAATAAAGTATTCTTCAATGGATGGATGGATAAGAAAATGGGTGGTCCATATAAAGCAATTATTGTTGAACAATTGTTGTTCAACAATAAAAAAAGAATGAATTATTGGTATGTGTAAGAAAAGGGATAAATCTCAATTTCATCATCCTATTGAAAGAACCAGATTCAGCTATGTGATTCTATTTGCAGCATGATCTGGAAAAGAAAAAGTATAAGGATAGAAAAATGACCGATGATTGATGAGGATAAGAATGAAGAAAGAGTGTAGATACAGAGAGACATCATGAGATGAGAACTGAAAAAACTAAAACCTACTTACTGTGATGATGAAAACATTCCAAGAACTTCACACACACACACACACGTGCACACACACACACCAAGTTTTATGCTACATAAATTCAAATAGAAAACAGAAGAAAACACAATAAAATGAAGATAGGTCAGGATTGGGATATTTGGCCTGAAATGGTAAAAGGAAAAGCAGACAAAGGTGGGTGGGTATGCCTGCACACATACATGTATGTGTGTCTGTACATGTCTGTCTGGGGGGCGTGCACATATGGAGGCTAAAGTGCAATCTCAGCTGCTGTTCCTCAGGCAGCAAACACCATTCCCTGGAGAAGGGTCTCCTACTGTTCTAACCACCTTTCCCTGGAGAAGGGTCTCCTTTTGTCCTGATCACCATTCCCTAGAGAAGGGTCTTCTACTGTCCTTACCACGTTTCCCTGGAGAAGTGTCTCCCACTGTCCTAAAGATCCTTATCTGGCAAAGAAACCCTACAAATTCACCTGTTGCTACCTTCCCAGTGCTGACACCAAAGGCATGTACTGCTGCACCTAGTTTCTTGAGCTTTGTGGGGTTCTTCAGCCTGAACTCAGGGTCTTGTTCTTGGAAGACAATCTACTGAACTGTCTATCTAGCCCTGAGATAATAATTTTTGACTTTTTTTTCAGTGCTTGGACCCAAATCTTAGACCTTTCCTTTGTTAGATAAACACTCTATTGCTGAGCTAAATCCTCTCCCCTAATTATGACAGAAGAGTAACATAATAATTATCATCTTCTTGGCTTGAAGTAGAGATTGGAGGAATAGGGAGAGGTGAAAGCATAGAGAAGGATGATGGGAGGAGGTTTTTGATGGTCTAGGAATGTCATAACAAGTGCCCTACTGTGACGGCTGTGAGTACAGCCATGAAGAGAGAAGAGAGTGGGGAGATCAGAAAGACAAAAAAAAAAAAAAAAAAAAAAAGGAAAAGGAGGAATCAAAGGTTGATCACATGCTACAAGTTTAAGTAGACAAAAAATGAGCAATCCAGTTAGAAAAGTGCAGAGAGTGGGTAACATGGAATGAGTCGGTATAGTTTAGCTACAAATATAGAAATGTTATTTGAAACTTCTGGAAAAGACAATTCACCAAGTTAAGAAAAGGGGGGGATGGAAGAGGGAGGACAAAGATGACAGGACCCTAATGACTACAAAATTCTACTCCCCAAACTCACTAGAAGCTGTTCAACTCCCTTCCCTAAGTAAGCTGAATGTGAACATGGAATATCCAGGATAAGGCACTTGGCATTGAGGCTTGTGAGGAAGATGCCCTATTAGGAAAACACTCAGAAAAAATCTATTAAACAATACGCTCCAAGGGAGCCAGGAACCACTGCCAAGATAAAGTTACTTATCACCTCCCAACGTGACACATTTTTCCAGGAAAACTTGCTATGGCCTTAGCTCTAGTCTTTGCAAGCTCATACTTTAATATTGTTGAAAGCATAAAGCAAATTGGTTAGAAACATGAAATGCCATCATCCCCAGACCTTTATCCTTTTTATCTATTATTTTCATATTATTATAGCTTACCATCCCAGAATAGCAACTCTGATATTCCCGACCAATTTAGCACAAATTAAGTCATGAAGCATGCCATAACCTCTGTTGAGTTATGTTTGAACGAATTGTCTTTCAAAGATATTTGCTGCCTTCACTAAATCAATGTTTACTCCTATAAAACTTAGGCTATAATTTTTTTAAAGAACTCATAGGGCCAAATCTGTTACTAAATCAACAAATGAAGGGGAAAAATTCTACAGTAGGATAAATCCAACATTGATATTGAAGAAGACTTTTCTCCTACCCAGAGCTGAAACATTTATGAACGAGAGAAGGTTGTCAGGTAACCAGAGTCTCTATTCAATCCCTTAGACTGTCACCCTTAATTTACTTCTGGACCTCAGTAGGAGGTGCAACACTGAGATAAATTCTGAGGTTTCCTGCGGCTTGTGTTTTTGGAACAAAGGAAGGCAGGGTTCATCAGATAAGGTATTGCATTGAAGAGGTGCAAATGTGTTCTTGCTTCACCCCTCAACTAAAGACAGGTAAGACATTAAAAGGGATATCAAACAATGACATCTTAACACCGATCCTTGAGGCTTCTTTGAGAAACAAGCTAGTAACTGCATAATTAGCAAAAGAAACCTGAAAACCTCAATTATAAATCCATATTGCCCCAATCGTTACCTATCTTCATTGCTTTTATTTGGGTTCCCAAAGTTTCTCTTTCTCTTATTTGATGAAATTATTTGTTTCCTGTCTGTCTCAAGTGTCAATCCCATCGACTCAGTTCTCTTTGAAAGGATCTTCCAGAAATCAAATCTAATTATGTCTCTCTCAATTTTTAAAAATGCTTTCAATTTTTCTTTTGAAAAAATGAGGGTAAAGCTTTTAGTCTGTGGAAAAGCCACCTCAGGACCACGTGAAGCCCCATTTCTGCACACTCTCCACATCCCCACCGTCTCCACAGACTCACACCCTTTACTCACTAAATTTCCCGTGACTTCATGGAAAATGTCACAACTGTTCCTGAGAGAAGAACAATGAGCTGAAGTTTCATTCGCTGCAGGAAGAAAGTTCAAAGGGTTACCAAGACCCCCAAGGGTTAAGACAACTCCGTAAACACAATTCCTAAAAATCAAAACCAATATAAAAATACATGAAAATATCAAAATTTCAAATAAAGACAGCATTAATGATCTCAACCTGAAATACATTCCTTTTAGGAAGGTCTTGCTTATATTTCAAGGTTACTTACGTGTTAGCTGTCCAAGATCTAACTCTCCTGCTTTTCAATAACATAGTATTTTTCTGTGGTATCGATGTCTACCACCATTTAACTTTTCTCTCCTCCTGTTTTAAACTGTGACAGCTTTTTTTTTATTATTTAATTATTAAAGATTTCTGCCTCTTCCCCACCACCACCTCCCATTCCCCCCCTCCCCCAATCAAGTCTTCCTCCCTCCTCAGCCCAAAGAGCAATCAGGTTTCCCTGCCCTGTGGGAGGTTCAAGGACCACCCACCTCCATCCAGGTCTATAAAGGTGAGCATCCAAACTACCTAGGCTCCCACAAAGCCATTATGTGCAATAGGATCAAAAACCCATTGCCATTCTTCTTCAGTTCTCAGTAGTCCTCATTGTCCGCTATGTTCAGCGAGTCCGGTTTTGTCCCATGCTTTTTTAAGCCATTTCTCAATCCCAGTAATTAGGGAATATTACGCGTTCCACACTTATTCATTGTATGACCACATTTTATGAGATCCCACATTGTGGGACTGTCTTAGTTAGGGTTTCTATTGCTGCAATGAAACATCATGACCCAGCACAGGGGCTATGGTATGTAAGCAACCTTTAAGAAGTAGGACCAGTCTCTTCCTCTTTCTTTCTTCCTAGCTCACGTGTTTGCTCTGTCACACACTTGTCATTTTGTGTTGTCTCATCAGAGGCTCAGAGCAATGTGTATATCCTCAGCCTCCCTCCCTGAAACATTACTGGACCAGTAATCCCCTAACTTTAAGCCAAATAAGTCATTTTTATCTTTCTAACCTAAGTATTTTCTCAATAAAAAAAAAAGTTGACTTACAAAGTGAGACACAAAATTTGGAAACAGCAGAAATTCCAACTAACTGCACCTTAGCAACTACCATTTTTATCAATACTATTATGATTCTGGTAAAGCACTCAGCCTCAATTCCCAATCTGTGTGATGAGAACAACCTTATTCCGAGAGATTTGAATGATGATCATTTTTATGAGAGCGGTCAACTAGAGTAGGCGTTTGCTCATCTGAATTGGAGAAGTTAAGAAAGAGAAGGGGGGGAAACCTACATCATCAAAAGAGAGTCAGGATAATCATAAAGTACACAGTCTGGGGACAGAAAGTGGGTCAGTGTGACATCATGTAAACAAAAACTGACCATCAAAGGGTGAATCAGCAAGCACAATAAGCAACATTGAGACAACAGATAAGATTATTGTCTGATATTCCATCTAGAGAGGCTTAGCTTCACACAGGAACAGATGGCAAGCCTGCGTTCTCCCTAATTCAGTAAGTGTGAGCTCCCAACAAGATTCAACATGAGGTGTTTGCATGCTACGCTGAGTTTTTCTATAGGGAAAACGCAACATAAATATTAATTCTTTGAATATTCACTTTCCCCTATTTTGAATGCGCCATAGAATGGAATTATAAAAGGAAATTATAAAAAGGATAGGAAAGAATCCCTAGGGTGTTGGGGAAGTAGACTAAGATTTTGAAACAAACTTTAAGAAACATAAAAGTTCCTGAGAGAAGAGTGTTTGGGCTAGAACCTATAAGGCATGAGAAAGTATAATGCATAAGTGTGAATGCTAGCGGCTCAAACTTTATGACGATATCATGAGTATCAAATTATCTTCCTGAATGTTTATGGTTTTTTTCACAAATCAATACTTCTACAGTTTTGCCCAAACATCACTTTGCTCTGATACATTGCTTTCTTGACCTCCTCCACACAGAAACTAAGAAAAGTAATGCGGAGGGGGTAGGGGCGGAAACAAAAAAAAGAGGGAAGCAAAGAGTCTTAGAGGAAGAGAAAGGAAAGGAGGAGAGGGGAGAGGTTCTGTACTACACAGCTCATGCTATCCCTAGTATCTCAGCAAAGTCAAATAGTATAGACTAAAATAGCATATCCAACCCAAAATCAAATTTATGAAAATACCTAAAAATAAAATAAGCTATCACAACCCCAGAACTCCCCACATTTGCAAAGAAAATACGTTATCAACATTTGCCCTTCAACACATTTGTTAGCTTTATAACGGGAATTCTTTTTCTTTCAGGTCCCAGTCAGGGTCTCCACAGAGCTCAGATGGCATAAAAGAAAACGATTAAAAAGATTGAGTAAAAAGGGGCCATCCTTAAAAGTGTGTATGGGGAACTGAAGAAGTACTTCAGGAGGAACAGGAGCGGGCTTTGAAGGCCAAGGGGAGAAGCAGTTCCCAGAATGCAGGGGAGACTGGACTGCCGCTGGAGCCGTAAGAGAAGGCTGGTTCTTCCTGCTGCTTGGAAGTGGACCTCTATGAACGGAGTCAGTCCAGCCCTCAGGCCGGCAGGAAGGCCTTCCCAGCCTCTGGCCACCGCTGGCACATCCTCTGCCCTAAATTCAAATGGAAGCCAGAAGGCCACAAAACTCAGCTGCAGCTGTTCGTAGACACCCGCCTGGGGCGCAGAATAGGGAAGTCCATAGAGAAGAGAAGAGAAATTACTGGGAAGCAAATCCAGGCTGTCTAGACTCCTGGACCACGTCAGTTTCTTTGGCACTTACCTTTAAACAAACACGCCGTCACAACTTCCTCAACAGCCCTGCCCACATCAGATACAATCCTTTATGCACTGTAGACCCCTGGGAGTAATCAATAAGTAAAGAATATAAGAATATGCACATTCTAGCAAGGGTTAGAGATAATGGTTGTTAAAGTTGGGAAAAGGTTAGAAGCTTGAAGAAAAGTAAAACATACCAAGTCACAAGCTCCATGGGTCTTCTCTTGTGTTTTGCCTCTTCCTCACACAGAGGGAATGCGCTTATCTAGAGATATTCAACATCATTTTCACATTTGATTTTATGCCTGTACCCCTCTACCCTTGGAATATCCTCTCTGTCCTTTCCATCCATGTTTACTGAATAATTTCGTAATGTCAGGAAAGTTTCCCCTTATTCTTTCTCTTCATTAATTCAAAAATATCACTATATACTTGATTTGCTGTATACTTTTGTCTTCTTTAATTTTAGATATGTTGGCCCCCAAAGTATAAATTGGAAATTTTCTAACATAATTCAAAATATACAAGACTAGTATTTTTTAATTGATTTTATTGAGCTCAACTTTTTTCTATGCTCCCCTCCCTGTTTCTCCCCTCCCCTTCAACCCTCTCCTATGGTTCCCCACGCATCCAATTTATTCAGAAAATCTTGTCTTTTACTACTTCCCATGTAGATTAGATCCATGTAAGTCTCTCTTAGGGTCCTCATTGTTGTCTAGGTTCTCCGGGATTGTGATTTGTAGGCTGGTTTTCTTTGCTTTATGTTTAAAAACCATTTATGAATGAGTACATATGATAATTGCCTTTCTGTGTCTGGGTTGCCTCACTTGAAATAATGTTTTCTAGCTCCATCCATTTTCCAGCAAAATTCAAGATGTCATTATTTTTCTCTGCTGTGTAGTGCTCCATTGTATAAATGTACCATATTTTCCTTGTTCATTCTTCGGTCAAGGGGCATTTAGGGTGCTTCCATGTTCTAGCTATGACAAACAATGCTGCTATGAACATAGTTGAGCACATATCTTTTTGGCACAATTGAGCATCCTTTGGATATATACCCAAAAGTGGTATTACTTGGTTTTGAGGAAGGTTATTTCCTAATTTTCTGAGATATTGCCACACTGACATCCAAAGGGGCTGTACCAGCTTGCATTCCCACCAACAATGAAAGAGTGTTCCCTTTCCCCCACAACCTCTCCAGCATAAGTTGTCATCAGTGTTTTTGATCTTGGCCATTCTTGTAGGTGTAAGATGGAATCTCAGAGTTGTTTTGATTTGCATTTCTCTGATGACTAAGGATGTTGAACATTTCCTTTAGTGTCTTTCATCCATTTTAGATTCCTCTGTTGATAGTTCTCTATTTAGGTCTGTACTCTATTTTTTTTTATTGGATTACATGTCCTTTTGATGACCAATTTTTCTTGAGGTCTTTGTATATTTTGGAGATCGGACCTCTGTCTGATGTAGTGAAGATCTTTCCGCATTCTGTGGGCTGTCATTTTGTCTTGTTGACCGGTGCTGCGGGAACACATTCTGCTCCTTCAGCCAATAGCCTTTAAGATACCAGCCCACTGGGGCATGGTCTATTATTTTTTAAAAATCAGCTGGAACCCTGTGTGCTCTCTTGCTTCCAGCTGCTAGACTCTCTGTTTCCTGTTTGTGACGAGAGGACTGTTGTTTGGGACAGTGATCTGTAAGTTTTTTCTCTCATATAAATAACCTTTTTTTATTATCCATAATTCTTTACTGGTGTGGGTTTGTTTTGCAGCTTCAGACCGTGTCCTTTGCTTTACAGAAGCTTTTCAGTTTCAAGAGGTCCCATTTATTGTTTCTCTCAGTGTCTGTGCTATTGGGGTTACATTTAGGAAGTGTTCTCCTGTGCCAATGTGTTCAAGTGTACTTCCCACTTTCTCTTCTATGAGCTTCAGCACGGCTGGCTTTATGTTGAGGTCTTTATCAATCACCATGCACAAAACTCAAGTCCAAATGGATCAAAGACTAGTATTTTATAAGTGCCATCTTTTTATTCTTTATAATTATTCAGTAATACAGATATTGTGAATTGTGTTATAATAAACTGAGAGCTAATTTTCCCAAAGCAAAGATTCATGTGCCATATTCTTAGAGTGAAATAAACACACCCCATATATCCTTTTTTTCCTCCCGTTTCCATCTTGTACCATTTATGGTAGGATTAATTCTTCATTAACACTAATTCATCATAGCACTCCCTATATCAATACCATTTTCCATGTGACTTCACAATTCTGCCCACTGGGAAAAGAGTGTTTCTTCTTTTTTTGCCTTGGCAGCAGCCTTTTGACTTCATCAATAGAATTTGAATCCCATAACATATCCTGAAAGGACTTGACGCACTTGGGTTTGCTCCCGTGGTCCACAGTCATGGCCTTGACAGCAAGCTCAAGTTGGCCCACTGGTCCCAAGGGAGGAATGAGACACAGAAAACAAAACCCAGTTATCCAGCCAAGCCAAGCCCACATTAGCTGACGTCCATACCCATGAGTGATCCCAGATGATCCTGCACAGGACCACCCAGCTGAGCCTCGCTGAGATCAGCCTACCCTCAACTGACCCTGACCCGGAGATCTTAAAGATTGTGGTGTGTGAAACAGCAGCAATAAGGGTCAGTTCCCAGTGCCTGCTCTTCTACTGTGTAGCACTGCTGCTCATCCTGGCACTAATTTCCAGGGTGAACTCAGAAACGTGATCCCTTTGAGCCTCGATTTGGCGCTGTACAAGAAGGGACTGAATTCCTTCTGCCAGAATCTAGGTTCTAAAACTGCATTGCTTTTATGATATTTAGAGATCATCACCTCAATAAAAAAAATATCTCTTTTTTTATTCTTCTCCCTGAATGATGAAGCAGTGGTAACAATAGAATCTCACAAATGATATGTTCTACAGTTGATTCATTTAAGTAATTTCTATGTTGGGAAAAGAACAAAGCCCAGCCATCAGAAACTTACCATAGGTAAATAAAAGTTAACTATGGGAGGCACAATATATCCACTCTTACAGGGATATACAGTGTTTATTTACACATTCTATAAATAGGAGTGCTTCTTTTAGTTGTTGCTACTGAAAGTAGTGCTTCAATAAACACTGTCTTAAAAGAATGATTATGACAATCAAGTAAAATAAAATGCCCTTCTTCAAGTTTTTTCATAACCAAGTTATTGCTTTTAGTCACAGATAAACAGTTGTGATGCACTCATAATATGATTTTTATTTTTTACAGAAAAAAAAATGTCAGTGCTTGAGGTTAAACCCAGTGTCTCATGCATACCAGAGATGCACTGTGTCACTTAGCTACACTCCCAGACCAAGAAAATATTATTATTGTAAAGAGACATCTCCATAAACAAATGGTCACCTCTCAGTTGGTAATCCACACTCTACTTGGGCCAGACCATCATCCAGGAGACCCCTTATGAGTCCACAGCAGCCATTTCTACCCAGTTCTGAACCCATGTAGCAGTCTTTTTTACAATGGGGAAAAGGGACACATCCGTCATAGGAGCACACCTAATAACAATATACAATTATAATTGGAACTGTGTGCCCCAAAAAGACACAGTGGATTCCTGAGTATCCCAGAGTGTGTCCTTATTTGGACATACGGTCATTATAAAAGTAATATATCAAAATGAGAACATCAGTGTAGACCCTGATCCAAAGTGACTGATGTTCTTATAAAAGAATAAAAATACACAGAGAGAATAGCAAGCATTGAGGGAATGATGTGACCAGACACAGAAAAAGACAGTGTCCATAAGCAAAGGACGTAGGCCCAGAATAGATCCCACCACCTCACCAACAGCTCTCTGGCACACTGGTGGTATAGGAGGTCCTTCTGTATTTGTGTTGCTTTCATTGGTTAAATAAAGAAACTGCCTTGGTCTTTTGATAGGGCAGAATTTAGATAGGTGTGGAAAAGAGAACTGGATGCTGGGAAGAAGGGCAGTGTGGCAGATACCATGGTTCTCCTGCCTGAGTAGGACGCTGGTTAGACTCATGCTGTAAGCCACAGTCAAGTGGCAATACAGATTAATAGAAATGGGTTAAATCAAGATGTGAGAGTTAGCCAATAAGAGGCTAGAGACAGTGGGCCAGGCAGTAATTTAATTAATACAATTTCTGTGTGATTATTTTGGGGGTTAAGCTAGCCAGTGGCCGGGATGAAAAAAACGGTCCGCGCCCTCTCATACTACATATTGGTGTCAGGCTTTTCTCTTCCAAAACTAGGATAGCAAACTTCAGTTTGTGGCGGTTGTCACCACAGCCCTAGCGAAGGAATGTAAGTGTCCTGCTACACACATATCACAGGTTTTCCCATTCCAGCCGCCAAGAGACCCACGTGGTGGAAAGGAACTAGCTGTAAGCTTAAAGACCATGTTGGCCTGTAAGCAAGGCACTGTCTCCATAAAGAGAGACACATCTGCCACTGTGGCAGTGCGGTTTCAATGCCACTTGAGCAACAAAAAAAGTATGTCCGTGGCTTTGGTGGCTGGCATTGCACAAAGGAAGGGGGAAATTGTCTAATAAAACCACTTTTGAGGAATTAGGCTTTTCATACTGCCCTTGGTGAGTAATGCAAAATCATCACAAAGTCTAAACCATGAACTCGTTCTGAAATTTTGTTTTGTAATTGTGTGTCCCCTCAGCTTGCACTTCTAAAGCCACAGTGTATGTGCTAGGGAAGTGAATTGTTAATGTGGAAATAGGCGCCTCTATTCTTAGCTACAGAAATCTATTTTAAATGGTAGCATTGGCAAGACTTTAGTTTTGAAGAGCTTGTGAAAGCAGATCTCCCCATTCCGAAGTCAAATTTCCATATGCTAAATTCAAATGATGAACACACTTGAAATTCCTTTTGCATAACCCATGAATCCGCGGATGACTTTAGGGAAGCTCGTATTTATTTGCCATCTTCGGTAAATTCCACCAGCTCCAGATGGCTTTCGTATTTGAGTTCCTCAGTACATCCTAACTTAAACATTCATCACCCAACTCTTTCTCCTCCCCCTGCCTTGGAGATTTCTGCTGATAGAACTTTAAATACTCACCCTTTCCCCTCCTGTGCCATGCCCATACAGCCAATTATCACCTCTTATAGATTCTATATTCATATAATCTGTATTTGTTTGAAATTATGTTGCTTTATTTCAATTCATTGGCCTATCCTACTAAAGCAGCCTGTTAAATTGTACCCCATCTCCAAAATTCCCACCACAAGCCAGTCATTTAATGACTTTCAGCACATCAAAGTCATTATCTTTAAAAGTTCCCAATTTCCTAATAGTAATATTCAATATCTGATAGTTTTTATTATTTATATAATATTCATTTTCCTTTCTTACCTACTCCTGCTCATATATAGTATTTCATACATGTACTAATTAATGTTCCCTTTTCCTACGATTTTCTTCATAGCTTTCTTTTTACTCAGAATACTCCTCCTATTCATCTCTCCCATTCACCATTTCAAAGACAACTCTTTCTTAATTAAAATGTAATAGGGTCTTTAAAAGTCTACCCTACACCTGGATCCAATGGATTCCCAAGCCCTGAGTCACTTGGAATTTTATGTGCAAATTCCATTCACTGCAATACTTCCTCAACAGGGTCCCCTGAAACTGAACTCATGACCTCCTCACTGGTTGTCTTCTGGAATCAAATTCATTAATCTTTTTCTTATTCAATAAAGCCTGTATATGAAACAACCAAATAGAAGGTACAGGTAGCTTCTTATCAATTCAAGTCAGAATTTGCAATCAAATGAGTTTTCTATACATTTATTTTAAATTCAGTTTTCAGAGCTTTATAGATTTAGAAGTTATGAAAAAGAGGTTAGGAGTCTGTGGTACTTTACTCAGATTTAAAATTCTTATAGATCAACCAATTTCCACATCAGCTATTTGTTTATATCCATTGCATAAAGAAAATTATTGTGCAGATATTATATTAAGTACTTTATATTCAAGCATCAATAAGGAATCAACCAGAGAACCAGGAACCATTTCAGAATTCATAGCAGAAAGTTTAACTTAGGGCATCAATCACACAGACGACAGGAGCTGAGCAAACAGTCATGAATGAGGAAGCCACAGAGCAATTCCTGTCAGTAGGTGTCTACTACCTCTAAGGTGTGCAGACCAGAGAGGTGGCAGTGCTGCATGAACTCAGGGCTAAAGAAAGAAAGAAAGGAGAATCTGCCCAGCAGAACCTGTTTGTCTGCGAGTTCAGATTTGACCTACAGACTCAAAGCCATCCAATTCAAAGTGCCAGCGAGTCATTTCACAGAAGTCAATGAGTTGATTCTAAAGTTCTCGTCAAAAGGCAAGAGATTCATAATAACGAACACACTGCTAATAAAATAGAAAACTAAAGTTGAAGAAGTGACATGACTATCTGTCAGACTGCAATCATCAAGACAGTGACATTCACAAAAGGCAAGACAAATAGATCAACAGAATACAAAAGACTCATAAAAACAGTCAATTTATCTCCGGCAAAGAATAGTCTTTTCAATAAAGGTGCTAGAATCTGCTGTTTTCATTTTAAAATGTATCCAGAAACAGATCCTCATGAAAATTGTCTCAGAATAGATAATAACCCTAAAATTAAAATGAAAACTCATATAAGCTTACAAAGGAGGAACCTTGGGTGACTTAACAATGACTTTAAAAGTACAATTTAGAAGGCAAGATCCACGAAAAAAAATAACTGAGAAGATGAAAAAAACAATGTGAAGACAATGAGAAGATAAACTCCAGAGCAGCAAGAACTGTTTGCAGCAGGCAAAGACCGTCGTCCAAAATTCACGAGGACTCTTCAAGTTCAACAATGAGGAAACAAACACCCCAATTGTAAAACAGGACCAAGACGTGGAGCTACCTCAATGGAGAAGAGGCAGAGATGGCAACCAAGCATGGGAAAAGAGAAGTCACATCATATATCTTCAGAAAATGAAAATTCAAAGTGTTGGATATATATCCATAGAGTGGCTCGAACCCAGAAGGCTGTCCAAAAAAAAAGGTGCCACTCTGATGTGTTGCTGTTGGGAATGCAGAATGATACAGCCATTTTGCAAGACAGTTTGGAAGCGGCTTACTATTGTTTGGTTTTGTTTTGAAACAGCCTCAAACTCATTGTATAACCAAGGATGACCTTCAACTGCTGATCCTCCTGCCTCTACCTCTACAGAGCTAGGGTTATAGGTCTGCACCATCATGCTTTGTCCGTGCCAGACAAACACTCTAACCAAGTTACAACCCCAGCCCCGGTTTGGCTATTTCTAATGAAACCAAGCACACATTTCCCCCTCCATGGAAATATAAGTCTTCTTAGTATTTAACCAGAAGAATCTACAGTTTTGGTTACATACACACACACACGATTTTGTACATGGATATTTAATAGTCTTATTTATGAAAGCATGTACATAAATTAATAAATCGTCTATTTAAAACAAGTCTATGGTCGTCAACATTATTTAAAGGTGAGCTGAGGGACAATAGAATTACAAACCGTTTACTTGGACAAATAATGTTTTATGGATGGCACAGCACTGGAAGCAGAATTGCAAGTGGGTATCTTTTATAAGACAATATACGAGTAGAGCAGGAATAATTTGGTTTGGTTCTGGCTAGACAATTGCCTTTACTTGGTCTGCACTGAGAGATGGCCCTAGCTATACATTTAAAAGTTAATTTGTAGCTTTGATGGGTTGAATTTTAGTTTCATTTTTTTAATATTAGCATTTACAAGAAATAGCTCAGGTTCAGTTTCACTTCTGTTTGCCAGTGAAACAAGGATAAAGTCACTTATGAGGCTAGACTGGTTCTTGTCTCCTCTGGAATTCTTCAGGCCCAGTCTCTATTTGAATTAGAAAAGAAATGCTCCACCAAGCCACGAAAAGCCAGGAAGGGAGCTTGAATACATGTAACAAACTGGGGAGAGACAATGTGTAAATCTACATATTGTGATTCCAGCTATGTAACATCCTAGTCAAGACAAAACTGCAGAAACAGATGAAGAGAGAAATAGCTTCGAGGGTAGAAAGTGGGGAGGACGAATAGTGATAAACGAGCAGAACACAATGGTGGGGGTTAAGACAAGAAAAATACTGTTATCTATGACATTGCTGTGTTGGATGCATGTTCATATGAGCTTATACAAACCCATAGACTGTCACAGCACCAAGAGGGAACCCCATTTGAAGGGTGTAACTAGTCTATTGCATACCACACACACACACACACACACACACACCATATAAATGACACCAGTAAAAGACTTTTCAACATACAACAACCAAAATTTATTTCAAAAACAAACACAACGAATGTGAGCATTATCCAATGTTGCATAGCAGGGCTGCACTGAAGCTGTGGTTCTGAACACACACTCTGTATTACATATTCCATTATGCCATGCAAAGCCAGTACGCATTGTCTAAAGCTCCTCAACTTCAGAGTCTAGACTATGATCTGCTAGCAATTGTGATGGTTTACTGTAGATGCAAGGGTTTGCACTCTTATAGAAACACGTGGTTTAACTATAAGACTTTTTCACATCTTCATGCCTCAACATGTAAGTATCAAGTTAATATATCTCAGGATTATGTTTCATGAGAATGCCTTATAGCCAGGCAGTGGTGGCGTACACCTTTAATCCCAGCCCTCAGGAGGCAGAGGCAGATGAATCTCTGTGAGTTCGAGGCCAGCCTGGTCTACAAGAGCTAGTTCCAGGACAGCTTGGGCAATTAATAACTGTGTCTCAATAAAACAAACAAACAAAAAAGTCCGAGTTGCTGACTTGAGCTTCATAAAAAAAATTATTAAATAAATTTTGTCTTGCAATTCAGGCAGAATTTCCAACCATTTCTGAAATGACCATAAGTTGCCATTTTGGACTAGATAGTTATGTAAAACCACATAATTTTGATGATTATAAAATTAAAATACTGATCAACTCTGAAACACGCTGAAGATGCTCTATCCTGCAGTATCAAATACTCAAACAAGATTCCATCCTTTATATTATAATAGACAAGTGCTTCCATATCCTTAGCAGGCAACTGTGTTTCTCCCTAATATATGACAAAATTTTATGTATACCAAAGGATGGCTTTTAAATTTATTTATTATTTATTAACAAATGTTTTTTTTGAATATCTATTATTATATATACACTTAAAGGTCGCATAAAGTTTCTTAGGGGAATGAGGCCACAAATGGGAAAAATTTAAGAAGCCCTAATGTGACCTCTGAGTTTAGATGACCACAATGTGTCAGCCTAAGTCTGCAGTTGTAACAAACTAATAACTCTAGTGGAGAATATTGACAGAGGGAGATGCTGGAGGTATGGAGGGAGGCTGCAGACTGGATATATCTCCGCAGAATTCTAATATTGATACCCTAATCCCCAGAGTGATGGTGTTGGGTCAGATACGGGGACTCAATGATGATTAATTCACCATTGCAGTGCCTTCATGAAAGGGACCCCATAGAGCTCCTCGCTTCCTTTGCCATATGAAAACACAGTGAACACATAGTTGTGCATGTACAAGGCTCCAGACCTGCATCTGCCCCCAAAACTGTGTATGTATGCTTATGTTTTCCCACCTCCCAGAACTATAAGAAACACATTTCTGTTGTCTACCCACCACACAGAGGGAAATTTATTCTAGCAGCCCCAAAAGACTGAAACAGACCATGCACACAGAATCTGTGTGCATTTCTCTCAACTTCATAGTAAATCTAAAATGGTGCTAAAGACTAATAAAGTCTATGTATATGGTTTTTAAAGGTTGGATCTTTTGAATCAGGAAACTGAGTCTGATACTGATCCTCAAATTTTAGGGACATGCAAAAGTCATCTATGACAATAAATTACCCAAGAGTCACAGACTGGGCTCCTTAAATTCTTCTGGACAGATGCCCTCAAGTTCAACTATTTATTTGCATCTACTTTGTCACATGGTTTAGAACATACTGTGTCTTTGTCGCTATTTGTTCCAGCACCTCTGCCCTTTCAGCTTTGAGCTGGAATTTGGAAGGGGAAAAAAAATCATCAAGATCTTCATTAGCAAAGAATGAAACATAAAACTGATTAGGCATCTGCCCTCCACTTTCCTAATGGCCTCTTTCCTCCTTATCAAACCGTACTATTTGGGGGTGATCTCTGACAGTACAAGAAATAAGAAAACTGGTTCTCTGTTCTCTGCTACCCAACTCCTAGTACCCCATAAACCACTACTCTTCTCCAAGTGATAGTTTTGTAGGTCAGGCCTTTCTCTCTGTCCATGAGCCCAACATGCCCAGGCAACCTTCATCCTTTCTGCACTGAGAGAAGATGGTTCAGCTTCACAAATCCTCACTGAAAGATGTCTCTGGTAGGAAAAGGAAAGACAGAAGACAAAAGGAAAGGCGTAAGACACCTGCATTTATGCCTCATCTTGAACTATTTGAATTAGAGGGGGACAGTTGCTTGACACTTCTGACATTAATATCTTCATCTCAAAAGTAAGGGTGTCAACGACAACTAATATTAACTAAGACCCAGAGTTGTAAAGAGAACTAACTATACTAACTAACTATACTAACTAACCAACTCACTATACTGGCACCTGTGAAGTGGATGACAAAGCTTTGGGCAAGTGGATGCTCAACCGTTTCTTGCTGGGCTTCATTCAACCCTGTATGCTATTCTCTGTAAATAGAAGGCCATGATCACAGGTCCCCTAAGCTGGAAAGCCATCCACACTCACCATGGTTACTGACTTCGGTACTTCTTCCCACTTCTCACTACAATCATCATTTTCACTCTGAACCATTCACAGCGTGCAAGGAGCCCAAAGGAGACAGCAAGCAGAGGCAAAATCCCACAGTCCGGGAAGACACTTCTAATTCAAATACAAACATGATAGATCTATGTCTGTTGATTTTTGCAGCTGTAATTCTTTCTTAAATGTCTCCACATAAAACAGTATTTTGGACTTACGCAAAAATCTGTGTTGGTTTCTTTAGACCTACCTTTTCTCACGAGGATTTTTAAAAATAATTTTGCTGTGATTTCTGTTATCTATTATGTCAGTTATAAATAATTTCATAAATAATTAAACATTATTCAGATGCATTTTTGGTTCTTTAAAACATACATAGAAAGTAGCATCATTTACAGAAATTATCTTTTTTATAAAAGACATTTTAAAAGCACCTCTGCCTACTTATTTTCTACGCTTATTTTTGTACACTAACACTGTGTACAGACATGAGATTTCTGAGAATCTGCACTTTCTCACAACATGTGAAACTGTTATGTGAGCTAGCATCTTTTCAGGGAACAAATGGGTTTGTATTCATCAGTCACCCATGACCCCAGTGAGGTCCTGGCCCCTACCACTCACTGAAAACCAATGACAGTAAGTGGTAGTGAATTTTAAGACTACTTCTGATTTTTGCTATGAATAAGGTAGAGCAGCAAGGCTTCCTCGAGCATTTGCACTATTTGTTTTTTGTCTTAGAAATTACAAACATCCAGTAACTATCACAATGCCCACTGCCCAGATGAGAGATAAAGAGATGGAGGGATCCTGGGCAGAACTTACTGGTCCTCGGGGCTGCTGGGGCATCTCCCTGAAGCTTAGCTTGCAGAGAAATTTGGAAGTTTCTTTTGAACAGCTTCATTTTTTCATTTTTATTGGATAAGAAATTACTTGGCATTCTGCTCAGCAAAGAACACATTATTCTATCATAGCTGCATAGACAAAGAAGCATTTTTAAAATGAATCTCACATAGAGGACAGCTATAATTCTTTTGAAAGAAATTTGGCTCAGCAAGGTAAACAAAAAAATCTGGAGAAAATTTACAGAGAACAAAGACCTGAGGTCATGCAGGATTCTGTTTGAAAGAGGACATACTCCTTTCTGCAGTTCCTGACACCTCCCCGCTTCAGACATCGTATTAAGAGAGGCACAAAGTGGCAGGGCATTTTGAAGTGCTTTTAAATGTGCAAAGAAATATCTGAGCAAGGAGTTGTATTAGGAGTGTAAATTATCCCCTCCTAGACTAACATTTTATCTCCTAAGATGACAAATCTTCTAGACATAGAAGCAGCAGCCCTGAGGAGCACAACACAAGAGTGGCTCACCTCAGCCAGGCGATTGTGGCACATGCCTTTAATCCCAGCACTCAAGGAGGCAGAGGCAGGTGGATCTCTGTGAATTTGTGGCCAGCCTGGTCTACAGAGCGAGTTCTAGGATACCCAGAGATCTCAGAGATACACAGAGAAACCCTGTCTCGAAAAACCAAAAAAGAAAGAGAGAGGCAGAGAGAGAGGGAGGGAGGGAGGGAGGGAGGGAGGGAGGGAGGGAGGGAGGGAGGGAGGGAGGAAGGAAGGAAGGAAGGAAGGAAGGAAGGAAGGAAGGAAGGAAGGAAGGAAGGAAGACAAAGAGGGAAAGAAAGAAAGAAAGAAAGAAAGAAAGAAAGAAAGAAAGAAAGAAAGAAAGAAAGAAAGAAAGAAAGAAAGCAGACTGTGGGGTACCACTGAGCACATGTTTATCATCTCCGTTCTGATTTTGTATCACCAAAAGCAACCAACATCAGTCATGATGGACCCACATCCATATATCCTCTGCTTTCATCAACAAAACTCTGAGGTGCACTCCTGAAGAACAGCGTTCTTAACTCAGGAGTTTCCTGTGAAGGCCTGTAACGTAAGAATTTAATGTCAAGAACTATATCCAATGCCACAGTATCCCAGGAGGTGGGAAATAAACAGAGAGGGGTGGTGGGAATAAGAACACTTATTTAATCGAATGGGTGTGTCTGCCTCTGCAAGTATCACTTTAAATAAAGACAGGCAACTTCAGCAATGCCCCCAAGCTGATTTAAGGGGTACCAGGAAAAACTGTTTCCACTCATCCCAGCACCAAATCCAAATTCAAGAGCACAGTGAGTCCCCCTTGAAAATCTAAGAGACTATTATAGTTTCAAATTCTGAATCTTTGGAATATTTTAGATTATGATGTAACTTCCCATGAAGACATGGGGAAAAACTCACAAACATTAACATATCTGCTGCAAAATATAAGAAAAGTCCCATTATACATGAGGGGGAAAAAAGACCATGTATATAGCCTTATGCCAATTCATGTCAAGTAGGTTAACTCAACCTTTATTATCAAATCATTTTCCCACATTAAAATATTTAGATTAGTTCATCATGACCCATCTTTCCCAGCTTGTCATTCATACCCCTTTCTATAAAAAACTACCAGTTGCCTGAGTAGACTTACGTTTTCCTGATTAAGTTTCACTATTTACCTAAGAAAGAGCCCATCTCCCATCAATACAGATTGGGAGACACATGCCTCAGGCTCACCCACCACCCAAACTGCTCCTCTCTTCTGGATCCCCAGCTCCATCACAGCTTCCTTCTGATGACTTTTTTCATTTTCCCTGTCGTGAGGAACCCAACTAAAGAAGACACAGCCCCATCTCCTTTGGAAGGCCAAAGGCAGAAATAGAAGGCACACATACAAGTGTCTGTAATAAATAATGAATATTATCTGGCTTCCCTGGTCTTCAAAAAGTAGGAGAGAAACATTGCATCAGTGGTTGAGTGATTAGAAAATAGTAACCCCTACCAAGATAGACAGAAAAAAAGCTGTGCTGAAAAGAAAAAAAAAAAAAAAAAAAACCTTACATTTACTGATGGTATAGGGGTGGGAATGAATGAGACTATTTAAGTTAATAATCCCATTCATTCCACAACTCAGAACCTTAACTACATCTCTTTGAAGAACTCCAGACAACTGGCCTCAATACTCCTCTCTGTACAACTGCAGTGTCCGGTATATAATCGCTGACTCAATGTGTCCAAAGATGACATGGCACATAAAATGAAAATACAACATTTATTTTCCTGGTTCTTTTAAGTTTTTATTGTAGTTTCTAGAAGAGTCCACATGACTTAGTGGGTTTTAATGGGGAGTGCTATTTATGGGATCTTAGCCTTCTCATACCCCCTTCCCCATCCCTATCACGTTTCCCACCCCTTCCCCCACCCTCAGTCACTTTTCAGAAATTTAAATTTCTCCCTCTGGGTATACTAAGTGGGCAAGATAGCTCTCTCTTTGTCTCAGTTTTTCCTAAGTTGACTGACCCCAGGAGCGAAGAGAGAGAAGATAGAATATAAAGAACACCACCCAAACATCCTCAGAATGGCCGTTCTGTGCTTCCTACAAAGCCCTATTAGGGTTCCTATTGCTGTGAAGAGACATGACCACAGCAACTCTCATAAAGGAAAACATTTAATCTTTGGTGGCTTGCTTACAGTTCAGAGGTTTAGTCCATTATCATCGTGGCAGGAAGCAAGACAGCATGCAGGCACACAAGATGTTGGAGAAGTAGCTAAGAATCCTTATATCTTGATTCACAGCAACAACGGGAAGTGGTCGGCCTCACTGGGCATGGCTTGAGCATATATGAGCCCTCCAATCCCACCTCCACAGAAACACACATCCTCCAACAAACCCACATCTACTCCAATAGGACCATACCACCTAATAATGGCACTTCTTTTGGGGGGCATTTTCTTTCAAACCACCATATAGCCTATCCAAAATGAACTCTGATGATAGCTATAAAAGATGGAAATAGACCAGACGGTGGTGGTGTGTGCCTTCAATGCCTGCATTTGAGAGGCAGAGGCAGCCGGATCTTCTGAGTCTGAGGCCAACCTGGTGGACAGAGCAAGTTCCAGGACAGCAGGTGCTGCCTGGAGAAGCCCTGTCTTGAAAAAAAAAAAAAAAGGAAAAGAAAGAGAGAGAGAGAGAGAGAGAGAGAGAGAGAGAGAGAGAGAGAGAGAGAAATTTCCATTTGTGAAATAGACATGAAAAAATCTTAACTGATAGTAGATTCTTTGAGTCTCAGAGATCCCCAGAACATGACTAGAAACTAGTAAACAAAAGTCTGCCTGGTATCAGAAGATGCCTGTCTTTCTACTCACTGAGTATGTACCGAGCAGGACCATGGCAGAGCCTGGGTAGAAAAGAGTGGGGGTTCAGGGCAATAACATCTTCTGGAAGCAACAGCATCTTCGGGTCAAAAGCAGGAGACAGTGAGCATGTGCCGATTTTCTATTTCCATGACCTGTCTTAATGGCTAAAAAGCAAGTCTTCTAAAGTCATTTTCCCAATACAGTAGGAAAAAGACTACTCTAAACTCCATATACACGTTCACTAACCTGTCTAGGCTTCAGGTATGGTGGAATGTCTTCATGTATTAGCAAGTTGTTGTATTGTACAGCAGAGAGCGAAGTTTAAAAATAAGGTTAAAAGGTAGTAGGAGGATAATTACACATCTTGCTTTTATTTCAATTCCTAGTTTTAAAAACTTTTTTGCTTCTTTTTCCATCCTACTTTAAACAATATAAAAAGAGCTCACAAAATTTAACAAATTATAGGCAGTGCCTCCCTTTAAAAAGAAGAGGTACAAAAGAATCGTCAAGCTTTACTGTTCATCTGGAAGAGCTATATAAACATCAGCAGGTCTTTATGACTCTCCTAAAGCAGACCATACTTCATTAACAGGTTTCCAGTGTTTAACTGTATCTGTGGACGCTAAATTTTTGGAGGTTAAAGTTAGAAGATGAGGTGAGTTTAAAGAAGTTATTCTATATTTAATTTCATAAATATGGAGTGGGTAGATGTTGCCTAAATAGAAAATGTACTGACATCCATGTATTTTCTGAGAGATACTGGTTTTTAATCTCTTATTGAATAAGAATCACACAACACTAAGATAATTTAAAAACTTGGTAATATTAAACATGCTCACTATGAGCTAGGCACCATAAGCATTTTCTATATTCTCATTTATTCAACCCTTCTAACAGAAGGTGTGGTTATCAGTCACATTTTATACAAAAAGCTAAAGTAATCAGAAATGAAGCCACTTAACCAAATCATCAGGTGACAGAGCCAGGGTGAGCCTTACCAGGTCACCTTACCTCTGGAATCCTTGCTGTTCAGCTTTGTTCTCAACTTGTTATTGCTTAGATGATGTGGAAAATGAGGTCTCCTGCTCGTTAACAGCAATCTGAAAGAAAAGGAAGGCTTGAGGGTACAGGCGATGAATCCCATTTGAAGAATGCTTGACCTAGGGTACAAGCAGCGTGTTCAAGTGGAAATTCATGGATACGATGGATAGGTTGGGTCTGCAGCTCAAGAAATTGGAAGAGAGATTGAGCAAACATCAGCAAGTGTGTTATTGTCCAAAGTCTTGGTAAAGGACTCCCAGACACAGTGTTTCAAAGGGAGCCTGCCTAGGTAATACTGAGTAAATTCCTCCAGCCCGCACTACACCTGGACACCCTGATAAGCACCGT
Organism: Chionomys nivalis; assembly: GCF_950005125.1. Classification (NCBI taxonomy): domain Eukaryota; kingdom Metazoa; phylum Chordata; class Mammalia; order Rodentia; family Cricetidae; genus Chionomys; species Chionomys nivalis. The sequence continues at coordinate 19,279,059 of NC_080110.1, forward strand.
GGAAATGCAAAGACCTTTAAGTAATATTTTAATAGTGCATCCCACAAAGCATTTGCATCTGGCGAGTAAGAAGGCAAGATTGAAATTAAACAGAATACATCAAAACAAACAAACCCACACCCTTATTAAATTGTAAAACCAGAGGATCAAAGAAAGTAAATTAGCTGGGGAGCATCAGGGAATATTTAAGGAGGGAAGTGGAGTTTGACCAAGACAAGATTAAAAAAAAAAAAAAAAAAAAAAAAAAAGATGAGAAGAAAGTTGGAATTCATTCCATGTGCCTTCGAATTTCAACCCTGAAAATTCTAACCAGGAGAAAACCGTTTATTGGTCAAGGCTCAGTTACAGCAGATGGAATCCATGTTGGCCTTTCTGGGCAGAAAGAGAATGCTACCCTTCCCAAGTATTAAGAGTTTTACAGAATGATTAGAATAGCTAAGTTAATAAGCTTAAGCAAAGTGTCCTAGGACAAGCGCCAAGGCCCAACCACAGAAACAGACTTCTGAGACAGCAGCTTCTAGAACAGCTACCTTCGGAACTGCTGGGAAATATTATTTTAAGGTGCGTTGCTTTTGTTTATGCTGCATTTGTTTAACTCCGTGAAGCTGTGATTCGTTGACTGTCTAAAACGTTTAATGGTCTAATAAGGAGATGAACAGCCAATAGCGAAACAGAAGCAAGGATAGGCGGGGCTGACAGACTGGACAAAGAGAAGGAGAAACGAGGAAGAAGAGGAGCAAGAGAAAAAGGAGAGGAGGACGTCAGGGGCCAGACACTCTGCTACACAGCCAGTCATGTAGTAACAGTGAAAGTAAGATATACAGAAGTAAGCAAAGGTAAAAACCCAGAGGCAAAAGGTAGACAGGATAATTTAAGAAAAGCTGGAAGAAACAAGCCAATCTAAAACTGGGCATTCATAACTAAGAATAAGCATCTGTGTGTGATTTATTTGGGAGCCAGGTGGTGGGCTCACCCCAAAAAAGTTAAAAAAAGACTAAACAGCAAAAGAAAAATCAAAAGAGTAAAACATAACACAGCACCAGACCAGCCCTGGTTCCAGGAACTAGGGAAAACAGGTGCTTGCCCTCCTTCTCTGTACACTGGGTAATTAAAGATCTGAGTTGAGCCTCACATGAATCTGTTCAATACCCTCAATTCACATCACATCGGACAAACATCCCTGCTTTAATAGAGCCTGGGAAAGGTGGAATTTTAGCTTTCCAATCTCTGCTGAAAGGAAGTTGATGTTTTATTAAACAAGACAATCTGCGTGTCTATCCTCCTAGACAAGTGTAGCGGCTGTGCTTAGGATAGGAACTAGCTACACATCCGCCAGTTCACAGACCCTCACTCAGAAAGCATCTGTGTTGGTAATACAGCAGATCAAGAGTAACTTTGCATTTCTGCCTTCCTTCTTGATTCCACTATCTTAAAACAACTGACTCCCTGATCAGCTGTAGCCAGTTATTGTGCTCTTGCCATTTCTTTCTTATTCTAAAAGAGAAAGATTCTATTTCCTTGACTTTGGCTGCTTAAGTGTAGCTTGAAGTATCTGTGCTGAGTACCAGAATCATTTGACAACTAAAGTAGGTAATAGTCATATTACAGCCTTTGTTAGGTCTGACTAGGGTAAGTGTTCATAGCCGGTCTTTGGAATACAAGGGCGGAAAACTAATCACGTACTATCCCCATTCCTGTTTGTGTTGAGGATACTGTTCCCATCGTCACTTAACAGCCATCATCATTTAATATCAAGGAGGAACAAGATGAGAGGACCGATAATATTAGTAATGACACTGTTCCTGCCACATGCCAAGCACTGTGCTAAACACTCATACCAGACCACATCACCTAATTCTTACGACAACTTTACTAGAGAACTTTTACCATAACCATCACTTGAGGAGCAAACCACAGTTATGAAGGCAGGGGAGAGACAAAATAATCTTACCAACAAGTGAGTGGCTTGACAGTAGAGTTACACTTTGAAACCTTTCTTCCTAAAATAAAGGAGCCCGTACCCAAAGATAGGCAGGCTTCAGCAGAAATTCTCTGTACCCTGTGAAGAAATAGAGCATTTTATTACATTCCCCTGTACATCTCTTTGACTGCGTTATGAGAGTCTACAAGTGTTATATGATGATGAATCTATGCCTCGAAGAAAGAAATTATGAGCCCAGATTAACTGATTTCTTTGTAAACAATTATATGCTCTTTGCTAACTTATATGTGGAACTTTGTGGTTTTTTTTTTTCATGGAGCCTACCAGTTTGACTCTTCTATCCAAAGGGTTGGGAGAAACCAAAATAATGACATAAATTCAGGTAGAGATTCACTTTTTATGAACATAAGCCAGGTCTCAGCCCAGAGATCAAATGTTAATGGAAGCTTCCAGTTAGCATATTAGCACAGGAGAAGGCCAATTATCAATCACCAACTTCTCAGGCCTAGACGCTAGCGATTGTACGAGCAGAAGATCAAGGCAGGAACAAATTTCCAAACATGAGCGGAGAACCGCGCATGGAGTCCTAGCTTGCTGTGAATCTGTGATGTGTTTTAAATAAGCCCTTTAACTTCTTCCCCCTTGGCTCCTCATCTGTAAAATCAGGATTAAAATTAAGCACTCGGATATTTTTCAGCATTAATTATTGTTTGAAAAGTAGATTAAGTCCTGAGCGCTAAGCTAAACGTCAGCGCTCTGATCCGTTTTGGGTCAAATATCTAATTTGGCAGGAGATTTTGGTCAATTTTGTTCCTAAACAAGTTCATCAAAGCAGGCAGCTAAAGCTATCCCTTTGAAACCTGCTACCAATGGCCTTTGTTATGTAAACAAAAAAGGAACAATTACTCAGCAAGAATTATCCTAAGAGCATCTGTAACTAAGCGGTAATTGGGTGTTTAGTAAAACATCAATTAGGTGACGTTTTTTCCTCTACTAGCCTAGAAACTCATTAATAATATGAAATTATAGTAGCCACTAGCATTTCATTATAAAGACCACATAGGACTCTTGGATAACTACAGCTGACTTAATAGAAGAAAATTCTGAATGTTTCCTATTGATTTTATTCTGAATTACCTCCACATTTTATGATAAATGGGAGGGAAGGTGGGAGAAATCTCAGAGGGCTTGGGGAAGAGAAACCATGATCAGAATATATTGTATAAAAAAGAAATATATATATATATATATATATATATATTTTTTTTTTTTTTTTTTTTTCTCTTCAAGACAGGGTTTCTCTGTAGCTTTAAAGCCTGTCATGGGACTAGCTCTTGTAGACCAGGCTGGCCTTGAACTCACAGAGATCGCCTTCCTCTGCCTCCCAGGATTAAAGGCGTGTGCCACCACCGCCCGGCTAAGAAATCTATTTTCAATAAAAGAAAAAAGTAGCCATTCTAGATTAGTAAAATCTCATTTACAAAACTGGTAAAATGTATAATTATATGTAAGCGAGAACATTAATCTAGCCAAAAAATAATTAGGAATTACTAATATGTGCTAAGCAAACTTCAAGTCTCTGGCAATACAGGATAATACAATCGATAAAAAATCTTTACTATTGTATATCTTACCTTCTAGTGGCATGGAAGAAGGGAAAGGAAAATGTAAGAAATGAAGATAAATACACGACACATATAGTATATCAGAAGCCTAGAAAATCCATCATAGGTAAAAAGAAAGACAAATCACAGAGAGTGATGACAGAGCCAGAAGGGTTGGGCAAGAAAGGTGTCTCTGGTAGGGGTAATTTGAACTATGACCTATAGTCTTGTTTAAGGCTGTTTGGATAAAATACATTCCAAGCAAATAAAAGAACAAATACTAAACCCTGAGTATGCTTAGAACATTTGAAAACCACCAAAAACTCTAGGGTGGGAAAAAAAATCAGTGAAAACTAGAAATTTATTAGTACAAGGCTTAAAAATATGGAGTCTGATTTTCAGCACACACGTGACAGCTCACAACTGTGTGTAATTCCTGCCCAAGAGGACCTGACGCCTTTTTCTGGCATCTGAAGACACCAGGCACACATGTGCTGTAGATACATACAGGAAAAATATCCATACAGATACAAATAAAGGAATGACGTTTGAAAAAGAAAAATTACAAAATATGGAAAAATACTAATAAAACAAGTAGTGATATACTAAAGAATTCAATTGTCAGGTAGTAGGGTTTCAGCACAGCCCAGGAATGTGAGAAGCCACGTGAGGATGCTCATTTAGAGACTGAATATTGTCAGTTCATGGTTCTAAGACATTGCTGTGCTCTGTAATCAGGAGAGTCTGCTGGAATCCAGATTTCCCAGCCCCTCCTCCACAGCTGCTGAGGTGGTAGAGGCGCAGAGAATCCGCATTTCAAATGAGCTCATAATGGATCCCAAGAAACTGAAGGAATCAATCCTCAGAGAACTGAGACCTTCCCTCTGCTGCTCTTGCTTACCCAATAATATAAAACACCCAAGAGGCTTTGGGTTCCAGTTCTTCACTTACATGATATGAAACTCTGAGAAACTTCCTAAGGTTCTATAACCAATAATACCCATTTCATTTGTTAAAAAAAAGAATCTATTTCTATGTATGTGCATAGTTTCATGTGTCTTCCACATGTGTGAGGTTACCCTGTAGGGTGAGCTATTGTGAGCCATGCATCATGGGTGACAAGAATTGAAACTTGAGTCCAATGGAAAAGCAACAAGTGTTCAATTCCTGAACCATCTCTTTAGAACCTAATACTATCCATTTCTATAAAAGATCCAAACAATAGTGCCCACCATAATTGGTTGCTGAGGAGTGGATGTAAAAGTGAGCAGAAGTCACCCAGAGTTATACACGTACACGGTTATAAAGCTAAGTAGACCTCAGCTGTTTTTGTTTTCATTCTTGCTATAGAAAAGAATATTCTTTCCATGGTTCCTTGACAAATAGTAAGTGTGTGATGAATGCTATTTGCCATCTTATGTTTTATTCAACATGAAAATAATTGAGACACACCGTAAATTCTCATAGGACGCCAACCCCTTAAAAAGAAGATATGATCAATATAATCTTTAAAAAACATATTTATTGCAGTTCAGTTGTTGTTGTTTTGTTTGTTTGTTTTTTACTCTTTGACTTGTTTGGGGCCCACCACCCAGCTTTCAAATAAAGACAGTTGAAAACTTACTATTACTTATAAATGCTTGGCCTTAGCGCCGTTTGTTTCTTGCCAGATTTTCTTAAATTATCCCATCTGCCTCTGCCTCTGGGCTTCCACCTTTTGGTATTTCTGTATATCTTTTCTTTCCTTCTTATTACATGTCTGGCTGTCAGGTTGGGTGACTGTTCTCTTCTTTTTTCGCTCCTTGATCTTCTCCCAGATTTCTCCTCACATTTATTCTCTCTGCCTGTCAGACCCACCTGTCCTTTCTCCTGCCTCGCTATTGGTCGTTCAGCTCTTTGTTAGATCAGGTGTTTAGACAGGCAAAGTAACCCAGCTTCACAGAGTTAAACAAATGCAACCTAAAAGAATGCAACACATCTTTGCATCATTAAACAAATGTTCCACAGCATAAACAAATGTAACAATCTTAAAATAATATTCTATAACTGTATAGGCAATGTGGAAAGTCCTTTCTGAGTATAGGGATATACAGATAAGGTTTCTACCCTCAATGTGTTTACATTATTTTGAGTGTAAAGAATATTGAAAAAAAAAAAACAATACTAGCCGGGCGGTGGTGGCGCACGCCTTTAATCCCAGCACTCGGGAGGCAGAGGCAGGCGGATCTCTGTGAGTTCGAGACCAGACTGGTCTACAAGAGCTAGTTCCAGGACAGGCTCCAAAACCACAGAGAAACCCTGTCTCAAAAAACCAAAAAAAAAAAAAAAAAAATACTAAATGTTGGTGGCAATATACCAAATAAACCTTAAAGAGCAGATCAGTCTATGAGAGTTTGGGTTTAGAATAATAGCTCAGAAAAGAGTTGGCAAGAGGAAATTTGTCATTTTGAATCTACCTGGTATCCAATGATCTTGTTCTAAACCATAGTCTACTCTCCTTTTTGCGAAAGTTTTCAACTTGAGAACTCTGTTATAGCTAATGTTCTTCATACACTATAGGAACAGAGATTCCACCCCAAAGGGAAACATGCACTGAACACGCAGGGGATGGATGTCTCACTGGATGCTCTATGGTGTTCTAAGGGAGCTATCAGAGGACAAGGAGAGTTTTGAGGTCAAGGTCATGAGACAGCGTGGGGTCAAGGTCATGGCAGCAGCAGTGAAAATGACAATTGTCCCGAACAGGCTCATCTGGCCATGACACTTGTTTCTTTCAGGGCTTCCTTGATGCCTGCATGGATTTCCTGGCCAAGCGGGAATCTGTGAACTTCCCAGTATGTTTGGAATCCTTGTATTCTTCAGGAGCATATGTGGATGACAGAGAGCTAAGTTAACTGATACTCTCTCCTGTTTCTTTTAAATAAGAACTGATTGGTAATCTTACCTGTGAAGGAAATATTAAAGAAAAGATAAAAATCGTGTAGTCTGGGAAGAAAGATCATATAATCGCTTGATAGATAAGTAATGTTCCAGAGGTGGGGATATATTGTAAAACAAGTAATTGGCTGAGATAGTTAAAACAGCAAATTTATATAAAGGGGCTCATAGAGAAATGATGCTTTGGCAAAATAGCTTAGGAAACTCTAACCTCACTATTTAGTCTTCTTAAACCTTGCCAACCTAAGTCTTCTGCCTGTGCAAGTAAGTATGCATCCCAGATGCATGCTTCGATCCTGCACGGTTCTGTACCAGGTCTCTGCATATAGATTATGGCTTTGAGTTTAGTGTTTTTATGAGAATCCTGTGTGTTCAAAAGAGCAGGTCTCTTTCTTGTGTCTTCCCCTTGGTTCTTTTCTTTCTGTTTGTTTTGTCTAACTCTGATATTAGTGTTTGTTTTAGCTTATTATATTTTACTTTATTATTTAAAACAAATAAAGAAAATAAGATACTATGAACATTTGTGTGTTAAAACTTTAAATAGCCAGATGGAGGTGGTTCATGTCTTTAATTCCAGCACTTGGGAGGCAGAGACAGGCAGAGTTCTCTCTGTGAGTTCAAGTCCAGCATGGTCTACAAAGCGGGTTTCAGGACAGGCAGAGTTTTTATACAATATAGTTTTATTGTATTTTCCCTCTCCCGACTTCCCCAGATCCTCCCCCACTTTCCTCACTACCCAATTTAATGTTCCCTCTCTCTCTCCTGTCTCAAAAAATAATAATAATCAAAATAAACAAACAACCAGTAAGACAAAAATCACCAAAACCAAAACAACAACAACCCAACAAAAAAACAAAGAGTTCATTTTGTTCTGGTCAACTCCTCCTAAGCATGGAGCCTATCCTGGAGTGTGATTGATGTAATCAGTGACACTCTACTGGAGAAAACTGATTTTGCTTTTCCCAAAAGGCATTAGTTGCAAATAACTTCTTGGTTAGGGGAAGGAATGCTTGTCTAATTCCCCCTCACAGGGCTGTATCCCATCTGGCGCAGGTCTGTGCGGGTTGTGTGCGGGTCCCATGCCATACCGCCAAAGTCTCTGTGAGCTCATTGTACATCAGTCCTGTTGTCCATGGAAGACACTGCTTCTTTAGAGTCATCCATCTCCTCTGGCCCTTAGAGCCCCCTTTCCCACTTTTCCACTCAGATCCCTGAGCCTTGAGGGGAGGGCTTTGATAAAAACATCCCGTTTAGGACCTAGCGCTCCAAAATCCCTCATTCTCTTCGAACTGTCCAGTTGTGGGTCTCTCTTTGTTCCCATCTACTGCAAGAAGCTTCTCTGAGGAGGGTTTGAGCAATGCCCTGATCTATTCATGGCAAATGCTAATCCCCTACATCTTCACAGGAAGTGCTTTTCTATTATTAAAAAAAAATGTATCATTAGAACAGATGTGTTTGCCACTAGCTTGAATCCATCCACCGAACATGATGGCAAAGCCTATTCAGTGTAAAAAAAAAAAAAAAGGGTTCATGAAGGGAAAAACACACAGTAGTTTTTGGAATTATTGGAACAAGAAACAAACTCGGTTAACAACAAACATGCCTCTGGACTCGGACAACAGTAGGAATCGTGAGATTTAAAGCCATAAAGGCAGAATATTACAAAAGAAATATAGGAAGGCTTAGAAGGAAACAGGTAGGGGCGCATCAAAAATGACTTCATGATTTTAACCTGAAGAATACATGCTGGTTTTGAGAGTCCGTTTCATAGCTCTGTGGAATTTAGAGAACAAGGAAGCATTGTGCGACAGGGTGGATGATCAACAAGACCAGTGCTATGAGGAGGGCAAAACAATGAATCAGCCTTAAAACGTCTTCACGTGCTCTTCCTAAAGCATCACTGGTGGCTGTCAAAAGTTTCAGGAAGCGATGAGAACAAATTCAGGCATCAGGAAATAACGACAGCAAGGAGGAAGTTAGGTTGCTTATATCAGAGGACGTAGGTAAGTTTGGAAACGAAAGTAAAGTTAAAACCATGAAACAGTCATATATTCCATGATGATAGTATGCAAGATATTTTTAATTGTTAAGAAACCCCCATACTGATTTCCAAGTCACTGAGCTAATTTACACTACAAAAATTCCTTTCCCCTCACATCTTTACCAAGAGAGAGAGGGAAATGGGGGGGGGGGATATGTATGTGTTAATCATTCTATCTGCCTGGTGTGAAAAAGAATCTCCATGCAGTTTGGTTTGTATTTCCACCACTGCAGCAGAAGGTTTCTCTCCCTCCTGCCAGTTCCTAATAACCACTCTGAGGCTTAATATTAATTACAAACTGTTTGCCCGATGGCTCAGGCTTCTTATTGGCTCTTACACCTAAATCAACCCATTTCTATTAGTTTATATTATACCACGAGGCTTGTGGGTTGTTACGTCACCTCTTGCTTCTCCAGCAGCTGCCGGCATCTCCCCAACTGTGCCATCTTTCTTCCTGAATCTTTGCTTAGATTTCCTGCCTAGCTATATTCTGTCCTGCCAGAGGCCAAAGAAGCTTCTTTATTAACCAACGTTAATAAAACATATTCACAGCGTACAAAAGGGCATCCCACATCACATCATGACTACATTATTGAAAAAGTTTGTGTATGGATTGGCTATCTGTATTTATTTCTATCTTACAAAATACCCTACCTGTTCTTCAATTGACAGAATTAACAGAAAATGCTCACCTGACCAAAAGTAATCTACAGATTCAATAAAAAGTCCAGCCAACATTCTGATGGAATTCTCCACGGATCTAGGAAAATAATTCTGTAGTTTGTATGAAAGCAGCAACAATCCCCAAATAGCTAAAAACAATCCTAAGCCAAAATAGCAATGCTGAAGGCATCACAATATCTGACTGATAGCAAACTGTACTACACAGTCATAGTAAAAAAAACAGCATGGTACTAACACAGAAACATAAAGACTGGCAGAATGGAATAGTTGTTCTGGAAATAATCCAGAACTGAAGCAGAGGTTATAGAGGGTTGCTGCTTATTGGCTTGCTCCTCTTGCCTTGTTCAGCCTGCTTTCTTCTACAGCCCAGGACCACCTGCTCAAAACTGGCACCAGTCACAGTGAGCTGGACCTTCCCACATTCATCATTAATCAAGAAAAACTGGGTAACTTCACGTAGAAAAAGGAAAATAGATCCACATCTTCTACTATGTACAAAACCAATTCTGACTAGATAAAGACCTTAATGTAAGACCTGAAACTTTTAAAATTCTAGAGATAAGCACTTCAACGTGTAGGTAGAGCTTGTTGAAGCCCAAGGGCTGTGCTGGGCTGGCCTGTTCCTCGCACCCCCTGGGCAAGCTGTGCCTGCCCCCCATACTCAGGAGAGCCAAGACCAACCCCCACCAAGGTAACAAAGAGATAGCTCCTCCCCACGCCTGAGCGGGGGCGGTCCTAGCTGAGGTCCAGGCTGAACAGCTCAGCTACCACCCAGGCTCACATCCAGTGCTCTGAGTTGATCCACCCCAACTTCTACACGAGTATGATTTGCTAGAGTGAGACAAGGAACTGGTCCTGTAGAACCATGACTGCCTGATATCCATGACTCAGGGCAACAGCAGGGTATCTAAGGGGAATTCCGGCGAGGGTCCAGTATTGATGGTGTACCAGAAGCTGGAGACCTTGAACCATACCAACAACTCATTGCAATGAACTTTGCAAGCAAAGCTGTTTGGGCAAAAGGGTACACTGCATGACAGACTACAGCTCCCAGTGCTGCGAAGAGGAATGAATAGGTGATGGAGAGCCAGGAAGGAAGAAGGAATCAAGTGGGTTTTTTCGGTTTTGTTTTTGTTCTTTTAATTTGGTAGTGGGAGGCTACAAGGGTGAAGGGTGGATATGGAGAGACTGGAAAATGAGTGGAATTGGGGTGCATGATGTGAAATTCCCAAGGAACCAATCAAAAATATGTTTAAAAGGAATAAAAAAAGATGTAGGCCTAGGCAAGGACTCCCTACGTAGTGTTCCAGTGGGTCAGAAAATCATAGCAGGGACTGATAAATGAGAATAAATCAAATTTAAAAGTTCTGCACAACAAAAGAAACAATCAACAGAGAAGACATCCTTTAGTATGGGAGAAAATATCTATGGCAAATATTTACCCCCCAGAGGATCAAAAATAGAGGAAGAATTTTAAAAATTCAATAGCACATAGACAAATAATCCAATCAATTAATGGGTAAACTAGGTGGCACATTTATTCTTAAATTCAACGTATTCTAGAAGGCATTGGCACTCTCACTTCAAAATACTTGTTGGCTCCATGGGTTATGACATAGTGCTTGATGGCACAGATGCAGTCGCTGGGGGGAAATATGCATAAAGTAAAAAATAGCCAAGGTCCTGACAAGTGTTCTTCACACCTTTCTACTCTCTAAACAATCTTGCTTTTGTTTGATATAAAATCAAGACACGGGAAGGGGGCATTCGACTCAAAGTTTGCACGCTCTTTCATCCAAACGCATCTTTTTTTTTTTTTTTTTAACCTAGCTGCTTTACAACATCCAGAGTGCAAGCAAGGACTTGAGTGCAGAGCAATGACACGGACCTCTGCCTTTGGAAACTTGGTCTTTCCAAATCACAGAAATGAAAACAAAGCTCCCATGACAAATGACTGTGCTGCTGCTCCTTGAGTGTTTGCATACTTCTCCCCGGCAGAAACCCAGCCGCAGACCCGTGCACGCTCCGAAAGGTAAAAGACAGCATCTGGGGATGGGGCCCGGAGGAATGAGACTCATCTCTTTTGTTGCTTGCCAAGCTTACCTTGACATTCACTTTTATAAACACCATCAGCGAAGAGCGTGCATAGAAATTATCTTTTCAGTCTACATCTGGAGTTCTTCTTGGCTGCCACATTTTAAACCAGCTCTTTCATTTGATAATAATAATTAGCCGAGCCCTGGAGCTTGCACTGTGTCTCATGACTAACTTCCATTTTGACTAGGCATCTCATCTTGTTTCTGTTTTTTTTTTGGTTTTTTTTTTTTTTTGGTTTTGTTTTGTTTTGTTTTTTTTTTTTTTTCCCCACAGCATAGTGAAATGACAGCCTTTGGTGTCGCCATTGTGTTCCACTGCTCATCCCAACGCCTGTCGATGGCTAGGCAAAAGGAACATCGAAGCTTTGTTGCTGGGGTGACAGCTCGCTTATTTCTTCTCTTGCTCATATTTTGGAAGGTTACCCTAGAACTTGATTCAGATGGTAGAGGTGTCCAGGTATGTCGATCTAAATATTATCTCAAATATGGTTAATTTACCTGAACGATGCAAAGGAAAAGAATATAGATTTGGCAATTATCCTGGGGGGAGGGGATGTTCTTGTAGTTCTTTTTTAAAAAAATCAACCACACACCAAAAAAAAAAAAAAAAAAAAAAGATTCAAATGAGATGAGATGGTTGGAGCCTAAGATGGATTGAGGCTCTAATTATTTATACAAGTCATAGGATAATGTTGCATTCTTTTCTATTTCATGTTTACAAGATCACGCTCTAAAACTAAATTCCCACTCTGAGCACTGTTGCCTTGTGTTCTCCCTGTGCGTTTCTCAAATTCTTACTCCTCAGTAATTCAGGCACACCTCCAGCTACTGGAACTCAATACAAATTGTTCCCACTTAAGATTACTAAAGGATTAAAGGATTGGCCTCTAGTCCCCCATAAAACCATGGAGAAACTCCTAGTCCTAATTTGCACTGTATTGCCACGCTCATAACGTCAGCTAAGCTCTGTTAGCTTTAATATTGCATTATAATGTTATATCACCTACATGATCCAAAGCGAAGATTTACCGTTAATTGTTCTATTTACTCGGCCGGTTCATAAAACCAAACAAGATCATTTGAGCTGGTTCTAGGGGTTCTTCTGGTTTGGCCTGAGTTAGCTGAATCCACTTTGTTGTGCAGATCCTCCCCTCTAGGGAGGGAGAAGAGAGCTCTGAGAAACTGTGTCCCAGAATGAAGAGGTTCTCACAGATATTCAACATCTATAGTCCACGGGTTAGAGTCAAGAATTTCCTTTCTGGAAAATGCGAAGAAGGAGCTGAGAAGATGTTTGCTGACTGAGAAGCAGACCCGCTTGTCCTGCCTTACACTAAACACAGCTAGAAATCATTCTCTTTTATTTGAATTAAGTATTTCCTTGACTTCACCATTTTTTTGGTACGGATTCTTGAGCCAGATATTTACATATGAATGATTGTTCTGGGGATGTTTACATCAGTTATGCTTACAAGGATTTGAATAAAATCAGATGAGACATGGGAAATGGAAATGCAGTCTCAGCTCAGGCCGTGGTGCATCCCACAGGGTCCTCAGAAGAAGGATTGTCTCCTCATATTGGAGCTGAATTGAAGCAAGGAGTCAGGCCTCTGTGTCCACTCTTATCCCGTCCCTCCACTCCAATCCGCCAGCCATAGAAATTATGCTACCTCCAAGAATGAGATGAGGAGCGATTGGGAACAAATTCTGAGTACCCAGGACTTCTGATTCCGGAGGGAACAAGATCCCAGCTCTGAAAGCAGGTTCCCCACACACACAAAAGATGAGGCACAGAGCAGACTGTGAGAGTGGAAAATGGGTAACGCAGGAGCTCGAACCATTCCCCTTGTCTTGCCCCAAAGACTGCATTGGTCCTAGTACTACCAAAAGACCAGAATACACACACAAAACAAAAAATGTTCGTGAAAATATAAAATTTTTTTAACGTTGATGGAATCATTTAATTTATTTTACTCCTTTATAAATCTACAATCCAGTTACAGCTATATAAAAAACAATTCCCATAAAATAAAATCACACTTTCTTATGTCAATCTTTCTTAAACTGGAGAGTGATTTTTTTTCAGAGGAGAGAAGATCCTTAGGTTGTGTGTGAATATGTGTGTATGTGTGTGTAAATGTGTACCTGTACACATATCTGGGTATGTATGTATGTGTATCTTCAAGGAGTTTGTACATTTTTCAAGTTTAAGGAACCCAGGAAATGGTGGAAACACGTGTACTCAAGCGTGAGAGACATAAGGATATAAATCCCTCCTCTATTGCTACTTACAATCTGTTCCTCTAACAAAAAGCAAATGTGCAAACACGTGAAAGGTTTAATTTTAAGATTAAAAACCTCGGGCTGGAGAGATGGCTCAGTGGTTAAGAGCATTGCCTGCTCTTCCAAAGGTCCTGAGTTCAATTCCCAACAACCACATGGTGGCTCACAACCATCTGTAATGAGGTCTGGTGCCCTCTTCTGGCCTTCAGGTATACGCACAAGACAGAATATTGTATACATAATAAATAAATAAATATTTTTAAAAAAAGATTAAAAACCTCAAACATTGATTTATAAGAGATTAATTGGTCATAAAAAAAAGAATCAAGCAAAGCTTCTTAAATTTCTAAAGACAGCCAATGAAACAAGTTTGTGAGATCTGGATATTAAGAAGTTATAGATACATAATGAGCATCAATATTTTTTAGTTGAATTGTATCTTCTAAACCAAGTCAAAACAGTTGTGTAAATAAATAACATCTTTAAACATAAAACTGTAAGGAATACCTGCTATATTAATTAGTTTCCTTTGTTGTAACAAAAACATGAGATGATCAACTTACAGGAAAGAAAGGTTTACTTCGGTTCATAGCTTCAGAAGGTTCATTCCATGGTCACTTGGCCCTTTTGTCGTTCTGTGGCATGAGACAACACATGGCAATAAGGCGTCCATGAAGAAGCAAAATGACTTGCCTCAAAGCAAAACTGTAATGCAAAGAGAGAGAGACTCCCAATATCATGTCAAAGGCATGCCCCAGATCACTTAGCTTCATCTCTAAGGTCTCACTGCTTAGAAGTTCTTACCTCTCTACGATGCTTTGCTGAGAACCAAGCCCTTAATGCACGAGTGCTTGAAGGATGTTGTACATCCAAACTACAGTACCTACCATGTAGAGAAAAGATAGGCGCTGGGAAGATGGCTCAGTTAGTAAAGAGCTGGCTGTGCGGGCGTGGAGAGCTCAACTCAAACCCCAGCACCCACACAAAAGCTGAAGCTGGGAAGCAACCCCAGAGGTGTCGACACCGACAGGAGACTCCCTGAGCTCTCTGACAAGGTAATCTTACTGAATGGGTGAGTTTCTGATTGAGGAGAGACACTGTCTCAAAAAAGTAGGATGGAGAGCAACTTCACATGCACATACACACACAGGCACGCATGTCTACACTCACCTGTTCACACACAAAAATATATATTAATGATTAACAATATGTAAGTCAATACAGAATTTGTTGGTGAAATATGATGTGCTTGTCAACAAATCAGTACAACGTGGTGACAGCATAAAGAAGGATGACAAAATGATGGGAATGGTCACCTTTAGGGATTAAACATTTTCTTATGACTTCTTGGTGCACAAGCATAGGGGATTTTGGTTTTGCTGCTTTGTATCATTTATTGCTAGTTATCACATCGGTGAAAGGAGAAACACCTTTTCTGCCATTATGACACCGGGGTCTGAACACACACCAAACGGAGACCAGGCTGAATCTGGTGTCCAAGAGCTCAGCCAGCACACTGATACATCACCAATCCTGTATGGAAGTGATCAGGGCAACAGATTCGAAACCGACAGGTCCTGTGTTCCCAGAACTCACATTTACATCACATTTGGCTCAAGAAGCTGCACCCCCAATGCCCTACAATCCTAATTCCGGAATCTTGGATTCTGCGGCTGTCACTAGAGCAAGAGGTCACTCTCTAGAGAGTGGCCCCGCTGTCTTTGCTCAAGTATAAACAATCGAGCTCCTTGATTCCCATCAGATAGGAAACTGGGGCCCTAGGGAAATGAGCCAAAATTAGCCAGTTTTCTCCTTAGAAGAAACCTCCTCTCCATAGATAAAGTTCCATTTGCCAAAAAAATAATCTTTTATTCATCGCTCTTGAGATAACTAAAAAGAAAAATAGATCTCATCTTTAAGACTAGAGTTCTAGGACCTTTCTCAGTCAACTCGGCCTGACAAAAATGGCTTTTCCAGGTTGCTATTTTTAGCCCTCGTCTTTTTCCTACCAAAATATGTTCTAACTAGTACAAAATGTTAGCTTCCATGCAGTAAGACTCATTTCTCCCTGGGTGATTAGTAAAAATAGCTCCACCCAACTAAAGCAAATGACAGCCGAGGACTGGAAATGAGTCAACGGAGCCGGATTTCATGTGACTTTAACATAACGATGTCAGATGACTGTGTCCACACTAATTGTTTGAGCTATTATTGCCACATTTTATAAATGTCTTGCATTTATTGTCAGTTTGTAATTGCACACTGTGGATATAGGAGATTCGGTGGCCACCTTAGGATTCAATACCTGATAGTCTTCCGTCCCTATCCCAGTTTTACCAGATGGTCCAAAACAGCAAATATTAGATACTATCTTTAAAAACTCTTTTTTTTCCTTTGGTTTTTCAAGACATGGTTTCTCTGTAGCTTTGGAGCCCGTCCTGGAACTAGCTCTTGTAGACCAGGCTGGCCCCGAACTCACAGACATCCTCCTGCCTCTGCGTTCCGAGTGCTGACATTAAAGATATGCGCCACCACCACCCGGCTATCTTTAAAACGCCTTTCTGTATCTGTCTCCATCATGTAAAATAGCTTTCTCAACACAGAAGGGGAAAAAAATCTTCCCATAGATGTCTAGAATCCAGAATAATTCATTTAGAAGGACAAAGGATGAATATCTTTGCAGTATAATTCCCTCTGATCTCCCATCATCTGATCCTGCCCGATTTATCTTTTCCCAGCCTTAAACCTAGGTCCTAAACTAGAGAGATACTTGAAATATTACTGTAGCTCTACTAAGGGGTACCCTGGATAACCTTCCACCTCTTTAAGGGGAGAAAATAACACCAATAATAAATGATAGCCCACACGATAGGCAAAGATCAAGGCAACAGATTCAGTGGTGGTCATGATGAAACCAGGTTTGACCAAGGTACCCATGCTTGGTACATGGGATGTACCAAGGGATGGTTTCAAAGTGGTAGCAAGAAAGGCTCTTGAGACTGATAAAGAATAAAGATGAGGCTATGCTTTAAGAAAGCACAGTGTGTCCAAGAATACTGGAAATCCAGTTTGGGGACTGCAATTAAGTATAAGAATACTACTGATATGGAAGGAACTAGAAAAGCCAGATTTCGTTAATTTGTGTACATTTGTGTAAGCCTCCTTCAGAAAGAGGCTTAATTTAATAGACTCTTGGAAGCAATTGATATTTTGAAGAAGAAAAAATATATATGGCCAGATGCTTCCGGAGGATTATTCTGGCAAAAGAAAGATGTCGCGGGAGGAGAGGGAAACATCAGGTGGTTGTTCCGAGCAAAATGTACTCAAAACCTGAGGGAAAATGGTAGCTTAGGTGAGGGAGGATGAGATAAAATATTCAGTGGCCATTGTGGACATTGGGTCAGGATGAAAAGTCTCCTGATGTAATTGCTGAGCAAGAAGAAATCCAAGATTTTCTAACATTTTAAACCAAAAAATCCTGAGTCATTCATGGGCCGCATGAATATGAAAACAGAAAAAAAAAGTCTTATTTAGGGAATATACAATGAGTCTTACTTTATATTTTTAGTGTATCATAGATTGTTATTGTGCCTCTACTTCATAGATAAAAACAGATATCTGATTCAAAAGCAGAAACAAGTGTGGCTTTATCAGATACCTCTCTTATCCCACCACAGATACTCTCAACAGTTTTTGTCCAATCCCATGACAAATTTTGTGCAAGCGTCAATAAGCTTCTCCAATAGCCCAGACTCCCTGCAAACAGACCACCCTCCATCTCCTTTACCTTCGACTTACCCACTGAGGCAGATGCTCCCACCACAAGTGCTCAGAAAACACACTAGCACAACTGTATGTAGTTCATGGAAGTAAACAGTTTTAGAGGAATCCTCTGAGCAATGGGACATAAGAACTAAAGGTTAAATTCTTCTCCTCAGGATAGGACAATAGCATCCCTGAGCTCAATGGTTTAATTCAGCCTCTTGGAAAGAGGCCCTCTGAGACTGATTAAGCAGTCATGTGTGGTACAAGGTGGTTCAAAGACCAGGCCAGAAGACATTGTAATTTGATTCTCTTTCCTTGTTTCGTTCTTCTTTTCACAATGGCCTCCTTGGGATTGAATTAATTTCCCATAAGTCAAAGTAACTTTAAGCTGTTAATCTTAAATCTCTTTCCTTAAGCTATTTTTCCCAGGCATTTTGAACCAGCAATGCATGAAGTAGCCAATATGCACACGTAGAAGGAACATTACCATCAGAAAACTAGGACCAGAGAGATGACTCAGCATTCAAGGACCCAGGTCCTGCTCTTCCGGAGGACCCAGGTTCAATTCCCAGCACCTCATGATGGCTCACAACCATCTGTGGCGCCAGATGAGTCTGATCCTCCTCTGGCCTTTGTCAACACTGCATGCATATGGTGTAAAGACGTATATGCAGACAAAACACTCATACGCATAAAAAATAAAGGTTACAAATATTAGAAATTTACCTTGGTGTAATCAATCATATAATAATTAATCCAAGCAAGAATCATCAACAGATCCTAAAACCACTGGGTAAAAGTTTAATGCAGAGAACTTCTACACATTTTGAAAGAAAAGCCCATATAGACTATGACCAACTGCAAATGGAAAAAAATAATTTAATAATAGAAAAATCTACCAAATAACACTTTAGCTAAGTGATCATGTTTTACGACACTAATTTGGGTCAAAATGACAACACATAACACTTTACAATATGAGTCATAGCATTAAAAATCATTTGTATCAAGAAGACTGGATATGAAGTGCACCCACCCACTTGTCCCCCACAAAAAGAATTATTCCGAATTAGTGTGTTAATCAGAATTCCAGTAAAACTCAAATGACATAATGTACTTAATAAAGATCAAGTCAATACGCCAAAACTCAAATATTCTAAAATCGGTTCACTAAAAAGAAATTAATCCAATGCCTGAATTAAAAACTATATCCACATGCCAACTTTCTAATACTAAAATTTACAAGTGGGTTTTTAATTTCAATTATCTGAAAATAGTACATTGTGTTCAAAATAATTTGTTATGGCAGCGATAAGAAACTCATACTGCCATCTTAGACAATTCTATTCACAGTCATGCCAGCAGTTGGTCCCAGATATCTGGGCAGTCTCAGCTTGAACAAACCAAAGGATAAAACACCCTGAACAATTTATTATTATAAAATTTGTGAACAATTAAAACAAATACATTGTTGGTAAACAGAAACATTCTTTTAATTTGTCAAATAATAAACAGAATTTCCAGTAAACTAACCAAGGTATGAGAACTGGCCTTCCCCTGTAATCAGATTGGTGAATACCCCAACTGTTATCAGAGAGCCTTCCTCCAGTAACTGATGAAACCAGATGCAGAGATCCACAGCCAAGCACCAGGTCAAGCTCCAGAAATCCAATCAAAGAGAGGGAGGAGGCAATATATGAGCAAGGGAGTTCAAGATCATGATGGGGAAATCTACAAAGCCAGCTGAACCAAGCTCATGAAAACTCAGGGACTATAGACCGACAGCTGTGGAACCTCCATGGGACAGAACTAGGCCCTCCATCTGTAGGGAGACAGTGATGAAGCTTGAACTATCTAAGAGGACCCTGGCAGTAGGACCAAGATCTATCCCTGGTGCATGAGCTAGTTTGTTGGAGCCAGTTCCCTATGGTGGGATGCCATGCTCAGCCTTAATGCAGTGGGAGGGGCTTAGTTCTGCCCCAACTTAATGCCAGACTTTGTTGACTTCCCATGAGAGCCCATACCCATTAGAAGGAGTGGATGGCAGAAGGGTTAGGGGAGTGGCAAAGGGGCCAGAGAAGCAGGGGGGAACTGTGCTTGGGATGTAAAATGAAATTTTAAAAAAAGAAAGAAAATACCTCAAAGACTATTTTATAGACTAGGTAGTGTTGTTATAGTATTTGTGGCTACATTGGTTTTTCTACATTATCTCCTATAATGTAATAATTAACTAAATATAGACAAAAAGGTTATAACGTGTGGAATTATATAATCCAAAGCATCACACATAATGAGCATTATTGCCACATAAAGTATAGGTGTGTGTTTGTGTATCACGAGATGGCTCCAAAAGTCTTCAGTTCTTGTAGGATATGTACCGAAAGAACTGTGCATGTCTTGGTTTAGGAAATGCATATAGAAAACAAAGAAAAGATAACTAAAGTGATGGTCAGAAAGGAAGAAGAAAGATAAAAAGATAGTCTCTGGAAAAGCGCAATAAACAAAAAATGTGGACCATCCACTAAGAATTAGACCTAAAAAAATGATTACCAGTGTGAGGCTCTGGGACCCTGTGCAGACCAGATGCTATGCCATCAGCATGGAGACAATCCTTGAAATATAGAGGTTACCTTGTCCCAATGAGGACAGGGAAAAATAATGATCTCATCCAAGGAAGCAGCTGCCAAGGGCCAAAGGCCTCCCTTTGTCATCTCTGCTTAAACGTGGCCACACACAGACACTGAATGCTAACATTCTTATGAAGTTCCATGACTCTGGAGTCAACAAACGTGCTAGTCAATACTACATAGCAGTGATTATTTGAATCCGTGGATCTTGTTTCTTTTCATTTTGAATGATACCCTTATCTCTGGTCTTGTATTTAACTGAACAGATACAAAAAGTAATCTGCTCATATTTTGGTGGAAAAAAAGTTGTTTATGTGACTTTTTTCCTGGTGCCTTTGGGAACCAGCCTTTCAAGACTTCTTGGGAAAATAATGTCACATATTGACAATAAAGCCCAAGGTTTTTGGCAACTGTTCCATAAACTCCTGTTAGTGAGTGTTCTTTAACTGGAATCACTGCAATTTACCATTTCTTATCCAGAATCATGAAACCTGAGTACGCAAAGAGAAGCATACTGAGGGGAAGCAAGGTCTGCCTGGCAGATATAAAAATGTCCTTAAAAGTGTTAAGTTTTTATAATAACATCAAGGTTCATGATAATTGCAAATTTTAATATATATTTCAGTATTTATATAGGATATGATTAAAATTAATCAATTTGTTGATTAATGTCACTACAATAATTTACACACTGTGTTGCTTAGTCTTGGTTGTCAAGTTAGCTAGATCTGCTATCAGCTAAGAGGCACGCCTCTGGGCACACCTGTGAGGGATTTTCTTGATTGAGCTAACTGAAGTGAGAAGCCCCACACTAAATGCGGGCAGCCTCTTCCTGGGCTAACTAGATGCAGAGGGCTCCAAGGAAAAAACTGTTGCTTTGGGGCTGCTTCCCTGTGCATCTTGCTAGAGACTTCATCTTAACGATGGCTGCCACTAGGCCACCATCCTTTCCGAACGTCAGAACCCAACTCCACCTGCCTTCCAACATGGACTGAAGACCAGCGTCTCTCCGGGTTGACAACTGAGCTATCCATGAACAACTTAGCCTCATGAACTAAACAGAAACAAGTTCTCAACCCCTTCTATGTGAAGACAACCATTGTGCAATACTGGGCAATACGCAAGCCTGTCTTATAAACCCCCTTTCAATTATATTCATTATTTTTGTTCTGTTCCTCTAGCGCAGTGGTCCTCACCATTCCTAATGCTGTGTGACCCTTTAATACAGTTCCTCATGCTGTGGTGACCCCCAACCATAAAAAGTATTTTCATTGCTACTTCATAACTGTAATTTTGCTACTGTTAGGAATCATAAGGTAAATATTTGATATGCCTGGTATCTGATATGTGGTGATCTGTCGTGACCCACAGGTTGAGAGCTGATGCTCTAGAGAAACTTGCTTAATACACTGTTCAAAACTAATGATAATGAGCAGAACAAAGATTAAACTTGTAAGTTATCTTAAAATAGATAACATGTAAGTTATCTTAAAATAGCATCGTAAGAATTATTTCCACTTCCTTTAGAAATTTAGCCAGTGTGAAAGATACCATCCCCAAACAGTTAGTGTGTGACCTAGGCAAGCACCCTAAGTTGTTTCTCTATAACCTTGACTTTAAAACAAAAGATGAACCCTAGATTTATTCATTGCCACACTTTACACTTGATTTATAATTAAATTTATTTTGATGTAGCTTTCCCTGCACAAATGTTATAATTCACATTTACTTCTATTACATATATTCTTAGAACAGCTTTAAATAAATTTTACTCAAAGCCAAGAATTGCTAATTCAGTCACATTTTTTTTTCTCAGCACATTTTTATTGCACATTCTAACACATTTTGGTTACTAATCTAAAAACAGATTCACCTGGATGTTTTTGAAGATCGGTGGTATAAAATGATTATGAACATTTCTCTGTGGCATTAATAGACATCTAAGAACGTGTCTTGTGCTGACACGCCTGAGCAGGCAGTTCCTCACCAGCCCTAACACCTTGCTGTTAGCTCCCTCCCACCCAAGGCTGCCTTCCTCAAAGAATGAGGAAGCATGGCCTTCTCTCCTAACTGAGCTGGGTCCTTCCCCAAATATGTATGTGCTTGCTACCATGCACAGCACAGAGCATGTCCTGTGGCGTCTCAAATTAAACTGAGGCCGAGTTCAAATATTTTTAGAGTTCCCCTGAGTGACTGTAGGCAAGCAATGATACACAGAGAATCTTGATGCTTACAGTTACAATAGTTACAGCTATTGTAATTCCTAGTTTTGGATGGGGGACAAGAAGAGGGTTTGGAACGTTCCTTAGTAAATCCTGTCCCCACCATGAATCTATTGCGTTTGGATATTATTATGGCTTGGATATGTTAAGCATATGCGCGTGATATGAATGCTATTTATGGAGATCCTACAAGCCTAAGAGATGGCCAAGCTTTGGGAAATAGGTCACGGGGGGTGGGGGGGCAGCTCCTTGACACTTACTGTCCCTAACTGAATCCTTTTTCATTCTCTTACTTCCTGTCCCTACGGGATGTGAGCTGAGCTGTTCTGCCACAACTAAGATGGATTTAAACTGTGATTCAAAATAAAGTGTTCCTCCCTTAAGTAGATTCGGGTGGGATTTTGGTAAAATCGACAGCAAAAGCAGCTAATCACAATATCCAAATGCTTCTCTTATCTCCTCTGTTGGTTGGGAAGATGTTTTCGGTTGGTTCTTGGCATGCTGCCTCTTTATGTCCCTTCACAGCACCAAATTCAAGCTTCACACCTACGAGCATTAAAATGGTTTTCATATTAAAGTGGAAATGGACACTCGGAATTCACAGCTTCACAGAACAACTCTAGTAGGTCAGGGAACTATCAGACTGTCTCCAATACAAACTACATTAAAATGTAAAACTCAAGCCATAAGATCCAATCAAATTGAATGTTCAGAAGTAAATCATAAAAGTTAGCATTTATTGAGTATTTTCTGTCAACTGTCTAGAACTACACCCACTGTTGGCAAAGATATGGAGAGAGGTGGGGGTACTGGATTAAATCCAGTGTCTCGTTTATGCATTCTATCACTAAGCTACATGCCTTACACCTGGTGTGGATATTTTTAAAACACAGGACTTCCTACATATTCAACTATTTCTAAGTTTCCAAGTGAGCAAAGTCAGGCACTAAACATTTAATGAATGCCAAATATGTTCAGGACATTCTGCTGGTGGAAGGCGAAGAGGGGTTACAAGGCAGCTTTCCTGGAGCTTGTGTGCTCGCATAAAAGGGAGCTGGGAAGCGGCATGCTTACATTTTAAATGAATCCTATGGAAAGAAGACAAGAATTAATTTGAATATATGACAAAGAGTTATGTGGCCAAAGAAATGACATTTAAGCTAAGCATTGAATACTTAGTAATAATCAACCCTGGGATGAGAAAAGAGAATATTCTGGAAGTGGGGAAAAACAAGTGAGGAGACCTTGCATTCAGAAACATGAAACCTAGAGAAGAGGAAGGGGGTAGGAGGAAGAGAGGAAGGGGAAAAAGGAAGAAAAGGGAAAGGGGGAGGAAGGGGAGGAGGATAGGAGAAAGAAGAACAAGATAGGTGTGACAAGGTCCAAGAGCAAAGAAAGAATGTTAAGAGAGATTCCCCATGAGGTGATCAGGCAGTAGGACTTTCGTAAACGCTTTTGGCATCTAAGAAACTGTAAAAGCTGAGGTGAACACAGTCAGATTTCTTTCCAATCACTATGACGATGGTAAGGAGAAAGGATGCAAGAGTAGGTTCAAGATCACCCAAAGTCTCTTCATGTAGTTGAAATAAGAGAGAATGTGTCTTTAGAGACAAATGAGATGGGTCCCAAAATCATTAAAATATAAGTCCACAAGATTTGATAATAAGTTGAGCAGAGAAGTGATGGAAAGGAGGGAATAAAAGCTAATCCCACGCCTCTGGCTGATGAAGTTCACACGCGGAGCATATGAAAAGGTCAAACGTGGGAGGAAGAGCAGTAAGGTCATTGAGGCGACAAGCAGGCAGAAATAACACAGTGGTGATGCTGTCCCTGGACTGCTGCAGATGAAGAGGGACACCCACATCTGTCCAGTGCTTTCCCAGAGTCTCACAGCCAGTCTGGGAGGTGGGCTCTGCGTGTTCTCTGCGCACTCATAAGTGACACCCCGAGAACTAGCGAACTGTTCGGCTACACAACGTGGCCCGGTGGCCACCTTCAGCAGCCTGATTACCCCCACAGGAAGGTGTCCAGGAGGCATTATAGATGTGTCAGTCAATGGGTCTAGAAGTCGCAGAAGTCTGTAGAAAAAGAGAGGGGAAAGAAAAGGACTTGTTTTGGAAACATGGTTGCATAAGAGAACACAAGGGTGCATTTCAGAATTAAGACCATGACTTGATCCTTAGAGACCAAACGCCCTTTCTCCAGAATTTTTTTTCTAAAATGTGAAAGGAAACAAATTACTGAGCCCTTCCCAAGGGGTTTTCTCTTCTAATGCAACGAAGACATCAATACCACAGCCTTATACCTCCCGCAACTTCTCCCTTTTTGGGGGTTGGGGGCACACAGCTCAACTTTTCCTTATAATTAGTTCTGGTCCTTAACAAATACTCCCCTTGCATGAGACTTCACTTTGTCTTTTACATGAGGACTTAAGACACAGCTTTCATAATAAAAATGTCACTGTAACAATTTGATTATATGAGTTCAATGCAGAACCAAGGACATATTTTCCTATCTGTATTATACTGTCTCTCCTCACAGCCTCCAGATAAACTTGTTATCAGAAGAAAAATAATCGTGTTTATTGAATTATGCTGTAGCTGTAATAAAACATAGAGGAGAGGGGAAACAGTCTCTGCCCAGCTTTCTATTTTTTGGCAAGCATTCAAGAACCTTCACATGAGAAGGGAGGATGTTGAGAAGGGGTGGCGAGAAGGAAAAGTTCCAGAATGAGAAGGTATGTGGCCACCTTGATTCTTACAACCAGCTATTCAGAGTACTTAGAATTCCTTGTGTAAAAAAAAAAAAAAAAAAAAAAAAAAAAAAAAACCCTGCATACACCTTCCACCCACTGGCCACTCAGAGGCATTCGGCCTGTGCTGACTTGTACCACACGTTTTGTTTAAACTCTGCTGGTAGCGTCAGCCTCCCCGTAGGAGGAGCAAGCCGTATATGTCCAAAAGAGAGAGCAAGAGGTTCTGCAGGAACTTCTAATGTGCTTGTAAAGCAAACATTTGAACTGTAGCAAGAGACGCTAACTCTTAAAAACTGGGGCTTTCCATTTCGCCTTTCTCTGAATGTTTATTCACCAGCGTGCTGGCATTACAAGATTTTCAAGTGTTTACTAATGCTCTCTGATCAGCAGGGACTGAGAACCCAGAGTTAATTCAGGTTGATTTTTAAAGAGAACAATCCTAAGTATCAAGTCTGTTCTGTATTAGAGGGAGGCGAACATATGAAGATGTTTACACATGTGTGCATTATATGTTACATAGATATTAAAGCTGTGATAACTGAAAAGAATTTTTATTTTTTCAAATCTTTTTTAAAACTCACTTTTAATATATTTCAATTAAATAAGATTTTAACATCACTTCCTCCCTTCCCTTTCCTTTCTCCAGCCTCTCCCAGGTACCCTCCTTCCAATCTTTCCCATGCCCTCCCAGTCTCAAAATGATAGCCTTTTTCATTAATTATTACTGTATGTAACAGTATGCACATATATATAGATACAACCTGATGAGTCTGCTTTTGTTGTTTGTATATATACGGTTTCAGGGATGATCACTTGGTACAGATAAACAGCTCTGGCTAATCCCCCCTTCTCCCAGCATTCACTGGTTTCTTTTATTTCTTTACCTAGGGATGGGGCCTCATAAAATTTCCTCCATCCCATGTTAACATGTTTATTGATTTTGTTCTGTTGTTCCAGTCTTGTTATGCAACCATCTCTGAGAGAGACTGTTTCACAGCAGACTTCCTGGTGTTCTGGTTAAAATCTTCCCCCTCTTCCCCCTCTTTCTCCTCTTCCCCCTCCTCCCCCTCTTCCATGGTGTTCCTTTAGCCATAGACTCAGATGTTCCCCACAATTCATCAATCTCTGTATTATGTCCAGTTGTAGTTTTTGATGATGGCCCCATATGCATGAAGTGAAGCTTCTTTGCTAAGCTGTGGTGGCCATAGGGAAGGTAGAGAACAAACCAAGAGGGTCCAAGGAGCAGGCACGACATTAGGCTTGGCCATGTTCAGATGGCATTCTGTTGGGAGAAAGGAAGAGTTTTCTTATCTATATCAGCACTGTCTCCTTTTGAAATGAGAACCCTGGGAAGGGACCGAGTGAAAGTAGAGGAACTGGAGAAACAGAAGTAGGGAAAGATTTATTCATTTTTGCACAATTATGACAGCCTGGCTGTATAATTCTTTCTCTGCAGAAAAAAAAATTCTAGAGTTGTAAAACTGACTTGTGCCCAACTCCAGCTTGAAGGAACTAAGACAGTGACTGGTTTCTGTAAATAGAGAACTTGTTACTACTTACCTGTAAATTCAAAGGCTTTCTAGTAGTTTGGAGGCAGGGTGTTTTTAATAGTTACAATCAACTACGTAAGTGTATTTCCGCCTCCACTCGCTGTTCATAAGCTCGGTATAAATACTCTTTTCAAGTTAAAGTCTTTGCTACCAAGTGGACCACTCAAAGCCCTGAGTTCTTGGACAAACTTTCAGACTGTCATCGTATTCATTTTGGATGGAGGGGATCCCTGACCTCTGGGCAGGCAAAAGAGAAAAGCCCAAGACGAAAAGGAAGCAAGTCAGAGCCACGTGTACCACTGACCTTATCCAAACTGACTTTTTGATCAGTGAACGTTTTCCTTTAAAGGATAATCAGCAACAAAGATGGCCACAGAGCATGGGCCACAAGTGAACCCCAAAGAATTGCTAGCTTCCCCTTTGTAAGGGAAACAAACTTTTCTACTTAGTGACCATTTAGTCTTAGACTTAACAAGGAAAAGATTAGCCCTAAAAGGCAAATTAGTTATTCTTAGTCACTCTTGACCTAATTTCTTTAAATAATAATTTTAAACGCTTTTATCCCCAATTTGGCATTACAGAATTAATGCTTTGTAGGCTTTTCGTTTCCACTGAACGGTTTTCAATAGAGATGACCAGCGACAGTAACTCCTGTTTCTTCTCTAGCAGCACGGCAGCTCTAGCCACACGCGTGGCAAGATGGACCTGACTGTGACTATAGAGGGCGGATTTTTTTTTAACTCCTTTATCTGAAGATCCAAAAGCTCTACAAGAAAAATATTCGTATACTCGTTCTACAGAAAAGGAAAAGAGCAGTGCTGAGTGGCCTAAAATATCAAACAGTGGGCATAAATCACTCATACCTCATCCCCTGTCTGCTGATGTAAAGCCCGTCGTCATGGCAACAGGCCTCAAAAATAGCAACCTATGAGAAACCCTAGGTTTCCTGGAGCACATGGAAGTTTTAGTTTGGTACTGAGCCAAGTCTTGAAAAAAACAAATCTTTGACTAATACCTACATGCTATTTTTATCACTATTAAGATGTAATGTTTGAAATATAGAGTGGGGGGGGCAGAGCTCATTTTTTCCCACTTAACAATGACAGCCAAAGATAATGCAAGCTAACTTGGGGAGTGGGAGACAAGAAAGGCTCCCTTAACCACCCTCCAGTGTTTTATTTCTGCTCTGCCAAATGTGCGCGGATAGTAACAAAATAATAGCAATAATCTGTTCTTGTTTGAAGATTAGTATTGGATGGGCCAAAGCCTTTTAAATAAAATCTTTTTACAAGAATGAAATCCCCAGATTTCTTTAATTCTCAGAAGTTTATCTTAGACAGGAAGAAAAGTTGAATAATGTTTATTCTATAAATTTGATGTCTCTTGTGTCTTATTGGAGAATTCCTTCCATAATACGCTTGGGAGTTCAAGGATCCAGTTTTAGGGAAACAAGGCATACTAGAGTGAGGAGAAGATCTGTGGCCTTGGACTTGGAGAGTGTGATGGGACCAGAACCCATGAGGAACTGCGTTCTCTTTGTCCATTATTCCCATCCTCATTACTAAGCTCCAACTAACCACACACTCGTTTCCTCAATGAAGCCCTCCAGGTTGACAACATACAGTCTGTCTCTATTAATCATGGATTCGGCGTGTGTTAAAAATTTATCAGTACCACCACCATCACTATGATCACCCACTACCACAGTCACCAAATCAATATTCATTATACTTTTGAGGAATAAACAGAATAGTATGTTCTCAACTGAGTAGCAACTCCCGTAATGCAAAAAGTATCATTTCAATGTCTATTAGAATGCCATATGCTTTCCTTCCTTCAACTTTTGTTCATCATTTTGCAAACATACTGTTGACCTGCTATTGAAACATACACACAACTACTCTGGATGGACTTTACAAAGATAATAGAATTCATCAGTATCACTCAGACGCTAAGTACAGTGCTGTTGGTCATGAGTTGAATATTAACAAATCAAAATTTGTATGCGATAAGGCTTAAATAGACACACAAGGGACTTGGGGGATGGCTCAGTGAGAACAGGATTTTAGTTCCCAGAACTCACATAAATGTCAAGCAGAAATGGCAGCCAGAATATAATTAAGGTAGCCCTTGGGAGGCAGAGACAGGGGATCTTGGAAGCAAATTGGCTAGCTAGACTTAGCAAATTGGTGAGGTCTCGTTTCAGTTAGAAATTCTGCCTTATTATATACATCAAAAGCCAAACAAGGAAGACACTGGGCTTCAGCTTCTCGTCTCCATGTACAACTACAGACATTTGAATTTGCACTGATTTTCATGGGTACTCAGAAGCATTGAAAAACGTGTGCACTCACATGTGAATGTGCTTATGCACATTACATAACAAAAATATAAATAGAAGTATGCTCAACAAGATTATGTATAAATTGCTGAGGAAGATGTTTTACCTAAAGGGTCAAAGGAGCTGTGACCTTCCATGCTATGATGTGTAGGGGTTTTTGTTTTGTTTTACTTTGCTTTGCTTTGCTTATTTTTTTTTTTTTTTTTTTTTTTTTTTACTTTCTAAGGGTAGAGTACCTCTGTTCAAAAAAATATTTTTACAGGTGAAATTGATAAGGAGAGAGCAGAGGGCTTGATAAACTACTTAGACAGGTGTCTTCAGCTTCTAATGTTGGAGGAGAAGGAACACAAAGGGGGGGGGAAATGGCTTCAAATAAGGACAAGGAAATCACTTCTAAAAGACCATGAGTTTCAGGAAAATCTGGAATTTCAAGATTTTTAGGTCCATTGAGAGGGACATACCTATTTCAAGTCTCAGGGTCCCATTCCTTCTCAGGCAAAATCTTGAGTCTAGGGAAGCAGACTCCCGATGCTCACAAATCTCTCTGGAATTTTTCCTGTCTACACTGCTACAGTTGAGTCTCAATATGCTATTAAGATGTTCCTTCTGGCTTCCACACTTTACTTGTAGTGTATAATTTGGTCCCCTGAGATATCTTTTTCTAATGCATCAGTGTCTGTGGAGGCCCAAAAATGTGAGCCTAATTCCATCCTGACAGATGGTCAGGATATACAAATGTACTTCTGCTCCTTCTTTTGTGACATGAGGTTACCTGGGGAGTGGCTGCCTTCAGGATACTTGGTCTAGGTTCACTTCACTGCCTAAACAACAGGATGCTAACAACTTGATGCCTCAAAGTGTTAAAGCATTAACTGTTCAAGTCATCCTTTGTATCATGTTAAAGAAGTCTTTTGTTGTCCTATTTCCTCTTTTGTATTGGGGTATAAAAACATATGGGAAATTAAACACAGATGATTTTGGTATTCACTGGAATGCCCTCCTGACTCTTTATGGTTTCTGTTTTATTATTTTCACACGTGTCTTCATATTCTTTATTAATATGTCTGAATCCCCCACACCTCTACCCTGGCAAGAGGGGTTTTTGTCAAGGATGGTCCCCAACAAATGTCACTAGGTAAAAGTCATAAGATTCCATTTCCTCCAAAAATATCTGTACCACCTCTGAAAACTCATGTGATATAATACCCATAGATCAGACTTTCCATCCCAGTCCACCCAGTATAAAGTTCTGGCCACTGTGCCTCAGAGCACATCAGGATCCCCTGTTTCTCTACCAACCACCAGTGCTGGACCCCTCTCACATCCTTAGTGTCAACTGACTAGCAAGAGATACGACTCCAACTTGAGAATTCTGTTTGTTTCTTTCTTCTGCCCCCTCTTAGTAATACTCTATAAAACTGAATAAAAAATAGAATCTGCCTCAAAAGTTTAGTGTGGACATTAACTTTGATGATGTATGTGAAGGTAGTGTGTTTAAGTAAACACAGACAGCATCCTATTGGTGCTGACCTTCGCAGACAATGGTTTCACAGAATGGGAAACTACAACTCAAAGAAGCGTGAGGCTCTTGGGAAAGGTCGCAGAGTTGATGACATAACCATCAACCTTCACAAGTAGACCTTTAGCAAAGTAACGCCATCTGTCCTCTCAGTGGGCACTTACTTTCCTTCCAAGGCTCTTCACCAAAGCCAATGGTTTCTGTGACCTATGCAGGTTAAATTATAAGAGCTAGTGGGACAAGCCTAGGCTAATGGCCAAGCTTTCATAATTAACAAGAAGTCTCTGTGTCCTTATATGGGGGCTGGCAATCCAAAGATCATCCAACAAGATGCTACATAAAATGGTGAGTAATTTTTATTCTTTATAAATTTCCTAGGCACGTGAGTTCTATTAGAGTTGGAGAAAATGGACTGAGGCAGTTCTACTGGGCAAAGAACACTTTAGCAATGATTGAGAAGACACGTTCACAT
The DNA here is from genome assembly GCF_950005125.1 of Chionomys nivalis. Classification (NCBI taxonomy): domain Eukaryota; kingdom Metazoa; phylum Chordata; class Mammalia; order Rodentia; family Cricetidae; genus Chionomys; species Chionomys nivalis. Next base: position 19,309,894 of record NC_080110.1, read on the forward strand.
CATCTAGAGGGGAATGGTGCAGATAGTATTCACAGAAGAGGAATAGAATTTGCCAAATCAGGGACAAGAGGGAACACAGATGGACAGTCAGTGTAGGCTGTTTTGGATGACCAAGGCACATCATGAGTTTAAAAAGGAAATGTAGATTGTGACCAAATGACTAATGTCCTTGTAGATCATTAACACCGTATTAGTCTTTTCCTCGGTTCTAAAGTCAACAGAAAACATTTTAATCATTTTAAAGCAGTCAGAGTGTATGTATTATTCATTCTGACTTGAAGCCTACAGTATGGGTGATAAATTAGAATCCGTCAATGTGACTGAAGATTGATCAATTACAAAACTTTAACTTTTCCAGGATATAGGTTTCTTGCCTGAGCTATGGCAATAACAGTGATATAGAGAACCTACTAGAGGTTTAGAAGAGGAATTACCAGGAAGAAAGTGCAGAAGCTGATGAGACTCAGTCACGGGAGCAAGATGGGGTTGACTCCCTGGAAAATGCGACATTTAGGACAGCAAGCGATTCTACGCAAAGAGATGATCAACACAAATGACTATATAGTGATGTGTGCAACAACAGTACAGTGTTTTTAATTTTTTAAAGATAGTTACTCTAAAAATAATAGCTGTTCTCTTCTAGAATTAGAAAATAGCTGATGTGTTCATAAACTCAAATCCAATACTGAAGTGGTCTTTTCATACTTCGTAGAGATATTACATCTCTGATCCTGGATCACATCCTGGAACCTTATCTTATTTTCCAGAGTCAATTGTGAAGCTAGAATTTCAGTGGCCATCAACCATGGATTTCCCAGACCTGCTCCCCAGCTGCTTGCCCACTATGTTGAGACTATAGCTTCTTGCTATCTTCTCAACGCTAGCTTCCCAACACCATCACCCATTTTCTTCTCTAGTTGAAAATTCCCTGTCTACAGTACTTGCTGGGCCACCCTTCCAGTCAAGGGCTCATATTATTTCTGATTCCATTCCTTCCTAAAGCCCACGTCCTATCTTGGCTAATTGATCATTTCCAGATGAAACCTAGGGTTTGATTAATGTCGCCCTCTGCTTACTTAAGTTTACAACCTCTTTGTTATCTTGGACTCCCTTCTTTCCCATAATCAGTGACTCAGCCTCTGGGTCACCCTTTCTGTGTGTCAGTATTGAGATGCACTGTACTCTGTGGTGGTCGCGTCTTCTGTGTAGCAGTATTCAGCTCCTCTGTGCTCCTGGCCCGGAGAACAATGGCATCCCCTGATTTCATGAAGGTAAGCATGACTGTTTGATTTTTCTTGGGTTAATAATATGGTAGCAAAGGTTATCTTCAGGATAGTATGATTGCCAACACCTGCTTTTCCAGATCATAATTTTTCTAACACCGTGATTATAAAAGTATTTGTTGGTATAGGTAACACATACGATCAAAGCATCCCTTAATTCAGAATAAACACATAGGCGTAATTGTTCAGATGAGTCACCTAATCCTGCCATGACCTTTACATGAGTAAGAAATTAATTTATTTAGTCATAAGTTTTTAATAAAGCATAACTTGGTTTATTCTGACTGATATAGTCACCAAGTTTTACATAGTTGGATATATATAACTATGTTGATTATACCTTTCAAATAAACCAGAAAATTGTAAAGAATTCCAGACATAAAAATGAAGAATTAATTAAACCAATGATGACAAAATAGACTAATGACAGCCATGTAAGTTCATTGAAAGATTTAAGATATACTGTTAAGAAAGGGAAAACTGGCTGGGCGGTGGTGGCGCACGCCTTTAATCCCAGCACTTGGGAGGCAGAGGCAGGTGGATCTCTGGGAGTTAGAGGCCAGCCTGGTCTACAAGCTACAGAGAAACCCTGTCTCAAAAAACCAAAAAAAAAAAAAAAGAAAGAAAGAAAGAGGGAAAACAGGGAAGCAGGTAGGCTACATTTCAATGGATCTTACCTCTGTCTTTCTTCTTCAGGATCCAATCCCCTCTGTCTTAGTTAGGCTTTCTTCTTGCTATGAAGAGACACCATGACCACAGCAACTCTTATAAAGCAAAACATTTAAATGACAAGGAGATTAAATGAACATGTCTTGCTAGAACACTGTTTTCCTCCTTCCTATCAACCTTTGTCAAACTCACAGCCTATCCTTATCCCAAAATGTCAGGCCCCCAATACACAGAAACACATTGTTCCTGGAAACTTCAGTGCTCATACATATCAGACTCACAGAAAATTTCCTACCAATCAACACACAATCACCAAACTCCTCTTAAAATCAGAAAGGAAACAGAAATCAAGGAACAAAACATCCACCAGGGAACTCCTACAGCTGATAAATACTTTAAGCAAAGAGGCTGGATACAAATTTAACTTAAATTCAGTAGCCCTCCTTATATACAAACAGCAAACAGGTTGAGAATAAAATTAGGGAAATACGCCTTTCACAACAGCCTCAAATAATACATCTTTAGGTAACTCTAACCATGCAAATGAAAGACTTGTTTGATAAAAATTTTCATTAGCCGAGATACATAAAGTTAATCAAGGTGTGACAATTAATATTGACAGTTTGACAGAATCCAGAGTTATATAGGAGATAATTCTTTGAGCATACCTTCAAGGGAGCTTTAGATTAGGTTACGGAGGTGGGGAAACACACTCAACTATGGGTAGTACCAGTCTATAAGTTGGGGTCCCAGACTGGAAAAAAAAGCTGAGCACCGGCGTTAATCACTCTCTGGTTGACTATGGATATCATGTGACCAGCTGTCTCAACTCCTTCCACCATGGCTTCCTTATCATGATGGACTACATCCTCAAACTGAGAGCCAAAATAAATCCTTTCCCACTTAAGTTTCTCTCTTCGTAACTGTTCTATTGCCAAGAAGAGACACCATGACCAAGGCAACTTATGAACAAAAGTATTTAATCAGGAGCTTGCGTACAGTTTCAGAGGGTTAGTGCTTATCATCATAGCAAGAAGCATGGTCTTTTGAAAACTCAAAATCCATTGCCTCTTCTAACAAGGCAGTACCTCTTAATGCTCGCTAAGTAGTTCACCAATTGGGAACTAAACATTCAAATACAAAAGCTTGGGGGAGGGGCATTCTTATTCAAACCACTGCAGTAGCCTTTGTCATATAACTGGCTACAAAAACAAGAGAAGCAACTGATATACAAAGTGTTCAACCACAGATGAACAGACAGTGAAATTGTGGCATGTAACACAAGAAAATATATTTCGATGTGTAAATAAAATGAAATCCTTTTATTTGCATCAATATGGAAATGTGTGTTAACTGAAATAAACTAAGCACAAAAATTCAAATACCATATGTTCTCCTTTATATGCAGAACTTTATTTTAAAGTTGATTTTTGTAGAGAGAAAACCAAAAGTCAGTAGAAGTTAGGTAAGGAGAACGAAAGAAGGAATAGAAGCTGGGTGACAGGCATCAAAATGATTTTACGTGTAGAATCAGTTCTAGTGTTACAACACAGTAGACTAACTATAGTTCACAAATAGGGCTGAGGAGAAGCTTCAGTCAGGAAATTTTCTGACATGCAAGCTTGAGTTTGAGCTCTCGCATCCATGCAAAAAGTGGGTGTGGCGCCGTGTGCTTGTAATACTAAGGCTGGGGAGATGGAAATGTGAGGATTCCTGAGACTCTCTGGCCAGTCAGCCCAGTCAAACAGGTGATCCGAAGAACCTGTTGAGAAACCAGAAACCCTGGATTAAGAAGCAAGATGAACAGCTTCAAGGGCAGCAAACAAGCTCTGGCTTCCACACTGCTGAGAATACATAAGCATGCTTACCCACATACATGTGTGCACACACACACCCGTGCACACACACACACATGTACACGCACACAAAACAACAGAGAGAGAAATGTAAAGGTTCCCATCACAGTAAATGATAATTCCACTGACTTGATCATTACATATGGCATACATCTATCAATTTAGCACATTGCCTTTGATAATATGTTAGTTCTTATATGTCACTAACATGTGTCTCTGTCTTTTTTGGAAGTTCTGTTTATGAGGATTTCAATTGACTTTTAAAAACAGGAAATTACATAACATTTTTAATATGAAATTTGCATCTTGCTCTCCTTTCTATGTCGACGTTCAAGAATTCACATATCTCCCAGACGTAAAAGACAAAACTAAATTCAAACACAATGTAGAATGTACAAGATTTGGCTCATCTTTCTACTTTTTCATTTGTTTAAATATATATGTTCACAGCAAAAAATGGACATGATATTACACTATTTCCACCCCTGAATTCTGAACACCTAAACTTTCTCTGTTGATATATTATAGCCGATGCATTCAATGCCACCTTAGCTGTTTGGTTGGTCTTATGGAGCATTCTTCTTTGCTAGACTTTGTGAATTAGATGTACTCCATGCTTGCTTTTAGCATCTGATATTGCAATGTGATTGGTTAACATTTTCACCAAGGAATGAACAAAGTTCAGACAATGGAAGAATTCACTACATGGCTGAGAGTTCAGGGGCCAAAGGTAATTTTTCAATGTAAAATTTGAACAAATAGTTGCTATAGCGTAATGGTTTCATTTTAACTCTGTATAACTTTGATTTTCTGAGTTTATGGTGGAGTTTGATTAAAAATTAGCAGTCTCAATTACTGTGACTTTAGAATGCAGGAACAATGAATGTCATTTTAAATGCTCCATCAACAATGGCATTTTCAGGAGTTCAATCATATATGCAAAGAGACATTTCTTAATGTCTAAGAATTATGTTGTTTACTATTCTGACGTGGTGATATTTTGTTTGTGATCTCACAAGTAAAGTTTTCCTGAAGATCAGAGTGTGGAGTTAAGTCAGTAGTTAGTCATAGAGCCCAGGCAGTAGTGGCACACACTTTTAATCCCTACACTCGGGGGTCAGAGGCAGGTGGATTTCTGTGAGTTCAAGGCCACCCTGGGCTACACAAGATTGATCCAGTCTAAAAGAGAAACAGACCCAGGTGGTGGTGCCACACACCTTTAGTCCCAGTACTTGGGAGTCACACACCTTTAATCCCAGCACTACTAAGGTGAAGACAGGAAAGGATATGGTTGGGTGGAGAGAGGAATATAAGGCGGGAGGAGACAGGAACTCAAGGCATTTTGTCTGAGGATTCATGGAGACAGGACCTTGTCCCCTCCAGTCAGAGGATTCAGTAGAGGTAAAAAGTCTCTCCAGTGGCTGGTTCCTTTACTTCTCTGATATTTCAGCATTTACGCCGATATCTGACTCTGACTTTTTATTATTAAGACCAATTAGATTTCGTGCTACATTTGCTTTACCTATTACCCATCATTTAAATTACTAGATAAATGGTAACACATTTCTTGGATAAACTATGAAATTACTTTAGCTATATGGTGCCATATTCAACACCTTTCCTGGAAATCCGATTTGCACTATCTTTTTTTCTTCAAATGATGCATTTTTTACCTATATCATCATCCCTTTATAATCATAGCGTCCCTTAATTATAAGACATGTTTTCATAAGTTATTTTTTAATTTAGTGATATCTCCAGTCTTCTAGGGGGAAAATCCATAAGTTGTTATTCCTCAAATGTCCTTGAGAGGACTTATTGAGGATTAAGAGTTCTCTGTGGGTTTTGTTTTTGCTTTTGTTTTTTTTTTTTCTAAGAAAAATCCTGTTTTGACTTTGGTGTTATGATAGTACATTTAGAAGACAACGTGGACTTTTTGCTCTTGTGACTACATATTACCACTCAGCCCCGATGCCTACGCATCTGACTGTTTTCGTGACTGTGCTGCCAACAGGGCTCCCTGACTCACTTACCACTATCTAATGAGAAGAAACTTGGATGGACTGAATACTTATGTGATGAGACCATGGCACATGAAGACAAGGTGACATCACAGAAGTCTGCTCAGAGATTTCCTTGTACTCCAACTCTTTTTAAGATGGTAAAAGTGAGTCATCATACAATATATTACAGGCAGCCAGACTCATATGACCCAATGCTATAAAAATGAGTTTTCATAAGAAGCAATTTCCTTTCAACAAAGCATCATCTATCACATTAAATTAATGTCTCTAATTTCTATTTTATTTTATAGTTTCCTCCATTTATTTTAATTTTATTGTCATGTAGGAACTAAAGGCCCTGGGAATTTAAGACTAGTGCAATGCTTATGTACATTTAGATAATATTTTAATAAAAGAAAATTGTTAAAATTGAGTAGTCTTCAGAAAAATGTTTGAAAAGCTATTAGAAAGCCTTCTAATGCCGGGCGGTGGTGGCGCACGCCTTTAATCCCAGCACTCGGGAGGCAGAGGCAGGCAGATCTCTGTGAGTTCGAGACCAGCCTGGTCTCTAGTTCCAGGACAGGCTCCAAAACCACAGAGAAACCCTGTCTCGAAACCCCCCCCCCCAAAAAAAAGAAAGCCTTCTAATTTCTGTGTCTATAGATGTTTGTATCTTAGTTTGCATGGAATCTTCACATTTACTTTGTAATGCCTTGTATTGAACTATTTAATTTATATTGATTGACACTGAAAAAAAAGCTGTCTTTATCAAATCTATTTTTCCTGTTGTTTATTGTATGTGAAGCATCATTCTTATTAATTTTATGTACTATATTGTTCACTCGTGATAATGCTCTTTTCAGGTATGTTATTCCCATCATTAGATAAAGAAACAGATACATGGTGGGATTTTAATTTTTCAACAGTACTTTTCTTAGGTCGTCCAACATTGAACAAGCAATAGAAGAAGCTTTCAACTCTAGGTATTTTGGCTTCTTGGTCCAACGTTTCTCTTCTGAATTACATACCTCTGTAATAACAATCTACATGTTGTACCTTAGAGAATTGTGTGAGAGTCAAAGTTACATTCAGAGTTTTAATTACTATGTCTTAAAGATCCGTGAAACAAAAATGCCTCTGATTTGCAAGTCCCTTGCCCAAAGACAGAGAGTTCCTGAAATGCTGAAGGCTGTTGTTTATGAAAGATAACAAGCCACGTGTTTTCACTCCCCTACACAAATCATTTCACCCATATGCACCGGCGTTCTTGATCACATGTAGGCGGTAGGTATGTAGACAGGAAGTATGTCAGGATGTATGCTCTCTCCTGATTGGACCTAATGGAAAATGCAATGAATTATGGGTTCTCCTTCTTTAAACCTTGCAAAAGTTAATTTGAGGCCAATTCCAGGGAACCTGGCTACGGACCTGGGCAGAGCCCATCCACCAAGCCAGTATTTAATTAAAACTCGCTTGCAATTTAGCTTGAAACTAGTAATAGTCTTATCCTCAACCAATGGAATTAACAATTGGAGCCAAGGGGTGTCACAAGTCACACCAAGTAACAGAGCTCACCTGAGAGGTTTATTGGGGGATGGGGATGCAGGGGCAGCCACTGAGCAAGAGGAGAAGGAAGAGAGAGGAGGGAGAGGAGGTGATTCCTTTTTATAAGGGGATATAGTGCATTCGCATAAGGAGATTGCCCAACTGTGGCTGCAGTAGCCACACGGTCACAGGCTGATAATGAAGTGTCCTGCTGTCGCTTGGTATGAGGTCTCTCTAACATTTTATGTAGGCACTTAGCGTTATAAATGTTCCTCTCAGGGCCACTATCATCGTGTCCAGTAAGTCTGGATGTGATGTGCACTCATTGTCATTGAATCCTAGAAAGTCTTTCACTCCTGTAGGTCTATCTTGACCTGTTCTTCATTCAGTAGGAAGTCGTTTCGTTTCCATGAGCTTGTAAGCTTTCTATTGTTTCTGTTGTTGATAATATCTGGCTTTAATCCATGGTAGTCATATAAGATGTAGGGATTTAATTCAATTGGTTTTGTATCTACTAAGATTTGCTTGTATATGAGTATGTGGACAATTTTGGAAAAAATTCTGTGAAGTGCAGAGAAGGTATACTCTTTTGTGTTATGGTGAAACATTCTGTAAATATCTGACAGTCCATTCGGTTTATAACCTCCATTAGCTCCAGCATTTCTCTGCTCAGTTGTTGTCTGGATGACATGTCTGTTGGTAAAAGTGAAGTATTGAACTTTCCCACTATCGGTGTGATGGTCATTATGTGATTTAAACTATAGTAGTGTCTCTTTTACAAATTGGGGTGCCCCTGTGTTTGGGGGCATAGATGTTAAGAATTGAAATGTCATCTTGGTGACTCATCTTTTCCTTTGATGAGTATGTAGTGTCCTTCCCTATCTCTTTTGATTAGTATAGGTTTGAAGTCTTTTATTAGACATTAAAATGGACACACCAGTTTGCCTCTTAGGTCCATTGGCTTGGCATAACTTTTTCCAACCCTTTACCTGAAATAATATCTTTCCTTGACGTTGAGGTGTGTTTCTTGTATGCAGCAGAAGGATGCTTTCTGCTTTCAAATCCTTTCTGTTAGTCTGTGTCGTTTTACTAGGAAATTGATACCCCTGGTGTTGAGAGATATCAATGAGCAATGATTGTAAATTCCTTATAAACAAGCTTTCTCGTCGGAAGTGTCAGCTCCCCAATAATGACACAGAGACTTATTATTAATTATGAAGCTTGGCTGATAGTTTAGGCTTGCTCCTAACAAGCTCTTATAATTTAAATTAACCCATATCCTCTAATCTACTTCTTGACTTGGTTACTTTTACTTTATAACGCCCATGTTGCTTGCTCTGCATCCCTGGCCTCTTCTTCTTTCTGCATCTTCTGTGCCTGAAAATTCCACCTAGCTATTGGCCATTTGACTGTTTATTAAACCAATCAGAATGACATCTTCAGAATGTAAAGGAATATTCCACAATTCCTGTTATTTTGCTGTTGTTGTTGTTGGTGGTGGTGGTGTGTGTGTATGTGTTTCCCTTCTTTTGATTTTGTTGGTTTGAGATTGTTTATTCCCTGTGTCATATGGTTGTGGTTAATCTCTTTAGGTTGGAGGTTTTTTTTTTCTAGCACCTTCTGTAGGCCTGGATTTGTAGATAGATGTTTAAATTTGACTTTATCATGGAATTCCCTATTTTCTCCACCTATGGTGATTGAAAGTTTTATTGGGTATAGTAGTCTGGGTTTCTTAGAGTCTGAAGCACAACCGTCCAGGTCCTTTTGGCTTTTAGAGTCTCCACTGAGAAGTCAGGTATAATCCTAATAGGGATTAAATGTTATTTGGTGTTTTTCCCTTGCAACTTTCAATATTCTTCCTTTGTACATCTAGTGTTTTGATTATTATTTGTCAAGGGAACTTTCTTTTCTGTCCAATCTATTTCTTGTTCTGCGTGCTTCTTGTACTTGTATAGACATCTCCTTCTTTATGTTAGAAACATTTTCTTCTATGATTTTGTTGAAAATATTTTCCGGGCCTTTGAGCTGGGATTCTTTTCCTTTCTCTATTTCTATTATTTACGTTTGGTTTTTTTCACAATGTATCAGATTTCCAGGATGTTTTATTTTAGGAGGTTTTAGATTTAATATTTTCCTTGATTAATATATTTATTTCTTCTATCATTTCTTCAATGCCTGAGGTTCTGTCTTCCATCTCTTGTATTGTGTTGGTAAAGCTTTAATCTCTAGTTCCTATATGAATTCTAAATTTTTTTTATCTCCAGAACTTCTTTAGTCTGGGTTTTCTTTATTGATTCTGTTTCTATGTTTGGGACTTGAACAGTTTTAATTGTTTCCTTCCCTTGTTTGTGTTTTATTGGATTTTTTTAAGGGATTTACTCATTTCCTTCTATTGTTTGTGTTTTCTTAGATATCTTTAATGGATTTATTCACTTCCTCTTTAAGGACCTCTATCATCTTCACACAGGCTGTTTTAATGTCTTTTTTCTTGTGTTTCAGCTATGTTGGAACATTCAGGGGCAACTGAAGTAAAATAGCTGGGTCCTAGTGGAGACATATAGCCCTGGTGTGTTGTTGATTATGTTTTTACAATGACATCTAGGCATCTGGGCTTGGGATAATTACAGTTCTAGGTACTAGTTTCTGAATTTGTCTTTGTTGGGCTGAGGTTTCTTCCTTGGTTTCTGTTTTCCCCCTTTGATTATTTTGGAGAATGTGATGGTTGTGTGCTGCCTGTTTTACCCCAGGCTTCAGCAGGGGTGTTCATGGGGAGTGCCTGCTGGAGCTGAGGCCTGGAAAAAAAGCAACGAATTAGGAGAGGGGCTAGAAAGGGAAGATCTGTGGGATCCAAGGGAGATGGGAGTTTGGGGGCAGCTGGGAAGGCTGCTTGGCGTGTTCTGCTGCAGAGCTAGGGATGAGACTGGGGGATTGCATCTGGAGAACGTAAGGAGAAAAGGTCCGCAGGCAGTCTACTAGTTTCTGGCGGGTATTGCCTCTGGATTAGCTTGGGATGCCTGCTGGAGTTGGGGACTGTTTTCTTGTTGTGTTATGCTGGTGTGTTGGAGGCTGGGATAATGGGATGAGCTGGGCAAAGGAGGGTTGGGAGAGAAGAGCTTTGTTGACGTGGGGTCCGAGAGGAAAAGCAGATTGCAGTGGGTTTTCTTCTACAGAGCTGAGGATGATTCTCGGGGTGGGGTGGATCTCAGGAGCAGCAGGACAGGTGTGGACCCATCGTCAGTCAATTTATTGCCCTGGGAGGAGAGGTCCTTTGGGTTAGCAGGAGAGATTGGGGCCTGGGGCAAAGCAACAAGTTGGGGAAGGAAGGCTAGAAGGAGAAAGATCTGTGGGCTTGATGGGAGATGGGATGCTGCCAAGGGTGTTCTGTTTCAGAGCTTGGTATAAAATTGGGGGGGGGGGGTAGAGAGCAAAGAAAAGGTCTGTGGGTAACCTACCTGGTTTTCCTTACTCTAATATTTTTCTTGCTGATATTTTGACTTAATCTCATTTTAGAATATACATACGATGAATTTATAGCACACAAACCAATTTGCGTGTTAAGTATATGATTTTACAAGTGCATGAAAATGTGTACATTTTTAAATACTGATTTAACGAGTAAATCAACAACAGGAAGTGGCTCTTTCACTACAGGCATACTGAAAACAGAAACTTATGAAGCATAATTGAACTATAAGAATTAAAATATTTGAACAATTGTTAGGCAATGAAGATGAACATATTTCTATGATTTATTTTGCTTTAGTATTAAATTTTCATCTACAATGAAGCTATACATTTTTAGTGTAACTCAAAAATACATCATTTTGCAAAAATAATGGTTTGGTTTTCTCAATATAAATAATAGAGCTCTATCTGGACATTCAAAGACTCAGAGCTTGACCGATACTGTGATGGCAATATGGAGACTGCTCATTGGGTGCTGAACTTTAACCTTTTGCTGTTCAATAAGAAAAAGCGTTAAATAATTAAAATGATGTAAGAAAAATAGACATCACTTAACACTTTGTCAATCATCTGGCAATTACTTTATAGCTAATTACACATAGCTATAAAAACTATTTACTATCCTGAACGATTAAAGATGAAAATATGTTATTCAATTAATTTAAAAGTTGTGTTATTATCCATCAAATAATAATAGTCATTAAATTATATTATGAAATATTATCATAACAAGAAATATTTGCCAATCTATGCACCCTCTAATAGAACGAGTCTTATAAAGATGAATTACCAAAAATTTTAGATGTACCATTATTTCTGGTACTCATTCAAAAGAGTAATTTGAAACCAGTCTCATAAAATTTGAAATAATTTCATAAAATTTCCAAGTATTCAATAACCATTAGTTTTTCAAAGCAGGAAAATCAGTGTGATTCCTTTCTTTTATTCATGATAAATTTATAGCTCCATGGCAACTTCCTACAGGTTTCCTTTCCTTTTCTTCTCCTTCCATTCCTTCTTCTTTGCTTTCCTTTTTCTTGGGAGGCATCTGTCCTGGGTAGAATGATCAATGTGGTACACCCTAGAATTACCAAAAATAGGGATAATTGAGTAATTGTCTTTATCACTTTGGTCTATGGACATGGCTTCAAGGGATTGTCTTAATTGGTAATTGTTGTAGGAACACCCTTTTCCTGGGTAGGCAGCACTGGGCTTTCTATAGAAGCTATCTAAGCATGAACCAGTGAGCAAGGTACCAAACAGCATTCCTCCATGGTGTCTGCTTCAGGTTTCTGCCCTGAGTCCTCGCCCTGACTTGCCCCAGAGATGGATTGTGACCTGGAATTGAAAGATGAAATAAACTCTCTCCTCCTCTATGTTGTTTTTGGTTGGAGTGTATTATCACAGCAACAGAAAGAAAACTAGGCCAACACAATCACTCTTAATAGGAAAAATTGATAATAAAAAAAGGGAATTTTGGGTCCTTCTCTCTTAATAGCCCTCTTTTACTATGTCCTACTGTCCTTCCTCTTTTACTGTGTCCTACTGTCCTTCCTCAATTGTATTATCACAACTGAAACAAGCTATGAGGATCATTGATTGCATGGGAGTATTAAGGACAGTCTTATAACAACTTAGTTTTTGTCAAAGGTGCCCAACTTAGGACTGTTCAAGGATCAGTTTTTAGACCATCACATATGCATTCATTCACTCTCTGGAGAGTGCTAATCCAGACATGAGAAAGCCACAGTAAACATTACAGATGCCTTACCTCCCTTTCTCTCTGTTGTACCTTCTCTCGGCCTGCTCACCCAGTGAAACTCATAATCCCCATCAACTGAACACTTACAAGGTGATACTCACCATGTGAGTGTGGTTAACCAAATGATCCATTTGATGCTCACAGTTTTACCTTGCAAAGTGAAGCGTGGCTCATTTCTTTTTAAAGTTCATTTTTAGCTGGGTGTATACACAGGTATGTGTATTTGCATAGGAATGCCGGTGCCCATAGAGACCAGAGAGGCTGTTGGATCCCCTGGAGTTGTGGTGACAGGACTATAACCTGCCTGGGTTAGGTGCTGGGAACCGAACCCTAGTCCTCTTCAAGAACAGCAAGCACTATTAATCACTGATTCCATGTGCTTCAACTCCTTCCTCTGCTCGTTATTCTCTCTGTTCCTTGACTGAGGAATTTAACCACCCTAGAAATGAATTTCTTCATTCATAAGCTAAGATAATAATGATAAATTCTCTTTAACAGTGAATCAGAAACCCCAGTAGTGTCTGTAAGAGCTACTTGTGTAGATATTTAAATTAGTATATACAAAGTGCTTGGAATAATGGCTGGCTCAGGAAACCTAAGTCATTATTACAGTCATACCATAGTAAATAAAGAAATGGGAAAAGGGCCTAGCAGTGAGAATGGGAAGTAGGGTGTCTGTTAAAGTCAACGTGTATCTCAGAAACCTGAAACTGTGCTTTAGAATGAATGAATGAAGTTCTTAAATGACCATAACATGGAAACTGAAATACTGAGCCAAGACCTCTAACCCTCGGAATGACTTCAGGGATGCTAAAGCGAGATTTCAGCTTACCAACTACCAGCTCAGAACAGATTTTCCTTTCTTTTGGGAAAACTGTCCTCCACATGAAGGAAAAGAATAATTCTGGTCACCCTAGTGAATCTGAATAAAGAGAGGAGAAAGATATTAGGATTTGAAAATCACTTATAAAAAAGAAAATGACCAAGAGTTTTAGGGTTTGTAACTGAAGTAACCAAGATGGCAGTGAGGAATTCCCTTCCTCTGATCTTTACTCAGCCCCCAGAACACAGCTACCACATGCAATAAGAGAGAAACCTTGAAGGGACCAAATATTAGTCATAAGTTACTCAACCCAGTCAAGCAAGCTTGGTCAGAGGCCTGGATCACATATTCTAGAATCCTAGTAAAATTATTGTGCCATTTCAAAATCATCACAAAAATTTCTTACCAGTTAGTGGAAAATCATTCATGTAAATATTAAATCCATTTGAAAAAGTAAAACAAAAACTTTTAAAAACCTTCATTTCTAGGGACCTTTTTTTTTATTATTATTTCTATTCAGAAGTAATCTCCAGGACTTTGAATGTTGCCGGCCACTGTGCAATACTATGTCAAAATCCTGGAAAAGTACTCAAATTCAACAAAGGACTGCTGTTTTCTAAGGGCTTGGTGACCTTGAAGTATGTATTTCCACAGTAGTCAGATGCATAATTTTATATTACAAATATAAATTTATTTTTAACATGCAATTTCATGGAAGTATAAAACACAGACTTTTTTTTTCTCTGCCTGTTAAACAGTAGATCTAGCTGCTTGGGCGATTTAGAGCTCCCTTAGATGAAGCGGGTAGAAGAGCTGAGCTAGCGGAGCATGTAAGTGACGCAATCATGGATCAAATATAAGTCAGCCCAACACATGGGGGTATTATTTGGAGCATTTTTTTTTTTTTTTTTTTTTTTGCTGGCATATGTTCACATGACATTTCGGCTGGGTAATTGTAGGCTTTAGCTTATGCATACCAGCCGGACAGAAGAATCCCTCAAAGAATGAAGAGAGACTTTATTCAAAGGCGTACAGTGGAAATGTAGCCCTCACAATGGGGTTCCTTTACCAAGCAGCACTGGGTGAGGAGTATGTGATCCATCACACATGGTCTTCTATCGTGACAGCCGGCTGACACAAAAGGGAACGACAATCGCAGTACTGTACTAGTGCAGCGCTTGCTGAAGCTGAATCTCCCTACCCCAAAGACAGTTTCCACAATGACGAGACCAGAGTTTTTCCTTTTACTATTTTCTTAATGTAAGAATAATGCTTCCACCTGATGTGGAAGGGAAAAGCCAGGCACACATGTGACAACCGCTAGCAGATAAGGCATTTGTCTCAAGGGGGAAAAATAATAGAACAAAGTATGCCTGGAAAGAATTATACTCAGGCAGATTCTTTGAGGGCAAAGGAAGGAGATTAGATATGCTAAGACAATGATAAATATTGTGTTTCGAGTGAATGAAATTTTCAAAAATTAAAAACTTGTACTGAGTTTCAGCAGTTGAAGAGTACTCCCTACTCTTGTAGAAGACCTGGGTTTGGTCCTCCCAAACTCACTACCAGGTAGCTCATGGCTGACTATGACTCCAGTTCCAACAGTCCAATGCCTTCTTCTGGTTCCATGTCAACAGCATGCATGCAACACACACACACATGTAGACAGACATAGTACAAACACACATAAAGAAACATTCTCAAAAATATCTAACTGAAGGATACATGCAGATGTGGTCAAGAAAAACTTTCTTTTTAAAGATTTCTTTATTTTCATTGAAATGATTGTATTCCTGAATGTATGTCTGTGTACCACAAGCAGGGCGGAGGCCAGTCAAGGTCAGAGAGTGTAGAATCCCCTGGAACTGGATTTACAGAGAGTTGTGATCAAACCCAGGTAGGTTCCCGGAAGAGCAGTCAGTGCTTTTAATCACTGGCAATCTCTCAAACCCAAATCATTCTTGTTATACTAGAAATTTATGTCTTTAGATTGGAAAGATCCTATCTGACTTAGTTGTTTCAAAAACTTGATGGGGCCGGGCTGTGGTGGCGCACGCCTTTAATCCCAGCACTCGGGAGGCAGAGGCAGGCGGATCTCTGTGAGTTCGAGACCAGCCTGGTCTACAAGAGCTAGTTCCAGGACAGGCTCCAAAGCCACAGAGAAACCCTGTCTCGAAAAACCAAAAAAAAAAAAAAAAAAAAAAAGAGACAAAAACTTGATGGGAAATTATTCAAAAGAGGCTACTACAACCATTCCAAGTGTGCTTCATAACCCAAAAATTAAACAGCAGAAAGAAATGCATATGCTGGCCACTGAAATGGATACAGAAAAATATACATATGCACTGTTTGTTGGAGCAAAATATGGGAAGCAACCTAAATGCTCTTTGGAAAATAGAATAATGGTGTGTCTAGACAATAAAACTAATGTTTAGCAACGAGCTTTTCTTACATTCTCTTAAAGACAAAACATACCACACATACTCTGTATGGTTCCACAATTCTATTTATCTGAGGTTGAAAACAGGCCAAGCTCATGGTCAGAAAGCTGGAGACATTCTGGTTTTTGTCTTTGTGCTGGTACGTCAGATGCATATAAAAACCATTTTACATACATTTTAACTATAAATATAAATAAATATAATAAAGTAGATATACTTTATTAAAGTCCATCCCAATTATTCACTTTTCTGCTTGTATATCATAATTTCACCACTATCCTAACTACTCATCATAAAGAAGATTGTGAACAGAAGTCCTGACTCCATGTCTTCCAAGCTGCACAACCCTGAACAAGCTAAGTCTCGATCTCACCTCTTCACTTCAGAGAACAAGGATCTCAGTTACCTCAAAGAGTTACTATAATTACATAAGCTGGTGGGCTTGGCACTAAATCAGTATCCAGCAAATGAAAGTTCTAATATTAGTTAGTCCGGGTCATGAGACAGACTGAACCCTCAGTGGGCAGCTGTAAACGCGAACACCCTGAGAGCTAGAAGGAATGCCATGAAAGAGAAGGCTCATGGCAGGAAAGATAAGGAGTAAGACCACTTCTAAGCAAGAGCCATCAACAGTGCCAAGTGCTGCTGAGAGGTCAATGCAGATAAGGAGAGAACAGATCTGGAATACAGAAGGCAAGGACGAGTTTTGCCTAAACAGATCTAATGACGCTAGCAGCAGAGCTCAGCCTATAGCAGTTAAAACACAAAAGAGAAGCGAAGGAGGAGTGTGTGTGTGTATGTGTGTGTGTGTGTCTGTGTCTGTGTGTCTGTGTGATAGGTCTTTCAAGACAAGTGACTATATGTAGAAAAAGAAAACGAGAAAAGGTGAAAGCAAAGTAGGGGAGGGGAAGGTAAAGGAGAGAAGAAGAGGACGTGGGAGAGGGGAGTAAGGAAGGAAAGAGGAAAGTAAGGAAGGGAAGGATAGGGAAGAGGAGAGAAGGGAAGAGGAGGGAGGGGTGGTAAAGAAAAGAAGAACAGAATAAGGTATAGGAGGGGAGGGGAGGAAAGAAGGTGGAGGGAAGGGAAGAAAAGAGGAGGGAAAGGAAGAAGAGAGGAGGGAAGGTGAGATAAGGGAAGGGAATAGGAGGGGAGGAGAGGGGAGTGAAAAGGAGGGAAGGAAAGAGGAGGAAAGGGAAGGGAAGAAGACAGAAGGGAAAGGAAAAGGGGGAAGGAAGGGAAGGGAAGGAAAGGAAGAGGAGAAAGGGGTAAAGAAGAGGAGAGGAATGAAAGGAAGAGGAGAGAAGAGAAGGGAAGAAGAGGGAAGAGAAAAGAGGGGAAGGGACGGAAGATGAGAGGAGAGAAGGGAAGAGGAGGGGAAGGGGCAGAAAGAAAGAGAAAGGAAGGGAAAGGAAGAGGAGGGAAGAGAAGAGGAGAGGTGGGAAGGGAAGAGGAGGGGAGGAAGGGAGATGATCAAAGGCAGAAGAGGATATGAAATTAAAGAATATTTTAACTGAATCTTTTTACATATGAAAACTCAACAGAAATTGTAACAAGGAGACTGCAAGAGTGACAAAGTGAGGCTCACAAGGAGGTGGAGGAAATGGAAAGCCAAGTGTAAGGCGTTACCTTGAGCAAGGGCAAGGACATCTCTTCTTGGGTACCAAGAGGAAAAAGAAGAAAGGATGGATACAGATGCTCAGTCACTGATGAAGTTAATAAGACAGTTTCAGTTTCTCAGTGAAGAAACTGCAGTCATAGTTAATGATAATGAAGGTGGAATTGAGAGAATACAAGATAAAATAAAATGTTCTTTAAAAATTATTAGGCTGTATGGAAGAGACACCATAGGAAACTGCTGCTGACTTTGGCACTACCACCTACATTTTAGCATGATCCTAAGTAAACAGGATGTGGAAACAACCCAAATGTCCACAAGTAAATGAGTTATATAGGAAAATGTGTTAAATGTATACAGTTTGGAATACTATTCTTTTTTTTAGAAGAAGATTCTGTTCTTTGTGTCAGCATGAATGAGTCTGAAAGACAATTTGCTGAATGATCTGAGCACAGCAAAGGAGAAACAGCATCTTCTCACCTTCAGTAGAGATCTAGGGAAGTTGGAATTGCCAAGCACAGTGGTACATGCCTGTCATGGCAGCTTTTGGAAAGTAGAAGCAGGAAGAACAAGAGTTTGAGGACAGCTCTAGCTTCCTAGTGAGTTCAAATCCAATCTGAACTATGTGAAACCCTAAATCTCAAAAAAAAAAAAAAAGAAAAAGAAAGAAAGAAAAGAAGGAAGGAAGGAAGGAAGGAAGGAAGGAAGGAGGAAGGGTGGGAGGGAGGGAGGGAGGGAGGGAGGGAGGGAGGGAGGGAGGGAGGGAGAAAGGGAGGGAAGGAAGATAGAAGAAGAGAGGATAAGAGAGGAGAAGATCAGAAAGTAGAGGAAAGGAAGGGAGGGGAGCAAAAGGTACAGGAGGGGAGGGTACGGGAGGGTACGGGAGGGGAGGGGAGAGGAGAGGAGAGGAGAGGAGAGGAGAGGAGAGGAGAGGAGAGGAGAGGAGAGGAGAGGAGAGGAGAGGAGAGAAGAGAAGAGAAGAGAAGAGAAGAGAAGAGAAGAGAAGAGAAGAGAAGAGAAGAGAAGAGAAGAGAAGCACCCAGAGTGAGGTAACCAAGATGTCAAAAGACAAATATTGCATGTTTTCTTTTATATGCAAATGCTATCTTTTAAGCTCCAGATATGTATGTTCAATTAGAATAACCACAGAGGTTAGGTAGCTAATAAGAGACAAAGGGGAGATCTTCCAAGGAAGGGAAAATAGAAACTTCTTATGACACAGATACAGAGAGAAGACAAATGGGTAAACTCAATAAAGCATGAGTTTCTTGCAACGTTTATGCAAGAGAGGAATCAATGGTCAGAAATTGAACTCAAAACATGTTAAACATAAAGGACAATGAGGGTTAGGGTTATATAAGTGGAAACCTTAGTGTAGTCGTGGTTTCAGGGGCCTTTGTCACTGCCAAGCTTTCCTTCTCCGTTCCTTGACTCTTTTTTTCTTTTCTGTCTGCTCATTTTTTCAGGAAATGTCTTCCTTGGTGGCAAAGGGATACAACTAAATCTTAATTTCTTGTAACAGAGTAATCTTCCCATCCCACCCCCAGGAAATACATGTTTCCTATTCATTTCAGAAATTATTTAAAAAATGACTCCCATTGTCCCTTCTTAGCCCTAAGTCAATCGATGCAGGACAAGAAATGGAGTACCCTGATCAGCTATTCCCAGAACTGGGAGAGGAAGCCAGTCCCTATCAACAACATGGAGCAGAGTGACTTTTGTTTTTCTTTTTGTCTTAGGATAGAGATATGCAGGGTTGACAAAACCAAACAGGGGGACTCAAAACCTAAAACTTATCTTCATTTTATTTCCAAGTATCTCTTTGGAATTCAAACTAGACAATTTTTTCACCCAGACTTAACCATACATTTATTTTACTGTTTTGGAATATCCAAATTTTACCTTATACTTTCCATTGTCTCTCATAGATAGATAGATGGATAGATACATACATACATACATACATACATACATACGTACGTACATACATACATACATAGATGATAGATAGATACATACATACATAGATACATACATAGATAGATACATAGATAGATGGATGGATAGATAGATAGATAGATAGATAGATAGATAGATAGATAGATAGATAGATAGGGATATATAGATATAATCTCCCTGTCCTTCTATTCCTGGGAGCATGCCATCTACATTGAAACCATTTAAAATTATTCAATTATGAGATGGGTGTGGAGGATACAAGCCTGTAATTCTACTACTGGGGTGATCAAAGTAGGACTGTGGGAATAAGGTCAGGTAAGATCCTATCTCAAGAAAACAAAAACAAACAAAACAACTCTTAAGTACAAAGATGTGAAATGAAGGAAAATCTGCACCAGTCTCATGTGCATCTGCTATTCTACTTACATTTTTAGCAAGTATATATTGATAGTCTAAATTGAATTGGCGTTGACTTAGGAGTTAATGGCAATTCATTGGGCGTGTCTACCTTCTAGTCAGTTACTTTGTCATTTTCTATTGCTCTAAAAAGGAAAGCCAATATATTAACACATCACTAACAGCATTTATAACTGTTGGTGGCCCAAGTCATGGCTGGCTTCTGTGTGTTGCTACTTCCGTAACCTCACTGGTCTTCCATCTGCTCTTCCCCATGGATAGGGCAACATCCAGTTCTGGGGCTCATTTTTGCCTGTCAAAGTTGTTTCTCATCCTGCTCCAAAATCCAGTTTCCAAATAAGCCCCTCCTGACCTGTTTAATGATATCCAACACTTGAAGTTCATTTCCTCTTTCATGCAACTGCCCTGGGCACATCTCCTTGATTTGACTTGCTACATCTATGGCTTTAACATTCTTTGTGTGTTTGCTTGTTTAAGCTCTGCCATGTTTATTACATCATAAACTCTAAGAATTTAGAAACTGTGCTTGTGGTTGTATACTTACCATTCAGTATGCCACTAGTACCCAAGCAAATGATTCTATAGAAAGGGAATCAATCAATTTATGTATTAAAATTTGTTATTCTGCTTTTGATTTCGGAGACAAAGTGTCATATAATCCAGGCCAGCCTTGAACTCATTAGGTAGTCAAGACTGACCTTGAACTCCTATATTCAAAATGCAGAAATAAAAACTCATTTATAAATGAAATTCTAGACCGTGACCAAATACTTTAACATTGTCTAATTATATGCAGCATAATGCATAATTGTGTCTGCTTAATAGCGGATGCTATATGTACCTTGGCATCCGCATTATTGTTTATATATCAGTGACTCTCCATGAAAAATATCTCTTCACTTTGTACCCTGGAGGACTCATTATCTCTCCAGGGGCAGATGGAGATAGATACATACATAAATTGATAACATCCCTCTTTGCAAAATTAAAGATGTTGGCCATCTCCTTCTTTGGCAGCTGCCCCATTTGCATAATTGCATTTGGCTTTCTCAATTTCCCCTGAAGCTGCAGATGAATAAGGCACTGCTCTGCATTTGCATTTTGAAAGGTTTATTGTGCTGCATTAAATGGTTACCACCAGCTGCAGCCTTAGACCTGGCTCGTTGGGTGAAGTTTCTTTGTGCAGGCTAACGACACTGAGAATTTTTCAATCAAATACATCCGTCAGTTTTCATGGGCTTATACGAACTCAATGTTTCTGCAGTCTTCAGCTAGAATAAACATTATAAACATTCCTATGGTAGCATTCCTACAACTCTGCTCAGTGGTAGTTAACGGGAGGTTAGCGAGGGTTTGCTTGCTAAGAACTGTGCCCCTAGAATGGCATTATATCCAGCCCAGGAAACAGTATACAAGCAGGCTTTATTCCTCTTATATACAACAAAGACTGATAGTGTCATTTAATCGATATACATAATCAGTCAGATATCTAAAGTGGAGAAGAGATTCTCATACACTTAAGATCCATTACGTCAACCTTCTGAGAAACAAACCCCATCTACCTTGTAACGCAAGATTGACATGGGGTGAGCTTCTTCAGACTTCATTCAACCTCTTTAATGGACAGAATGAATTCAGAGCCTATTAAATAGCTTAGGATAGAAGTCTTGTGCACTAAACTCCATATTTAATGGTGGATAACAAACCTTTCAGGTATTCTTAGGAGGTTTCATGAATTTAATATAGATAGATAGATAGATAGATGATAGATGATAGATAGATAGATAGATAGATAGATAGATAGATAGATAGATAGATAGATAGATATTGAGGGTCAGTGTTAAGCACTGAGAATATTTTTAAAATGGAAGTGGTTTTCTATACTCACCGGGAGTACTTATTATTTCAATAATCATGGGTATGTATACATATGCATTCTAACATATGTACAATGAACAAATAAAACAAAATGCTACAAGTGTCAGGCTTGAAATCTTACCTGAGAAATGAGGCTGGAGATGGAAAATCTATCAGTTGAAGTATGAGAGGCAATTATTTCTTTTTTTATTTAATATTTATTTATTTATTATGTTTACAATATTCTGTCTGTGTATACGCCTGCAGGCCAGAAGAGGGCACCAGACCTCATTACAGATGGTTGTGAGCCACCATGTGGTTGCTGGGAATTGAATTTAGGATCTTTGGAAGAGTAGGCAATGCTCTTAACCGCTGAGCCATCTCTCCAGCCCCCATGGAAGTGGTTTTCTATACTCACAGGGAGTACTTATATGAAGTCAAACACTATTTCAGTAATCATGGGTATGCATACATATGCATTCTAACATATGTACAAAGAACAAATAAAACAAAATGCTACAACAGTCAGGCTTGAAATCTTATCGGAGAAATGAGGCTGGAGATGGAAATCTATCAGTTGAAGAATGAGGGGCAATTATTTCTAACAAAGGAAACAGTGTTGAGAGAATTTCCTCTTTTCCAGGGGTTTGGGGTATGCATGTTGTCACTGAAATATAGGAACTGAACAAAAGAGTAGTCAAATTAGAAGTGGACACAGAACACAGACTGATAATTCCTTCAAAGTTATCTTAGCCTCTCTCCAAAAATAATCCTGAGAAGGCACTGAAGGGATTATTTTAGGTGCAAAAAAAATATCAATGGACTCAAAATTCCATTCGTAAGCACTGTGTGGCCACAGTAGAAGTACCTGTAGAAGTGGGGAAGGGGACCTTGGAAAATCAAATAGAATAACTTTGCACAAGTCCAGGCTAGAGAAGGTAGTGGTGTGTGCTAGAGTGGTGTCAATAGAATAAAAAAAAAGTTAATGGTTTCACAGAAATGTAAGAGAGAAATCTGGCAAGCTCTGTTGATTGATGTGGCTTAGACGAGTTGATCCTGGCATCCTTTGAGATGCCCAGACAAAGATAAAGATTTTGAATAGACAGTTGGATATAAGGGTGAAAAACACATGAATCTGAGTGTAGATTCAGGACTTCTCAGACAACTAATAAACACTGGGCCATATGTACAAAAAAAAATTCTATGTAAAATAGAATAATGATCAATAAAGCAATGCACTCTACAGATCACCTACCAAAAGTTCTGATTAGTATTAGATTAGTAGAGTCTCCAGCTCTGAGCTCTCTTACCTCTCTGAGCTCTGCCCTATCTCAGCCTCTTTACAAGAAATTCCTTTCCAGGCACCCACATCTGGAAAATGCCAAGGCAGTCATGTAAAAGACACGTCAGTCTAATGATGGACAGGCAGGTGATACTGGACACCTGCCGCTTTGACCAAAGCTTTGCAGATCCTGTTTTTAAATTCAACTTCCTTTTCCTTTACTAGTCTTCTTTGCACAGACACAGGCTTTTTAATGCATGTGGTTGTGTGCACAGACATATGTGGGAATGGGTGTGTGTTTATGTGAGAGTGGGTGCATGTGTATGTAGAATCACATGTGTGTGTGTGCATGTACAAATGGAGACTGCAGCTCAGCTTCAGGGGTTATCCTCAGGAATACCATCCACCTCTTTTGAAACTTCTCTCTCAGCAGCATGGAGCTCAGCGATTGCAGTAGATTCACTGACCATTGGGCTCCAGAGATCCTCATTTTCCACATCCCTGGGATTAGGATTACAAAGATGTACCATCACACCTAGCATTTTTACGTGGGTTCTGTAATCAAATTCATATTGGCAAGGCAAGAGCTTATGGACTGAGCCATTCTCTACCATCCCCGCTGTGGCTTGATGAAAAGAAATCTGATGCACTCAAAACTTAACCTCAATCACAACTAGTGTAGAGATGTAACCTAATAAAGAGCAGAACGGAAAGAGCAAAGTGCTTACTACCATCACTAGAGAAAGAGAACTCAGCAAAGTAATAAAGAAGGAAAGGCTAGAAAGCTAGATGGCAAATCTAGATGGCATGGTGTCTTAGAAGCTAAAAGAAAACAGAACACATATGTCATACACAAAAGAGAAGAGTGGACAAAAATGGTGGGAACCCAGAAATAAAGAACTGGAGGCGTCCACTGTATTTAAATCATGGGAGTCACTGGTGACCTTGGCCAGCACTGCTACTAACTAGGAACGACAGCCAAGTTGGATGAGGTCGAGGAATTAGAAATGAGACAAGAAATTCACTATATAATGAAAACCCTGGGAGGAAAACACAGAGGGGGTTTTGAAGAGACTATGGTCTTCGAGAAAGAGCTGTTTTGAGATCGAAGGAGAGTGCATAGGTTTCTACATAACTGGGAATCATCTGCCTGAGATGCTCGGTAAACAGCAGCGTGAAGGATCACTGAAAATGAGGAACCGAGTGAGAGTCTCAGCGGAGAGGGATGGGATTCTAAACACAGGTGGTGAGATCAGCTGGTATCCAAATACAAAAATAGAGGAAGAAGAGAACGTGGGCCCGGATGGAACAATATGGGATCGGTAGCAAGAAGCTGAGGGAGTTCCCATCTGATGCCTTCTGCTTTCTGCGGGAAGTGGGAGGAAAAATTCATCTGTTTAAAATGGGGAGCTGAGAAAGTCCGATGCTTGGATAGAATGCAGAATTTTCACAAAACAGCTGTCACGGAGAGGAAGAGACTTGCCAGGGACACAGACAATGACAGGCTTCATGAGATGAGTGCATTGGCACCTTTCTGCTCCAAGGAGTGGCTTCTGTGGGATGTTCCAGGTTGCTTGGGTTATGGACGTCAAGAAGGCACACTGATGAGTCATCGGGAGCTGAGAGTATCTGCGAGAGCATTACTTCCACAATTGACTGTGGGTTCTAAACCAGATAAATGATAACAAAAGGACACGAAGAGATGAGTCTCAGTTGGGAGAGGGCTTACTCAGCCTGCATGAGAGCCTGGTTTCCACTCCCATCACCACATCGTACATGCCTGTCACCCTGGCACCCATGAGATAATGGCTAGATGACCAGAAATTAAGGTCACTCTCCACTATAAAGTGAGTTCGAGATCAGCCTTGGAACATGAGACCCTGTCCCAAAAAAGGAAGAAAGGGGGAAGAAGAGAAGAGGTGAGGGGAGAGGAAGGGGGCAGGAAAGAGATGGGAGAGGTAAAAGAGAGGCTGGAACAGCATACTAAGGTTGTGCTTCTCAAGGATTGGGGGTCTTGACAGTATCAGGAATAAGATTTGAGTTGAGAGAGAGACCTGGGAGTCTGTATGTGTGAGAGTTCTCAAGAAATACTGATAGTGCTGGCTACATATCAGACTTAATGGGAATAAGAAATTAGGCATCCAAATAAGATCAAACATACTGTTGAATTTGAGGAGAGAGAGAGGTGAAGAGATCCCTCTTGGGTCCCTCAACTAGATGCCTTCCAGTGTGTCTCAGGAGCTCCAGAGGGCAAGCAAGGCTAATCTGTAAAGTGGTGGATGAGGAAAAAGGCCTTGTAACCTAGTAGGATCAACAGCCAAACTGGAGGAGGTTGAGGATGAGGACTTTAAATACATGAGAATAGTCAGGCAGGGGAATGGACGCGGGCAGAACTTCAGGGAAGAAATGTCCTGATGTAAGAGAAAAACAAATCCAGATGACTCAAAATGGATTATTTCACCTTAGGATCAAGCGATACAGAAAGATCAAAAAGACCAAACAAAACAAACCAACCAACCAACCAACAACAAAAACATTTTTCTGTCCATCAAACCAAACTTTCTCAAAACACTGTAATTTGACTTTTAGTTCTTAAATAAATAAAGTTTTTTTTTCCTCTTAAAGAGAGATCAAATGCTGAACAGACTCAACCCCTGGAGCCTGTATTCAACAACAAAACAAAAATGACAAATAGCAACATCTATAATTAATGATTAACTAAAATATTTGTGACAAGTTTAAGAGAAAAATAAGATTGGGCTAAAAGGTTGTGCTATTAACGAGTCATGATGGTTTAATGTTCAGCTTTCATTCTAACTGCTGCTTAATTTTCTTTAAGTGCCTTCCATGCAGTGGTTCTGCCTTCGAAATGGGTAACCTTGTGGTGATGTTTCCCTTTTTGGGGAAAGCATTCTAAATTTTAGATAGGGGGAATACTGATGAAGCAGAAAATAGATACAACTACAACTTCAAACATATTGCTCCAATGTGTCATGTATGGGAGCTCGTGTTTATATATGACATAGCACCATTTACAATGACATGAATTCTCAAAATAAACCCTCCGGACCACGGATAAGTGTCCTTATCAGAGTACAAGTAAGTGGAAAAGTTATACAAGCAGAAAGTCATGGCAGAGAGTCTCCGGGGAAAGTATTCAGGATGTGGTGAGCAGTGCTGTGTAAACTACCCATGCAAGCCAGGATGCTCTGACCATAGGAAAACACCCCAAGCCTAAGCAATCGCTTCATAACATTACACTGAATAAAGGGGGAACCTCTGGCATGATGACATACCAGTAGGGCAAGAAGCAGGATGTCCTGATGCTGCACGCGACGCACGAAGTGGCAAGCATCTACCTCATGCTCACCCCCAGCAAATGTCTACTCCATTCTCACCCTGGCAAAAAAAAAAAAAAAAAAAAAAAAAATACATCATTGGGCAGAAGTCGCGATTTACCATGAAGCGTTTGTAGTCATGTACAAAAGGAGCTGATTACCTATAGGGTATGGACTCATAAAAACATCAGAAGTTCACAGTTTCACTTAAGATAAGAAGCTTATCAGTATCATGAAATGAGTCGGCTCTGTCTGGGTGAGTTAGATTTACCTTGACAAGAAAGAACACACATTACAGGCTCTGGGCCCGGCTCCTCTCTGTGAAAACACCTCCCTCTATTCCGGGGTACCATGATATAAAGTTTCATGTGACATTTTTATGGGAAAAACATTCCTTAGTGGCATATTCTCACCTAAAATGGGAACAATGCAGGTTTGGGAGGGTTTGAAGCTTTGTACTCATAAATGGGGAGGAACATCAAATTCTCTGTCTCTCTGTGTTTCTATATCTCTGTCTCTCTCATGCATTCACCTGCGTACACATATACACACATTCTATCTCATCCTCTCCCCCTTCTTCCCTTCTTCCCTGCCTCTGTTTCTCATCTCTCTCCTCCACCCTCGCTCATCCCCCTCCTGGTCCCTCTCCCATAATTTCTCCCTCTCTCTCTTTCTGTTTCCATCTCTCTTCCCCCTCATATTTTCTTTCTTTCTCTTGTTTTCTGTCGCTCTCTCTCTCTCTCTCCCTCCTGTTCAAAAGAAAGACTAAGTTTTTTTGACTCACAGGTTTTATTTTTAACCTTTTAATAAATCGCCTGATGCTTTAGCTCACGGTGTACTCAAAATAGGGACCACAAATTAAAAGACCTTCAGGGGTCAC